>NC_142723.1:10014926-10619593 GCF_055471065.1 Atractosteus spatula
TCTGAGCCAGGCAGTTACACTGCGATTCCAAGGGCTGAGAAAACGCGTTTATTTCGGGCTGAAAAACACGTTTTGAAAACTGTGCTGTTCCTGCCCTATAAGTTACATGGTGGTGACCAAAGTTGCCAAAACGTGTTTATTTCTGCTGAAAAACACGTTTTGACAATTTCTGCACACTGGGGTTAAGGGCTGACACAGTGGGCTCTTCTGAGACAGGCAGTTACACTTCGATTCTAAGAGCTGAGAAAACACGTTTCTTTCGGGCTGAAAAACACGTTTTGAAAACTGTGCTGTTCCTGCCCTATAACTTACATGGTGGTGACCAAAGTTGCCAAAACGTGTTTATTTCTGCTGAAAAACACGTTTTGACAATTTCTGCACTCTGGGGTTAAGGGCTGATTCAGTGTGATCTTCTGAGCCAGGCAGTTACACTTCGATTCTAAGAGCTGAGAAAACGCGTTTATTTCGGGCTGAAAAACACGTTTTGAAAACTGTGCTGTTCCTGCCCTATAAGTTATATGGTGGTGACCAAAGTTGCCAAAACGTGTTTATTTCTGCTGAAAAACACGTTTTGACAATTTCTGCACACTGGGGTTAAGGGCTGACACAGTGGGCTCTTCTGAGCCAGGCAGTTACACTGCGATTCCAAGGGCTGAGAAAACGCGTTTATTTCGGGCTGAAAAACACGTTTTGAAAACTGTGCTGTTCCTGCCCTATAAGGTACATGGGGGTGACCAAAGTTGTCAAAACGTGTTTATTTCTGCTGAAAAACACGTTTTGACAATTTCTGCACACTGGGGTTATGGGCTGACACAGTGGGCTCTTCTGAGACAGGCAGTTACACTTCGATTCAAAGAGCTGAGAAAACACGTTTCTTTCGGGCTGAAAAACACGTTTTGAAAACTGTGCTGTTCCTGCCCTATAACTTACATGGTGGTGACCAAAGTTGCCAAAACGTGTTTATTTCTGCTGAAAAACACGTTTTGACAATTTCTGCACTCTGGGGTTAAGGGCTGACTCAGTGGGCTCTTCTGAGCCAGGCAGTTACACTGCGATTCCAAGGGCTGAGAAAACGCGTTTATTTCGGGCTGAAAAACACGTTTTGAAAACTGTGCTGTTCCTGCCCTATAAGGTACATGGGGGTGACCAAAGTTGTCAAAACGTGTTTATTTCTGCTGAAAAACACGTTTTGACAATTTCTGTACACTGGGGTTATGGGCTGACACAGTGGGCTCTTCTGAGACAGGCAGTTACACTTCGATTCAAAGAGCTGAGAAAACACGTTTCTTTCGGGCTGAAAAACACGTTTTGAAAACTGTGCTGTTCCTGCCCTATAACTTACATGGTGGTGACCAAAGTTGCCAAAACGTGTTTATTTGTGCTGAAAAACACGTTTTGACAATTTCTGCACACTGGGGTTAAGGGCTGACACAGTGGGCTCTTCTGAGACAGGCAGATCACTGCGATTCCAAGGGCTGAGAAAACGCGTTTATTTCGGGCTGAAAAACACGTTTTGAAAAATGTGCTGTTCCTGCCCTATAACTTACATGGTGGTGACCAAAGTTGCCAAAACGTGTTTATTTGTGCTGAAAAACAAGTTTTGACAATTTCTGCACACTGGGGTTAAGGGCTGACTCAGTGTGCTCTTCTTTGCCAGGCAGTTACACTACTATTCTAAGGGCTGAGAAAACGCGTTTATTTCGGGCTGAAAAACACGTTTTGAAAACTGTGCTGTTCCAGCCCTATAAGTTACATGGTGGTGACCAAAGTTGCCAAAACGTGTTTATTTGTGCTGAAAATCACGTTTTGACACTTTCTGCACACTGGGGTTAAGGGCAGACTCAGTGAGCTCTTCTGAGCCAGGCAGTTACACTTCGATTCTAAGAGCTGAGAAAACGCGTTTATTTCGGGCTGAAAAACACGTTTTGAAAAATGTGCTGTTCCTGACCTATAACTTACATGGTGGTGACCAAAGTTGCCAAAACGTGTTTATTTGTGCTGAAAAACACGTTTTGACAATTTCTGCACACTGGGGTTAAGGGCTGACACAGTGGGCTCTTCTGAGACAGGCAGTTACACTGCGATTCTAAGGGCTAAGAAAACGCGTTTATTTCGGGCTGAAAAACACGTTTTGAAAACTGTGCTGTTCCTGCCCTATAAGTTACATGGTGGTGACCAAAGTTGCCAAAACGTGTTTATTTCTGCTGAAAAACACGTTTTGACAATTTCTGCACACTGGGGTTAAGGGCTGACTCAGTGTGCTCTTCTGAGCCAGGCAGTTACACTGCGATTCTAAGGGCTGAGAAAACGCGTTTATTTCGGGCTGAAAAACACGTTTTGAAAACTGTGCTGTTCCTGCCCTATAACTTACATGGTGGTGACCAAAATTGCCAAAACGTGTTTATTTGTGCTGAGAAACACGTTTTGACAATTTCTGCACTCTGGGGTTAAGGGCTGACTCAGTGTGCTCTTCTTAGCCAGGCAGTTACACTACTATTCTAAGGGCTGAGAAAACGCGTTTATTTCGGGCTGAAAAACACGTTTTGAAAACTGTGCTGTTCCTGCCCTATAAGTTACATGGTGGTGACCAAAGTTGCCAAAACGTGTTTATTTGTGCTGAAAAACACGTTTTGACAATTTCTGCACACTGGGGTTAAGGGCAGACTCAGTGTGCTCTTCTGAGCCAGGCAGTTACACTTCGATTCTAAGAGCTGAGAAAACGCGTTTATTTCGGGCTGAAAAACACGTTTTGAAAACTGTGCTGCTCCTGACCTATAAGTTACATGGTGGTGACCAAAGTTGCCAAAACGTGTTTATTTCTGCTGAAAAACACGTTTTGACAATTTCTGCACACTGGGGTTAAGGGCTGACACAGTGGGCTCTTCTGAGCCAGGCAGTTACACTGCGATTCCAAGGGCTGAGAAAACGCGTTTATTTCGGGCTGAAAAACACGTTTTGAAAACTGTGCTGTTCCTGCCCTATAACTTACATGGTGGTGTCCAAAGTTGCCAAAACGTGTTTATTTGTGCTGAAAAACACGTTTTGACAATTTCTGCACTCTGGGGTTAAGGGCTGACTCAGTGAGCTCTTCTGAGCCAGGCAGTTACACTTCGATTCTAAGAGCTGAGAAAACGCGTTTATTTCGGGCTGAAAAACACGTTTTGAAAACTGTGCTGTTCCTGCCCTATAACTTACATGGTGGTGACCAAAGTTGCCAAAACGTGTTTATTTCTGCTGAAAAACACGTTTTGACAATTTCTGCACTCTGGGGTTAAGGGCTGACTCAGTGAGCTCTTCTGAGCCAGGCAGTTACACTTCGATTCTAAGAGCTGAGAAAACGTGTTTATTTCGGGCTGAAAAACACGTTTTGAAAACTGTGCTGTTCCTGCCCTATAACTTACATGGTGGTGACCAAAGTTGCCAAAACGTGTTTATTTCTGCTGAAAAACACGTTTTGACAATTTCTGCACACTTGGGTTAAGAGCTGACACAGTGGGCTCTTCTGAACCAGGCAGTTACACTGCGATTCCATGGGCTGAAAAAAACGCGTTTATTTCGGGCTGAAAAACACGTTTTGAAAACTGTGCTGTTCCTGCCCTATAACATACATGGGGGTGACCAATGTTGCCATAACGTGTTTATTTCTGCTGAAAAACACGTTTTGACAATTTCTGCACACTGGGGTTAAGGGCTGACACAGTGGGCTCTTCTGAGACAGGAAGTTACACTGCGATTCCAAGGGCTGAGAAAACGCGTTTATTTCGGGCTGAAAAACACGTTTTGAAAACTGTGCTGTTCCTGCCCTATAAGTTATATGGTGGTGACCAAAGTTGCCAAAACGTGTTTATTTCTGCTGAAAAACACGTTTTGACAATTTCTGCACACTGGGGTTAAGGGCTGACACAGTGGGCTCTTCTGAGACAGGCAGTTACACTTCGATTCTAAGAGCTGAGAAACCGCGTTTATTTCGGGCTGAAAAACACGTTTTGAAAACTGTGCTGTTCCTGCCCTATAACTTACATGGTGGTGACCAAAGTTGCCAAAACGTGTTTATTTCTGCTGAAAAAAACGTTTTGACAATTTCTGCACACTGGGGTTAAGGGCTGACACAGTGGGCTCTTCTGAGCCAGGCAGTTACACTTCGATTCTAAGAGCTGAGAAAACGCGTTTATTTCGGGCTGAAAAACACGTTTTGAAAACTGTGCTGTTCCTGACCTATAACTTACATGGTGGTGACCAAAGTTGCCAAAATGTGTTTATTTCTGCTGAAAAACACGTTTTAATAATTTCTGCTTACTGGGGTTAAGGGCTGACTCAGTGTGCTCTTCTTAGCCAGGCAGTTACACTTCGATTCTAAGAGCTGAGAAAATGCGTTTATTTCGGACTGAAAAACACGTTTTGAAAACTGTGCTGTTCCTGACCTATAACTTACATGGTGGTGACCAAAGTTGCCAAAACGTGTTTATTTGTGCTGAAAAACACGTTTTGACAATTTCTGCACACTGGGGTTAAGGGCTGACACAGTGGGCTCTTCTGAGACAGGCAGTTACACTGCGATTCTAAGGGCTGAGAAAACGCGTTTATTTCGGGCTGAAAAACACGTTTTGAAAACTGTACTGTTCCTGCCCTATAAGTTACATGGTGGTGACCAAAGTTGCCAAAACGTGTTTATTTCTGCTGAAAAACACGTTTTGACAATTTCTGCACACTGGGGTTAAGGGCTGATACAGTGGGCTCTTCTGAGACAGGCAGTTCACTGCGATTCCAAGGGCTGAGAAAACGCGTTTATTTTGGGCTGAAATACACGTTTTGAAAAATGTGCTGTTCCTGCCCTATAACTTACATGGTGGTGACCAAAGTTGCCAAAACGTGTTTATTTGTGCTGAAAAACACGTTTTGACAATTTCTGAACACTGGGGTTAAGGGCTGACTCAGTGTGCTCTTCTGAGCCAGGCAGTTACACTGCGATTCTAAGGGCTGAGAAAACGCGTTTATTTCGGGCTGAAAAACACGTTTTGAAAACTGTGCTGTTCCTGCCTTATAAGTTACATGGTGGTGACCAAAGTTGCCAAAACGTGTTCATTTCTGCTGAAAAACACGTTTTGACAATTTCTGCACACTGGGGTTAAGGGCTGACACAGTGGGCTCTTCTGAGCCAGGCAGTTACACTGCGATTCCAAGGGCTGAGAAAACGCGTTTATTTCGGGCTGAAAAACACGTTTTGAAAACTGTGCTGTTCCTGCCCTATAACTTACATGGTGGTGTCCAAAGTTGCCAAAACGTGTTTATTTGTGCTGAAAAACACGTTTTGACAATTTCTGCACTCTGGGGTTAAGGGCTGACTCAGTGAGCTCTTCTGAGCCAGGCAGTTACACTTCGATTCTAAGAGCTGAGAAAACGCGTTTATTTCGGGCTGAAAAACACGTTTTGAAAACTGTGCTGTTCCTGCCCTATAACTTACATGGTGGTGACCAAAGTTGCCAAAACGTGTTTATTTCTGCTGAAAAACACGTTTTGACAATTTCTGCACTCTGGGGTTAAGGGCTGACTCAGTGAGCTCTTCTGAGCCAGGCAGTTACACTTCGATTCTAAGAGCTGAGAAAACGTGTTTATTTCGGGCTGAAAAACACGTTTTGAAAACTGTGCTGTTCCTGCCCTATAACTTACATGGTGGTGACCAAAGTTGCCAAAACGTGTTTATTTGTGCTGAAAAACATGTTTTGACAATTTCTGCACACTGGGGTTAAGGGCAGACTCAGTGTGCTCTTCTGAGCCAGGCAGTTACACTTCGATTCTAAGAGCTGAGAAAATGCGTTTATTTCGGACTGAAAAACACGTTTTGAAAACTGTGCTGTTCCTGACCTATAACTTACATGGTGGTGACCAAAGTTGCCAAAACGTGTTTATTTGTGCTGAAAAACACGTTTTGACAATTTCTGCACACTGGGGTTAAGGGCTGACACAGTGGGCTCTTCTGAGACAGGCAGTTACACTGCGATTCTAAGGGCTGAGAAAACGCGTTTATTTCGGGCTGAAAAACACGTTTTGAAAACTGTACTGTTCCTGCCCTATAAGTTACATGGTGGTGACCAAAGTTGCCAAAACGTGTTTATTTCTGCTGAAAAACACGTTTTGACAATTTCTGCACACTGGGGTTAAGGGCTGATACAGTGGGCTCTTCTGAGACAGGCAGTTCACTGCGATTCCAAGGGCTGAGAAAAAGCGTTTATTTCGGGCTGAAATACACGTTTTGAAAAATGTGCTGTTCCTGCTCTATAACTTACATGGTGGTGACCAAAGTTGCCAAAACGTGTTTATTTGTGCTGAAAAACACGTTTTGACAATTTCTGCACACTGGGGTTAAGGGCTGACTCAGTGTGCTCTTCTGAGCCAGGCAGTTACACTGCGATTCTAAGGGCTGAGAAAACGCGTTTATTTCGGGCTGAAAAACACGTTTTGAAAACTGTGCTGTTCCTGCCTTATAAGTTACATGGTGGTGACCAAAGTTGCCAAAACGTGTTCATTTCTGCTGAAAAACACGTTTTGACAATTTCTGCACACTGGGGTTAAGGGCTGACACAGTGGGCTCTTCTGAGCCAGGCAGTTACACTGCGATTCCAAGGGCTGAGAAAACGCGTTTATTTCGGGCTGAAAAACACGTTTTGAAAACTGTGCTGTTCCTGCCCTATAACTTACATGGTGGTGTCCAAAGTTGCCAAAACGTGTTTATTTGTGCTGAAAAACACGTTTTGACAATTTCTGCACTCTGGGGTTAAGGGCTGACTCAGTGAGCTCTTCTGAGCCAGGCAGTTACACTTCGATTCTAAGTGCTGAGAAAACGCGTTTATTTCGGGCTGAAAAACACGTTTTGAAAACTGTGCTGTTTCTGCCCTATAACTTACATGGTGGTGACCAAAGTTGCCAAAACGTGTTTATTTCTGCTGAAAAACACGTTTTGACAATTTCTGCACTCTGGGGTTAAGGGCTGACTCAGTGAGCTCTTCTGAGCCAGGCAGTTACACTTCGATTCTAAGAGCTGAGAAAACGTGTTTATTTCGGGCTGAAAAACACGTTTTGAAAACTGTGCTGTTCCTGCCCTATAACTTACATGGTGGTGACCAAAGTTGCCAAAACGTGTTTATTTCTGCTGAAAAACACGTTTTGACAATTTCTGCACACTTGGGTTAAGAGCTGACACAGTGGGCTCTTCTGAGCCAGGCAGTTACACTGCGATTCCATGGGCTGAAAAAAACGCGTTTATTTCGGGCTGAAAAACACGTTTTGAAAACTGTGCTGTTCCTGCCCTATAACATACATGGGGGTGACCAATGTTGCCATAACGTGTTTATTTCTGCTGAAAAACACGTTTTGACAATTTCTGCACACTGGGGTTAAGGGCTGACACAGTGGGCTCTTCTGAGACAGGAAGTTACACTGCGATTCCAAGGGCTGAGAAAACGCGTTTATTTCGGGCTGAAAAACACGTTTTGAAAACTGTGCTGTTCCTGCCCTATAAGTTATATGGTGGTGACCAAAGTTGCCAAAACGTGTTTATTTCTGCTGAAAAACACGTTTTGACAATTTCTGCACACTGGGGTTAAGGGCTGACACAGTGGGCTCTTCTGAGACAGGCAGTTACACTTCGATTCTAAGAGCTGAGAAACCGCGTTTATTTCGGGCTGAAAAACACGTTTTGAAAACTGTGCTGTTCCTGCCCTATAACTTACATGGTGGTGACCAAAGTTGCCAAAACGTGTTTATTTCTGCTGAAAAAAACGTTTTGACAATTTCTGCACACTGGGGTTAAGGGCTGACACAGTGGGCTCTTCTGAGCCAGGCAGTTACACTTCGATTCTAAGAGCTGAGAAAACGCGTTTATTTCTTGCTGAAAAACACGTTTTGAAAACTGTGCTGTTCCTGACCTATAACTTACATGGTGGTGACCAAAGTTGCCAAAATGTGTTTATTTCTGCTGAAAAACACGTTTTAATAATTTCTGCACACTGGGGTTAAGGGCTGACTCAGTGTGCTCTTCTTAGCCAGGCAGTTACACTACTATTCTAAGGGCTGAGAAAACGCGTTTATTTCGGGCTGAAATACACGTTTTGAAAACTGTGCTGTTCCTGCCCTATAAGTTACATGGTGGTGACCAAATTTGCCAAAACGTGTTTATTTCTGCTGAAAAACACGTTTTGACAATTTCTGCACACTGGGGTTAAGGGCTGACTCAGTGTGCTCTTCTGAGCCAGGCAGTTACACTGCGATTCTAAGGGCTGAGAAAACGCGTTTATTTCGGGCTGAAAAACACGTTTTGAAAACTGTGCTGTTCCTGCCTTATAAGTTACATGGTGGTGACCAAAGTTGCCAAAACGTGTTCATTTCTGCTGAAAAACACGTTTTGACAATTTCTGCACACTGGGGTTAAGGGCAGACTCAGTGTGCTCTTCTGAGCCAGGCAGTTACACTGCGATTCTAAGGGCTGAGAAAACGCGTTTATTTCGGGCTGAAAAACACGTTTTGAAAACTGTGCTGTTCCTGCCCTATAAGTTACATGGTGGTGACCAAAGTTGCCAAAACGTGTTTATTTGTGCTGAAAAACACGTTTTGACAATTTCTGCACACTGGGGTTAAGGGCAGACTCAGTGTGCTCTTATGAGCCAGGCAGTTACACTTCGATTCTAAGAGCTGAGAAAACGCGATTATTTCGGGCTGAAAAACACGTTTTGAAAACTGTGCTGTTCCTACCCTATAACTTACATGGTGGTGACCAAAGTTGCCAAAACGTGTTTATTTCTGCTGAAAAACACGTTTTGACAATTTCTGCACACTGGGGTTAAGGGCTGACACAGTGGGCTCTTCTGAGACAGGCAGTTCACTGCGATTCCAAGGGCTGAGAAAACGCGTTTATTTCGGGCTGAAATACACGTTTTGAAAACTGTGCTGTTCCTGACCTATAACTTACATGGTGGTGACCAAAGTTGCCAAAACGTGTTCATTTCTGCTGAGAAACACGTTTTGACAATTTCTGCACTCTGGGGTTAAGGGCTGACACAGTGGGCTCTTCTGAGACAGGCAGTTACACTGCGATTCCAAGGGCTGAGAAAACGCGTTCATTTCGGGCTGAAAAACACGTTTTGAAAACTGTGCTGTTCCTGCCCTATGAGGTACATGGGGGTGACCAAAGTTGCCAAAACGTGTTTATTTCTGCTGAAAAACACGTCTTGACAATTTCTGCACACTGGGGTTAAGGGCTGACACAGTGGGCTCTTCTGAGACAGGCAGTTACACTTCGATTCTAAGAGCTGAGAAAACGCGTTTATTTCGGGCTGAAAAACACGTTTTGAAAACTGTGCTGTTCCTGCCCTATAACTTACATGGTGGTGACCAAAGTTGCCAAAACGTGTTTATTTCTGCTGAAAAACACGTTTTGACAATTTCTGCACACTGGGGTTAAGGGCTGACACAGTGGGCTCTTCTGAGCCAGGCAGTTACACTGCGATTCCAAGGGTTGAGAAAACGCGTTTATTTCGGGCTGAAAAACACGTTTTGAAAACTGTTGCTGTTCCTGCCCTATGAGGTACATGGGGGTGACCAAAGTTGCCAAAACGTGTTTATTTCTGCTGAAAAACACGTTTTGACAATTTCTGCACACTGGGGTTAAGGGCTGACACAGTGGGCTCTTCTGAGACAGGCAGTTACACTTCGATTCTAAGAGCTGAGAAAACGCGTTTATTTCGGGCTGAAAAACACGTTTTGAAAACTGTGCTGTTCCTGCCCTATAACTTACATGGTGGTGACCAAAGTTGCCAAAACGTGTTTATTTCTGCTGAAAAACACGTTTTGACAATTTCTGCACACTGGGGTTAAGGGCTGACACAGTGGGCTCTTCTGAGCCAGGCAGTTACACTGCGATTCCAAGGGTTGAGAAAACGCGTTTATTTCGGGCTGAAAAACACGTTTTGAAAACTGTTGCTGTTCCTGCCCTATGAGGTACATGGGGGTGACCAAAGTTGCCAAAACGTGTTTATTTCTGCTGAAAAACACGTTTTGACAATTTCTGCACACTGGGGTTAAGGGCTGACACAGTGGGCTCTTCTGAGACAGGCAGTTACACTTCGATTCTAAGAGCTGAGAAAACGCGTTTATTTCGGGCTGAAAAACACGTTTTGAAAACTGTGCTGTTCCTGCCCTATAACTTACATGGTGGTGACCAAAGTTGCCAAAACGTGTTTATTTCTGCTGAAAAACACGTTTTGACAATTTCTGCACTCTGGGGTTAAGGGCTGATTCAGTGTGATCTTCTGAGCCAGGCAGTTACACTTCGATTCTAAGAGCTGAGAAAACGCGTTTATTTCGGGCTGAAAAACACGTTTTGAAAACTGTGCTGTTCCTGCCCTATAAGTTATATGGTGGTGACCAAAGTTGCCAAAACGTGTTTATTTCTGCTGAAAAACACGTTTTGACAATTTCTGCACACTGGGGTTAAGGGCTGACACAGTGGGCTCTTCTGAGCCAGGCAGTTACACTGCGATTCCAAGGGCTGAGAAAACGCGTTTATTTCGGGCTGAAAAACACGTTTTGAAAACTGTGCTGTTCCTGCCCTATAAGGTACATGGGGGTGACCAAAGTTGCCAAAACGTGTTTATTTGTGCTGAAAAACATGTTTTGACAATTTCTGCACACTGGGGTTAAGGGCAGACTCAGTGTGCTCTTCTGAGCCAGGCAGTTACACTTCGATTCTAAGAGCTGAGAAAATGCGTTTATTTCGGACTGAAAAACACGTTTTGAAAACTGTGCTGTTCCTGACCTATAACTTACATGGTGGTGACCAAAGTTGCCAAAACGTGTTTATTTGTGCTGAAAAACACGTTTTGACAATTTCTGCACACTGGGGTTAAGGGCTGACACAGTGGGCTCTTCTGAGACAGGCAGTTACACTGCGATTCTAAGGGCTGAGAAAACGCGTTTATTTCGGGCTGAAAAACACGTTTTGAAAACTGTACTGTTCCTGCCCTATAAGTTACATGGTGGTGACCAAAGTTGCCAAAACGTGTTTATTTCTGCTGAAAAACACGTTTTGACAATTTCTGCACACTGGGGTTAAGGGCTGACTCAGTGTGCTCTTCTGAGCCAGGCAGTTACACTGCGATTCTAAGGGCTGAGAAAACGCGTTTATTTCGGGCTGAAAAACACGTTTTGAAAACTGTGCTGTTCCTGCCTTATAAGTTACATGGTGGTGACCAAAGTTGCCAAAACGTGTTCATTTCTGCTGAAAAACACGTTTTGACAATTTCTGCACACTGGGGTTAAGGGCAGACTCAGTGTGCTCTTCTGAGCCAGGCAGTTACACTGCGATTCTAAGGGCTGAGAAAACGCGTTTATTTCGGGCTGAAAAACACGTTTTGAAAACTGTGCTGTTCCTGCCCTATAAGTTACATGGTGGTGACCAAAGTTGCCAAAACGTGTTTATTTGTGCTGAAAAACACGTTTTGACAATTTCTGCACACTGGGGTTAAGGGCAGACTCAGTGTGCTCTTATGAGCCAGGCAGTTACACTTCGATTCTAAGAGCTGAGAAAACGCGATTATTTCGGGCTGAAAAACACGTTTTGAAAACTGTGCTGTTCCTGCCCTATAACTTACATGGTGGTGACCAAAGTTGCCAAAACGTGTTTATTTCTGCTGAAAAACACGTTTTGACAATTTCTGCACACTGGGGTTAAGGGCTGACACAGTGGGCTCTTCTGAGACAGGCAGTTCACTGCGATTCCAAGGGCTGAGAAAACGCGTTTATTTCGGGCTGAAATACACGTTTTGAAAACTGTGCTGTTCCTGACCTATAACTTACATGGTGGTGACCAAAGTTGCCAAAACGTGTTCATTTCTGCTGAGAAACACGTTTTGACAATTTCTGCACTCTGGGGTTAAGGGCTGACACAGTGGGCTCTTCTGAGACAGGCAGTTACACTGCGATTCCAAGGGCTGAGAAAACGCGTTCATTTCGGGCTGAAAAACACGTTTTGAAAACTGTGCTGTTCCTGCCCTATGAGGTACATGGGGGTGACCAAAGTTGCCAAAACGTGTTTATTTCTGCTGAAAAACACGTTTTGACAATTTCTGCACACTGGGGTTAAGGGCTGACACAGTGGGCTCTTCTGAGACAGGCAGTTACACTTCGATTCTAAGAGCTGAGAAAACGCGTTTATTTCGGGCTGAAAAACACGTTTTGAAAACTGTGCTGTTCCTGCCCTATAACTTACATGGTGGTGACCAAAGTTGCCAAAACGTGTTTATTTCTGCTGAAAAACACGTTTTGACAATTTCTGCACACCGGGGTTAAGGGCTGACACAGTGGGCTCTTCTGAGCCAGGCAGTTACACTGCGATTCCAAGGGTTGAGAAAACGCGTTTATTTCGGGCTGAAAAACACGTTTTGAAAACTGTTGCTGTTCCTGCCCTATGAGGTACATGGGGGTGACCAAAGTTGCCAAAACGTGTTTATTTCTGCTGAAAAACACGTTTTGACAATTTCTGCACACTGGGGTTAAGGGCTGACACAGTGGGCTCTTCTGAGACAGGCAGTTACACTGCGATTCCAAGGGCTGAGAAAACGCGTTTATTTCGGGCTGAAAAACACGTTTTGAAAACTGTGCTGTTCCTGTCCTATAAGTTATATGGTGGTGACATAAGTTGCCAAAACGTGTTTATTTCTGCTGAAAAACACGTTTTGACAATTTCTGCACACTGGGGTTAAGGGCTGACACAGTGGGCTCTTCTGAGCCAGGCAGTTACACTGCGATTCCAAGGGCTGAGAAAACGCGTTTATTTCGGGCTGAAAAACACGTTTTGAAAAGTGTGCTGTTCCTGCCCTATAAGGTACATGGGGGTGACCAAAGTTGTCAAAACGTGTTTATTTCTGCTGAAAAACACGTTTTGACAATTTCTGCACACTGGGGTTATGGGCTGACACAGTGGGCTCTTCTGAGACAGGCAGTTACACTTCGATTCAAAGAGCTGAGAAAACACGTTTCTTTCGGGCTGAAAAACACGTTTTGAAAACTGTGCTGTTCCTGCCCTATAACTTACATGGTGGTGACCAAAGTTGCCAAAACGTGTTTATTTCTGCTGAAAAACACGTTTTGACAATTTCTGCACTCTGGGGTTAAGGGCTGACTCAGTGTGCTCTTCTGAGCCAGGCAGTTACACTTCGATTCTAAGAGCTGAGAAAACATGTTTATTTCGGGCTGAAAAACACGTTTTGAAAACTGTGCTGTTCCTGCCCTATAAGTTACATGGTGGTGATCAAAGTTGCCAAAACGTGTTTATTTGTGCTGAAAAACACGTTTTGACAATTTCTGCACACTGGGGTTAACGGCTGACTCAGTGTGCTCTTCTGAGCCAGGCAGTTACACTGCGATTCTAAGGGCTGAGAAAACGCGTTTATTTCGGGCTGAAAAACACGTTTTGAAAACTGTGCTGTTCCTGACCTATAACTTACATGGTGGTGACCAAAGTTGCCAAAACGTGTTCATTTCTGCTGAGAAACACGTTTTGACAATTTCTGCACACTGGGGTTAAGGGCAGACTCAGTGTGCTCTTATGAGCCAGGCAGTTACACTTCGATTCTAAGAGCTGAGAAAACGCGATTATTTCGGGCTGAAAAACACGTTTTGAAAACTGTGCTGTTCCTGCCCTATAACTTACATGGTGGTGACCAAAGTTGCCAAAACGTGTTTATTTCTGCTGAAAAACACGTTTTGACAATTTCTGCACTCTGGGGTTAAGGGCTGACTCAGTGTGCTCTTCTGAGCCAGGCAGTTACACTTCGATTCTAAGAGCTGAGAAAACGCGTTTATTTCGGGCTGAAAAACACGTTTTGAAAACTGTGCTGTTCCTGTCCTATAAGTTATATGGTGGTGACATAAGTTGCCAAAACGTGTTTATTTCTGCTGAAAAACACGTTTTGACAATTTCTGCACACTGGGGTTAAGGGCTGACACAGTGGGCTCTTCTGAGCCAGGCAGTTACACTGCGATTCCAAGGGCTGAGAAAACGCGTTTATTTCGGGCTGAAAAACACGTTTTGAAAACTGTGCTGTTCCTGCCCTATAACTTACATGGTGGTGACCAAAGTTGCCAAAACGTGTTTATTTCTGCTGAAAAACACGTTTTGACAATTTCTGCACTCTGGGGTTAAGGGCTGACTCAGTGAGCTCTTCTGAGCCAGGCAGTTACACTTCGATTCTAAGAGCTGAGAAAACGTGTTTATTTCGGGCTGAAAAACACGTTTTGAAAACTGTGCTGTTCCTGCCCTATAACTTACATGGTGGTGACCAAAGTTGCCAAAACGTGTTTATTTCTGCTGAAAAACACGTTTTGACAATTTCTGCACACTTGGGTTAAGAGCTGACACAGTGGGCTCTTCTGAGCCAGGCAGTTACACTGCGATTCCATGGGCTGAAAAAAACGCGTTTATTTCGGGCTGAAAAACACGTTTTGAAAACTGTGCTGATCCTGCCCTATAACATACATGGGGGTGACCAATGTTGCCATAACGTGTTTATTTCTGCTGAAAAACACGTTTTGACAATTTCTGCACACTGGGGTTAAGGGCTGACACAGTGGGCTCTTCTGAGACAGGCAGTTACACTTCGATTCTAAGAGCTGAGAAACCGCGTTTATTTCGGGCTGAAAAACACGTTTTGAAAACTGTGCTGTTCCTGCCCTATAACTTACATGGTGGTGACCAAAGTTGCCAAAACGTGTTTATTTCTGATGAAAAAAACGTTTTGACAATTTCTGCACACTGGGGTTAAGGGCTGACACAGTGGGCTCTTCTGAGCCAGGCAGTTACACTTCGATTCTAAGAGCTGAGAAAACGCGTTTATTTCGGGCTGAAAAACACGTTTTGAAAACTGTGCTGTTCCTGACCTATAACTTACATGGTGGTGACCAAAGTTGCCAAAACGTGTTTATTTGTGCTGAAAAACACGTTTTGACAATTTCTGCACACTGGGGTTAAGGGCTGACACAGTGGGCTCTTCTGAGACAGGCAGTTACACTTCGATTCTAAGGGCTGAGAAAACGCGTTTATTTCGGGCTGAAAAACACGTTTTGAAAACTGTACTGTTCCTGCCCTATAAGTTACATGGTGGTGACCAAAGTTGCCAAAACGTGTTTATTTCTGCTGAAAAACACGTTTTGACAATTTCTGCACACTGGGGTTAAGGGCTGATACAGTGGGCTCTTCTGAGACAGGCAGTTCACTGCGATTCCAAGGGCTGAGAAAACGCGTTTATTTCGGGCTGAAATACACGTTTTGAAAAATGTGCTGTTCCTGCCCTATAACTTACATGGTGGTGACCAAAGTTGCCAAAACGTGTTTATTTGTGCTGAAAAACACGTTTTGACAATTTCTGCACACTGGGGTTAAGGGCAGACTCAGTGTGCTCTTATGAGCCAGGCAGTTACACTTCGATTCTAAGAGCTGAGAAAACGCGATTATTTCGGGCTGAAAAACACGTTTTGAAAACTGTGCTGTTCCTGCCCTATAACTTACATGGTGGTGACCAAAGTTGCCAAAACGTGTTTATTTCTGCTGAAAAACACGTTTTGACAATTTCTGCACTCTGGGGTTAAGGGCTGACTCAGTGTGCTCTTCTGAACCAGGCAGTTACACCTCGATTCTAAGAGCTGAGAAAACGCATTTATTTCGGGCTGAAAAACACGTTTTGAAAACTGTGCTGTTCCTGCCCTATAAGTTATATGGTGGTGACCAAAGTTGCCAAAACGTGTTTATTTCTGCTGAAAAACACGTTTTGACAATTTCTGCACACTGGGGTTAAGGGCTGACACAGTGGGCTCTTCTGAGCCAGGCAGTTACACTGCGATTCCAAGGGCTGAGAAAACGCGTTTATTTCGGGCTGAAAAACATGTTTTGAAAACTGTGCTGTTCCTGCCCTATAACTTACATGGTGGTGTCCAAAGTTGCCAAAACGTGTTTATTTGTGCTGAAAAACACGTTTTGACAATTTCTGCACTCTGGGGTTAAGGGCTGACTCAGTGAGCTCTTCTGAGCCAGGCAGTTACACTTCGATTCTAAGAGCTGAGAAAACGCGTTTATTTCGGGCTGAAAAACACGTTTTGAAAACTGTGCTGTTCCTGCCCTATAACTTACATGGTGGTGACCAAAGTTGCCAAAACGTGTTTATTTCTGCTGAAAAACACGTTTTGACAATTTCTGCACTCTGGGGTTAAGGGCTGACTCAGTGAGCTCTTCTGAGCCAGGCAGTTACACTTCGATTCTAAGAGCTGAGAAAACGTGTTTATTTCGGGCTGAAAAACACGTTTTGAAAACTGTGCTGTTCCTGCCCTATAACTTACATGGTGGTGACCAAAGTTGCCAAAACGTGTTTATTTCTGCTGAAAAACACGTTTTGACAATTTCTGCACACTTGGGTTAAGAGCTGACACAGTGGGCTCTTCTGAGCCAGGCAGTTACACTGCGATTCCATGGGCTGAAAAAAACGCGTTTATTTCGGGCTGAAAAACACGTTTTGAAAACTGTGCTGTTCCTGCCCTATAACATACATGGGGGTGACCAATGTTGCCATAACGTGTTTATTTCTGCTGAAAAACACGTTTTGACAATTTCTGCACACTGGGGTTAAGGGCTGACACAGTGGGCTCTTCTGAGACAGGAAGTTACACTGCGATTCCAAGGGCTGAGAAAACGCGTTTATTTCGGGCTGAAAAACACGTTTTGAAAACTGTGCTGTTCCTGCCCTATAAGTTATATGGTGGTGACCAAAGTTGCCAAAACGTGTTTATTTCTGCTGAAAAACACGTTTTGACAATTTCTGCACACTGGGGTTAAGGGCTGACACAGTGGGCTCTTCTGAGACAGGCAGTTACACTTCGATTCTAAGAGCTGAGAAACCGCGTTTATTTCGGGCTGAAAAACACGTTTTGAAAACTGTGCTGTTCCTGCCCTATAACTTACATGGTGGTGACCAAAGTTGCCAAAACGTGTTTATTTCTGCTGAAAAAAACGTTTTGACAATTTCTGCACACTGGGGTTAAGGGCTGACACAGTGGGCTCTTCTGAGCCAGGCAGTTACACTTCGATTCTAAGAGCTGAGAAAACGCGTTTATTTCTTGCTGAAAAACACGTTTTGAAAACTGTGCTGTTCCTGACCTATAACTTACATGGTGGTGACCAAAGTTGCCAAAATGTGTTTATTTCTGCTGAAAAACACGTTTTAATAATTTCTGCACACTGGGGTTAAGGGCTGACTCAGTGTGCTCTTCTTAGCCAGGCAGTTACACTACTATTCTAAGGGCTGAGAAAACGCGTTTATTTCGGGCTGAAATACACGTTTTGAAAACTGTGCTGTTCCTGCCCTATAAGTTACATGGTGGTGACCAAATTTGCCAAAACGTGTTTATTTCTGCTGAAAAACACGTTTTGACAATTTCTGCACACTGGGGTTAAGGGCTGACTCAGTGTGCTCTTCTGAGCCAGGCAGTTACACTGCGATTCTAAGGGCTGAGAAAACGCGTTTATTTCGGGCTGAAAAACACGTTTTGAAAACTGTGCTGTTCCTGCCTTATAAGTTACATGGTGGTGACCAAAGTTGCCAAAACGTGTTCATTTCTGCTGAAAAACACGTTTTGACAATTTCTGCACACTGGGGTTAAGGGCAGACTCAGTGTGCTCTTCTGAGCCAGGCAGTTACACTGCGATTCTAAGGGCTGAGAAAACGCGTTTATTTCGGGCTGAAAAACACGTTTTGAAAACTGTGCTGTTCCTGCCCTATAAGTTACATGGTGGTGACCAAAGTTGCCAAAACGTGTTTATTTGTGCTGAAAAACACGTTTTGACAATTTCTGCACACTGGGGTTAAGGGCAGACTCAGTGTGCTCTTATGAGCCAGGCAGTTACACTTCGATTCTAAGAGCTGAGAAAACGCGATTATTTCGGGCTGAAAAACACGTTTTGAAAACTGTGCTGTTCCTACCCTATAACTTACATGGTGGTGACCAAAGTTGCCAAAACGTGTTTATTTCTGCTGAAAAACACGTTTTGACAATTTCTGCACACTGGGGTTAAGGGCTGACACAGTGGGCTCTTCTGAGACAGGCAGTTCACTGCGATTCCAAGGGCTGAGAAAACGCGTTTATTTCGGGCTGAAATACACGTTTTGAAAACTGTGCTGTTCCTGACCTATAACTTACATGGTGGTGACCAAAGTTGCCAAAACGTGTTCATTTCTGCTGAGAAACACGTTTTGACAATTTCTGCACTCTGGGGTTAAGGGCTGACACAGTGGGCTCTTCTGAGACAGGCAGTTACACTGCGATTCCAAGGGCTGAGAAAACGCGTTCATTTCGGGCTGAAAAACACGTTTTGAAAACTGTGCTGTTCCTGCCCTATGAGGTACATGGGGGTGACCAAAGTTGCCAAAACGTGTTTATTTCTGCTGAAAAACACGTCTTGACAATTTCTGCACACTGGGGTTAAGGGCTGACACAGTGGGCTCTTCTGAGACAGGCAGTTACACTTCGATTCTAAGAGCTGAGAAAACGCGTTTATTTCGGGCTGAAAAACACGTTTTGAAAACTGTGCTGTTCCTGCCCTATAACTTACATGGTGGTGACCAAAGTTGCCAAAACGTGTTTATTTCTGCTGAAAAACACGTTTTGACAATTTCTGCACACTGGGGTTAAGGGCTGACACAGTGGGCTCTTCTGAGCCAGGCAGTTACACTGCGATTCCAAGGGTTGAGAAAACGCGTTTATTTCGGGCTGAAAAACACGTTTTGAAAACTGTTGCTGTTCCTGCCCTATGAGGTACATGGGGGTGACCAAAGTTGCCAAAACGTGTTTATTTCTGCTGAAAAACACGTTTTGACAATTTCTGCACACTGGGGTTAAGGGCTGACACAGTGGGCTCTTCTGAGACAGGCAGTTACACTTCGATTCTAAGAGCTGAGAAAACGCGTTTATTTCGGGCTGAAAAACACGTTTTGAAAACTGTGCTGTTCCTGCCCTATAACTTACATGGTGGTGACCAAAGTTGCCAAAACGTGTTTATTTCTGCTGAAAAACACGTTTTGACAATTTCTGCACACTGGGGTTAAGGGCTGACACAGTGGGCTCTTCTGAGCCAGGCAGTTACACTGCGATTCCAAGGGTTGAGAAAACGCGTTTATTTCGGGCTGAAAAACACGTTTTGAAAACTGTTGCTGTTCCTGCCCTATGAGGTACATGGGGGTGACCAAAGTTGCCAAAACGTGTTTATTTCTGCTGAAAAACACGTTTTGACAATTTCTGCACACTGGGGTTAAGGGCTGACACAGTGGGCTCTTCTGAGACAGGCAGTTACACTTCGATTCTAAGAGCTGAGAAAACGCGTTTATTTCGGGCTGAAAAACACGTTTTGAAAACTGTGCTGTTCCTGCCCTATAACTTACATGGTGGTGACCAAAGTTGCCAAAACGTGTTTATTTCTGCTGAAAAACACGTTTTGACAATTTCTGCACTCTGGGGTTAAGGGCTGATTCAGTGTGATCTTCTGAGCCAGGCAGTTACACTTCGATTCTAAGAGCTGAGAAAACGCGTTTATTTCGGGCTGAAAAACACGTTTTGAAAACTGTGCTGTTCTGCCCTATAAGTTATATGGTGGTGACCAAAGTTGCCAAAACGTGTTTATTTCTGCTGAAAAACACGTTTTGACAATTTCTGCACACTGGGGTTAAGGGCTGACACAGTGGGCTCTTCTGAGCCAGGCAGTTACACTGCGATTCCAAGGGCTGAGAAAACGCGTTTATTTCGGGCTGAAAAACACGTTTTGAAAACTGTGCTGTTCCTGCCCTATAAGGTACATGGGGGTGACCAAAGTTGCCAAAACGTGTTTATTTGTGCTGAAAAACATGTTTTGACAATTTCTGCACACTGGGGTTAAGGGCAGACTCAGTGTGCTCTTCTGAGCCAGGCAGTTACACTTCGATTCTAAGAGCTGAGAAAATGCGTTTATTTCGGACTGAAAAACACGTTTTGAAAACTGTGCTGTTCCTGACCTATAACTTACATGGTGGTGACCAAAGTTGCCAAAACGTGTTTATTTGTGCTGAAAAACACGTTTTGACAATTTCTGCACACTGGGGTTAAGGGCTGACACAGTGGGCTCTTCTGAGACAGGCAGTTACACTGCGATTCTAAGGGCTGAGAAAACGCGTTTATTTCGGGCTGAAAAACACGTTTTGAAAACTGTACTGTTCCTGCCCTATAAGTTACATGGTGGTGACCAAAGTTGCCAAAACGTGTTTATTTCTGCTGAAAAACACGTTTTGACAATTTCTGCACAATGGGGTTAAGGGCTGACTCAGTGTGCTCTTCTGAGCCAGGCAGTTACACTGCGATTCTAAGGGCTGAGAAAACGCGTTTATTTCGGGCTGAAAAACACGTTTTGAAAACTGTGCTGTTCCTGCCTTATAAGTTACATGGTGGTGACCAAAGTTGCCAAAACGTGTTCATTTCTGCTGAAAAACACGTTTTGACAATTTCTGCACACTGGGGTTAAGGGCAGACTCAGTGTGCTCTTCTGAGCCAGGCAGTTACACTGCGATTCTAAGGGCTGAGAAAACGCGTTTATTTCGGGCTGAAAAACACGTTTTGAAAACTGTGCTGTTCCTGCCCTATAAGTTACATGGTGGTGACCAAAGTTGCCAAAACGTGTTTATTTGTGCTGAAAAACACGTTTTGACAATTTCTGCACACTGGGGTTAAGGGCAGACTCAGTGTGCTCTTATGAGCCTGGCAGTTACACTTCGATTCTAAGAGCTGAGAAAACGCGATTATTTCGGGCTGAAAAACACGTTTTGAAAACTGTGCTGTTCCTGCCCTATAACTTACATGGTGGTGACCAAAGTTGCCAAAACGTGTTTATTTCTGCTGAAAAACACGTTTTGACAATTTCTGCACACTGGGGTTAAGGGCTGACACAGTGGGCTCTTCTGAGACAGGCAGTTCACTGCGATTCCAAGGGCTGAGAAAACGCGTTTATTTCGGGCTGAAATACACGTTTTGAAAACTGTGCTGTTCCTGACCTATAACTTACATGGTGGTGACCAAAGTTGCCAAAACGTGTTCATTTCTGCTGAGAAACACGTTTTGACAATTTCTGCACTCTGGGGTTAAGGGCTGACACAGTGGGCTCTTCTGAGACAGGCAGTTACACTGCGATTCCAAGGGCTGAGAAAACGCGTTCATTTCGGGCTGAAAAACACGTTTTGAAAACTGTGCTGTTCCTGCCCTATGAGGTACATGGGGGTGACCAAAGTTGCCAAAACGTGTTTATTTCTGCTGAAAAACACGTTTTGACAATTTCTGCACACTGGGGTTAAGGGCTGACACAGTGGGCTCTTCTGAGACAGGCAGTTACACTTCGATTCTAAGAGCTGAGAAAACGCGTTTATTTCGGGCTGAAAAACACGTTTTGAAAACTGTGCTGTTCCTGCCCTATAACTTACATGGTGGTGACCAAAGTTGCCAAAACGTGTTTATTTCTGCTGAAAAACACGTTTTGACAATTTCTGCACACCGGGGTTAAGGGCTGACACAGTGGGCTCTTCTGAGCCAGGCAGTTACACTGCGATTCCAAGGGTTGAGAAAACGCGTTTATTTCGGGCTGAAAAACACGTTTTGAAAACTGTTGCTGTTCCTGCCCTATGAGGTACATGGGGGTGACCAAAGTTGCCAAAACGTGTTTATTTCTGCTGAAAAACACGTTTTGACAATTTCTGCACACTGGGGTTAAGGGCTGACACAGTGGGCTCTTCTGAGACAGGCAGTTACACTGCGATTCCAAGGGCTGAGAAAACGCGTTTATTTCGGGCTGAAAAACACGTTTTGAAAAGTGTGCTGTTCCTGCCCTATAAGGTACATGGGGGTGACCAAAGTTGTCAAAACGTGTTTATTTCTGCTGAAAAACACGTTTTGACAATTTCTGAACACTGGGGTTATGGGCTGACACAGTGGGCTCTTCTGAGACAGGCAGTTACACTTCGATTCAAAGAGCTGAGAAAACACGTTTCTTTCGGGCTGAAAAACACGTTTTGAAAACTGTGCTGTTCCTGCCCTATAACTTACATGGTGGTGACCAAAGTTGCCAAAACGTGTTTATTTCTGCTGAAAAACACGTTTTGACAATTTCTGCACTCTGGGGTTAAGGGCTGACTCAGTGTGCTCTTCTGAGCCAGGCAGTTACACTTCGATTCTAAGAGCTGAGAAAACATGTTTATTTCGGGCTGAAAAACACGTTTTGAAAACTGTGCTGTTCCTGCCCTATAAGTTACATGGTGGTGATCAAAGTTGCCAAAACGTGTTTATTTGTGCTGAAAAACACGTTTTGACAATTTCTGCACACTGGGGTTAACGGCTGACTCAGTGTGCTCTTCTGAGCCAGGCAGTTACACTGCGATTCTAAGGGCTGAGAAAACGCGTTTATTTCGGGCTGAAAAACACGTTTTGAAAACTGTGCTGTTCCTGACCTATAACTTACATGGTGGTGACCAAAGTTGCCAAAACGTGTTCATTTCTGCTGAGAAACACGTTTTGACAATTTCTGCACACTGGGGTTAAGGGCAGACTCAGTGTGCTCTTATGAGCCAGGCAGTTACACTTCGATTCTAAGAGCTGAGAAAACGCGATTATTTCGGGCTGAAAAACACGTTTTGAAAACTGTGCTGTTCCTGCCCTATAACTTACATGGTGGTGACCAAAGTTGCCAAAACGTGTTTATTTCTGCTGAAAAACACGTTTTGACAATTTCTGCACTCTGGGGTTAAGGGCTGACTCAGTGTGCTCTTCTGAGCCAGGCAGTTACACTTCGATTCTAAGAGCTGAGAAAACGCGTTTATTTCGGGCTGAAAAACACGTTTTGAAAACTGTGCTGTTCCTGTCCTATAAGTTATATGGTGGTGACATAAGTTGCCAAAACGTGTTTATTTCTGCTGAAAAACACGTTTTGACAATTTCTGCACACTGGGGTTAAGGGCTGACACAGTGGGCTCTTCTGAGCCAGGCAGTTACACTGCGATTCCAAGGGCTGAGAAAACGCGTTTATTTCGGGCTGAAAAACACGTTTTGAAAACTGTGCTGTTCCTGCCCTATAACTTAAATGGTGGTGACCAAAGTTGCCAAAACGTGTTTATTTCTGCTGAAAAACACGTTTTGACAATTTCTGCACTCTGGGGTTAAGGGCTGACTCAGTGAGCTCTTCTGAGCCAGGCAGTTACACTTCGATTCTAAGAGCTGAGAAAACGTGTTTATTTCGGGCTGAAAAACACGTTTTGAAAACTGTGCTGTTCCTCCCCTATAACTTACATGGTGGTGACCAAAGTTGCCAAAACGTGTTTATTTCTGCTGAAAAACACGTTTTGACAATTTCTGCACACTTGGGTTAAGAGCTGACACAGTGGGCTCTTCTGAGCCAGGCAGTTACACTGCGATTCCATGGGCTGAAAAAAACGCGTTTATTTCGGGCTGAAAAACACGTTTTGAAAACTGTGCTGATCCTGCCCTATAACATACATGGGGGTGACCAATGTTGCCATAACGTGTTTATTTCTGCTGAAAAACACGTTTTGACAATTTCTGCACACTGGGGTTAAGGGCTGACACAGTGGGCTCTTCTGAGACAGGCAGTTACACTTCGATTCTAAGAGCTGAGAAACCGCGTTTATTTCGGGCTGAAAAACACGTTTTGAAAACTGTGCTGTTCCTGCCCTATAACTTACATGGTGGTGACCAAAGTTGCCAAAACGTGTTTATTTCTGATGAAAAAAACGTTTTGACAATTTCTGCACACTGGGGTTAAGGGCTGACACAGTGGGCTCTTCTGAGCCAGGCAGTTACACTTCGATTCTAAGAGCTGAGAAAACGCGTTTATTTCGGGCTGAAAAACACGTTTTGAAAACTGTGCTGTTCCTGACCTATAACTTACATGGTGGTGACCAAAGTTGCCAAAACGTGTTTATTTGTGCTGAAAAACACGTTTTGACAATTTCTGCACACTGGGGTTAAGGGCTGACACAGTGGGCTCTTCTGAGACAGGCAGTTACACTTCGATTCTAAGGGCTGAGAAAACGCGTTTATTTCGGGCTGAAAAACACGTTTTGAAAACTGTACTGTTCCTGCCCTATAAGTTACATGGTGGTGACCAAAGTTGCCAAAACGTGTTTATTTCTGCTGAAAAACACGTTTTGACAATTTCTGCACACTGGGGTTAAGGGCTGATACAGTGGGCTCTTCTGAGACAGGCAGTTCACTGCGATTCCAAGGGCTGAGAAAACGCGTTTATTTCGGGCTGAAATACACGTTTTGAAAAATGTGCTGTTCCTGCCCTATAACTTACATGGTGGTGACCAAAGTTGCCAAAACGTGTTTATTTGTGCTGAAAAACACGTTTTGACAATTTCTGCACACTGGGGTTAAGGGCAGACTCAGTGTGCTCTTATGAGCCAGGCAGTTACACTTCGATTCTAAGAGCTGAGAAAACGCGATTATTTCGGGCTGAAAAACACGTTTTGAAAACTGTGCTGTTCCTGCCCTATAACTTACATGGTGGTGACCAAAGTTGCCAAAACGTGTTTATTTCTGCTGAAAAACACGTTTTGACAATTTCTGCACTCTGGGGTTAAGGGCTGACTCAGTGTGCTCTTCTGAACCAGGCAGTTACACCTCGATTCTAAGAGCTGAGAAAACGCATTTATTTCGGGCTGAAAAACACGTTTTGAAAACTGTGCTGTTCCTGCCCTATAAGTTATATGGTGGTGACCAAAGTTGCCAAAACGTGTTTATTTCTGCTGAAAAACACGTTTTGACAATTTCTGCACACTGGGGTTAAGGGCTGACACAGTGGGCTCTTCTGAGCCAGGCAGTTACACTGCGATTCCAAGGGCTGAGAAAACGCGTTTATTTCGGGCTGAAAAACATGTTTTGAAAACTGTGCTGTTCCTGCCCTATAACTTACATGGTGGTGTCCAAAGTTGCCAAAACGTGTTTATTTCTGCTGAAAAACACGTTTTGACAATTTCTGCACTCTGGGGTTAAGGGCTGACTCAGTGAGCTCTTCTGAGCCAGGCAGTTACACTTCGATTCTAAGAGCTGAGAAAACGTGTTTATTTCGGGCTGAAAAACACGTTTTGAAAACTGTGCTGTTCCTGCCCTATAACTTACATGGTGGTGACCAAAGTTGCCAAAACGTGTTTATTTCTGCTGAAAAACACGTTTTGACAATTTCTGCACACTTGGGTTAAGAGCTGACACAGTGGGCTCTTCTGAGCCAGGCAGTTACACTGCGATTCCATGGGCTGAAAAAAACGCGTTTATTTCGGGCTGAAAAACACGTTTTGAAAACTGTGCTGTTCCTGCCCTATAACATACATGGGGGTGACCAATGTTGCCATAACGTGTTTATTTCTGCTGAAAAACACGTTTTGACAATTTCTGCACACTGGGGTTAAGGGCTGACACAGTGGGCTCTTCTGAGACAGGAAGTTACACTGCGATTCCAAGGGCTGAGAAAACGCGTTTATTTCGGGCTGAAAAACACGTTTTGAAAACTGTGCTGTTCCTGCCCTATAAGTTATATGGTGGTGACCAAAGTTGCCAAAACGTGTTTATTTCTGCTGAAAAACACGTTTTGACAATTTCTGCACACTGGGGTTAAGGGCTGACACAGTGGGCTCTTCTGAGACAGGCAGTTACACTTCGATTCTAAGAGCTGAGAAACCGCGTTTATTTCGGGCTGAAAAACACGTTTTGAAAACTGTGCTGTTCCTGCCCTATAACTTACATGGTGGTGACCAAAGTTGCCAAAACGTGTTTATTTCTGCTGAAAAAAACGTTTTGACAATTTCTGCACACTGGGGTTAAGGGCTGACACAGTGGGCTCTTCTGAGCCAGGCAGTTACACTTCGATTCTAAGAGCTGAGAAAACGCGTTTATTTCGGGCTGAAAAACACGTTTTGAAAACTGTGCTGTTCCTGACCTATAACTTACATGGTGGTGACCAAAGTTGCCAAAATGTGTTTATTTCTGCTGAAAAACACGTTTTAATAATTTCTGCACACTGGGGTTAAGGGCTGACTCAGTGTGCTCTTCTTAGCCAGGCAGTTACACTACTATTCTAAGGGCTGAGAAAACGCGTTTATTTCGGGCTGAAAAACACGTTTTGAAAACTGTGCTGTTCCTGCCCTATAAGTTACATGGTGGTGACCAAAGTTGCCAAAACGTGTTTATTTGTGCTGAAAAACATGTTTTGACAATTTCTGCACACTGGGGTTAAGGGCAGACTCAGTGTGCTCTTCTGAGCCAGGCAGTTACACTTCGATTCTAAGAGCTGAGAAAATGCGTTTATTTCGGACTGAAAAACACGTTTTGAAAACTGTGCTGTTCCTGACCTATAACTTACATGGTGGTGACCAAAGTTGCCAAAACGTGTTTATTTGTGCTGAAAAACACGTTTTGACAATTTCTGCACACTGGGGTTAAGGGCTGACACAGTGGGCTCTTCTGAGACAGGCAGTTACACTGCGATTCTAAGGGCTGAGAAAACGCGTTTATTTCGGGCTGAAAAACACGTTTTGAAAACTGTGCTGTTCCTGCCTTATAAGTTACATGGTGGTGACCAAAGTTGCCAAAACGTGTTCATTTCTGCTGAAAAACACGTTTCGACAATTTCTGCACACTGGGGTTAAGGGCAGACTCAGTGTGCTCTTCTGAGCCAGGCAGTTACACTGCGATTCTAAGGGCTGAGAAAACGCGTTAATTCCGGGCTGAAAAACACGTTTTGAAAACTGTGCTGTTCCTGCCCTATAAGTTACATGGTGGTGACCAAAGTTGCCAAAACGTGTTTATTTGTGCTGAAAAACACGTTTTGACAATTTCTGCACACTGGGGTTAAGGGCAGACTCAGTGTGCTCTTATGAGCCAGGCAGTTACACTTCGATTCTAAGAGCTGAGAAAACGCGATTATTTCGGGCTGAAAAACACGTTTTGAAAACTGTGCTGTTCCTGCCCTATAACTTACATGGTGGTGACCAAAGTTGCCAAAACGTGTTTATTTCTGCTGAAAAACACGTTTTGACAATTTCTGCACTCTGGGGTTAAGGGCTGACTCAGTGTGCTCTTCTGAGCCAGGCAGTTACACTTCGATTCTAAGAGCTGAGAAAACGCGTTTATTTCGGGCTGAAAAACACGTTTTGAAAACTGTGCTGTTCCTGTCCTATAAGTTATATGGTGGTGACATAAGTTGCCAAAACGTGTTTATTTCTGCTGAAAAACACGTTTTGACAATTTCTGCACACTGGGGTTAAGGGCTGACACAGTGGGCTCTTCTGAGCCAGGCAGTTACACTGCGATTCCAAGGGCTGAGAAAACGCGTTTATTTCGGGCTGAAAAACACGTTTTGAAAACTGTGCTGTTCCTGCCCTATAACTTACATGGTGGTGTCCAAAGTTGCCAAAACGTGTTTATTTGTGCTGAAAAACACGTTTTGACAATTTCTGCACTCTGGGGTTAAGGGCTGACTCAGTGAGCTCTTCTGAGCCAGGCAGTTACACTTCGATTCTAAGAGCTGAGAAAACGCGTTTATTTCGGGCTGAAAAACACGTTTTGAAAACTGTGCTGTTCCTGCCCTATAACTTACATGGTGGTGACCAAAGTTGCCAAAACGTGTTTATTTCTGCTGAAAAACACGTTTTGACAATTTCTGCACTCTGGGGTTAAGGGCTGACTCAGTGAGCTCTTCTGAGCCAGGCAGTTACACTTCGATTCTAAGAGCTGAGAAAACGTGTTTATTTCGGGCTGAAAAACACGTTTTGAAAACTGTGCTGTTCCTGCCCTATAACTTACATGGTGGTGACCAAAGTTGCCAAAACGTGTTTATTTCTGCTGAAAAACACGTTTTGACAATTTCTGCACACTTGGGTTAAGAGCTGACACAGTGGGCTCTTCTGAGCCAGGCAGTTACACTGCGATTCCATGGGCTGAAAAAAATGCGTTTATTTCGGGCTGAAAAACACGTTTTGAAAACTGTGCTGTTCCTGACCTATAACTTACATGGTGGTGACCAAAGTTGCCAAAACGTGTTCATTTCTGCTGAAAAACACGTTTTGACAATTTCTGCACTCTGGGGTTAAGGGCTGACTCAGTGAGCTCTTCTGAGCCAGGCAGTTACACTTCGATTCTAAGAGCTGAGAAAACGTGTTTATTTCGGGCTGAAAAACACGTTTTGAAAACTGTGCTGTTCCTGCCCTATAACTTACATGGTGGTGACCAAAGTTGCCAAAACGTGTTTATTTCTGCTGAAAAACACGTTTTGACAATTTCTGCACACTTGGGTTAAGAGCTGACACAGTGGGCTCTTCTGAGCCAGGCAGTTACACTGCGATTCCATGGGCTGAAAAAAACGCGTTTATTTCGGGCTGAAAAGCACGTTTTGAAAACTGTGCTGTTCCTGCCCTATAACATACATGGGGGTGACCAATGTTGCCATAACGTGTTTATTTCTGCTGAAAAACACGTTTTGACAATTTCTGCACACTGGGGTTAAGGGCTGACACAGTGGGCTCTTCTGAGACAGGAAGTTACACTGCGATTCCAAGGGCTGAGAAAACGCGTTTATTTCGGGCTGAAAAACACGTTTTGAAAACTGTGCTGTTCCTGCCCTATAAGTTATATGGTGGTGACCAAAGTTGCCAAAACGTGTTTATTTCTGCTGAAAAACACGTTTTGACCATTTCTGCACACTGGGGTTAAGGGCTGACACAGTGGGCTCTTCTGAGACAGGCAGTTACACTTCGATTCTAAGAGCTGAGAAACCGCGTTTATTTCGGGCTGAAAAACACGTTTTGAAAACTGTGCTGTTCCTGCCCTATAACTTACATGGTGGTGACCAAAGTTGCCAAAACGTGTTTATTTCTGCTGAAAAAAACGTTTTGACAATTTCTGCACACTGGGTTTAAGGGCTGACACAGTGGGCTCTTCTGAGCCAGGCAGTTACACTGCGATTCCAAGGGCTGAGAAAACGCGTTTATTTCGGGCTGAAAAACACGTTTTGAAAACTGTGCTGTTCCTGCCCTATAAGTTACATGGTGGTGACCAAAGTTGCCAAAACGTGTTTATTTGTGCTGAAAAACACGTTTTGACAATTTCTGCACTCTGGGGTTAAGGGCTGACTCAGTGTGCTCTTCTGAGCCAGGCAGTTACACTTCGATTCTAAGAGCTGAGAAAACGCGTTTATTTCGGGCTGAAAAACACGTTTTGAAAACTGTGCTGTTCCTGTCCTATAAGTTATATGTTGGTGACATAAGTTGCCAAAACGTGTTTATTTCTGCTGAAAAACACGTTTTGACAATTTCTGCACACTGGGGTTAAGGGCTGACACAGTGGGCTCTTCTGAGCCAGGCAGTTACACTGCGATTCCAAGGGCTGAGAAAACGCGATTATTTCGGGCTGAAAAACACGTTTTGAAAACTGTGCTGTTCCTGCCCTATAACTTACATGGTGGTGTCCAAAGTTGCCAAAACGTGTTTATTTGTGCTGAAAAACACGTTTTGACAATTTCTGCACTCTGGGGTTAAGGGCTGACTCAGTGAGCTCTTCTGAGCCAGGCAGTTACACTTCGATTCTAAGAGCTGAGAAAACGCGTTTATTTCGGGCTGAAAAACACGTTTTGAAAACTGTGCTGTTCCTGCCCTATAACTTACATGGTGGTGACCAAAGTTGCCAAAACGTGTTTATTTGTGCTGAAAAACACGTTTTGACAATTTCTGCACTCTGGGGTTAAGGGCTGACTCAGTGTGCTCTTCTGAGCCAGGCAGTTACACTTCGATTCTAAGAGCTGAGAAAACGCGTTTATTTCGGGCTGAAAAACACGTTTTGAAAACTGTGCTGTTCCTGTCCTATAAGTTATATGGTGGTGACATAAGTTGCCAAAACGTGTTTATTTCTGCTGAAAAACACGTTTTGACAATTTCTGCACACTGGGGTTAAGGGCTGACACAGTGGGCTCTTCTGAGCCAGGCAGTTACACTGCGATTCCAAGGGCTGAGAAAACGCGATTATTTCGGGCTGAAAAACACGTTTTGAAAACTGTGCTGTTCCTGCCCTATAACTTACATGGTGGTGTCCAAAGTTGCCAAAACGTGTTTATTTGTGCTGAAAAACACGTTTTGACAATTTCTGCACTCTGGGGTTAAGGGCTGACTCAGTGAGCTCTTCTGAGCCAGGCAGTTACACTTCGATTCTAAGAGCTGAGAAAACGCGTTTATTTCGGGCTGAAAAACACGTTTTGAAAACTGTGCTGTTCCTGCCCTATAACTTACATGGTGGTGACCAAAGTTGCCAAAACGTGTTTATTTCTGCTGAAAAACACGTTTTGACAATTTCTGCACTCTGGGGTTAAGGGCTGACTCAGTGAGCTCTTCTGAGCCAGGCAGTTACACTTCGATTCTAAGAGCTGAGAAAACGTGTTTATTTCGGGCTGAAAAACACGTTTTGAAAACTGTGCTGTTCCTGCCCTATAACTTACATGGTGGTGACCAAAGTTGCCAAAACGTGTTTATTTCTGCTGAAAAACACGTTTTGACAATTTCTGCACACTTGGGTTAAGAGCTGACACAGTGGGCTCTTCTGAGCCAGGCAGTTACACTGCGATTCCATGGGCTGAAAAAAACGCGTTTATTTCGGGCTGAAAAGCACGTTTTGAAAACTGTGCTGTTCCTGCCCTATAACATACATGGGGGTGACCAATGTTGCCATAACGTGTTTATTTCTGCTGAAAAACACGTTTTGACAATTTCTGCACACTGGGGTTAAGGGCTGACACAGTGGGCTCTTCTGAGACAGGAAGTTACACTGCGATTCCAAGGGCTGAGAAAACGCGTTTATTTCGGGCTGAAAAACACGTTTTGAAAACTGTGCTGTTCCTGCCCTATAAGTTATATGGTGGTGACCAAAGTTGCCAAAACGTGTTTATTTCTGCTGAAAAACACGTTTTGACAATTTCTGCACACTGGGGTTAAGGGCTGACACAGTGGGCTCTTCTGAGACAGGCAGTTACACTTCGATTCTAAGAGCTGAGAAACCGCGTTTATTTCGGGCTGAAAAACACGTTTTGAAAACTGTGCTGTTCCTGCCCTATAACTTACATGGTGGTGACCAAAGTTGCCAAAACGTGTTTATTTCTGCTGAAAAAAACGTTTTGACAATTTCTGCACACTGGGTTTAAGGGCTGACACAGTGGGCTCTTCTGAGCCAGGCAGTTACACTTCGATTCCAAGGGCTGAGAAAACGCGTTTATTTCGGGCTGAAAAACACGTTTTGAAAACTGTGCTGTTCCTGCCCTATAAGTTACATGGTGGTGACATAAGTTGCCAAAACGTGTTTATTTCTGCTGAAAAACACGTTTTGACAATTTCTGCACACTGGGGTTAAGGGCTGACACAGTGGGCTCTTCTGAGCCAGGCAGTTACACTGCGATTCCAAGGGCTGAGAAAACGCGATTATTTCGGGCTGAAAAACACGTTTTGAAAACTGTGCTGTTCCTGCCCTATAACTTACATGGTGGTGTCCAAAGTTGCCAAAACGTGTTTATTTGTGCTGAAAAACACGTTTTGACAATTTCTGCACTCTGGGGTTAAGGGCTGACTCAGTGAGCTCTTCTGAGCCAGGCAGTTACACTTCGATTCTAAGAGCTGAGAAAACGTGTTTATTTCGGGCTGAAAAACACGTTTTGAAAACTGTGCTGTTCCTGCCCTATAACTTACATGGTGGTGACCAAAGTTGCCAAAACGTGTTTATTTCTGCTGAAAAACACGTTTTGACAATTTCTGCACACTTGGGTTAAGAGCTGACACAGTGGGCTCTTCTGAGCCAGGCAGTTACACTGCGATTCCATGGGCTGAAAAAATCGCGTTTATTTCGGGCTGAAAAGCACGTTTTGAAAACTGTGCTGTTCCTGCCCTATAACATACATGGGGGTGACCAATGTTGCCATAACGTGTTTATTTCTGCTGAAAAACACGTTTTGACAATTTCTGCACACTGGGGTTAAGGGCTGACACAGTGGGCTCTTCTGAGACAGGAAGTTACACTGCGATTCCAAGGGCTGAGAAAACGCGTTTATTTCGGGCTGAAAAACACGTTTTGAAAACTGTGCTGTTCCTGCCCTATAAGTTATATGGTGGTGACCAAAGTTGCCAAAACGTGTTTATTTCTGCTGAAAAACACGTTTTGACAATTTCTGCACACTGGGGTTAAGGGCTGACACAGTGGGCTCTTCTGAGACAGGCAGTTACACTTCGATTCTAAGAGCTGAGAAACCGCGTTTATTTCGGGCTGAAAAACACGTTTTGAAAACTGTGCTGTTCCTGCCCTATAACTTACATGGTGGTGACCAAAGTTGCCAAAACGTGTTTATTTCTGCTGAAAAAAACGTTTTGACAATTTCTGCACACTGGGTTTAAGGGCTGACACAGTGGGCTCTTCTGAGCCAGGCAGTTACACTGCGATTCCAAGGGCTTAGAAAACGCGTTTATTAAGGGCTGAAAAACACGTTTTGAAAACTGTGCTGTTCCTGCCCTATAAGTTACATGGTGGTGACCAAAGTTGCCAAAACGTGTTTATTTGTGCTGAAAAACACGTTTTGACAATTTCTGCACACTGGGGTTAAGGGCAGACTCAGCGTGCTCTTCTGAGCCAGGCAGTTACACTTCGATTCTAAGAGCTGAGAAAACGCGTTTATTTCGGGCTGAAAAACACGTTTTGAAAACTGTGCTGTTCCTGACCTATAACTTACATGGTGGTGACCAAAGTTGCCAAAATGTGTTTATTTCTGCTGAAAAACACGTTTTAATAATTTCTGCACACTGGGGTTAAGGGCTGACTCAGTGTGCTCTTCTTAGCCAGGCAGTTACACTACTATTCTAAGGGCTGAGAAAACGCGTTTATTTCGGGCTGAAAAACACGTTTTGAAAACTGTGCTGTTCCTGCCCTATAAGTTACATGGTGGTGACCAAAGTTGCCAAAACGTGTTTATTTGTGCTGAAAAACACGTTTTGACAATTTCTGCACACTGGGGTTAAGGGCAGACTCAGTGTGCTCTTCTGAGCCAGGCAGTTACACTTCGGTTCTAAGAGCTGAGAAAATGCGTTTATTTCGGACTGAAAAACACGTTTTAAAAACTGTGCTGTTCCTGACCTATAACTTACATGGTGGTGACCAAAGTTGCCAAAACGTGTTTATTTGTGCTGAAAAACACGTTTTGACAATTTCTGCACACTGGGGTTAAGGGCTGACACAGTGGGCTCTTCTGAGACAGGCTGTTACACTGCGATTCTAAGGGCTGAGAAAACGCGTTTATTTCGGGCTGAAAAACACGTTTTGAAAACTGTACTGTTCCTGCCCTATAAGTTACATGGTGGTGACCAAAGTTGCCAAAACGTGTTTATTTGTGCTGAAAAACACGTTTTGACAATTTCTGCACACTGGGGTTAAGGGCTGACTCAGTGTGCTCTTCTGAGCCAGGCAGTTACACTGCGATTCTAAGGGCTGAGAAAACGCGTTTATTTCGGGCTGAAAAACACGTTTTGAAAACTGTGCTGTTCCTGCCTTATAAGTTACATGGTGGTGACCAAAGTTGCCAAAACGTGTTTATTTGTGCTGAAAAACACGTTTTGACAATTTCTGCACACTGGGGTTAAGGGCAGACTCAGTGTGCTCTTCTGAGCCAGGCAGTTACACTGCGATTCTAAGGGCTGAGAAAACGCGTTTATTTCGGGCTGAAAAACACGTTTTGAAAACTGTGCTGTTCCTGCCCTATAAGTTACATGGTGGTGACCAAAGTTGCCAAAACGTGTTTATTTGTGCTGAAAAACACGTTTTGACAATTTCTGCACACTGGGGTTAAGGGCAGACTCAGTGTGCTCTTATGAGCCAGGCAGTTACACTTCGATTCTAAGAGCTGAGAAAACGCGATTATTTCGGGCTGAAAAACACGTTTTGAAAACTGTGCTGTTCCTGCCCTATAACTTACATGGTGGTGACCAAAGTTGCCAAAACGTGTTTATTTCTGCTGAAAAACACGTTTTGACAATTTCTGCACTCTGGGGTTAAGGGCTGACTCAGTGTGCTCTTCTGAGCCAGGCAGTTACACTTCGATTCTAAGAGCTGAGAAAACGCGTTTATTTCGGGCTGAAAAACACGTTTTGAAAACTGTGCTGTTCCTGTCCTATAAGTTATATGGTGGTGACATAAGTTGCCAAAACGTGTTTATTTCTGCTGAAAAACACGTTTTGACAATTTCTGCACACTGGGGTTAAGGGCTGACACAGTGGGCTCTTCTGAGCCAGGCAGTTACACTTCGATTCTAAGAGCTGAGAAAACGCGTTTATTTCGGGCTGAAAAACACGTTTTGAAAACTGTGCTGTTCCTGCCCTATAACTTACATGGTGGTGACCAAAGTTGCCAAAACGTGTTTATTTGTGCTGAAAAACACGTTTTGACAATTTCTGCACACTTGGGTTAAGAGCTGACACAGTGGGCTCTTCTGAGCCAGGCAGTTACACTGCGATTCCATGGGCTGAAAAAAACGCGTTTATTTCGGGCTGAAAAACACGTTTTGAAAACTGTGCTGTTCCTGCCCTATAACATACATGGGGGTGACCAATGTTGCCATAACGTGTTTATTTCTGCTGAAAAACACGTTTTGACAATTTCTGCACACTGGGGTTAAGGGCTGACACAGTGGGCTCTTCTGAGACAGGAAGTTACACTGCGATTCCAAGGGCTGAGAAAACGCGTTTATTTCGGGCTGAAAAACACGTTTTGAAAACTGTGCTGTTCCTGCCCTATAAGTTATATGGTGGTGACCAAAGTTGCCAAAACGTGTTTATTTCTGCTGAAAAACACGTTTTGACAATTTCTGCACACTGGGGTTAAGGGCTGACACAGTGGGCTCTTCTGAGACAGGCAGTTACACTTCGATTCTAAGAGCTGAGAAACCGCGTTTATTTCGGGCTGAAAAACACGTTTTGAAAACTGTGCTGTTCCTGCCCTATAACTTACATGGTGGTGACCAAAGTTGCCAAAACGTGTTTATTTCTGCTGAAAAAAACGTTTTGACAATTTCTGCACACTGGGGTTAAGGGCTGACACAGTGGGCTCTTCTGAGCCAGGCAGTTACACTTCGATTCTAAGAGCTGAGAAAACGCGTTTATTTCGGGCTGAAAAACACGTTTTGAAAACTGTGCTGTTCCTGACCTATAACTTACATGGTGGTGACCAAAGTTGCCAAAATGTGTTTATTTCTGCTGAAAAACACGTTTTAATAATTTCTGCACACTGGGGTTAAGGGCTGACTCAGTGTGCTCTTCTTAGCCAGGCAGTTACACTACTATTCTAAGGGCTGAGAAAATGCGTTTATTTCGGACTGAAAAACACGTTTTGAAAACTGTGCTGTTCCTGACCTATAACTTACATGGTGGTGACCAAAGTTGCCAAAACGTGTTTATTTGTGCTGAAAAACACGTTTTGACAATTTCTGCACACTGGGGTTAAGGGCTGACACAGTGGGCTCTTCTGAGACAGGCAGTTACACTGCGATTCTAAGGGCTGAGAAAACGCGTTTATTTCGGGCTGAAAAACACGTTTTGAAAACTGTACTGTTCCTGCCCTATAAGTTACATGGTGGTGACCAAAGTTGCCAAAACGTGTTTATTTCTGCTGAAAAACACGTTTTGACAATTTCTGCACACTGGGGTTAAGGGCTGATACAGTGGGCTCTTCTGAGACAGGCAGTTCACTGCGATTCCAAGGGCTGAGAAAACGCGTTTATTTCGGGCTGAAATACACGTTTTGAAAACTGTGCTGTTCCTGCCTTATAAGTTACATGGTGGTGACCAAAGTTGCCAAAACGTGTTCATTTCTGCTGAAAAACACGTTTTGACAATTTCTGCACACTGGGGTTAAGGGCAGACTCAGTGTGGTCTTCTGAGCCAGGCAGTTACACTGCGATTCTAAGGGCTGAGAAAACGCGTTTATTTCGGGCTGAAAAACACGTTTTGAAAACTGTGCTGTTCCTGCCCTATAAGTTACATGGTGGTGACCAAAGTTGCAAAAACGTGTTTATTTGTGCTGAAAAACACGTTTTGACAATTTCTGCACACTGGGGTTAAGGGCAGACTCAGTGTGCTCTTATGAGCCAGGCAGTTACACTTCGATTCTAAGAGCTGAGAAAACGCGATTATTTCGGGCTGAAAAACACGTTTTGAAAACTGTGCTGTTCCTGCCCTATAACTTACATGGTGGTGACCAAAGTTGCCAAAACGTGTTTATTTCTGCTGAAAAACACGTTTTGACAATTTCTGCACACTGGGGTTAAGGGCTGACACAGTGGGCTCTTCTGAGACAGGCAGTTCACTGCGATTCCAAGGGCTGAGAAAACGCGTTTATTTCGGGCTGAAATACACGTTTTGAAAACTGTGCTGTTCCTGACCTATAACTTACATGGTGGTGACCAAAGTTGCCAAAACGTGTTCATTTCTGCTGAGAAACACGTTTTGACAATTTCTGCACTCTGGGGTTAAGGGCTGACACAGTGGGCTCTTCTGAGACAGGCAGTTACACTTCGATTCCAAGGGCTGAGAAAACGCGTTCATTTCGGGCTGAAAAACACGTTTTGAAAACTGTGCTGTTCCTGCCCTATGAGGTACATGGGGGTGACCAAAGTTGCCAAAACGTGTTTATTTGTGCTGAAAAACACGTTTTGACAATTTCTGCACACTGGGGTTAAGGGCTGACACAGTGGGCTCTTCTGAGCCAGGCAGTTACACTTCGATTCTAAGGGCTGAGAAAACGCGTTTATTTCGGGCTGAAAAACACGTTTTGAAAACTGTGCTGTTCCTGCCCTATAACTTACATGGTGGTGTCCAAAGTTGCCAAAACGTGTTTATTTGTGCTGAAAAACACGTCTTGACAATTTCTGCACTCTGGGGTTAAGGGCTGACTCAGTGAGCTCTTCTGAGCCAGGCAGTTACACTTCGATTCTAAGAGCTGAGAAAACGCGTTTATTTCGGGCTGAAAAACACGTTTTGAAAACTGTGCTGTTCCTGCCCTATAACTTACATGGTGGTGACCAAAGTTGCCAAAACGTGTTTATTTCTGCTGAAAAACACGTTTTGACAATTTCTGCACTCTGGGGTTAAGGGCTGACTCAGTGAGCTCTTCTGAGCCAGGCAGTTACACTTCGATTCTAAGAGCTGAGAAAACGTGTTTATTTCGGGCTGAAAAACACGTTTTGAAAACTGTGCTGTTCCTGCCCTATAACTTACATGGTGGTGACCAAAGTTGCCAAAACGTGTTTATTTCTGCTGAAAAACACGTTTTGACAATTTCTGCACACTTGGGTTAAGAGCTGACACAGTGGGCTCTTCTGAGCCAGGCAGTTACACTGCGATTCCATGGGCTGAAAAAAACGCGTTTATTTCGGGCTGAAAAACACGTTTTGAAAACTGTGCTCTTCCTGCCCTATAACATACATGGGGGTGACCAATGTTGCCATAACGTGTTTATTTCTGCTGAAAAACACGTTTTGACAATTTCTGCACACTGGGGTTAAGGGCTGACACAGTGGGCTCTTCTGAGACAGGAAGTTACACTGCGATTCCAAGGGCTGAGAAAACGCGTTTATTTCGGGCTGAAAAACACGTTTTGAAAACTGTGCTGTTCCTGCCCTAAAAGTTATATGGTGGTGACCAAAGTTGCCAAAACGTGTTTATTTCTGCTGAAAAACACGTTTTGACAATTTCTGCACACTGGGGTTAAGGGCTGACACAGTGGGCTCTTCTGAGACAGGCAGTTACACTTCGATTCTAAGAGCTGAGAAACCGCGTTTATTTCGGGCTGAAAAACACGTTTTGAAAACTGTGCTGTTCCTGCCCTATAACTTACATGGTGGTGACCAAAGTTGCCAAAACGTGTTTATTTCTGCTGAAAAAAACGTTTTGACAATTTCTGCACACTGGGTTTAAGGGCTGACACAGTGGGCTCTTCTGAGCCAGGCAGTTACACTGCGATTCCAAGGGCTGAGAAAACGCGTTTATTTCGGGCTGAAAAACACGTTTTGAAAACTGTGCTGTTCCTGACCTATAACTTACATGGTGGTGACCAAAGTTGCCAAAATGTGTTTATTTCTGCTGAAAAACACGTTTTAATAATTTCTGCACACTGGGGTTAAGGGCTGACTCAGTGTGCTCTTCTTAGCCAGGCAGTTACACTACTATTCTAAGGGCTGAGAAAACGCGTTTATTTCGGGCTGAAAAACACGTTTTGAAAACTGTGCTGTTCCTGCCCTATAAGTTACATGGTGGTGACCAAAGTTGCCAAAACGTGTTTATTTGTGCTGAAAAACACGTTTTGACAATTTCTGCACACTGGGGTTAAGGGCAGACTCAGTGTGCTCTTCTGAGCCAGGCAGTTACACTTCGATTCTAAGAGCTGAGAAAATGCGTTTATTTCGGACTGAAAAACACGTTTTGAAAACTGTGCTGTTCCTGACCTATAACTTACATGGTGGTGACCAAAGTTGCCAAAACGTGTTTATTTGTGCTGAAAAACACGTTTTGACAATTTCTGCACACTGGGGTTAAGGGCTGACACAGTGGGCTCTTCTGAGACAGGCAGTTACACTGCGATTCTAAGGGCTGAGAAAACGCGTTTATTTCGGGCTGAAAAACACGTTTTGAAAACTGTACTGTTCCTGCCCTATAAGTTACATGGTGGTGACCAAAGTTGCCAAAACGTGTTTATTTCTGCTGAAAAACACGTTTTGACAATTTCTGCACTCTGGGGTTAAGGGCTGACTCAGTGAGCTCTTCTGAGCCAGGCAGTTACACTTCGATTCTAAGAGCTGAGAAAACGCGTTTATTTCGGGCTGAAAAACACGTTTTGAAAACTGTGCTGTTCCTGCCCTATAACTTACATGGTGGTGACCAAAGTTGCCAAAACGTGTTTATTTGTGCTGAAAAACACGTTTTGACAATTTCTGCACTCTGGGGTTAAGGGCTGACACAGTGGGCTCTTCTGAGACAGGAAGTTACACTGCGATTCCAAGGGCTGAGAAAACGCGTTTATTTCGGGCTGAAAAACACGTTTTGAAAACTGTGCTGTTCCTGCCCTATAAGTTATATGGTGGTGACCAAAGTTGCCAAAACGTGTTTATTTCTGCTGAAAAACACGTTTTGACAATTTCTGCACACTGGGGTTAAGGGCTGACACAGTGGGCTCTTCTGAGACAGGCAGTTACACTTCGATTCTAAGAGCTGAGAAACCGCGTTTATTTCGGGCTGAAAAACACGTTTTGAAAACTGTGCTGTTCCTGCCCTATAACTTACATGGTGGTGACCAAAGTTGCCAAAACGTGTTTATTTCTGCTGAAAAAAACGTTTTGACAATTTCTGCACACTGGGTTTAAGGGCTGACACAGTGGGCTCTTCTGAGCCAGGCAGTTACACTTCGATTCTAAGAGCTGAGAAAACGCGTTTATTTCGGGCTGAAAAACACGTTTTGAAAACTGTGCTGTTCCTGACCTATAACTTACATGGTGGTGACCAAAGTTGCCAAAATGTGTTTATTTCTGCTGAAAAACACGTTTTAATAATTTCTGCACACTGGGGTTAAGGGCTGACTCAGTGTGCTCTTCTTAGCCAGGCAGTTACACTACTATTCTAAGGGCTGAGAAAATGCGTTTATTTCGGGCTGAAAAACACGTTTTGAAAACTGTGCTGTTCCTGCCCTATAAGTTACATGGTGGTGACCAAAGTTGCCAAAACGTGTTTATTTGTGCTGAAAAACACGTTTTGACAATTTCTGCACACTGGGGTTAAGGGCAGACTCAGTGTGCTCTTCTGAGCCAAGCAGTTACACTTCGATTCTAAGAGCTGAGAAAATGCGTTTATTTCGGACTGAAAAACACGTTTTGAAAACTGTGCTGTTCCTGACCTATAACTTACATGGTGGTGACCAAAGTTGCCAAAACGTGTTTATTTGTGCTGAAAAACACGTTTTGACAATTTCTGCACATTGGGGTTAAGGGCTGACACAGTGGGCTCTTCTGAGACAGGCAGTTACACTGCGATTCTAAGGGCTGAGAAAACGCGTTTATTTCGGGCTGAAAAACACGTTTTGAAAACTGTACTGTTCCTGCCCTATAAGTTACATGGTGGTGACCAAAGTTGCCAAAACGTGTTTATTTCTGCTGAAAAACACGTTTTGACAATTTCTGCACACTGGGGTTAAGGGCTGATACAGTGGGCTCTTCTGAGACAGGCAGTTCACTGCGATTCCAAGGGCTGAGAAAACGCGTTTATTTCGGGCTGAAATACACGTTTTGAAAAATGTGCTGTTCCTGCCCTATAACTTACATGGTGGTGACCAAAGTTGCCAAAACGTGTTTATTTGTGCTGAAAAACACGTTTTGACAATTTCTGCACACTGGGGTTAAGGGCTGACTCAGTGTGCTCTTCTGAGCCAGGCAGTTACACTGCGATTCTAAGGGCTGAGAAAACGCGTTTATTTCGGGCTGAAAAACACGTTTTGAAAACTGTGCTGTTCCTGCCCTATAAGTTACATGGTGGAGACCAAAGTTGCCAAAACGTGTTTATTTGTGCTGAAAAACACGTTTTGACAATTTCTGCACACTGGGGTTAAGGGCTGAATCAGTGTGCTCCTCTGAGCCAGGCAGTTACACTGCTATTCTAAGGGCTGAGAAAACGCGTTTATTTCGGGCTGAAAAACACGTTTTGAAAACTGTGCTGTTCCTGCCCTATAACTTACATGGTGGTGACCAAAGTTGCCAAAACGTGTTTATTTCTGCTGAAAAACACGTTTTGACAATTTCTGCACACTGGGGTTAAGGGCTGACTCAGTGTGCTCTTCTGAGCCAGGCAGTTACACTGCGATTCTAAGGGCTGAGAAAACGCGTTTATTCCGGGCTGAAAAACACGTTTTGAAAACTGTGCTGTTCCTGCCCTATAAGGTACATGGGGGTGACCAAAGTTGCCAAAACGTGTTTATTTCTGCTGAAAAACACGTTTTGACAATTTCTGCACTCTGGGGTTAAGGGCTGATTCAGTGTGCTCTTCTGAGCCAGGCAGTTACACTGCGATTCTAAGGGCTGAGAAAACGCGTTTATTTCGGGCTGAAAAACACGTTTTGAAAACTGTGCTGTTCCTGCCCTATAACTTACATGGTGGTGACCAAAATTGCCAAAACGTGTTTATTTGTGCTGAGAAACACGTTTTGACAATTTCTGCACTCTGGGGTTAAGGGCTGACTCAGTGTGCTCTTCTTAGCCAGGCAGTTACACTACTATTCTAAGGGCTGAGAAAAGCGTTTATTTCGGGCTGAAAAACACGTTTTGAAAACTGTGCTGTTCCTGCCTTATAAGTTACATGGTGGTGACCAAAGTTGCCTAAACGTGTTTATTTGTGCTGAAAAACACGTTTTGACAATTTCTGCACACTGGGGTTAAGGGAAGACTCAGTGTGCTCTTCTGAGCCAGGCAGTTACACTGCGATTCTAAGGGCTGAGAAAACGCGTTTATTTCGGGCTGAAAAACACGTTTTGAAAACTGTGCTGTTCCTGCCCTATAAGTTACATGGTGGTGACCAAAGTTGCCAAAACGTGTTCATTTCTGCTGAGAAACACGTTTTGACAATTTCTGCACTCTGGGGTTAAGGGCTGACACAGTGGGCTCTTCTGAGACAGGCAGTTACACTGCGATTCCAAGGGCTGAGAAAACGCGTTCATTTCGGGCTGAAAAACACGTTTTGAAAACTGTGCTGTTCCTGCCCTATGAGGTACATGGGGGTGACCAAAGTTGCCAAAACGTGTTTATTTCTGCTGAAAAACACGTTTTGACAATTTCTGCACACTGGGGTTAAGGGCTGACACAGTGGGCTCTTCTGAGACAGGCAGTTACACTTCGATTCTAAGAGCTGAGAAAACGCGTTTATTTCGGGCTGAAAAACACGTTTTGAAAACTGTGCTGTTCCTGCCCTATAACTTACATGGTGGTGACCAAAGTTGCCAAAACGTGTTTATTTCTGCTGAAAAACACGTTTTGACAATTTCTGCACACTGGGGTTAAGGGCTGACACAGTGGGCTCTTCTGAGCCAGGCAGTTACACTGCGATTCCAAGGGTTGAGAAAACGCGTTTATTTCGGGCTGAAAAACACGTTTTGAAAACTGTGCTGTTCCTGCCCTATGAGGTACATGGGGGTGACCAAAGTTGCCAAAACGTGTTTATTTCTGCTGAAAAACACGTTTTGACAATTTCTGCACACTGGGGTTAAGGGCTGACACAGTGGGCTCTTCTGAGACAGGCAGTTACACTTCGATTCTAAGAGCTGAGAAAACGCGTTTATTTCGGGCTGAAAAACACGTTTTGAAAACTGTGTTGTTCCTGCCCTATAACTTACATGGTGGTGACCAAAGTTGCCAAAACGTGTTTATTTCTGCTGAAAAACACGTTTTGACAATTTCTGCACACTGGGGTTATTGGCTGACACAGTGGGCTCTTCTGAGACAGGCAGTTACACTTCGATTCAAAGAGCTGAGAAAACACGTTTCTTTCGGGCTGAAAAACACGTTTTGAAAACTGTGCTGTTCCTGCCCTATAACTTACATGGTGGTGACCAAAGTTGCCAAAACGTGTTTATTTCTGCTGAAAAACACGTTTTGACAATTTCTGCACTCTGGGGTTAAGGGCTGACTCAGTGTGCTCTTCTGAGCCAGGCAGTTACACTTCGATTCTAAGAGCTGAGAAAACATGTTTATTTCGGGCTGAAAAACACGTTTTGAAAACTGTGCTGTTCCTGCCCTATAAGTTACATGGTGGTGATCAAAGTTGCCAAAACGTGTTTATTTGTGCCGAAAAACACGTTTTGACAATTTCTGCACACTGGGGTTACCGGCTGACTCAGTGTGCTCTTCTGAGCCAGGCAGTTACACTGCGATTCTAAGGGCTGAGAAAACGCGTTTATTTCGGGCTGAAAAACACGTTTTGAAAACTGTGCTGTTCCTGCCCTATAACTTACATGGTGGTGACCAAAGTTGCCAAAACGTGTTTATTTCTGCTGAAAAACACGTTTTGACAATTTCTGCACTCTGGGGTTAAGGGCTGACTCAGTGTGCTCTTCTGAGCCAGGCAGTTACACTTCGATTCTAAGAGCTGAGAAAACACGTTTATTTCGGGCTGAAAAACACGTTTTGAAAACTGTGCTGTTCCTGCCCTATAAGTTATATGGTGGTGACCAAAGTTGCCAAAACGTGTTTATTTCTGCTGAAAAACACGTTTTGACAATTTCTGCACACTGGGGTTAAGGGCTGACACAGTGGGCTCTTCTGAGCCAGGCAGTTACACTGCGATTCCAAGGGCTGAGAAAACGCGTTTGTTTCGGGCTGAAAAACACGTTTTGAAAACTGTGCTGTTCCTGCCCTATAAGTTATATGGTGGTGACCAAAGTTGCCAAAACGTGTTTATTTCTGCTGAAAAACACGTTTTGACAATTTCTGCACTCTGGGGTTAAGGGCTGACACAGTGGGCTCTTCTGAGACAGGCAGTTACACTGCGATTCCAAGGGCTGAGAAAACGCGTTTATTTCGGGCTGAAAAACACGTTTTGAAAACTGTGCTGTTCCTGCCCTATAACTTACATGGTGGTGACCAAAGTTGCCAAAACGTTTTTATTTCTGCTGAAAAACACGTTTTGACAATTTCTGCACACTGGGGTTAAGGGCTGACACAGTGGGCTCTTCTGAGCCAGGCAGTTACACTGCGATTCCAAGGGCTGAGAAAACGCGTTTATTTCGGGCTGAAAAACACGTTTTGAAAACTGTGCTGTTCCTGCCCTATAACTTACATGGTGGTGACCAAAGTTGCCAAAACGTGTTTATTTCTGCTGAAAAACACGTTTTGACAATTTCTGCACTCTGGGGTTAAGGGCTGACACAGTGGGCTCTTCTGAGACAGGCAGTTACACTGCGATTCCTATGCTGAGAAAACGCGTTTATTTCGTGCTGAAAAACACGTTTTGAAAACTGTGCTGTTCCTGCCCTATAAGTTACATGGTGGTGATCAAAGTTGCGAAAACGTGTTTATTTGTGCTGAAAAACACGTTTTGACAATTTCTGCACACTGGGGTTAAGGGCTGACTCAGTGTGCTCTTCTGAGCCAGGCAGTTACACTGCGATTCTAAGGGCTGAGAAAACGCGTTTATTTCGGGCTGAAAAACACGTTCTGAAAACTGTGCTGTTCCTGACCTATAACTTACATGGTGGTGACCAAAGTTGCCAAAATGTGTTTATTTCTGCTGAAAAACACGTTTTAATAATTTCTGCACACTGGGGTTAAGGGCTGACTCAGTGTGCTCTTCTTAGCCAGGAAGTTACACTACTATTCTAAGGGCTGAGAAAACGCGTTTATTTCGGGCTGAAAAACACGTTTTGAAAACTGTGCTGTTCCTGCCCTATAAGTTACATGGTGGTGACCAAAGTTGCCAAAACGTGTTTATTTGTGCTGAAAAACACGTTTTGACAATTTCTGCACACTGGGGTTAAGGGCAGACTCAGTGTGCTCTTCTGAGCCAGGCAGTTACACTTCGATTCTAAGAGCTGAGAAAATGCGTTTATTTCGGACTGAAAAACACGTTTTGAAAACTGTGCTGTTCCTGACCTATAACTTACATGGTGGTGACCAAAGTTGCCAAAACGTGTTTATTTGTGCTGAAAAACACGTTTTGACAATTTCTGCACACTGGGGTTAAGGGCTGACACAGTGGGCTCTTCTGAGACAGGCAGTTACACTGCGATTCTAAGGGCTGAGAAAACGCGTTTATTTCGGGGTGAAAAACACGTTTTGAAAACTGTACTGTTCCTGCCCTATAAGTTACATGGTGGTGACCAAAGTTGCCAAAACGTGTTTATTTCTGCTGAAAAACACGTTTTGACAATTTCTGCACACTGGGGTTAAGGGCTGATACAGTGGACTCTTCTGAGACAGGCAGTTCACTGCGATTCCAAGGGCTGAGAAAACGCGTTTATTTCGGGCTGAAATACACGTTTTGAAAAATGTGCTGTTCCTGCCCTATAACTTACATGGTGGTGACCAAAGTTGCCAAAACGTGTTTATTTGTGCTGAAAAACAAGTTTTGATAATTTCTGCACACTGGGGTTAAGGGCCGACTCAGTGTGCTCTTCTGAGCCAGGCAGTTACACTGCGATTCTAAGGGCTGAGAAAACGCGTTTATTTCGGGCTGAAAAACACGTTTTGAAAATTGTGCTGTTCCTGCCCTATAAGTTACATGGTGGTGACCAAAGTTGCCAAAACGTGTTTATTTGTGCTGAAAAACACGTTTTGACAATTTCTGCACACTGGGGTTAAGGGCTGACACAGTGGGCTCTTCTGAGACAGGAAGTTCACTGCGATTCCAAGGGCAGAGAAAACGCGTTTATTTCGGGCTAAAAAACACGTTTTGAAAAATGTGCTGTTCCTGCCCTATAACTTACATGGTGGTGACCAAAGTTGCCAAAACGTGTTTATTTGTGCTGAAAAACACGTTTTGACAATTTCTGCACACTGGGGTTAAGGGCTGATTCAGTGTGCGCTTCTGAGCCAGGCAGTTACACTGCGATTCTAAGGGCTGAGAAAACGCGTTTATTTCGGGCTGAAAAACACGTTTTGAAAACTGTGCTGTTCCTGCCCTATAACTTATATGGTGGTGACCAAAATTGCCAAAACGTGTTTATTTGTGCTGAGAAACACGTTTTGACAATTTCTGCACTCTGGGGTTAAGGGCTGACTCAGTGTGCTCTTCTTAGCCAGGCAGTTACACTACTATTCTAAGGGCTGAGAAAACGCGTTTATTTCGGGCTGAAAAACACGTTTTGAAAACTGTGCTGTTCCTGCCTTATAAGTTACATGGTGGTGACCAAAGTTGCCAAAACGTGTTTATTTGTGCTGAAAAACACGTTTTGACAATTTCTGCACACTGGGGTTAAGGGCAGACTCAGTGTGCTCTTCTGAGCCAGGCAGTTACACTGCGATTCTAAGGGCTGAGAAAACGCGTTTATTTCGGGCTGAAAAACACGTTTTGAAAACTGTGCTGTTCCTGCCCTATAAGTTACATGGTGGTGACCAAAGTTGCCTAAACGTCTTTATTTGTGCTGAAAAACACGTTTTGACAATTTCTGCACACTGGGGTTAAGGGCAGACTCAGTGTGCTCTTATGAGCCAGGCAGTTACACTTCGATTCTAAGAGCTGAGAAAACGCGATTATTTCGGGCTGAAAAACACGTTTTGAAAACTGTGCTGTTCCTGACCTATAACTTACATGGTGGTGACCAAAGTTGCCAAAACGTGTTTATTTCTGCTGAAAAACACGTTTTGACAATTTCTGCACACTGGGGTTAAGGGCTGACACAGTGGGCTCTTCTGAGACAGGCAGTTCACTGCGATTCCAAGGGCTGAGAAAACGCGTTTATTTCGGGCTGAAATACACGTTTTGAAAACTGTGCTGTTCCTGACCTATAACTTACATGGTGGTGACCAAAGTTGCCAAAACGTGTTCATTTCTGCTGAGAAACACGTTTTGACAATTTCTGCACTCTGGGGTTAAGGGCTGACACAGTGGGCTCTTCTGAGACAGGCAGTTACACTGCGATTCCAAGGGCTGAGAAAACGCGTTCATTTCGGGCTGAAAAACACGTTTTGAAAACTGTGCTGTTCCTGCCCTATGAGGTACATGGGGGTGACCAAAGTTGCCAAAACGTGTTTATTTCTGCTGAAAAACACGTTTTGACAATTTCTGCACACTGGGGTTAAGGGCTGACTCAGTGTGCTCTTCTGAGCCAGGCAGTTACACTGCGATTCTAAGGGCTGAGAAAACGCGTTTATTTCGGGCTGAAAAACACGTTCTGAAAACTGTGCTGTTCCTGACCTATAACTTACATGGTGGTGACCAAAGTTGCCAAAATGTGTTTATTTCTGCTGAAAAACACGTTTTGACAATTTCTGCACACTGGGGTTAAGGGCTGACACAGTGGGCTCTTCTGAGCCAGGCAGTTACACTGCGATTCCAAGGGCTGAGAAAACGCGTTTATTTCGGGCTGAAAAACACGTTTTGAAAACTGTGCTGTTCCTGCCCTATATGTTACATGGTGGTGACCAAAGTTGCCAAAACGTGTTTATTTGTGCTGAAAAACACGTTTTGACAATTTCTGCACACTGGGGTTAAGGGCTGACACAGTGGGCTCTTCTGAGACAGGCAGTTACACTTCGATTCTAAGAGCTGAGAAAACACGTTTCTTTTGGGCTGAAAAACACGTTTTGAAAACTGTGCTGTTCCTGCCCTATAACTTACATGGTGGTGACCAAAGTTGCCAAAACGTGTTTATTTCTGCTGAAAAACACGTTTTGACAATTTCTGCACTCTGGGGTTAAGGGCTGATTCAGTGTGATCTTCTGAGCCAGGCAGTTACACTTCGATTCTAAGAGCTGAGAAAATGCGTTTATTTCGGGCTGAAAAACACGTTTTGAAAACTGTGCTGTTCCTGCCCTATAAGGTACATGGGGGTGACCAAAGTTGTCAAAACGTGTTTATTTCTGCTGAAAAACACGTTTTGACAATTTCTGCACACTGGGGTTATGGGCTGACACAGTGGGCTCTTCTGAGACAGGCAGTTACACTTCGATTCAAAGAGCTGAGAAAACACGTTTCTTTCGGGCTGAAAAACACGTTTTGAAAACTGTGCTGTTCCTGCCCTATAACTTACATGGTGGTGACCAAAGTTGCCAAAACGTGTTTATTTCTGCTGAAAAACACGTTTTGACAATTTCTGCACTCTGGGGTTAAGGGCTGACTCAGTGTGCTCTTCTGAGCCAGGCAGTTACACTTCGATTCTAAGAGCTGAGAAAACATGTTTATTTCGGGCTGAAAAACACGTTTTGAAAACTGTGCTGTTCCTGCCCTATAAGTTACATGGTGGTGATCAAAGTTGCCAAAACGTGTTTATTTGTGCCGAAAAACACGTTTTGACAATTTCTGCACACTGGGGTTAACGGCTGACTCAGTGTGCTCTTCTGAGCCAGGCAGTTACACTGCGATTCTAAGGGCTGAGAAAACGCGTTTATTTCGGGCTGAAAAACACGTTTTGAAAACTGTACTGTTCCTGCCCTATAAGTTACATGGTGGTGACCAAAGTTGCCAAAACGTGTTTATTTCTGCTGAAAAACACGTTTTGACAATTTCTGCACACTGGGGTTAAGGGCTGATACAGTGGGCTCTTCTGAGACAGGCAGTTCACTGCGATTCCAAGGGCTGAGAAAACGCGTTTATTTCGGGCTGAAATACACGTTTTGAAAAATGTGCTGTTCCTGCCCTATAACTTACATGGTGGTGACCAAAGTTGCCAAAACGTGTTTATTTGTGCTGAAAAACAAGTTTTGACAATTTCTGCACACTGGGGTTAAGGGCCGACTCAGTGTGCTCTTCTGAGCCAGGCAGTTACACTGCGATTCTAAGGGCTGAGAAAACGCGTTTATTTCGGGCTGAAAAACACGTTTTGAAAATTGTGCTGTTCCTGCCCTATAAGTTACATGGTGGTGACCAAAGTTGCCAAAACGTGTTTATTTGTGCTGAAAAACACGTTTTGACAATTTCTGCACACTGGGGTTAAGGGCTGACACAGTGGGCTCTTCTGAGACAGGAAGTTCACTGCGATTCCAAGGGCAGAGAAAACGCGTTTATTTCGGGCTGAAAAACACGTTTTGAAAAATGTGCTGTTCCTGCCCTATAACTTACATGGTAGTGACCAAAGTTGCCAAAACGTGTTTATTTGTGCTGAAAAACACGTTTTGACAATTTCTGCACACTGGGGTTAAGGGCTGATTCAGTGTGCTCTTCTGAGCCAGGCAGTTACACTGCGATTCTAAGGGCTGAGAAAACGCGTTTATTTCGGGCTGAAAAACACGTTTTGAAAACTGTGCTGTTCCTGCCCTATAACTTACATGGTGGTGACCAAAATTGCCAAAACGTGTTTATTTGTGCTGAGAAACACGTTTTGACAATTTCTGCACTCTGGGGTTAAGGGCTGACTCAGTGTGCTCTTCTTAGCCAGGCAGTTACACTACTATTCTAAGGGCTGAGAAAAGCGTTTATTTCGGGCTGAAAAACACGTTTTGAAAACTGTGCTGTTCCTGCCTTATAAGTTACATGGTGGTGACCAAAGTTGCCAAAACGTGTTTATTTGTGCTGAAAAACACGTTTTGACAATTTCTGCACACTGGGGTTAAGGGAAGACTCAGTGTGCTCTTCTGAGCCAGGCAGTTACACTGCGATTCTAAGGGCTGAGAAAACGCGTTTATTTCGGGCTGAAAAACACGTTTTGAAAACTGTGCTGTTCCTGCCCTATAAGTTACATGGTGGTGACCAAAGTTGCCAAAACGTGTTTATTTGTGCTGAAAAACACGTTTTGACAATTTCTGCACACTGGGGTTAAGGGCAGACTCAATGTGCTCTTATGAGCCAGGCAGTTACACTTCGATTCTAAGAGCTGAGAAAACGCGATTATTTCAGGCTGAAAAACACGTTTTGAAAACTGTGCTGTTCCTGACCTATAACTTACATGGTGGTGACCAAAGTTGCCAAAACGTGTTCATTTCTGCTGAGAAACACGTTTTGACAATTTCTGCACTCTGGGGTTAAGGGCTGACACAGTGGGCTCTTCTGAGACAGACAGTTACACTGCGATTCCAAGGGCTGAGAAAACGCGTTCATTTCGGGCTGAAAAACACGTTTTGAAAACTGTGCTGTTCCTGCCCTATGAGGTACATGGGGGTGACCAAAGTTGCCAAAACGTGTTTATTTCTGCTGAAAAACACGTTTTGACAATTTCTGCACACTGGGGTTAAGGGCTGACACAGTGGGCTCTTCTGAGACAGGCAGTTACACTTCGATTCTAAGAGCTGAGAAAACGCGTTTATTTCGGGCTGAAAAACACGTTTTGAAAACTGTGCTGTTCCTGCCCTATAACTTACATGGTGGTGACCAAAGTTGCCAAAACGTGTTTATTTCTGCTGAAAAACACGTTTTGACAATTTCTGCACACTGGGGTTAAGGGCTGACACAGTGGGCTCTTCTGAGCCAGGCAGTTACACTGCGATTCCAAGGGTTGAGAAAACGCGTTTATTTCGGGCTGAAAAACACGTTTTGAAAACTGTGCTGTTCCTGCCCTATGAGGTACATCGGGGTGACCAAAGTTGCCAAAACGTGTTTATTTCTGCTGAAAAACACGTTTTGACAATTTCTGCACACTGGGGTTAAGGGCTGACACAGTGGGCTCTTCTGAGACAGGCAGTTACACTTCGATTCTAAGAGCTGAGAAAACGCGTTTATTTCGGGCTGAAAAACACGTTTTGAAAACTGTGTTGTTCCTGCCCTATAACTTACATGGTGGTGACCAAAGTTGCCAAAACGTGTTTATTTCTGCTGAAAAACACGTTTTGACAATTTCTGCACACTGGGGTTATTGGCTGACACAGTGGGCTCTTCTGAGACAGGCAGTTACACTTCGATTCAAAGAGCTGAGAAAACACGTTTCTTTCGGGCTGAAAAACACGTTTTGAAAACTGTGCTGTTCCTGCCCTATAACTTACATGGTGGTGACCAAAGTTGCCAAAACGTGTTTATTTCTGCTGAAAAACACGTTTTGACAATTTCTGCACTCTGGGGTTAAGGGCTGACTCAGTGTGCTCTTCTGAGCCAGGCAGTTACACTTCGATTCTAAGAGCTGAGAAAACATGTTTATTTCGGGCTGAAAAACACGTTTTGAAAACTGTGCTGTTCCTGCCCTATAAGTTACATGGTGGTGATCAAAGTTGCCAAAACGTGTTTATTTGTGCCGAAAAACACGTTTTGACAATTTCTGCACACTGGGGTTACCGGCTGACTCAGTGTGCTCTTCTGAGCCAGGCAGTTACACTGCGATTCTAAGGGCTGAGAAAACGCGTTTATTTCGGGCTGAAAAACACGTTTTGAAAACTGTGCTGTTCCTGACCTATAACTTACATGGTGGTGACCAAAGTTGCCAAAACGTGTTCATTTCTGCTGAGAAACACGTTTTGACAATTTCTGCACTCTGGGGTTAAGGGCTGACACAGTGGGCTCTTCTGAGACAGGCAGTTACACTGCGATTCCAAGGGCTGAGAAAACGCGTTTATTTCGGGCTGAAAAACACGTTTTGAAAACTGTGCTGTTCCTGCCCTATAACTTACATGGTGGTGACCAAAATTGCCAAAACGTGTTTATTTGTGCTGAGAAACACGTTTTGACAATTTCTGCACTCTGGGGTTAAGGGCTGACTCAGTGTGCTCTTCTTAGCCAGGCAGTTACACTACTATTCTAAGGGCTGAGAAAACGCGTTTATTTCGGGCTGAAAAACACGTTTTGAAAACTGTGCTGTTCCTGCCTTATAAGTTACATGGTGGTGACCAAAGTTGCCAAAACGTGTTTATTTGTGCTGAAAAACACGTTTTGACAATTTCTGCACACTGGGGTTAAGGGCAGACTCAGTGTGCTCTTATGAGCCAGGCAGTTACACTTCGATTCTAAGAGCTGAGAAAACGCGATTATTTCGGGCTGAAAAACACGTTTTGAAAACTGTGCTGTTCCTGACCTATAACTTACATGGTGGTGACCAAAGTTGCCAAAACGTGTTTATTTCTGCTGAAAAACACGTTTTGACAATTTCTGCACACTGGGGTTAAGGGCTGACACAGTGGGCTCTTCTGAGACAGGCAGTTCACTGCGATTCCAAGGGCTGAGAAAACGCGTTTATTTCGGGCTGAAATACACGTTTTGAAAACTGTGCTGTTCCTGACCTATAACTTACATGGTGGTGACCAAAGTTGCCAAAACGTGTTCATTTCTGCTGAGAAACACGTTTTGACAATTTCTGCACTCTGGGGTTAAGGGCTGACAGAGTGGGCTCTTCTGAGACAGGCAGTTACACTGCGATTCCAAGGGCTGAGAAAACGCGTTCATTTCGGGCTGAAAAACACGTTTTGAAAACTGTGCTGTTCCTGCCCTATGAGGTACATGGGGGTGACCAAAGTTGCCAAAACGTGTTTATTTCTGCTGAAAAACACGTTTTGACAATTTCTGCACACTGGGGTTAAGGGCTGACACAGTGGGCTCTTCTGAGACAGGCAGTTACACTTCGATTCTAAGAGCTGAGAAAACGCGTTTATTTCGGGCTGAAAAACACGTTTTGAAAACTGTGCTGTTCCTGCCCTATAACTTACATGGTGGTGACCAAAGTTGCCAAAACGTGTTTATTTCTGCTGAAAAACACGTTTTGACAATTTCTGCACACTGGGGTTAAGGGCTGACACAGTGGGCTCTTCTGAGCCAGGCAGTTACACTGCGATTCCAAGGGTTGAGAAAACGCGTTTATTTCGGGCTGAAAAACACGTTTTGAAAACTGTGCTGTTCCTGCCCTATGAGGTACATGGGGGTGACCAAAGTTGCCAAAACGTGTTTATTTCTGCTGAAAAACACGTTTTGACAATTTCTGCACACTGGGGTTAAGGGCTGACACAGTGGGCTCTTCTGAGACAGGCAGTTACACTTCGATTCTAAGAGCTGAGAAAACGCGTTTATTTCGGGCTGAAAAACACGTTTTGAAAACTGTGCTGTTCCTGCCCTATAACTTACATGGTGGTGACCAAAGTTGCCAAAACGTGTTTATTTCTGCTGAAAAACACGTTTTGACAATTTCTGCACACTGGGGTTAAGGGCTGACACAGTGGGCTCTTCTGAGCCAGGCAGTTACACTGCGATTCCAAGGGCTGAGAAAACGCGTTTATTTCAGGCTGAAAAACACGTTTTGAAAACTGTGCTGTTCCTGCTCTATAAGTTACATGGTGGTGACCAAAGTTGCCAAAACGTGTTTATTTGTGCTGAAAAACACGTTTTGACAATTTCTGCACACTGGGGTTAAGGGCTGACACAGTGGGCTCTTCTGAGACAGGCAGTTACACTTCGATTCTAAGAGCTGAGAAAACACGTTTCTTTCGGGCTGAAAAACACGTTTTGAAAACTGTGCTGTTCCTGGCCTATGAGGTACATGGGGGTGACCAAAGTTGCCAAAACGTGTTTATTTCTGCTGAAAAACACGTTTTGACAATTTCTGCACACTGGGGTTAAGGGCTGACACAGTGGGCTCTTCTTGAGACAGGCAGTTACACTTCGATTCTAAGAGCTGAGAAAACGCGTTTATTTCGGGTTGAAAAACACGTTTTGAAAACTGTGCTGTTCCTGCCCTATAACTTACATGGTGGTGACCAAAGTTGCCAAAACGTGTTTATTTCTGCTGGAAAACACGTTTTGACAATTTCTGCACTCTGGGGTTAAGGGCTGATTCAGTGTGATCTTCTGAGCCAGGCAGTTACACTTCGATTCTAAGAGCTGAGAAAACGCGTTTATTTCGGGCTGAAAAACACGTTTTGAAAACTGTGCTGTTCCTGCCCTATAAGTTATATGGTGGTGACCAAAGTTGCCAAAACGTGTTTATTTCTGCTGAAAAACACGTTTTGACAATTTCTGCACACTGGGGTTAAGGGCTGACACAGTGGGCTCTTGTGAGCCAGGCAGTTACACTGCGATTCCAAGGGCTGAGAAAACGCGTTTATTTCGGGCTGAAAAACACGTTTTGAAAACTGTGCTGTTCCTGCCCTATAAGGTACATGGGGGTGACCAAAGTTGTCAAAACGTGTTTATTTCTGCTGAAAAACACGTTTTGACAATTTCTGCACTCTGGGGTTAAGGGCTGACTCAGTGTGCTCTTCTGAGCCAGGCAGTTACACTTCGATTCTAAGAGCTGAGAAAACATGTTTATTTCGGGCTGAAAAACACGTTTTGAAAACTGTGCTGTTCCTGCCCTATAAGTTACATGGTGGTGATCAAAGTTGCCAAAACGTGTTTATTTGTGCTGAAAAACACGTTTTGACAATTTCTGCACACTGGGGTTAACGGCTGACTCAGTGTGCTCTTCTGAGCCAGGCAGTTACACTGCGATTCTAAGGGCTGAGAAAAAGCGTTTATTTCGGGCTGAAAAACACGTTTTGAAAACTGTGCTGTTCCTGACCTATAACTTACATGGTGGTGACCAAAGTTGCCAAAACGTGTTCATTTCTGCTGAGAAACACGTTTTGACAATTTCTGCACTCTGGGGTTAAGGGCTGACACAGTGGGCTCTTCTGAGACAGGCAGTTACACTGCGATTCCAAGGGCTGAGAAAACGCGTTTATTTCGGGCTGAAAAACACGTTTTGAAAACTGTGCTGTTCCTGCCCTATGAGGTACATGGGGGTGACCAAAGTTGCCAAAACGTGTTTATTTCTGCTGAAAAACACGTTTTGACAATTTCTGCACACTGGGGTTAAGGGCTGACATAGTGGGCTCTTCTGAGACAGGCAGTTACACTTCGATTCTAAGAGCTGAGAAAACGCGTTTATTTCGGGCTGAAAAACACGTTTTGAAAACTGTGCTGTTCCTGCCCTATAACTTACATGGTGGTGACCAAAGTTGCCAAAACGTGTTCATTTCTGCTGAGAAACACGTTTTGACAATTTCTGCACTCTGGGGTTAAGGGCTGACACAGTGGGCTCTTCTGAGACAGGCAGTTACACTGCGATTCCAAGGGCTGAGAAAACGCGTTTATTTCGGGCTGAAATACACGTTTTGAAAACTGTGCTGTTCCTGACCTATAACTTACATGGTGGTGACCAAAGTTGCCAAAACGTGTTCATTTCTGCTGAGAAACACGTTTTGACAATTTCTGCACTCTGGGGTTAAGGGCTGACACAGTGGGCTCTTCTGAGACAGGCAGTTACACTGCGATTCCAAGGGCTGAGAAAACGCGTTCATTTCGGGCTGAAAAACACGTTTTGAAAACTGTGCTGTTCCTGCCCTATGAGGTACATGGGGGTGACCAAAGTTGCCAAAACGTGTTTATTTCTGCTGAAAAACACGTTTTGACAATTTCTGCACACTGGGGTTAAGGGCTGACACAGTGGGCTCTTCTGAGACAGGCAGTTACACTTCGATTCTAAGAGCTGAGAAAACGCGTTTATTTCGGGCTGAAAAACACGTTTTGAAAACTGTGCTGTTCCTGCCCTATAACTTACATGGTGGTGACCAAAGTTGCCAAAACGTGTTTATTTCTGCTGAAAAACACGTTTTGACAATTTCTGCACACTGGGGTTAAGGGCTGACACAGTGGGCTCTTCTGAGCCAGGCAGTTACACTGCGATTCCAAGGGTTGAGAAAACGCGTTTATTTCGGGCTGAAAAACACGTTTTGAAAACTGTGCTGTTCCTGCCCTATGAGGTACATGGGGGTGACCAAAGTTGCCAAAACGTGTTTATTTCTGCTGAAAAACACGTTTTGACAATTTCTGCACACTGGGGTTAAGGGCTGACACAGTGGGCTCTTCTGAGACAGGCAGTTACACTTCGATTCTAAGAGCTGAGAAAACGCGTTTATTTCGGGCTGAAAAACACGTTTTGAAAACTGTGCTGTTCCTGCCCTATAACTTACATGGTGGTGACCAAAGTTGCCAAAACGTGTTTATTTCTGCTGAAAAACACGTTTTGACAATTTCTGCACACTGGGGTTAAGGGCTGACACAGTGGGCTCTTCTGAGCCAGGCAGTTACACTGCGATTCCAAGGGCTGAGAAAACGCGTTTATTTCAGGCTGAAAAACACGTTTTGAAAACTGTGCTGTTCCTGCTCTATAAGTTACATGGTGGTGACCAAAGTTGCCAAAACGTGTTTATTTGTGCTGAAAAACACGTTTTGACAATTTCTGCACACTGGGGTTAAGGGCTGACACAGTGGGCTCTTCTGAGACAGGCAGTTACACTTCGATTCTAAGAGCTGAGAAAACACGTTTCTTTCGGGCTGAAAAACACGTTTTGAAAACTGTGCTGTTCCTGTTCTATGAGGTACATGGGGGTGACCAAAGTTGCCAAAACGTGTTTATTTCTGCTGAAAAACACGTTTTGACAATTTCTGCACTCTGGGGTTAAGGGCTGATTCAGTGTGATCTTCTGAGCCAGGCAGTTACACTTCGATTCTAAGAGCTGAGAAAACGCGTTTATTTCGGGCTGAAAAACACGTTTTGAAAACTGTGCTGTTCCTGCCCTATAAGTTATATGGTGGTGACCAAAGTTGCCAAAACGTGTTTATTTCTGCTGAAAAACACGTTTTGACAATTTCTGCACACTGGGGTTAAGGGCTGACACAGTGGGCTCTTCTAAGCCAGGCAGTTACACTGCGATTCCAAGGGCTGAGAAAACGCGTTTATTTCGGGCTGAAAAACACGTTTTGAAAACTGTGCTGTTCCTGCCCTATAAGGTACATGGGGGTGACCAAAGTTGTCAAAACGTGTTTATTTCTGCTGAAAAACACGTTTTGACAATTTCTGCACTCTGGGGTTAAGGGCTGACACAGTGGGCTCTTCTGAGACAGGCAGTTACACTGCGATTCCAAGGGCTGAGAAAACGCGTTTATTTCGGGCTGAAAAACACGTTTTGAAAACTGTGCTGTTCCTGACCTATAACTTACATGGTGGTGACCAAAGTTGCCAAAACGTGTTCATTTCTGCTGAGAAACACGTTTTGACAATTTCTGCACTCTGGGGTTAAGGGCTGACACAGTGGGCTCTTCTGAGACAGGCAGTTACACTGCGATTCCAAGGGCTGAGAAAACGCGTTTATTTCGGGCTGAAAAACACGTTTTGAAAACTGTGCTGTTCCTGCCCTATGAGGTACATGGGGGTGACCAAAGTTGCCAAAACGTGTTTATTTCTGCTGAAAAACACGTTTTGACAATTTCTGCACACTGGGGTTAAGGGCTGACATAGTGGGCTCTTCTGAGACAGGCAGTTACACTTCGATTCTAAGAGCTGAGAAAACGCGTTTATTTCGGGCTGAAAAACACGTTTTGAAAACTGTGCTGTTCCTGCCCTATAAGTTACATGGTGGTGACCAAAGTTGCCAAAACGTGTTTATTTGTGCTGAAAAACACGTTTTGACAATTTCTGCACACTGGGGTTAAGGGCTGACACAGTGGGCTCTTCTGAGACAGGCAGTTACACTTCGATTCTAAGAGCTGAGCAAACGCGTTTATTTCGGGCTGAAAAACACGTTTTGAAAACTGTGCTGTTCCTGCCCTATAACTTACATGGTGGTGACCAAAGTTGCCAAAACGTGTTTATTTCTGCTGAAAAACACGTTTTGACAATTTCTGCACTCTGGGGTTAAGGGCTGATTCAGTGTGCTCTTCTGAGCCAGGCAGTTACACTTCGATTCTAAGAGCTGAGAAAACGCGTTTATTTCGGGCTGAAAAACACGTTTTGAAAACTGTGCTGTTCCTGCCCTATAAGTTATATGGTGGTGACCAAAGTTGCCAAAACGTGTTTATTTCTGCTGAAAAACACGTTTTGACAATTTCTGCACACTGGGGTTAAGGGCTGACACAGTGGGCTCTTCTGAGCCAGGCAGTTACACTGCGATTCCAAGGGCTGAGAAAACGCGTTTATTTCGGGCTGAAAAACACGTTTTGAAAACTGTGCTGTTCCTGCCCTATAAGGTACATGGGGGTGACCAAAGTTGCCAAAACGTGTTCATTTCTGCTGAGAAACACGTTTTGACAATTTCTGCACTCTGGGGTTAAGGGCTGACACAGTGGGCTCTTCTGAGACAGGCAGTTACACTGCGATTCCAAGGGCTGAGAAAACGCGTTTATTTCGGGCTGAAAAACACGTTTTGAAAACTGTGCTGTTCCTGCCCTATAACTTACATGGTGGTGACCAAAATTGCCAAAACGTGTTTATTTGTGCTGAGAAACACGTTTTGACAATTTCTGCACTCTGGGGTTAAGGGCTGACTCAGTGTGCTCTTCTTAGCCAGGCAGTTACACTACTATTCTAAGGGCTGAGAAAACGCGTTTATTTCGGGCTGAAAAACACGTTTTGAAAACTGTGCTGTTCCTGCCTTATAAGTTACATGGTGGTGACCAAAGTTGCCAAAACGTGTTTATTTGTGCTGAAAAACACGTTTTGACAATTTCTGCACACTGGGGTTAAGGGCAGACTCAGTGTGCTCTTCTGAGCCAGGCAGTTACACTGCGATTCTAAGGGCTGAGAAAACGCGTTTATTTCGGGCTGAAAAACACGTTTTGAAAACTGTGCTGTTCCTGCCCTATAAGTTACATGGTGGTGACCAAAGTTGCCAAAACGTGTTTATTTGTGCTGAAAAACACGTTTTGACAATTTCTGCACACTGGGGTTAAGGGCAGACTCAGTGTGCTCTTATGAGCCAGGCAGTTACACTTCGATTCTAAGAGCTGAGAAAACGCGATTATTTCGGGCTGAAAAACACGTTTTGAAAACTGTGCTGTTCCTGACCTATAACTTACATGGTGGTGACCAAAGTTGCCAAAACGTGTTTATTTCTGCTGAAAAACACGTTTTGACAATTTCTGCACACTGGGGTTAAGGGCTGACACAGTGGGCTCTTCTGAGACAGGCAGTTCACTGCGATTCCAAGGGCTGAGAAAACGCGTTTATTTCGGGCTGAAATACACGTTTTGAAAACTGTGCTGTTCCTGACCTATAACTTACATGGTGGTGACCAAAGTTGCCAAAACGTGTTCATTTCTGCTGAGAAACACGTTTTGACAATTTCTGCACTCTGGGGTTAAGGGCTGACACAGTGGGCTCTTCTGAGACAGGCAGTTACACTGCGATTCCAAGGGCTGAGAAAACGCGTTCATTTCGGGCTGAAAAACACGTTTTGAAAACTGTGCTGTTCCTGCCCTATGAGGTACATGGGGGTGACCAAAGTTGCCAAAACGTGTTTATTTCTGCTGAAAAACACGTTTTGACAATTTCTGCACACTGGGGTTAAGGGCTGACACAGTGGGCTCTTCTGAGACAGGCAGTTACACTTCGATTCTAAGAGCTGAGAAAACGCGTTTATTTCGGGCTGAAAAACACGTTTTGAAAACTGTGCTGTTCCTGCCCTATAACTTACATGGTGGTGACCAAAGTTGCCAAAACGTGTTTATTTCTGCTGAAAAACACGTTTTGACAATTTCTGCACACTGGGGTTAAGGGCTGACACAGTGGGCTCTTCTGAGCCAGGCAGTTACACTGCGATTCCAAGGTTGAGAAAACGCGTTTATTTCGGGCTGAAAAACACGTTTTGAAAACTGTGCTGTTCCTGCCCTATGAGGTACATGGGGGTGACCAAAGTTGCCAAAACGTGTTTATTTCTGCTGAGAAACACGTTTTGACAATTTCTGCACACTGGGGTTAAGGGCTGACACAGTGGGCTCTTCTGAGACAGGCAGTTACACTTCGATTCTAAGAGCTGAGAAAACGCGTTTATTTCGGGCTGAAAAACACGTTTTGAAAACTGTGCTGTTCCTGCCCTATAACTTACATGGTGGTGACCAAAGTTGCCAAAACGTGTTTATTTCTGCTGAAAAACACGTTTTGACAATTTCTGCACACTGGGGTTAAGGGCTGACACAGTGGGCTCTTCTGAGCCAGGCAGTTACACTGCGATTCCAAGGGCTGAGAAAACGCGTTTATTTCAGGCTGAAAAACACGTTTTGAAAACTGTGCTGTTCCTGCTCTATAAGTTACATGGTGGTGACCAAAGTTGCCAAAACGTGTTTATTTGTGCTGAAAAACACGTTTTGACAATTTCTGCACACTGGGGTTAAGGGCTGACACAGTGGGCTCTTCTGAGACAGGCAGTTACACTTCGATTCTAAGAGCTGAGAAAACACGTTTCTTTCGGGCTGAAAAACACGTTTTGAAAACTGTGCTGTTCCTGGCCTATGAGGTACATGGGGGTGACCAAGGTTGCCAAAACGTGTTTATTTCTGCTGAAAAACACGTTTTGACAATTTCTGCACACTGGGGTTAAGGGCTGACACAGTGGGCTCTTCTTGAGACAGGCAGTTACACTTCGATTCTAAGAGCTGAGAAAACGCGTTTATTTCGGGTTGAAAAACACGTTTTGAAAACTGTGCTGTTCCTGCCCTATAACTTACATGGTGGTGACCAAAGTTGCCAAAACGTGTTTATTTCTGCTGAAAAACACGTTTTGACAATTTCTGCACTCTGGGGTTAAGGGCTGATTCAGTGTGATCTTCTGAGCCAGGCAGTTACACTTCGATTCTAAGAGCTGAGAAAACGCGTTTATTTCGGGCTGAAAAACACGTTTTGAAAACTGTGCTGTTCCTGCCCTATAAGTTATATGGTGGTGACCAAAGTTGCCAAAACGTGTTTATTTCTGCTGAAAAACACGTTTTGACAATTTCTGCACACTGGGGTTAAGGGCTGACACAGTGGGCTCTTCTGAGCCAGGCAGTTACACTGCGATTCCAAGGGCTGAGAAAACGCGTTTATTTCGGGCTGAAAAACACGTTTTGAAAACTGTGCTGTTCCTGCCCTATAAGGTACATGGGGGTGACCAAAGTTGTCAAAACGTGTTTATTTCTGCTGAAAAACACGTTTTGACAATTTCTGCACTCTGGGGTTAAGGGCTGACTCAGTGTGCTCTTCTGAGCCAGGCAGTTACACTTCGATTCTAAGAGCTGAGAAAACGCGATTATTTCGGGCTGAAAAACACGTTTTGAAAACTGTGCTGTTCCTGACCTATAACTTACATGGTGGTGACCAAAGTTGCCAAAACGTGTTTATTTCTGCTGAAAAACACGTTTTGACAATTTCTGCACACTGGGGTTAAGGGCTGACACAGTGGGCTCTTCTGAGACAGGCAGTTCACTGCGATTCCAAGGGCTGAGAAAACGCGTTTATTTCGGGCTGAAATACACGTTTTGAAAACTGTGCTGTTCCTGACCTATAACTTACATGGTGGTGACCAAAGTTGCCAAAACGTGTTCATTTCTGCTGAGAAACACGTTTTGACAATTTCTGCACTCTGGGGTTAAGGGCTGACACAGTGGGCTCTTCTGAGACAGGCAGTTACACTGCGATTCCAAGGGCTGAGAAAACGCGTTCATTTCGGGCTGAAAAACACGTTTTGAAAACTGTGCTGTTCCTGCCCTATGAGGTACATGGGGGTGACCAAAGTTGCCAAAACGTGTTTATTTCTGCTGAAAAACACGTTTTGACAATTTCTGCACACTGGGGTTAAGGGCTGACACAGTGGGCTCTTCTGAGACAGGCAGTTACACTTCGATTCTAAGAGCTGAGAAAACGCGTTTATTTCGGGCTGAAAAACACGTTTTGAAAACTGTGCTGTTCCTGCCCTATAACTTACATGGTGGTGACCAAAGTTGCCAAAACGTGTTTATTTCTGCTGAAAAACACGTTTTGACAATTTCTGCACACTGGGGTTAAGGGCTGACACAGTGGGCTCTTCTGAGCCAGGCAGTTACACTGCGATTCCAAGGGTTGAGAAAACGCGTTTATTTCGGGCTGAAAAACACGTTTTGAAAACTGTGCTGTTCCTGCCCTATGATGTACATGGGGGTGACCAAAGTTGCCAAAACGTGTTTATTTCTGCTGAGAAACACGTTTTGACAATTTCTGCACACTGGGGTTAAGGGCTGACACAGTGGGCTCTTCTGAGACAGGCAGTTACACTTCGATTCTAAGAGCTGAGAAAACGCGTTTATTTCGGGCTGAAAAACACGTTTTGAAAACTGTGCTGTTCCTGCCCTATAACTTACATGGTGGTGACCAAAGTTGCCAAAACGTGTTTATTTCTGCTGAAAAACACGTTTTGACAATTTCTGCACACTGGGGTTAAGGGCTGACACAGTGGGCTCTTCTGAGCCAGGCAGTTACACTGCGATTCCAAGGGCTGAGAAAACGCGTTTATTTCAGGCTGAAAAACACGTTTTGAAAACTGTGCTGTTCCTGCTCTATAAGTTACATGGTGGTGACCAAAGTTGCCAAAACGTGTTTATTTGTGCTGAAAAACACGTTTTGACAATTTCTGCACACTGGGGTTAAGGGCTGACACAGTGGGCTCTTCTGAGACAGGCAGTTACACTTCGATTCTAAGAGCTGAGAAAACACGTTTCTTTCGGGCTGAAAAACACGTTTTGAAAACTGTGCTGTTCCTGGCCTATGAGGTACATGGGGGTGACCAAAGTTGCCAAAACGTGTTTATTTCTGCTGAAAAACACGTTTTGACAATTTCTGCACACTGGGGTTAAGGGCTGACACAGTGGGCTCTTCTTGAGACAGGCAGTTACACTTCGATTCTAAGAGCTGAGAAAACGCGTTTATTTCGGGTTGAAAAACACGTTTTGAAAACTGTGCTGTTCCTGCCCTATAACTTACATGGTGGTGACCAAAGTTGCCAAAACGTGTTTATTTCTGCTGAAAAACACGTTTTGACAATTTCTGCACTCTGGGGTTAAGGGCTGATTCAGTGTGATCTTCTGAGCCAGGCAGTTACACTTCGATTCTAAGAGCTGAGAAAACGCGTTTATTTCGGGCTGAAAAACACGTTTTGAAAACTGTGCTGTTCCTGCCCTATAAGTTATATGGTGGTGACCAAAGTTGCCAAAACGTGTTTATTTCTGCTGAAAAACACGTTTTGACAATTTCTGCACACTGGGGTTAAGGGCTGACACAGTGGGCTCTTCTGAGCCAGGCAGTTACACTGCGATTCCAAGGGCTGAGAAAACGCGTTTATTTCGGGCTGAAAAACACGTTTTGAAAACTGTGCTGTTCCTGCCCTATAAGGTACATGGGGGTGACCAAAGTTGTCAAAACGTGTTTATTTCTGCTGAAAAACACGTTTTGACAATTTCTGCACTCTGGGGTTAAGGGCTGACTCAGTGTGCTCTTCTGAGCCAGGCAGTTACACTTCGATTCTAAGAGCTGAGAAAACATGTTTATTTCGGGCTGAAAAACACGTTTTGAAAACTGTGCTGTTCCTGCCCTATAAGTTACATGGTGGTGATCAAAGTTGCCAAAACGTGTTTATTTGTGCTGAAAAACACGTTTTGACAATTTCTGCACACTGGGGTTAAGGGCTGATTCAGTGTGCTCTTCTGAGCCAGGCAGTTACACTGCGATTCTAAGGGCTGAGAAAACGCGTTTATTTCGGGCTGAAAAACACGTTTTGAAAACTGTGCTGTTCCTGCCCTATAACTTACATGGTGGTGACCAAAATTGCCAAAACGTGTTTATTTCTGCTGAAAAACATGTTTTGACAATTTCTGCACACTGGGGTTAAGGGCTGACACAGTGGGCTCTTCTTGAGACAGGCAGTTACACTTCGATTCTAAGAGCTGAGAAAACGCGTTTATTTCCGGTTGAAAAACACGTTTTGAAAACTGTGCTGTTCCTGCCCTATAACTTACATGGTGGTGACCAAAGTTGCCAAAACGTGTTTATTTCTGCTGAAAAACACGTTTTGACAATTTCTGCACTCTGGGGTTAAGGGCTGATTCAGTGTGATCTTCTGAGCCAGGCAGTTACACTTCGATTCTAAGAGCTGAGAAAACGCGTTTATTTCGGGCTGAAAAACACGTTTTGAAAACTGTGCTGTTCCTGCCCTATAAGTTATATGGTGGTGACCAAAGTTGCCAAAACGTGTTTATTTCTGCTGAAAAACACGTTTTGACAATTTCTGCACACTGGGGTTAAGGGCTGACACAGTGGGCTCTTCTGAGCCAGGCAGTTACACTGCGATTCCAAGGGCTGAGAAAACGCGTTTATTTCGGGCTGAAAAACACGTTTTGAAAACTGTGCTGTTCCTGCCCTATAAGGTACATGGGGGTGACCAAAGTTGTCAAAACGTGTTTATTTCTGCTGAAAAACACGTTTTGACAATTTCTGCACTCTGGGGTTAAGGGCTGACTCAGTGTGCTCTTCTGAGCCAGGCAGTTACACTTCGATTCTAAGAGCTGAGAAAACATGTTTATTTCGGGCTGAAAAACACGTTTTGAAAACTGTGCTGTTCCTGCCCTATAAGTTACATGGCGGTGATCAAAGTTGCCAAAACGTGTTTATTTGTGCTGAAAAACACGTTTTGACAATTTCTGCACACTGGGGTTAACGGCTGACTCAGTGTGCTCTTCTGAGCCAGGCAGTTACACTGCGATTCTAAGGGCTGAGAAAACGCGTTTATTTCGGGCTGAAAAACACGTTTTGAAAACTGTGCTGTTCCTGCCCTATAACTTACATGGTGGTGACCAAAATTGCCAAAACGTGTTTATTTCTGCTGAAAAACACGTTTTGACAATTTCTGCACACTGGGGTTAAGGGCTGACACAGTGGGCTCTTCTTGAGACAGGCAGTTACACTTCGATTCTAAGAGCTGAGAAAACGCGTTTATTTCGGGTTGAAAAACACGTTTTGAAAACTGTGCTGTTCCTGCCCTATAACTTACATGGTGGTGACCAAAGTTGCCAAAACGTGTTTATTTCTGCTGAAAAACACGTTTTGACAATTTCTGCACTCTGGGGTTAAGGGCTGATTCAGTGTGATCTTCTGAGCCAGGCAGTTACACTTCGATTCTAAGAGCTGAGAAAACGCGTTTATTTCGGGCTGAAAAACACGTTTTGAAAACTGTGCTGTTCCTGCCCTATAAGTTATATGGTGGTGACCAAAGTTGCCAAAACGTGTTTATTTCTGCTGAAAAACACGTTTTGACAATTTCTGCACACTGGGGTTAAGGGCTGACACAGTGGGCTCTTCTGAGCCAGGCAGTTACACTGCGATTCCAAGGGCTGAGAAAACGCGTTTATTTCGGGCTGAAAAACACGTTTTGAAAACTGTGCTGTTCCTGCCCTATAAGGTACATGGGGGTGACCAAAGTTGTCAAAACGTGTTTATTTCTGCTGAAAAACACGTTTTGACAATTTCTGCACTCTGGGGTTAAGGGCTGACTCAGTGTGCTCTTCTGAGCCAAGCAGTTACACTTCGATTCTAAGAGCTGAGAAAACATGTTTATTTTGGGCTAAAAAACACGTTTTGAAAACTGTGCTGTTCCTGCCCTATAAGTTACATGGTGGTGATCAAAGTTGCCAAAACGTGTTTATTTGTGCTGAAAAACACGTTTTGACAATTTCTGCACACTGGGGTTAAGGGCTGATTCAGTGTGCTCTTCTGAGCCAGGCAGTTACACTGCGATTCTAAGGGCTGAGAAAACGCGTTTATTTCGGGCTGAAAAACACGTTTTGAAAACTGTGCTGTTCCTGCCCTATAACTTACATGGTGGTGACCAAAATTGCCAAAACGTGTTTATTTGTGCTGAGAAACACGTTTTGACAATTTCTGCACTCTGGGGTTAAGGGCTGACTCAGTGTGCTCTTCTTAGCCAGGCAGTTACACTACTATTCTAAGGGCTGTGAAAAGCGTTTATTTCGGGCTGAAAAACACGTTTTGAAAACTGTGCTGTTCCTGCCTTATAAGTTACATGGTGGTGACCAAAGTTGCCAAAACGTGTTTATTTGTGCTGAAAAACACGTTTTGACAATTTCTGCACACTGGGGTTAAGGGCAGACTCAGTGTGCTCTTATGAGCCAGGCAGTTACACTTCGATTCTAAGAGCTGAGAAAACGCGATTATTTCAGGCTGAAAAACACGTTTTGAAAACTGTGCTGTTCCTGACCTATAACTTACATGGTGGTGACCAAAGTTGCCAAAACGTGTTCATTTCTGCTGAGAAACACGTTTTGACAATTTCTGCACTCTGGGGTTAAGGGCTGACACAGTGGGCTCTTCTGAGACAGGCAGTTACACTGCGATTCCAAGGGCTGAGAAAACGCGTTCATTTCGGGCTGAAAAACACGTTTTGAAAACTGTGCTGTTCCTGCCCTATGAGGTACATGGGGGTGACCAAAGTTGCCAAAACGTGTTTATTTCTGCTGAAAAACACGTTTTGACAATTTCTGCACACTGGGGTTAAGGGCTGACACAGTGGGCTCTTCTGAGACAGGCAGTTACACTTCGATTCTAAGAGCTGAGAAAACGCGTTTATTTCGGGCTGAAAAACACGTTTTGAAAACTGTGCTATTCCTGCCCTATAACTTACATGGTGGTGACCAAAGTTGCCAAAACGTGTTTATTTCTGCTGAAAAACACGTTTTGACAATTTCTGCACACTGGGGTTAAGGGCTGACACAGTGGGCTCTTCTGAGCCAGGCAGTTACACTGCGATTCCAAGGGTTGAGAAAACGCGTTTATTTCGGGCTGAAAAACACGTTTTGAAAACTGTGCTGTTCCTGACCTATAACTTACATGGTGGTGACCAAAGTTGCCAAAACGTGTTCATTTCTGCTGAGAAACACGTTTTGACAATTTCTGCACTCTGGGGTTAAGGGCTGACACAGTGGGCTCTTCTGAGACAGGCAGTTACACTTCGATTCTAAGAGCTGAGAAAACACGTTTCTTTCGGGCTGAAAAACACGTTTTGAAAACTGTGCTGTTCCTGCCCTATGAGGTACATGGGGGTGACCAAAGTTGCCAAAACGTGTTTATTTCTGCTGAAAAACACGTTTTGACAATTTCTGCACACTGGGGTAAAGGGCTGACACAGTGGGCTCTTCTGAGACAGGCAGTTACACTTCGATTCTAAGAGCTGAGCAAACGCGTTTATTTCGGGCTGAAAAACACGTTTTGAAAACTGTGCTGTTCCTGCCCTATAACTTACATGGTGGTGACCAAAGTTGCCAAAACGTGTTTATTTCTGCTGAAAAACACGTTTTGACAATTTCTGCACTCTGGGGTTAAGGGCTGATTCAGTGTGCTCTTCTGAGCCAGGCAGTTACACTTCGATTCTAAGAGCTGAGAAAACGCGTTTATTTCGGGCTGAAAAACACGTTTTGAAAACTGTGCTGTTCCTGCCCTATAAGGTACATGGGGGTGACCAAAGTTGCCAAAAGGTGTTTATTTCTGCTGAAAAACACGTTTTGACAATTTCTGCACACTGGGGTTAAGGGCTGACACAGTGGGCTCTTCTGAGCCAGGCAGTTACACTGCGATTCCAAGGGCTGAGAAAACGCGTTTATTTCGGGCTGAAAAACACGTTTTGAAAACTGTGCTGTTCCTACCCTATAAGTTATATGGTGGTGACCAAAGTTGCCAAAACGTGTTTATTTCTGCTGAAAAACACGTTTTGACAATTTCTGCACTCTGGGGTTAAGGGCTGACACAGTGGGCTCTTCTGAGACAGGCAGTTACACTGCGATTCCTAGGGCTGAGAAAACGCGTTTATTTCGGGCTGAAAAACACGTTTTGAAAACTGTGCTGTTCCTGCCCTATGAGGTACATGGGGGTGACCAAAGTTGCCAAAACGTGTTTATTTCTGCTGAAAAACACGTTTTGACAATTTCTGCACACTGGGGTTAAGGGCTGACACAGTGGGCTCTTCTGAGACAGGCAGTTACACTTCGATTCTAAGAGCTGAGAAAACGCGTTTATTTCGGGCTGAAAAACACGTTTTGAAAACTGTGCTGTTCCTGCCCTATAACTTACATGGTGGTGACCAAAGTTGCCAAAACGTGTTTATTTCTGCTGAAAAACACGTTTTGACAATTTCTGCACTCTGGGGTTAAGGGCTGATTCAGTGTGCTCTTCTGAGCCAGGCAGTTACACTTCGATTCTAAGAGCTGAGAAAACGCGTTTATTTCGGGCTGAAAAACACGTTTTGAAAACTGTGCTGTTCCTGCCCTATAAGTTATATGGTGGTGACCAAAGTTGCCAAAACGTGTTTATTTCTGCTGAAAAACACGTTTTGACAATTTCTGCACACTGGGGTTAAGGGCTGACACAGTGGGCTCTTCTGAGCCAGGCAGTTACACTGCGATTCCAAGGGCTGCGAAAACGCGTTTATTTCGGGCTGAAAAACACGTTTTGAAAACTGTGCTGTTCCTGCCCTATGAGTTATATGGTGGTGACCAAAGTTGCCAAAACGTGTTTATTTCTGCTGAAAAACACGTTTTGACAATTTCTGCTCTCTGGGGTTAAGGGCTGACACAGTGGGCTCTTCTGAGACAGGCAGTTACACTGCGATTCCAAGGGCTGAGAAAACGCGTTTATTTCGGACTGAAAAACACGTTTTGAAAACTGTGCTGTTCCTGCCCTATAAGGTACATGGGGGTGACCAAAGTTGCCAAAACGTGTTTATTTCTGCTGAAAAACACGTTTTGACAATTTCTGCACACTGGGGTTAAGGGCTGACTCAGTGTGCTCTTCTGAGCCAAGCAGTTACACTGCGATTCTCTGGGCTGAGAAAACGCGTTTATTTCGGGCTGAAAAACACGTTTTGAAAACTGTGCTGTTCCTGCCCTATAACTTACATGGTGGTGACCAAAGTTGCCAAAACGTGTTTATTTGTGCTGAAAAACACGTTTTGACAATTTCTGCACACTAGGGTTAAGGGCTGACTCAGTGTGCTCTTCTGAACCAGGCAGTTACACCTCGATTCTAAGAGCTGAGAAAACGCGTTTATTTCGGGCTGAAAAACACGTTTTGAAAACTGTGCTGTTCCTGCCCTATAAGTTATATGGTGGTGACCAAAGTTGCCAAAACGTGTTCATTTCTGCTGAAAAACACGTTTTGACAATTTCTGCACACTGGGGTTAAGGGCTGACACAGTGGGCTCTTCTGAGCCAGGCAGTTACACTGCGATTCCAAGGGCTGAGAAAACGCGTTTATTTCGGGCTGAAAAACACGTTTTGAAAACTGTGCTGTTCCTGCCCTATAAGGTACATGGGGTTGACCAAAGTTGCCAAAACGTGTTTATTTCTAATGAAAAACACGTTTTGACAATTTCTGCACTCTGGGGTTAAGGGCTGACACAGTGGGCTCTTCTGAGACAGGCAGTTACACTGCGATTCCAAGGGCTGAGAAAACGCGTTTATTTCGGGCTGAAAAACACGTTTTGAAAACTGTGCTGTTCCTGCCCTATAACTTACATGGGGGTGACCAAAGTTGCCAAAACGTGTTTATTTCTGCTGAAAAACACGTTTTGACAATTTCTGCACTCTGGGGTTAAGGGCTGACTCAGTGTGCTCTTCTGAGCCAGGCAGTTACACTGCGATTCCAAGGGCTGAGAAAACGCGTTTATTTCGGGCTGAAAAACACGTTTTGAAAACTGTGCTGTTCCTGCCCTATGAGTTATATGGTGGTGACCAAAGTTGCCAAAACGTGTTTATTTCTGCTGAAAAACACGTTTTGACAATTTCTGCTCTCTGGGGTTAAGGGCTGACACAGTGGGCTCTTCTGAGACAGGCAGTTACACTGCGATTCCAAGGGCTGAGAAAACGCGTTTATTTCGGACTGAAAAACACGTTTTGAAAACTGTGCTGTTCCTGCCCTATAAGGTACATGGGGGTGACCAAAGTTGCCAAAACGTGTTTATTTCTGCTGAAAAACACGTTTTGACAATTTCTGCACACTGGGGTTAAGGGCTGACTCAGTGTACTCTTCTGAGCCAAGCAGTTACACTGCGATTCTCTGGGCTGAGAAAACGCGTTTATTTCGGGCTGAAAAACACGTTTGGAAAACTGTGCTGTTCCTGCCCTATAACTTACATGGTGGTGACCAAAGTTGCCAAAACGTGTTTATTTCTGCTGAAAAACACGTTTTGACAATTTCTGCACTCTGGGGTTAAGGGCTGACTCAGTGAGCTCTTCTGAGCCAGGCAGTTACACTTCGATTCTAAGAGCTGAGAAAACGCGTTTATTTCGGGCTGAAAAACACGTTTTGAAAACTGTGCTGTTCCTGCCCTATAACTTACATGGTGGTGACCAAAGTTGCCAAAACGTGTTTATTTGTGCTGAAAAACACGTTTTGACAATTTCTGCACACTAGGGTTAAGGGCTGACTCAGTGTGCTCTTCTGAACCAGGCAGTTACACCTCGATTCTAAGAGCTGAGAAAACGCATTTCTTTCGGGCTGAATAACACGTTTTGAAAACTGTGCTGTTCCTGCCCTATAAGTTATATGGTGGTGACCAAAGTTGCCAAAACGTGTTCATTTCTGCTGAAAAACACGTTTTGACAATTTCTGCACACTGGGGTTAAGGGCTGACACAGTGGGCTCTTCTGAGCCAGGCAGTTACACTGCGATTCCAAGGGCTGAGAAAACGCGTTTATTTCGGGCTGAAAAACACGTTTTGAAAACTGTGCTGTTCCTGCCCTATAAGGTACATGGGGGTGACCAAAGTTGCCAAAACGTGTTTATTTCTAATGAAAAACACGTTTTGACAATTTCTGCACTCTGGGGTTAAGGGCTGACACAGTGGGCTCTTCTGAGACAGGCAGTTACACTGCGATTCCAAGGGCTGAGAAAACGCGTTTATTTCGGGCTGAAAAACACGTTTTGAAAACTGTGCTGTTCCTGCCCTATAACTTACATGGGGGTGACCAAAGTTGCCAAAACGTGTTTATTTCTGCTGAAAAACACGTTTTGACAATTTCTGCACTCTGGGGTTAAGGGCTGACACAGTGGGCTCTTCTGAGACAGGCAGTTACACTTTGATTCTAAGGGCTGAGAAAACGCGTTTATTTCGGGCTGAAAAACACGTTTTGAAAACTGTGCTGTTCCTGCCTTATAACTTACATGGTGGTGACCAAAGTTGCCAAAACGTGTTTATTTGTGCTGAAAAACACATTTTGACAATTTCTGCACTCTGGGGTTAAGGGCTGACTCAGTGTGCTCTTCTGAGCCAGGCAGTTACACTTCGATTCTAAGAGCTGAGAAAACGCGTTTATTTCGGGCTGAAAAACACGTTTTGAAAACTGTGCTGTTCCTGCCCTATAAGTTATATGGTGGTGACATAAGTTGCCAAAACGTGTTTATTTCTGCTGAAAAACACGTTTTGACAATTTCTGCACACTGGGGTTAAGGGCTGACACAGTGGGCTCTTCTGAGCCAGGCAGTTACACTGCGATTCCAAGGGCTGAGAAAACGCGTTTATTTCGGGCTGAAAAACACGTTTTGAAAACTGTGCTGTTCCTGCCCTATAAGTTATATGGTGGTGACCAAAGTTGCCAAAACGTGTTTATTTCTGCTGAAAAACACGTTTTGACAATTTCTGCACTCTGGGGTTAAGGGCTGACACAGTGGGCTCTTCTGAGACAGGCAGTTACACTGCGATTCTAGGGCTGAGAAAACGCGTTTATTTCGGGCTGAAAAACACGTTTTGAAAACTGTGCTGTTCCTGCCCTATAAGTTACATGGTGGTGACCAAAGATTCCAAAACGTGTTTATTTGTGAGGAAAAACACGTTTTGACAATTTCTGCACACTGGGGTTAAGGGCTGACTCAGTGTGCTCTTCTGAGCCAGGCAGTTACACTGCGTTTCTAAGGGCTGAGAAAACGCGTTTATTTCGGGCTGAAAAACACGTTTTGAAAACTGTGCTGTTCCTGCCCTATGAGGTACATGGGGGTGACCAAAGTTGCCAAAACGTGTTTATTTCTGCAGAAAAACACGTTTTGACAATTTCTGCACACTGGGGTTAAGAGCTGACACAGTGGGCTCTTCTGAGCCAGGCAGTTACACTGCGATTCCATGGGCTGAAAAAAACGCGTTTATTTCGGGCTGAAAAACACGTTTTGAAAACTGTGCTGTTCCTGCCCTATAACATACATGGGGGTGACCAATGTTGCCATAACGTGTTTATTTCTGCTGAAAAACACGTTTTGACAATTTCTGCACACTGGGGTTAAGGGCTGACACAGTGGGCTCTTCTGAGACAGGCAGTTACACTTCGATTCTAAGAGCTGAGAAAACACGTTTATTTCGGGCTGAAAAACACGTTTTGAAAACTGTGCTGTTCCTGCCCTATAACTTACATGGTGGTGACCAAAGTTGCCAAAACGTGTTTATTTCTGCTGAAAAACACGTTTTGACAATTTCTGCACACTGGGGTTAAGGGCTGACACAGTGGGCTCTTCTGAGCCAGGCAGTTACACTTCGATTCTAAGGGCTGAGAAAACGCGTTTATTTCGGGCTGAAAAACACGTTTTGAAAACTGTGCTGTTCCTGACCTATAACTTACATGGTGGTGACCAAAGTTGCCAAAACGTGTTCATTTCTGCTGAGAAACACGTTTTGACAATTTCTGCACTCTGGGGTTAAGGGCTGACACAGTGGGCTCTTCTGAGCCAGGCAGTTACACTGCGATTCCAAGGGCTGAGAAAACGCGTTTATTTCGAGCTGAAAAACACGTTTTGAAAACTGTGCTGTTCCTGCCCTATAAGTTACATGGTGGTGACCAAACTTGCCAAAACGTGTTTATTTGTGCTGAAAAACACGTTTTGACAATTTCTGCACTCTGGGGTTAAGGGCTGATTCAGTGTGCTCTTCTGAGCCAGGCAGTTACACTTCGATTCTAAGAGCTGAGAAAACGCGTTTATTTCGGGCTGAAAAACACGTTTTGAAAACTGTGCTGTTCCTGCCCTATAACTTACATGGTGGTGACCAAAGTTGCCAAAAGTGTTTATTTCTGCTGAAAAACACGTTTTGACAATTTCTGCACACTGGGGTTAAGAGCTGACACAGTGGGCTCTTCTGAGACAGGCAGTTACACTTCGATTCTAAGAGCTGAGAAAACACGTTTCTTTCGGGCTGAAAAACACGTTTTGAAAACTGTGCTGTTCCTGCCCTATAACTTACATGGTGGTGACCAAAGTTGCCAAAACGTGTTTATTTCTGCTGAAAAACACGTTTTGACAATTTCTGCACTCTGGGGTTAAGGGCTGACTCAGTGTGCTCTTCTGAGCCAGGCAGTTACACTTCGATTCTAAGAGCTGAGAAAACACGTTTATTTCGGGCTGAAAAACACGTTTTGAAAACTGTGCTGTTCCTGCCCTATAAGTTATATGGTGGTGACCAAAGTTGCCAAAACGTGTTTATTTCTGCTGAAAAACACGTTTTGACAATTTCTGCACACTGGGGTTAAGGGCTGACACAGTGGGCTCTTCTGAGCCAGGCAGTTACACTGCGATTCCAAGGGCTGAGAAAACGCGTTTGTTTCGGGCTGAAAAACACGTTTTGAAAACTGTGCTGTTCCTGCCCTATAAGTTATATGGTGGTGACCAAAGTTGCCAAAACGTGTTTATTTGTGCTGAAAAACACGTTTTGTCAATTTCTGCACTCTGGGGTTAAGGGCTGACACAGTGGGCTCTTCTGAGACAGGCAGTTACACTGCGATTCCAAGGGCTGAGAAAACGCGTTTATTTCGGGCTGAAAAACACGTTTTGAAAACTGTGCTGTTCCTGCCCTATAACTTACATGGTGGTGACCAAAGTTGCCAAAACGTGTTTATTTCTGCTGAAAAACACGTTTTGACAATTTCTGCACACTGGGGTTAAGGGCTGACACAGTGGGCTCTTCTGAGCCAGGCAGTTACACTGCGATTCCAAGGGCTGAGAAAACGCGTTTATTTCGGGCTGAAAAACACGTTTTGAAAACTGTGCTGTTCCTGCCCTATAAGTTATATGGTGGTGACCAAAGTTGCCAAAACGTGTTTATTTCTGCTGAAAAACACGTTTTGACAATTTCTGCACTCTGGGGTTAAGGGCTGACACAGTGGGCTCTTCTGAGACAGGCAGTTACACTGCGATTCCTATGCTGAGAAAACGCGTTTATTTCGTGCTGAAAAACATGTTTTGAAAACTGTGCTGTTCCTGCCCTATAACATACATGGGGGTGACCAATGTTGCCATAACGTGTTTATTTCTGCTGAAAAACACGTTTTGACAATTTCTGCACACTGGGGTTAAGGGCTGACACAGTGGGCTCTTCTGAGACAGGCAGTTACACTTCGATTCTAAGAGCTGAGAAAACACGTTTATTTCGGGCTGAAAAACACGTTTTGAAAACTGTGCTGTTCCTGCCCTATAACTTACATGGTGGTGACCAAAGTTGCCAAAACGTGTTTATTTCTGCTGAAAAACACGTTTTGACAATTTCTGCACACTGGGGTTAAGGGCTGACACAGTGTGCTCTTCTGAGCCAGGCAGTTACACTGCGATTCTAAGGGCTGAGAAACCGCGTTTATTTCGGGCTGAAAAACACGTTTTGAAAACTGTGCTGTTCCTGCCCTATAACTTACATGGTGGTGACCAAAGTTGCCAAAACGTGTTCATTTCTGCTGAGAAACACGTTTTGACAATTTCTGCACTCTGGGGTTAAGGGCTGACACAGTGGGCTCTTCTGAGACAGGCAGTTACACTGCAATTCCAAGGGCTGAGAAATGCGTTTATTTCGGGCTGAAAAACACGTTTTGAAAACTGTGCTGTTCCTGCCCTATGAGGTACATGGGGGTGACCAAAGTTGCCAAAACGTGTTTATTTCTGCTGAAAAACAAGTTTTGACAATTTCTGCACACTGGGGTTAAGGGCTGACACAGTGGGCTCTTCTGAGACAGGCAGTTACACTTCGATTCTAAGAGCTGAGAAAACGCGTTTATCAGGCTGAAAAACACGTTTTGAAAACTGTGCTGTTCCTGCCCTATAACTTACATGGTGGTGACCAAAGTTGCCAAAACGTGTTTATTACGGCTGAAAAACTTGTTTTGACAATTTCTGCACTCTGGGGTTAAGGGCTGACTCAGTGTGCTCTTCTGAACCAGGCAGTTACACTTCGATTCTAAGAGCTGAGAAAACGCGTTTATTTCGGGCTGAAAAACACGTTTTGAAAACTGTGCTGTTCCTGCCCTATAAGTTATATGGTGGTGACCAAAGTTGCCAAAACGTGTTTATTTCTGCTGAAAAACACGTTTTGACAATTTCTGCACACTGGGGTTAAGGGCTGACACAGTGGGCTCTTCTGAGCCAGGCAGTTACACTGCGATTCCAAGGGCTGAGAAAACGCGTTTATTTCGGGCTGAAAAACACGTTTTGAAAACTGTGCTGTTCCGGCCCTATAACTTACATGGTGGTGACCAAAGTTGCCAAAACGTGTTTATTTCTGCTGAAAAACACGTTTTGACAATTTCTGCACTCTGGGGTTAAGGGCTGACTCAGTGTGCTCTTCTGAGCCAGGCAGTTACACTGCGATTCCAAGGTCTGAGAAAACGCGTTTATTTCGGGCTGAAAAACACGTTTTGAAAACTGTGCTGTTCCTGCCCTATGAGTTATATGGTGGTGACCAACGTTGCCAAAACGTGTTTATTTCTGCTGAAAAACACGTTTTGACAATTTCTGCTCTCTGGGGTTAAGGGCTGACACAGTGGGCTCTTCTGAGACAGGCAGTTACACTGCGATTCCAAGGGCTGAGAAAACGCGTTTATATAGGACTGAAAAACACGTTTTGAAAACTGTGCTGTTCCTGCCCTATAAGGTACATGGGGGTGACCAAAGTTGCCAAAACGTGTTTATTTGTGCTGAAAAACACGTTTTGACAATTTCTGCACACTGGGGTTAAGGGCTGACTCAGTGAGCTCTTCTGAGCCAGGCAGTTACACTTCGATTCTAAGGGCTGAGAAAACGCGTTTATTTCGGGCTGAAAAACACGTTTTGAAAACTGTGCTGTTCCTGCCCTATAACTTACATGGTGGTGACCAAAGTTGCCAAAACGTGTTTATTTGTGCTGAAAAACACGTTTTGACAATTTCTGCACACTAGGGTTAAGGGCTGACTCAGTGTGCTCTTCTGAACCAGGCAGTTACACCTCGATTCTAAGAGCTGAGAAAACGCATTTATTTCGGGCTGAAAAACACGTTTTGAAAACTGTGCTGTTCCTGCCCTATAAGTTATATGGTGGTGACCAAAGTTGCCAAAACGTGTTCATTTCTGCTGAAAAACACGTTTTGACAATTTCTGCACACTGGGGTTAAGGGCTGACACAGTGGGCTCTTCTGAGCCAGGCAGTTACACTGCGATTCCAAGGGCTGAGAAAACGCGTTTATTTCGGGCTGAAAAACACGTTTTGAAAACTGTGCTGTTCCTGCCCTATAAGGTACATGGGGGTGACCAAAGTTGCCAAAACGTGTTTATTTCTAATGAAAAACACGTTTTGACAATTTCTGCACTCTGGGGTTAAGGGCTGACACAGTGGGCTCTTCTGAGACAGGCAGTTACACTGCGATTCCAAGGGCTGAGAAAACGCGTTTATTTCGGGCTGAAAAACACGTTTTGAAAACTGTGCTGTTCCTGCCCTATAACTTACATGGGGGTGACCAAAGTTGCCAAAACGTGTTTATTTCTGCTGAAAAACACGTTTTGACAATTTCTGCACTCTGGGGTTAAGGGCTGACACAGTGGGCTCTTCTGAGACAGGCAGTTACACTGCGATTCCAAGGGCTGAGAAAACGCGTTTATTTCGGGCTGAAAAACACGTTTTGAAAACTGTGCTGTTCCTGCCCTATAACTTACATGGTGGTGACCAAAGTTGCCAAAACGTGTTTATTTGTGCTGAAAAACACGTTTTGACAATTTCTGCACTCTGGGGTTAAGGGCTGACTCAGTGTGCTCTTCTGAGCCAGGCAGTTACACTTCGATTCTAAGAGCTGAGAAAACGCGTTTATTTCGGGCTGAAAAACACGTTTTGAAAACTGTGCTGTTCCTGCCCTATAAGTTATATGGTGGTGACATAAGTTGCCAAAACGTGTTTATTTCTGCTGAAAAACACGTTTTGACAATTTCTGCACACTGGGGTTAAGGGCTGACACAGTGGTCTCTTCTGAGCCAGGCAGTTACACTGCGATTCCAAGGGCTGAGAAAACGCGTTTATTTCGGGCTGAAAAACACGTTTTGAAAACTGTGCTGTTCCTGCCCTATAAGTTATATGGTGGTGACCAAAGTTTCCAAAACGTGTTTATTTCTGCTGAAAAACACGTTTTGACAATTTCTGCACTCTGGGGTTAAGGGCTGACACAGTGGGCTCTTCTGAGAAAGGCAGTTACACTGCGATTCCTAGGGCTGAGAAAACGCGTTTATTTTGGGCTGAAAAACACGTTTTGAAAACTGTGCTGTTCCTGCCCTATAAGTTACATGGTGGTGACCAAAGATTCCAAAACGTGTTTATTTGTGAGGAAAAACACGTTTTGACAATTTCTGCACACTGGGGTTAAGGGCTGACTCAGTGTGCTCTTCTGAGCCAGGCAGTTACACTGCGTTTCTAAGGGCTGAGAAAACGCGTTTATTTCGGGCTGAAAAACACGTTTTGAAAACTGTGCTGTTCCTGCCCTATAAGTTATATGGTGGTGACCAAAGTTGCCAAAACGTGTTCATTTCTGCTGAGAAACACGTTTTGACAATTTCTGCACTCTGGGGTTAAGGGCTGACACAGTGGGCTCTTCTGAGACAGGCAGTTACACTGCGATTCCAAGGGCTGAGAAAACGCGTTTATTTCGGGCTGAAAAACACGTTTTGAAAACTGTGCTGTTCCTGCCCTATGAGGTACATGGGGGTGACCAAAGTTGCCAAAACGTGTTTATTTCTGCAGAAAAACACGTTTTGACAATTTCTGCACACTGGGGTTAAGAGCTGACACAGTGGGCTCTTCTGAGCCAGGCAGTTACACTGCGATTCCATGGGCTGAAAGAAACGCGTTTATTTCGGGTTGAAAAACACGTTTTGAAAACTGTGCTGTTCCTGCCCTATAACATACATGGGGGTGACCAATGTTGCCATAACGTGTTTATTTCTGCTGAAAAACACGTTTTGACAATTTCTGCACACTGGGGTTAAGGGCTGACACAGTGGGCTCTTCTGAGACAGGCAGTTACACTTCGATTCTAAGAGCTGAGAAAACACGTTTATTTCGGGCTGAAAAACACGTTTTGAAAACTGTGCTGTTCCTGCCCTATAACTTACATGGTGGTGACCAAAGTTGCCAAAACGTGTTTATTTCTGCTGAAAAACACGTTTTGACAATTTCTGCACTCTGGGGTTAAGGGCTGACTCAGTGTGCTCTTCTGAGCCAGGCAGTTACACTTCGATTCTAAGAGCTGAGAAAACACGTTTATTTCGGGCTGAAAAACACGTTTTGAAAACTGTGCTGTTCCTGCCGTATAAGTTATATGGTGGTGACCAAAGTTGCCAAAACGTGTTTATTTCTGCTGAAAAACACGTTTTGACAATTTCTGCACACTGGGGTTAAGGGCTGACACAGTGTGCTCTTCTGAGCCAGGCAGTTACACTGCGAATCTAAGGGCTGAGAAAACGCGTTTATTTCGGGCTGAAAAACACGTTTTGAAAACTGTGCTGTTCCTGCCCTATAACTTACATGGTGGTGACCAAAGTTGCCAAAACGTGTTCATTTCTGCTGAGAAACACGTTTTGACAATTTCTGAACTCAAGGGTTAAGGGCAGACTCAGTGTGCTCTTATGAGCCAGGCAGTTACAGTTCGATTCTAAGAGCTGAGAAAACGCGATTATTTCGGGCTAAAAAACACGTTTTGAAAACTGTGCTGTTCCTGACCTATAACTTACATGGTGGTGACCAAAGTTGCCAAAACGTGTTTATTTCTGCTGAAAAACACGTTTTGACAATTTCTGCACACTGGGGTTAAGGGCTGACACAGTGGGCTCTTCTGAGACAGGCAGTTCACTGCGATTCCAAGGGCTGAGAAAACGCGTTTATTTCGGGCTGAAATACACGTTTTGAAAAATGTGCTGTTCCTGCCCTATAACTTACATGGTGGTGACCAAAGTTGCCAAAACGTGTTTATTTGTGCTGAAAAACAAGTTTTGACAATTTCTGCACACTGGGGTTAAGGGCCGACTCAGTGTGCTCTTCTGAGCCAGGCAGTTACACTGCGATTCTAAGGGCTGAGAAAACGCGTTTCTTTCGGGCTGAAAAACACGTTTTGAAAACTGTGCTGTTCCTGCCCTATAAGTTACATGGTGGTGACCAAAGTTGCCAAAACGTGTTTATTTGTGCTGAAAAACACGTTTTGACAATTTCTGCACACTGGGGTTAAGGGCTGACACAGTGGGCTCTTCTGAGACAGGCAGATCACTGCGATTTCAAGGGCTGAGAAAACGCGTTTATTTCGGGCTGAAAAACACGTTTTGAAAAATGTGCTGTTCCTGCCCTATAACTTACATGGTGGTGACCAAAGTTGCCAAAACGTGTTTATTTGTGCTGAAAAACAAGTTTTGACAATTTCTGCACACTGGGGTTAAGGGCTGACTCAGTGTGCTCTTCTTTGCCAGGCAGTTACACTACTATTCTAAGGGCTGAGAAAACGCGTTTATATCGGGCTGAAAACCACGTTTTGAAAACTGTGCTGTTCCAGCCCTATGAGTTACATGGTGGTGACCAAAGTTGCCAAAACGTGTTTATTTGTGCTGAAAATCACGTTTTGACAATTTCTGCACACTGGGGTTAAGGGCAGACTCAGTGAGCTCTTCTGAGCCAGGCAGTTACACTTCGATTCTAAGAGCTGAGAAAACGCGTTTATTTCGGGCTGAAAAACACGTTTTGAAAACTGTGCTTTTCCTGACCTATAACTTACATGGTGGTGACCAAAGTTGCCAAAACGTGTTTATTTTTGCTGAAAAACACGTTTTGACAATTTCTGCACACTGGGGTTAAGGGCTGACACAGTGGGCTCTTCTGAGACAGGCAGTTACACTTCGATTCTAAGAGCTGAGAAACCGCGTTTATTTCGGGCTGAAAAACACGTTTTGAAAACTGTGCTGTTCCTGCCCTATAACTTACATGGTGGTGACCAAAGTTGCCAAAACGTGTTTATTTCTGCTGAAAAAAACGTTTTGACAATTTCTGCACACTGGGTTTAAGGGCTGACACAGTGGGCTCTTCTGAGCCAGGCAGTTACACTGCGATTCCAAGGGCTAAGAAAACGCGTTTATTTCGGGCTGAAAAACACGTTTTGAAAACTGTGCTGTTCCTGCCCTATAAGTTACATGGTGGAGACCAAAGTTGCCAAAACGTGTTTATTTGTGCTGAAAAACACGTTTTGACAATTTCTGCACACTGGGGTTAAGGGCTGACACAGTGGGCTCTTCTGAGACAGGCAGTTCACTGCGATTCCAAGGGCTGAGAAAACGCGTTTATTTCGGGCTGAAAAACACGTTTTGAAAAATGTGCTGTTCCTGCCCTATAACTTACATGGTGGTGACCAAAGTTGCCAAAACGTGTTTATTTGTGCTGAAAAACAAGTTTTTACAATTTCTGCACACTGGGGTTAAGGGCTTACTCAGTGTGCTCTTCTGAGCCAGGCAGTTACACTGCGATTCTAAGGGCTGAGAAAACGCGTTTATTTCGGGCTGAAAAACACGTTTTGAAAACTGTGCTGTTCCTGCCCTATAAGTTACATGGTGGTGAACAAAGTTGCCAAAACGTGTTTATTTGTGCTGAAAAACACGTTTTGACAATTTCTGCACACTGGGGTTAAGGGCTGAATCAGTGTGCTCCTCTGAGCCAGGCAGTTACACTGCTATTCTAAGGGCTGAGAAAACGCGTTTATTTCGGGCTGAAAAACACGTTTTGAAAAATGTGCTGTTCCTGCCCTATAACTTACATGGTGGTGACCAAAGTTGCCAAAACGTGTTTATTTGTACTGAAAAACAAGTTTTGACAATTTCTGCACACTGGGGTTAACGGCTGACTCAGTGTGCTCTTCTGAGCCAGGCAGTTACACTGCGATTCTAAGAGCTGAGAAAACGCGTTTATTTCGGGCTGAAAAACACGTTTTGAAAACTGTGCTGTTCCTGCCCTATAACTTACATGGTGGTGACCAAAGTTGCCAAAACGTGTTTATTTCTGCTGAAAAACACGTTTTGACAATTTCTGCACTCTGGGGTTAAGGGCTGATTCATTGTGCTCTTCTGAGCCAGGCAGTTACACTTCGATTCTAAGAGCTGAGAAAACGCGTTTATTTCGGGCTGAAAAACACGTTTTGAAAACTGTGCTGTTCCTGCCCTATAAGTTATATGGTGGTGACCAAAGTTGCCAAAACGTGTTTATTTCTGCTGAAAAACACGTTTTGACAATTTCTGCACACTGGGGTTAAGGGCTGACACAGTGGGCTCTTCTGAGCCAGGCAGTTACACTGCGATTCCAAGGGCTGCGAAAACGCGTTTATTTCGGGCTGAAAAACACGTTTTGAAAACTGTGCTGTTCCTGCCCTATGAGTTATATGGTGGTGACCAAAGTTGCCAAAACGTGTTTATTTCTGCTGAAAAACACGTTTTGACAATTTCTGCTCTCTGGGGTTAAGGGCTGACACAGTGGGCTCTTCTGAGACAGGCAGTTACACTGCGATTCCAAGGGCTGAGAAAACGCGTTTATTTCGGACTGAAAAACACGTTTTGAAAACTGTGCTGTTCCTGCCCTATAAGGTACATGGGGGTGACCAAAGTTGCCAAAACGTGTTTATTTCTGCTGAAAAACACGTTTTGACAATTTCTGCACACTGGGGTTAAGGGCTGACACAGTGGGCTCTTCTGAGACAGGCAGTTCACTGCGATTCCAAGGGCTGAGAAAACGCGTTTATTTCGGGCTGAAAAACACGTTTTGAAAAATGTGCTGTTCCTGCCCTATAACTTACATGGTGGTGACCAAAGTTGCCAAAACGTGTTTATTTGTGCTGAAAAACAAGTTTTTACAATTTCTGCACACTGGGGTTAAGGGCTTACTCAGTGTGCTCTTCTGAGCCAGGCAGTTACACTGCGATTCTAAGGGCTGAGAAAAAGCGTTTATTTCGGGCTGAAAAACACGTTTTGAAAACTGTGCTGTTCCTGCCCTATAAGTTACATGGTGGTGAACAAAGTTGCCAAAACGTGTTTATTTGTGCTGAAAAACACGTTTTGACAATTTCTGCACACTGGGGTTAAGGGCTGAATCAGTGTGCTCCTCTGAGCCAGGCAGTTACACTGCTATTCTAAGGGCTGAGAAAACGCGTTTATTTCGGGCTGAAAAACACGTTTTGAAAAATGTGCTGTTCCTGCCCTATAACTTACATGGTGGTGACCAAAGTTGCCAAAACGTGTTTATTTGTACTGAAAAACAAGTTTTGACAATTTCTGCACACTGGGGTTAACGGCTGACTCAGTGTGCTCTTCTGAGCCAGGCAGTTACACTGCGATTCTAAGAGCTGAGAAAACGCGTTTATTTCGGGCTGAAAAACACGTTTTGAAAACTGTGCTGTTCCTGCCCTATAACTTACATGGTGGTGACCAAAGTTGCCAAAACGTGTTTATTTCTGCTGAAAAACACGTTTTGACAATTTCTGCACTCTGGGGTTAAGGGCTGATTCATTGTGCTCTTCTGAGCCAGGCAGTTACACTTCGATTCTAAGAGCTGAGAAAACGCGTTTATTTCGGGCTGAAAAACACGATTTGAAAACTGTGCTGTTCCTGCCCTATAAGTTATATGGTGGTGACCAAAGTTGCCAAAACGTGTTTATTTCTGCTGAAAAACACGTTTTGACAATTTCTGCACACTGGGGTTAAGGGCTGACACAGTGGGCTCTTCTGAGCCAGGCAGTTACACTGCGATTCCAAGGGCTGCGAAAACGCGTTTATTTCGGGCTGAAAAACACGTTTTGAAAACTGTGCTGTTCCTGCCCTATGAGTTATATGGTGGTGACCAAAGTTGCCAAAACGTGTTTATTTCTGCTGAAAAACACGTTTTGACAATTTCTGCTCTCTGGGGTTAAGGGCTGACACAGTGGGCTCTTCTGAGACAGGCAGTTACACTGCGATTCCAAGGGCTGAGAAAACGCGTTTATTTCGGACTGAAAAACACGTTTTGAAAACTGTGCTGTTCCTGCCCTATAAGGTACATGGGGGTGACCAAAGTTGCCAAAACGTGTTTATTTCTGCTGAAAAACACGTTTTGACAATTTCTGCACACTGGGGTTAAGGGCTGACTCAGTGTGCTCTTCTGAGCCAAGCAGTTACACTGCGATTCTCTGGGCTGAGAAAACGCGTTTATTTCGGGCTGAAAAACACGTTTTGAAAACTGTGCTGTTCCTGCCCTATAACTTACATGGTGGTGACCAAAGTTGCCAAAACGTGTTTATTTGTGCTGAAAAACACGTTTTGACAATTTCTGCACACTAGGGTTAAGGGCTGACTCAGTGTGCTCTTCTGAACCAGGCAGTTACACCTCGATTCTAAGAGCTGAGAAAACGCATTTATTTCGGGCTGAAAAACACGTTTTGAAAACTGTGCTGTTCCTGCCCTATAAGTTATATGGTGGTGACCAAAGTTGCCAAAACGTGTTCATTTCTGCTGAAAAACACGTTTTGACAATTTCTGCACACTGGGGTTAAGGGCTGACACAGTGGGCTCTTCTGAGCCAGGCAGTTACACTGCGATTCCAAGGGCTGAGAAAACGCGTTTATTTCGGGCTGAAAAACACGTTTTGAAAACTGTGCTGTTCCTGCCCTATAACTTACATGGGGGTGACCAAAGTTGCCAAAACGTGTTTATTTCTGCTGAAAAACACGTTTTGACAATTTCTGCACTCTGGGGTTAAGGGCTGACTCAGTGTGCTCTTCTGAGCCAGGCAGTTACACTGCGATTCCAAGGGCTGAGAAAACGCGTTTATTTCGGGCTGAAAAACACGTTTTGAAAACTGTGCTGTTCCTGCCCTATGAGTTATATGGTGGTGACCAAAGTTGCCAAAACGTGTTTATTTCTGCTGAAAAACACGTTTTGACAATTTCTGCTCTCTGGGGTTAAGGGCTGACACAGTGGGCTCTTCTGAGACAGGCAGTTACACTGCGATTCCAAGGGCTAAGAAAACGCGTTTATTTCGGACTGAAAAACACGTTTTGAAAACTGTGCTGTTCCTGCCCTATAAGGTACATGGGGGTGACCAAAGTTGCCAAAACGTGTTTATTTCTGCTGAAAAACACGTTTTGACAATTTCTGCACACTGGGGTTAAGGGCTGACTCAGTGTACTCTTCTGAGCCAAGGAGTTACACTGCGATTCTCTGGGCTGAGAAAACGCGTTTATTTCGGGCTGAAAAACACGTTTGGAAAACTGTGCTGTTCCTGCCCTATAACTTACATGGTGGTGACCAAAGTTGCCAAAACGTGTTTATTTCTGCTGAAAAACACGTTTTGACAATTTCTGCACTCTGGGGTTAAGGGCTGACTCAGTGAGCTCTTCTGAGCCAGGCAGTTACACTTCGATTCTAAGAGCTGAGAAAACGCGTTTATTTCGGGCTGAAAAACACGTTTTGAAAACTGTGCTGTTCCTGCCCTATAACTTACATGGTGGTGACCAAAGTTGCCAAAACGTGTTTATTTGTGCTGAAAAACACGTTTTGACAATTTCTGCACACTAGGGTTAAGGGCTGACTCAGTGTGCTCTTCTGAACCAGGCAGTTACACCTCGATTCTAAGAGCTGAGAAAACGCATTTCTTTCGGGCTGAATAACACGTTTTGAAAACTGTGCTGTTCCTGCCCTATAAGTTATATGGTGGTGACCAAAGTTGCCAAAACGTGTTCATTTCTGCTGAAAAACACGTTTTGACAATTTCTGCACACTGGGGTTAAGGGCTGACACAGTGGGCTCTTCTGATTCAGGCAGTTACACTGCGATTCCAAGGGCTGAGAAAACGCGTTTATTTCGGGCTGAAAAACACGTTTTGAAAACTGTGCTGTTCCTGCCATATAAGGTACATGGGGGTGACCAAAGTTGCCAAAACGTGTTTATTTCTAATGAAAAACACGTTTTGACAATTTCTGCACTCTGGGGTTAAGGGCTGACACAGTGGGCTCTTCTGAGACAGGCAGTTACACTGCGATTCCAAGGGCTGAGAAAACGCGTTTATTTCGGGCTGAAAAACACGTTTTGAAAACTGTGCTGTTCCTGCCCTATAACTTACATGGGGGAGACCAAAGTTGCCAAAACGTGTTTATTTCTGCTGAAAAACACGTTTTGACAATTTCTGCACTCTGGGGTTAAGGGCTGACACAGTGGGCTCTTCTGAGACAGGCAGTTACACTTTGATTCTAAGGGCTGAGAAAACGCGTTTATTTCGGGCTGAAAAACACGTTTTGAAAACTGTGCTGTTCCTGCCCTATAACTTACATGGTGGTGACCAAAGTTGCCAAAACGTGTTTATTTGTGCTGAAAAACACATTTTGACAATTTCTGCACTCTGGGGTTAAGGGCTGACTCAGTGTGCTCTTCTGAGCCAGGCAGTTACACTTCGATTCTAAGAGCTGAGAAAACGCGTTTATTTCGGGCTGAAAAACACGTTTTGAAAACTGTGCTGTTCCTGCCCTATAAGTTATATGGTGGTGACATAAGTTGCCAAAACGTGTTTATTTCTGCTGAAAAACACGTTTTGACAATTTCTGCACACTGGGGTTAAGGGCTGACACAGTGGGCTCTTCTGAGCCAGGCAGTTACACTGCGATTCCAAGGGCTGAGAAAACGCGTTTATTTCGGGCTGAAAAACACGTTTTGAAAACTGTACTGTTCCTGCCCTATAAGTTATATGGTGGTGACCAAAGTTGCCAAAACGTGTTTATTTCTGCTGAAAAACACGTTTTGACAATTTCTGCACTCTGGGGTTAAGGGCTGACACAGTGGGCTCTTCTGAGACAGGCAGTTACACTGCGATTCCTAGGGCTGAGAAAACGCGTTTATTTCGGGCTGAAAAACACGTTTTGAAAACTGTGCTGTTCCTGCCCTATAAGTTACATGGTGGTGACCAAAGATTCCAAAACGTGTTTATTTGTGAGGAAAAACACGTTTTGACAATTTCTGCACACTGGGGTTAAGGGCTGACTCAGTGTGCTCTTCTGAGCCAGGCAGTTACACTGCGTTTCTAAGGGCTGAGAAAACGCGTTTATTTCGGGCTGAAAAACACGTTTTGAAAACTGTGCTGTTCCTGCCCTATGAGGTACATGGGGGTGACCAAAGTTGCCAAAACGTGTTTATTTCTGCAGAAAAACACGTTTTGACAATTTCTGCACACTGGGGTTAAGAGCTGACACAGTGGGCTCTTCTGAGCCAGGCAGTTACACTGCGATTCCATGGGCTGAAAAAAACGCGTTTATTTCGGGCTGAAAAACACGTTTTGAAAACTGTGCTGTTCCTGCCCTATAACATACATGGGGGTGACCAATGTTGCCATAACGTGTTTATTTCTGCTGAAAAACACGTTTTGACAATTTCTGCACACTGGGGTTAAGGGCTGACACAGTGGGCTCTTCTGAGACAGGCAGTTACACTTCGATTCTAAGAGCTGAGAAAACACGTTTATTTCGGGCTGAAAAACACGTTTTGAAAACTGTGCTGTTCCTGCCCTATAACTTACATGGTGGTGACCAAAGTTGCCAAAACGTGTTTATTTCTGCTGAAAAACACGTTTTGACAATTTCTGCACACTGGGGTTAAGGGCTGACACAGTGGGCTCTTCTGAGCCAGGCAGTTACACTTCGATTCTAAGGGCTGAGAAAACGCGTTTATTTCGGGCTGAAAAACACGTTTTGAAAACTGTGCTGTTCCTGACCTATAACTTACATGGTGGTGACCAAAGTTGCCAAAACGTGTTCATTTCTGCTGAGAAACACGTTTTGACAATTTCTGCACTCTGGGGTTAAGGGCTGACACAGTGGGCTCTTCTGAGCCAGGCAGTTACACTGCGATTCCAAGGGCTGAGAAAACGCGTTTATTTCGAGCTGAAAAACACGTTTTGAAAACTGTGCTGTTCCTGCCCTATAAGTTACATGGTGGTGACCAAACTTGCCAAAACGTGTTTATTTGTGCTGAAAAACACGTTTTGACAATTTCTGCACTCTGGGGTTAAGGGCTGATTCAGTGTGCTCTTCTGAGCCAGGCAGTTACACTTCGATTCTAAGAGCTGAGAAAACGCGTTTATTTCGGGCTGAAAAACACGTTTTGAAAACTGTGCTGTTCCTGCCCTATAACTTACATGGTGGTGACCAAAGTTGCCAAAAGTGTTTATTTCTGCTGAAAAACACGTTTTGACAATTTCTGCACACTGGGGTTAAGAGCTGACACAGTGGGCTCTTCTGAGACAGGCAGTTACACTTCGATTCTAAGAGCTGAGAAAACACGTTTCTTTCGGGCTGAAAAACACGTTTTGAAAACTGTGCTGTTCCTGCCCTATAACTTACATGGTGGTGACCAAAGTTGCCAAAACGTGTTTATTTCTGCTGAAAAACACGTTTTGACAATTTCTGCACTCTGGGGTTAAGGGCTGACTCAGTGTGCTCTTCTGAGCCAGGCAGTTACACTTCGATTCTAAGAGCTGAGAAAACACGTTTATTTCGGGCTGAAAAACACGTTTTGAAAACTGTGCTGTTCCTGCCCTATAAGTTATATGGTGGTGACCAAAGTTGCCAAAACGTGTTTATTTCTGCTGAAAAACACGTTTTGACAATTTCTGCACACTGGGGTTAAGGGCTGACACAGTGGGCTCTTCTGAGCCAGGCAGTTACACTGCGATTCCAAGGGCTGAGAAAACGCGTTTGTTTCGGGCTGAAAAACACGTTTTGAAAACTGTGCTGTTCCTGCCCTATAAGTTATATGGTGGTGACCAAAGTTGCCAAAACGTGTTTATTTGTGCTGAAAAACACGTTTTGTCAATTTCTGCACTCTGGGGTTAAGGGCTGACACAGTGGGCTCTTCTGAGACAGGCAGTTACACTGCGATTCCAAGGGCTGAGAAAACGCGTTTATTTCGGGCTGAAAAACACGTTTTGAAAACTGTGCTGTTCCTGCCCTATAACTTACATGGTGGTGACCAAAGTTGCCAAAACGTGTTTATTTCTGCTGAAAAACACGTTTTGACAATTTCTGCACACTGGGGTTAAGGGCTGACACAGTGGGCTCTTCTGAGCCAGGCAGTTACACTGCGATTCCAAGGGCTGAGAAAACGCGTTTATTTCGGGCTGAAAAACACGTTTTGAAAACTGTGCTGTTCCTGCCCTATAAGTTATATGGTGGTGACCAAAGTTGCCAAAACGTGTTTATTTCTGCTGAAAAACACGTTTTGACAATTTCTGCACTCTGGGGTTAAGGGCTGACACAGTGGGCTCTTCTGAGACAGGCAGTTACACTGCGATTCCTATGCTGAGAAAACGCGTTTATTTCGTGCTGAAAAACATGTTTTGAAAACTGTGCTGTTCCTGCCCTATAACATACATGGGGGTGACCAATGTTGCCATAACGTGTTTATTTCTGCTGAAAAACACGTTTTGACAATTTCTGCACACTGGGGTTAAGGGCTGACACAGTGGGCTCTTCTGAGACAGGCAGTTACACTTCGATTCTAAGAGCTGAGAAAACACGTTTATTTCGGGCTGAAAAACACGTTTTGAAAACTGTGCTGTTCCTGCCCTATAACTTACATGGTGGTGACCAAAGTTGCCAAAACGTGTTTATTTCTGCTGAAAAACACGTTTTGACAATTTCTGCACACTGGGGTTAAGGGCTGACACAGTGTGCTCTTCTGAGCCAGGCAGTTACACTGCGATTCTAAGGGCTGAGAAACCGCGTTTATTTCGGGCTGAAAAACACGTTTTGAAAACTGTGCTGTTCCTGCCCTATAACTTACATGGCGGTGACCAAAGTTGCCAAAACGTGTTCATTTCTGCTGAGAAACACGTTTTGACAATTTCTGCACTCTGGGGTTAAGGGCTGACACAGTGGGCTCTTCTGAGACAGGCAGTTACACTGCAATTCCAAGGGCTGAGAAATGCGTTTATTTCGGGCTGAAAAACACGTTTTGAAAACTGTGCTGTTCCTGCCCTATGAGGTACATGGGGGTGACCAAAGTTGCCAAAACGTGTTTATTTCTGCTGAAAAACAAGTTTTGACAATTTCTGCACACTGGGGTTAAGGGCTGACAGAGTGGGCTCTTCTGAGACAGGCAGTTACACTTCGATTCTAAGAGCTGAGAAAACGCGTTTATCAGGCTGAAAAACACGTTTTGAAAACTGTGCTGTTCCTGCCCTATAACTTACATGGTGGTGACCAAAGTTGCCAAAACGTGTTTATTACGGCTGAAAAACTTGTTTTGACAATTTCTGCACTCTGGGGTTAAGGGCTGACTCAGTGTGCTCTTCTGAACCAGGCAGTTACACTTCGATTCTAAGAGCTGAGAAAACGCGTTTATTTCGGGCTGAAAAACACGTTTTGAAAACTGTGCTGTTCCTGCACTATAAGTTATATGGTGGTGACCAAAGTTGCCAAAACGTGTTTATTTCTGCTGAAAAACACGTTTTGACAATTTCTGCACACTGGGGTTAAGGGCTGACACAGTGGGATCTTCTGAGCCAGGCAGTTACACTGCGATTCCAAGGGCTGAGAAAACGCGTTTATTTCGGGCTGAAAAACACGTTTTGAAAACTGTGCTGTTCCGGCCCTATAACTTACATGGTGGTGACCAAAGTTGCCAAAACGTGTTTATTTCTGCTGAAAAACACGTTTTGACAATTTCTGCACTCTGGGGTTAAGGGCTGACTCAGTGTGCTCTTCTGAGCCAGGCAGTTACACTGCGATTCCAAGGTCTGAGAAAACGCGTTTATTTCGGGCTGAAAAACACGTTTTGAAAACTGTGCTGTTCCTGCCCTATGAGTTATATGGTGGTGACCAACGTTGCCAAAACGTGTTTATTTCTGCTGAAAAACACGTTTTGACAATTTCTGCTCTCTGGGGTTAAGGGCTGACACAGTGGGCTCTTCTGAGACAGGCAGTTACACTGCGATTCCAAGGGCTGAGAAAACGCGTTTATATAGGACTGAAAAACACGTTTTGAAAACTGTGCTGTTCCTGCCCTATAAGGTACATGGGGGTGACCAAAGTTGCCAAAACGTGTTTATTTGTGCTGAAAAACACGTTTTGACAATTTCTGCACACTGGGGTTAAGGGCTGACTCAGTGAGCTCTTCTGAGCCAGGCAGTTACACTTCGATTCTAAGGGCTGAGAAAACGCGTTTATTTCGGGCTGAAAAACACGTTTTGAAAACTGTGCTGTTCCTGCCCTATAACTTACATGGTGGTGACCAAAGTTGCCAAAACGTGTTTATTTGTGCTGAAAAACACGTTTTGACAATTTCTGCACACTAGGGTTAAGGGCTGACTCAGTGTGCTCTTCTGAACCAGGCAGTTACACCTCGATTCTAAGAGCTGAGAAAACGCATTTATTTCGGGCTGAAAAACACGTTTTGAAAACTGTGCTGTTCCTGCCCTATAAGTTATATGGTGGTGACCAAAGTTGCCAAAACGTGTTCATTTCTGCTGAAAAACACGTTTTGACAATTTCTGCACACTGGGGTTAAGGGCTGACACAGTGGGCTCTTCTGAGCCAGGCAGTTACACTGCGATTCCAAGGGCTGAGAAAACGCGTTTATTTCGGGCTGAAAAACACGTTTTGAAAACTGTGCTGTTCCTGCCCTATAAGGTACATGGGGGTGACCAAAGTTGCCAAAACTTGTTTATTTCTAATGAAAAACACGTTTTGACAATTTCTGCACTCTGGGGTTAAGGGCTGACACAGTGGGCTCTTCTGAGACAGGCAGTTACACTGCGATTCCAAGGGCTGAGAAAACGCGTTTATTTCGGGCTGAAAAACACGTTTTGAAAACTGTGCTGTTCCTGCCCTATAACTTACATGGGGGTGACCAAAGTTGCCAAAACGTGTTTATTTCTGCTGAAAAACACGTTTTGACAATTTCTGCACTCTGGGGTTAAGGGCTGACACAGTGGGCTCTTCTGAGACAGGCAGTTACACTGCGATTCCAAGGGCTGAGAAAACGCGTTTATTTCGGGCTGAAAAACACGTTTTGAAAACTGTGCTGTTCCTGCCCTATAACTTACATGGTGGTGACCAAAGTTGCCAAAACGTGTTTATTTGTGCTGAAAAACACGTTTTGACAATTTCTGCACTCTGGGGTTAAGGGCTGACTCAGTGTGCTCTTCTGAGCCAGGCAGTTACACTTCGATTCTAAGAGCTGAGAAAACGCGTTTATTTCGGGCTGAAAAACACGTTTTGAAAACTGTGCTGTTCCTGCCCTATAAGTTATATGGTGGTGACATAAGTTGCCAAAACGTGTTTATTTCTGCTGAAAAACACGTTTTGACAATTTCTGCACACTGGGGTTAAGGGCTGACACAGTGGTCTCTTCTGAGCCAGGCAGTTACACTGCGATTCCAAGGGCTGAGAAAACGCGTTTATTTCGGGCTGAAAAACACGTTTTGAAAACTGTGCTGTTCCTGCCCTATAAGTTATATGGTGGTGACCAAAGTTTCCAAAACGTGTTTATTTCTGCTGAAAAACACGTTTTGACAATTTCTGCACTCTGGGGTTAAGGGCTGACACAGTGGGCTCTTCTGAGAAAGGCAGTTACACTGCGATTCCTAGGGCTGAGAAAACGCGTTTATTTTGGGCTGAAAAACACGTTTTGAAAACTGTGCTGTTCCTGCCCTATAAGTTACATGGTGGTGACCAAAGATTCCAAAACGTGTTTATTTGTGAGGAAAAACACGTTTTGACAATTTCTGCACACTGGGGTTAAGGGCTGACTCAGTGTGCTCTTCTGAGCCAGGCAGTTACACTGCGTTTCTAAGGGCTGAGAAAACGCGTTTATTTCGGGCTGAAAAACACGTTTTGAAAACTGTGCTGTTCCTGACCTATAACTTACATGGTGGTGACCAAAGTTGCCAAAACGTGTTCATTTCTGCTGAGAAACACGTTTTGACAATTTCTGCACTCTGGGGTTAAGGGCTGACACAGTGGGCTCTTCTGAGACAGGCAGTTACACTGCGATTCCAAGGGCTGAGAAAACGCGTTTATTTCGGGCTGAAAAACACGTTTTGAAAACTGTGCTGTTCCTGCCCTATGAGGTACATGGGGGTGACCAAAGTTGCCAAAACGTGTTTATTTCTGCAGAAAAACACGTTTTGACAATTTCTGCACACTGGGGTTAAGAGCTGACACAGTGGGCTCTTCTGAGCCAGGCAGTTACACTGCGATTCCATGGGCTGAAAAAAACGCGTTTATTTCGGGTTGAAAAACACGTTTTGAAAACTGTGCTGTTCCTGCCCTATAACATACATGGGGGTGACCAATGTTGCCATAACGTGTTTATTTCTGCTGAAAAACACGTTTTGACAATTTCTGCACACTGGGGTTAAGGGCTGACACAGTGGGCTCTTCTGAGACAGGCAGTTACACTTCGATTCTAAGAGCTGAGAAAACACGTTTATTTCGGGCTGAAAAACACGTTTTGAAAACTGTGCTGTTCCTGCCCTATAACTTACATGGTGGTGACCAAAGTTGCCAAAACGTGTTTATTTCTGCTGAAAAACACGTTTTGACAATTTCTGCACTCTGGGGTTAAGGGCTGACTCAGTGTGCTCTTCTGAGCCAGGCAGTTACACTTCGATTCTAAGAGCTGAGAAAACGCGATTATTTCGGGCTGAAAAACACGTTTTGAAAACTGTGCTGTTCCTGACCTATAACTTACATGGTGGTGACCAAAGTTGCCAAAACGTGTTTATTTCTGCTGAAAAACACGTTTTGACAATTTCTGCACACTGGGGTTAAGGGCTGACACAGTGGGCTCTTCTGAGACAGGCAGTTCACTGCGATTCCAAGGGCTGAGAAAACGCGTTTATTTCGGGCTGAAATACACGTTTTGAAAAATGTGCTGTTCCTGCCCTATAACTTACATGGTGGTGACCAAAGTTGCCAAAACGTGTTTATTTGTGCTGAAAAACAAGTTTTGACAATTTCTGCACACTGGGGTTAAGGGCCGACTCAGTGTGCTCTTCTGAGCCAGGCAGTTACACTGCGATTCTAAGGGCTGAGAAAACGCGTTTCTTTCGGGCTGAAAAACACGTTTTGAAAACTGTGCTGTTCCTGCCCTATAAGTTACATGGTGGTGACCAAAGTTGCCAAAACGTGTTTATTTGTGCTGAAAAACACGTTTTGACAATTTCTGCACACTGGGGTTAAGGGCTGACACAGTGGGCTCTTCTGAGACAGGCAGATCACTGCGATTTCAAGGGCTGAGAAAACGCGTTTATTTCGGGCTGAAAAACACGTTTTGAAAAATGTGCTGTTCCTGCCCTATAACTTACATGGTGGTGACCAAAGTTGCCAAAACGTGTTTATTTGTGCTGAAAAACAAGTTTTGACAATTTCTGCACACTGGGGTTAAGGGCTGACTCAGTGTGCTCTTCTTTGCCAGGCAGTTACACTACTATTCTAAGGGCTGAGAAAACGCGTTTATATCGGGCTGAAAACCACGTTTTGAAAACTGTGCTGTTCCAGCCCTATGAGTTACATGGTGGTGACCAAAGTTGCCAAAACGTGTTTATTTGTGCTGAAAATCACGTTTTGACAATTTCTGCACACTGGGGTTAAGGGCAGACTCAGTGAGCTCTTCTGAGCCAGGCAGTTACACTTCGATTCTAAGAGCTGAGAAAACGCGTTTATTTCGGGCTGAAAAACACGTTTTGAAAACTGTGCTTTTCCTGACCTATAACTTACATGGTGGTGACCAAAGTTGCCAAAACGTGTTTATTTTTGCTGAAAAACACGTTTTGACAATTTCTGCACACTGGGGTTAAGGGCTGACACAGTGGGCTCTTCTGAGACAGGAAGTTACACTGCGATTCCAAGGGCTGAGAAAACGCGTTTATTTCGGGCTGAAAAACACGTTTTGAAAACTGTGCTGTTCCTGCCCTATAAGTTATATGGTGGTGACCAAAGTTGCCAAAACGTGTTTATTTCTGCTGAAAAACACGTTTTGACAATTTCTGCACACTGGGGTTAAGGGCTGACACAGTGGGCTCTTCTGAGACAGGCAGTTACACTTCGATTCTAAGAGCTGAGAAACCGCGTTTATTTCGGGCTGAAAAACACGTTTTGAAAACTGTGCTGTTCCTGCCCTATAAGTTACATGGTGGAGACCAAAGTTGCCAAAACGTGTTTATTTGTGCTGAAAAACACGTTTTGACAATTTCTGCACACTGGGGTTAAGGGCTGACACAGTGGGCTCTTCTGAGACAGGCAGTTCACTGCGATTCCAAGGGCTGAGAAAACGCGTTTATTTCGGGCTGAAAAACACGTTTTGAAAAATGTGCTGTTCCTGCCCTATAACTTACATGGTGGTGACCAAAGTTGCCAAAACGTGTTTATTTGTGCTGAAAAACAAGTTTTTACAATTTCTGCACACTGGGGTTAAGGGCTTACTCAGTGTGCTCTTCTGAGCCAGGCAGTTACACTGCGATTCTAAGGGCTCAGAAAACGCGTTTATTTCGGGCTGAAAAACACGTTTTGAAAACTGTGCTGTTCCTGCCCTATAAGTTACATGGTGGTGAACAAAGTTGCCAAAACGTGTTTATTTGTGCTGAAAAACACGTTTTGACAATTTCTGCACACTGGGGTTAAGGGCTGAATCAGTGTGCTCCTCTGAGCCAGGCAGTTACACTGCTATTCTAAGGGCTGAGAAAACGCGTTTATTTCGGGCTGAAAAACACGTTTTGAAAAATGTGCTGTTCCTGCCCTATAACTTACATGGTGGTGACCAAAGTTGCCAAAACGTGTTTATTTGTGCTGAAAAACAAGTTTTGACAATTTCTGCACACTGGGGTTAAGGGCCGACTCAGTGTGCTCTTCTGAGCCAGGCAGTTACACTGCGATTCTAAGGGCTGAGAAAACGCGTTTATTTCGGGCTGAAAAACACGTTTTGAAAACTGTGCTGTTCCTGCCCTATAAGTTACATGGTGGTGACCAAAGTTGCCAAAACGTGTTTATTTCTGCTGAAAAACACGTTTTGACAATTTCTGCACACTGGGGTTAAGGGCTGACACAGTGGGCTCTTCTGAGACAGGCAGATCACTGCGATTCCAAGGGCTGAGAAAACGCGTTTATTTCGGGCTGAAAAACACGTTTTGAAAAATGTGCTGTTCCTGCCCTATAACTTACATGGTGGTGACCAAAGTTGCCAAAACGTGTTTATTTGTGCTGAAAAACAAGTTTTGACAATTTCTGCACACTGGGGTTAAGGGCTTGACTCAGTGTGCTCTTCTTTGCCAGGCAGTTACACTACTATTCTAAAGGCTGAGAAAACGCGTTTATTTCGGGCTGAAAAACACGTTTTGAAAACTGTGCTGTTCCAGCCCTATAAGTTACATGGTGGTGACCAAAGTTGCCAAAACGTGTTTATTTGTGCTGAAAATCACGTTTTGACAATTTCTGCACACTGGGGTTAAGGGCAGACTCAGTGAGCTCTTCTGAGCCAGGCAGTTACACTTCGATTCTAAGAGCTGAGAAAACGCGTTTATTTCGGGCTGAAAAACACGTTTTGAAAACTGTGCTGTTCCTGACCTATAACTTACATGGTGGTGACCAAAGTTGCCAAAACGTGTTTATTTGTGCTGAAAAACACGTTTTGACAATTTCTGCACACTGGGGTTAAGGGCTGACACAGTGGGCTCTTCTGAGACAGGCAGTTACGCTGCGATTCTAAGGGCTGAGAAAACGCGTTTATTTCGGGCTGAAAAACACGTTTTGAAAACTGTGCTGTTCCTGCCCTATAACTTACATGGTGGTGACCAAAGTTGCCAAAACGTGTTTATTTGTGCTGAAAAACACGTTTTGACAATTTCTGCACACTGGGGTTAAGGGCTGACACAGTGGGCTCTTCTGAGACAGGCAGTTACGCTGCGATTCTAAGGGCTGAGAAAACGCGTTTATTTCGGGCTGAAAAACACGTTTTGAAAACTGTGCTGCTCCTGACCTATAAGTTACATGGTGGTGACCAAAGTTGCCAAAACGTGTTTATTTGTGCTGAAAAACACGTTTTGACAATTTCTGCACACTGGGGTTAAGGGCTGACTCAGTGTGCTCTTCTTAGCCAGGCAGTTACACTGCTATTCTAAGGGCTGAGAAAACGCGTTTATTTCGGGCTGAAAAACACGTTTTGAAAACTGTGCTGTTCCTGCCCTATAACTTACATGGTGGGGACCAAAGTTGCCAAAACGTGTTTATTTGTGCTGAAAAACACGTTTTGACAATTTCTGCACTCTGGGGTTAAGGGGTGACACAGTGGGCTCTTCTGAGCCAGGCAGTTACACTGCGATTCCAAGGGCTGAGAAAACGCGTTTATTTCGGGCTGAAAAACACGTTTTGAAAACTGTGCTGTTCCTGCCCTATAAGTTATATGGTGGTGACCAAAGTTGCCAAAACGTGTTTATTTCTGCTGAAAAACACGTTTTGACAATTTCTGCACACTGGGGTTAAGGGCTGACACAGTGGGCTCTTCTGAGCCAGGCAGTTACACTGCGATTCCAAGGTCTGAGAAAACGCGTTTATTTCGGGCTGAAAAACACGTTTTGAAAACTGTGCTGTTCCTGCCCTATAAGGTACATGGGGGTGACCAAAGTTGTCAAAACGTGTTTATTTCTGCTGAAAAACACGTTTTGACAATTTCTGCACACTGGGGTTATGGGCTGACACAGTGGGCTCTTCTGAGACAGGCAGTTACACTTCGATTCAAAGAGCTGAGAAAACACGTTTCTTTCGGGCTGAAAAACACGTTTTGAAAACTGTGCTGTTCCTGCCCTATAACTTACATGGTGGTGACCAAAGTTGCCAAAACGTGTTTATTTCTGCTGAAAAACACGTTTTGACAATTTCTGCACTCTGGGGTTAAGGGCTGACTCAGTGTGCTCTTCTGAGCCAGGCAGTTACACTTCGATTCTAAGAGCTGAGAAAACATGTTTATTTCGGGCTGAAAAACACGTTTTGAAAACTGTGCTGTTCCTGCCCTATAAGTTACATGGTGGTGATCAAAGTTGCCAAAACGTGTTTATTTGTGCCGAAAAACACGTTTTGACAATTTCTGCACTCTGGGGTTAAGGGCTGACTCAGTGTGCTCTTCTGAGCCAGGCAGTTACACTGCGATTCCATGGGCTGAAAAAAACGCGTTTATTTCGGGTTGAAAAACACGTTTTGAAAACTGTGCTGTTCCTGCCCTATAACATACATGGGGGTGACCAATGTTGCCATAACGTGTTTATTTCTGCTGAAAAACACGTTTTGACAATTTCTGCACACTGGGGTTAAGGGCTGACACAGTGGGCTCTTCTGAGACAGGCAGTTACACTTCGATTCTAAGAGCTGAGAAAACACGTTTATTTCGGGCTGAAAAACACGTTTTGAAAACTGTGCTGTTCCTGCCCTATAACTTACATGGTGGTGACCAAAGTTGCCAAAACGTGTTTATTTCTGCTGAAAAACACGTTTTGACAATTTCTGCACTCTGGGGTTAAGGGCTGACTCAGTGTGCTCTTCTGAGCCAGGCAGTTACACTTCGATTCTAAGAGCTGAGAAAACGCGATTATTTCGGGCTGAAAAACACGTTTTGAAAACTGTGCTGTTCCTGACCTATAACTTACATGGTGGTGACCAAAGTTGCCAAAACGTGTTTATTTCTGCTGAAAAACACGTTTTGACAATTTCTGCACACTGGGGTTAAGGGCTGACACAGTGGGCTCTTCTGAGACAGGCAGTTCACTGCGATTCCAAGGGCTGAGAAAACGCGTTTATTTCGGGCTGAAATACACGTTTTGAAAAATGTGCTGTTCCTGCCCTATAACTTACATGGTGGTGACCAAAGTTGCCAAAACGTGTTTATTTGTGCTGAAAAACAAGTTTTGACAATTTCTGCACACTGGGGTTAAGGGCCGACTCAGTGTGCTCTTCTGAGCCAGGCAGATCACTGCGATTTCAAGGGCTGAGAAAACGCGTTTATTTCGGGCTGAAAAACACGTTTTGAAAAATGTGCTGTTCCTGCCCTATAACTTACATGGTGGTAACCAAAGTTGCCAAAACGTGTTTATTTGTGCTGAAAAACACGTTTTGACAATTTCTGCACACTGGGGTTAAGGGCTGACTCAGTGTGCTCTTCTTTGCCAGGCAGTTACACTACTATTCTAAGGGCTGAGAAAACGCGTTTATATCGGGCTGAAAACCACGTTTTGAAAACTGTGCTGTTCCAGCCCTATGAGTTACATGGTGGTGACCAAAGTTGCCAAAACGTGTTTATTTGTGCTGAAAATCACGTTTTGACAATTTCTGCACACTGGGGTTAAGGGCAGACTCAGTGAGCTCTTCTGAGCCAGGCAGTTACACTTCGATTCTAAGAGCTGAGAAAACGCGTTTATTTCGGGCTGAAAAACACGTTTTGAAAACTGTGCTTTTCCTGACCTATAACTTACATGGTGGTGACCAAAGTTGCCAAAACGTGTTTATTTTTGCTGAAAAACACGTTTTGACAATTTCTGCACACTGGGGTTAAGGGCTGACACAGTGGGCTCTTCTGAGACAGGAAGTTACACTGCGATTCCAAGGGCTGAGAAAACGCGTTTATTTCGGGCTGAAAAACACGTTTTGAAAACTGTGCTGTTCCTGCCCTATAAGTTATATGGTGGTGACCAAAGTTGCCAACACGTGTTTATTTCTGCTGAAAAACACGTTTTGACAATTTCTGCACACTGGGGTTAAGGGCTGACACAGTGGGCTCTTCTGAGACAGGCAGTTACACTTCGATTCTAAGAGCTGAGAAACCGCGTTTATTTCGGGCTGAAAAACACGTTTTGAAAACTGTGCTGTTCCTGCCCTATAAGTTACATGGTGGAGACCAAAGTTGCCAAAACGTATTTATTTGTGCTGAAAAACACGTTTTGACAATTTCTGCACACTGGGGTTAAGGGCTGACACAGTGGGCTCTTCTGAGACAGGCAGTTCACTGCGATTCCAAGGGCTGAGAAAACGCGTTTATTTCGGGCTGAAAAACACGTTTTGAAAAATGTGCTGTTCCTGCCCTATAACTTACATGGTGGTGACCAAAGTTGCCAAAACGTGTTTATTTGTGCTGAAAAACAAGTTTTTACAATTTCTGCACACTGGGGTTAAGGGCTTACTCAGTGTGCTCTTCTGAGCCAGGCAGTTACACTGCGATTCTAAGGGCTGAGAAAACGCGTTTATTTCGGGCTGAAAAACACGTTTTGAAAACTGTGCTGTTCCTGCCCTATAAGTTACATGGTGGTGAACAAAGTTGCCAATACGTGTTTATTTGTGCTGAAAAACACGTTTTGACAATTTCTGCACACTGGGGTTAAGGGCTGAATCAGTGTGCTCCTCTGAGCCAGGCAGTTACACTGCTATTCTAAGGGCTGAGAAAACGCGTTTATTTCGGGCTGAAAAACACGTTTTGAAAAATGTGCTGTTCCTGCCCTATAACTTACATGGTGGTGACCAAAGTTGCCAAAACGTGTTTATTTGTGCTGAAAAACAAGTTTTGACAATTTCTGCACACTGGGGTTAAGGGCCGACTCAGTGTGCTCTTCTGAGCCAGGCAGTTACACTGCGATTCTAAGGGCTGAGAAAACGCGTTTATTTCGGGCTGAAAAACACGTTTTGAAAACTGTGCTGTTCCTGCCCTATAAGTTACATGGTGGTGACCAAAGTTGCCAAAACGTGTTTATTTGTGCTGAAAAACACGTTTTGACAATTTCTGCACACTGGGGTTAAGGGCTGACACAGTGGGCTCTTCTGAGACAGGCAGATCACTGCGATTCCAAGGGCTGAGAAAACGCGTTTATTTCGGGCTGAAAAACACGTTTTGAAAAATGTGCTGTTCCTGCCCTATAACTTACATGGTGGTGACCAAAGTTGCCAAAACGTGTTTATTTGTGCTGAAAAACAAGTTTTGACAATTTCTGCACACTGGGGTTAAGGGCTGACTCAGTGTGCTCTTCTTTGCCAGGCAGTTACACTACTATTCTAAGGGCTGAGAAAACGCGTTTATTTCGGGCTGAAAAACACGTTTTGAAAACTGTGCTGTTCCAGCCCTATAAGTTACATGGTGGTGACCAAAGTTGCCAAAACGTGTTTATTTGTGCTGAAAATCACGTTTTGACAATTTCTGCACACTGGGGTTAAGGGCAGACTCAGTGAGCTCTTCTGAGCCAGGCAGTTACACTTCGATTCTAAGAGCTGAGAAAACGCGTTTATTTCGGGCTGAAAAACACGTTTTGAAAACTGTGCTGTTCCTGACCTATAACTTACATGGTGGTGACCAAAGTTGCCAAAACGTGTTTATTTGTGCTGAAAAACACGTTTTGACAATTTCTGCACACTGGGGTTAAGGGCTGACACAGTGGGCTCTTCTGAGACAGGCAGTTACGCTGCGATTCTAAGGGCTGAGAAAACGCGTTTATTTCGGGCTGAAAAACACGTTTTGAAAACTGTGCTGTTCCTGCCCTATAACTTACATGGTGGTGACCAAAATTGCCAAAACGTGTTTATTTGTGCTGAGAAACACGTTTTGACAATTTCTGCACTCTGGGGTTAAGGGCTGACTCAGTGTGCTCTTCTTAGCCAGGCAGTTACACTACTATTCTAAGGGCTGAGAAAACGCGTTTATTTTGGGCTGAAAAACACGTTTTGAAAACTGTGCTGTTCCTGCCCTATAAGTTACATGGTGGTGACCAAAGTTGCCAAAACGTGTTTATTTGTGCTGAAAAACACGTTTTGACAATTTCTGCACACTGGGGTTAAGGGCAGACTCAGTGTGCTCTTCTGAGCCAGGCAGTTACACTTCGATTCTAAGAGCTGAGAAAACGCGTTTATTTCGGGCTGAAAAACACGTTTTGAAAACTGTGCTGCTCCTGACCTATAAGTTACATGGTGGTGACCAAAGTTGCCAAAACGTGTTTATTTGTGCTGAAAAACACGTTTTGACAATTTCTGCACACTGGGGTTAAGGGCTGACTCAGTGTGCTCTTCTTAGCCAGGCAGTTACACTGCTATTCTAAGGGCTGAGAAAACGCGTTTATTTCGGGCTGAAAAACACGTTTTGAAAACTGTGCTGTTCCTGCCCTATAACTTACATGGTGGGGACCAAAGTTGCCAAAACGTGTTTATTTGTGCTGAAAAACACGTTTTGACAATTTCTGCACTCTGGGGTTAAGGGGTGACACAGTGGGCTCTTCTGAGCCAGGCAGTTACACTGCGATTCCAAGGGCTGAGAAAACGCGTTTATTTCGGGCTGAAAAACACGTTTTGAAAACTGTGCTGTTCCTGCCCTATAAGTTATATGGTGGTGACCAAAGTTGCCAAAACGTGTTTATTTCTGCTGAAAAACACGTTTTGACAATTTCTGCACACTGGGGTTAAGGGCTGACACAGTGGGCTCTTCTGAGCCAGGCAGTTACACTGCGATTCCAAGGTCTGAGAAAACGCGTTTATTTCGGGCTGAAAAACACGTTTTGAAAACTGTGCTGTTCCTGCCCTATAAGGTACATGGGGGTGACCAAAGTTGTCAAAACGTGTTTATTTCTGCTGAAAAACACGTTTTGACAATTTCTGCACACTGGGGTTATGGGCTGACACAGTGGGCTCTTCTGAGACAGGCAGTTACACTTCGATTCAAAGAGCTGAGAAAACACGTTTCTTTCGGGCTGAAAAACACGTTTTGAAAACTGTGCTGTTCCTGCCCTATAACTTACATGGTGGTGACCAAAGTTGCCAAAACGTGTTTATTTCTGCTGAAAAACACGTTTTGACAATTTCTGCACTCTGGGGTTAAGGGCTGACTCAGTGTGCTCTTCTGAGCCAGGCAGTTACACTTCGATTCTAAGAGCTGAGAAAACATGTTTATTTCGGGCTGAAAAACACGTTTTGAAAACTGTGCTGTTCCTGCCCTATAAGTTACATGGTGGTGATCAAAGTTGCCAAAACGTGTTTATTTGTGCCGAAAAACACGTTTTGACAATTTCTGCACACTGGGGTTAACGGCTGACTCAGTGTGCTCTTCTGAGCCAGGCAGTTACACTGCGATTCTAAGGGCTGAGAAAACGCGTTTATTTCGGGCTGAAAAACACGTTTTGAAAACTGTGCTGTTCCTGCCCTATGAGGTACATGGGGGTGACCAAAGTTGCCAAAACGTGTTTTTTTCTGCTGAAAAACACGTTTTGACAATTTCTGCACTCAGGGGTTAAGGGCAGACTCATTGTGCTCTTATGAGCCAGGCAGTTACAGTTCGATTCTAAGAGCTGAGAAAACGCGATTATTTCGGGCTGAAAAACACGTTTTGAAAACTGTGCTGTTCCTGACCTATAACTTACATGGTGGTGACCAAAGTTGCCAAAACGTGTTTATTTCTGCTGAAAAACACGTTTTGACAATTTCTGCACACTGGGGTTAAGGGCTGACACAGTGGGCTCTTCTGAGACAGGCAGTTCACTGCGATTCCAAGGGCTGAGAAAACGCGTTTATTTCGGGCTGAAATACACGTTTTGAAAAATGTGCTGTTCCTGCCCTATAACTTACATGGTGGTGACCAAAGTTGCCAAAACGTGTTTATTTGTGCTGAAAAACAAGTTTTGACAATTTCTGCACACTGGGGTTAAGGGCTGACTCAGTGTGCTCTTCTGAGCCAGGCAGTTACACTGCGATTCTAAGGGCTGAGAAAACGCGTTTATTTCGGGCTGAAAAACACGTTTTGAAAACTGTGCTGTTCCTGCCCTATAAGTTACATGGTGGTGACCAAAGTTGCCAAAACGTGTTTATTTGTGCTGAAAAACACGTTTTGACAATTTCTGCACACTGGGGTTAAGGGCTGACACAGTGGGCTCTTCTGAGACAGGCAGATCACTGCGATTCCAAGGGCTGAGAAAACGCGTTTATTTCGGGCTGAAAAACACGTTTTGAAAAATGTGCTGTTCCTGCCCTATAACTTACATGGTGGTGACCAAAGTTGCCAAAACGTGTTTATTTGTGCTGAAAAACAAGTTTTGACAATTTCTGCACACTGGGGTTAAGGGCTGACTCAGTGTGCTCTTCTTTGCCAGGCAGTTACACTACTATTCTAAGGGCTGAGAAAACGCGTTTATATCGGGCTGAAAAACACGTTTTGAAAACTGTGCTGTTCCAGCCCTATAAGTTACATGGTGGTGACCAAAGTTGCCAAAACGTGTTTATTTGTGCTGAAAATCACGTTTTGACAATTTCTGCACACTGGGGTTAAGGGCAGACTCAGTGAGCTCTTCTGAGCCAGGCAGTTACACTTCGATTCTAAGAGCTGAGAAAACGCGTTTATTTCGGGCTGAAAAACACGTTTTGAAAACTGTGCTGTTCCTGACCTATAACTTACATGGTGGTGACCAAAGTTGCCAAAACGTGTTTATTTTTGCTGAAAAACACGTTTTGACAATTTCTGCACACTGGGGTTAAGGGCTGACACAGTGGGCTCTTCTGAGACAGGAAGTTACACTGCGATTCCAAGGGCTGAGAAAACGCGTTTATTTCGGGCTGAAAAACACGTTTTGAAAACTGTGCTGTTCCTGCCCTATAAGTTATATGGTGGTGACCAAAGTTGCCAAAACGTGTTTATTTCTGCTGAAAAACACGTTTTGACAATTTCTGCACACTGGGGTTAAGGGCTGACACAGTGGGCTCTTCTGAGACAGGCAGTTACACTTCGATTCTAAGAGCTGAGAAACCGCGTTTATTTCGGGCTGAAAAACACGTTTTGAAAACTGTGCTGTTCCTGCCCTATAACTTAAATGGTGGTGACCAAAGTTGCCAAAACGTGTTTATTTCTGCTGAAAAAAACGTTTTGACAATTTCTGCACACTGGGTTTAAGGGCTGACACAGTGGGCTCTTCTGAGCCAGGCAGTTACACTGCGATTCCAAGGGCTAAGAAAACGCGTTTATTTCGGGCTGAAAAACACGTTTTGAAAACTGTGCTGTTCCTGCCCTATAAGTTACATGGTGGAGACCAAAGTTGCCAAAACGTGTTTATTTCTGCTGAAAAACACGTTTTGACAATTTCTGCACACTGGGGTTAAGGGCTGACACAGTGGGCTCTTCTGAGACAGGCAGTTCACTGCGATTCCAAGGGCTGAGAAAACGCGTTTATTTCGGGCTGAAAAACACGTTTTGAAAAATGTGCTGTTCCTGCCCTATAACTTACATGGTGGTGACCAAAGTTGCCAAAATGTGTTTATTTGTGCTGAAAAACAAGTTTTTACAATTTCTGCACACTGGGGTTAAGGGCTTACTCAGTGTGCTCTTCTGAGCCAGGCAGTTACACTGCGATTCTAAGGACTGAGAAAACGCGTTTATTTCGGGCTGAAAAACACGTTTTGAAAACTGTGCTGTTCCTGCCCTATAAGTTACATGGTGGTGAACAAAGTTGCCAAAACGTGTTTATTTGTGCTGAAAAACACGTTTTGACAATTTCTGCACACTGGGGTTAAGGGCTGAATCAGTGTGCTCCTCTGAGCCAGGCAGTTACACTGCTATTCTAAGGGCTGAGAAAACGCGTTTATTTCGGGCTGAAAAACACGTTTTGAAAACTGTGCTGTTCCTGCCCTATAACTTACATGGTGGTGACCAAAGTTGCCAAAACGTGTTTATTTCTGCTGAAAAACACGTTTTGACAATTTCTGCACACTGGGGTTAAGGGCTGACTCAGTGTGCTCTTCTGAGCCAGGCAGTTACAGTTCGATTCTAAGAGCTGAGAAAACGCGATTATTTCGGGCTGAAAAACACGTTTTGAAAACTGTGCTGTTCCTGACCTATAACTTACATGGTGGTGACCAAAGTTGCCAAAACGTGTTTATTTCTGCTGAAAAACACGTTTTGACAATTTCTGCACACTGGGGTTAAGGGCTGACACAGTGGGCTCTTCTGAGACAGGCAGTTCACTGCGATTCCAAGGGCTGAGAAAACGCGTTTATTTCGGGCTGAAATACACGTTTTGAAAAATGTGCTGTTCCTGCCCTATAACTTACATGGTGGTGACCAAAGTTGCCAAAACGTGTTTATTTGTGCTGAAAAACAAGTTTTGACAATTTCTGCACACTGGGGTTAAGGGCCGACTCAGTGTGCTCTTCTGAGCCAGGCAGTTACACTGCGATTCTAAGGGCTGAGAAAACGCGTTTATTTCGGGCTGAAAAACACGTTTTGAAAACTGTGCTGTTCCTGCCCTATAAGTTACATGGTGGTGACCAAAGTTGCCAAAACGTGTTTATTTGTGCTGAAAAACACGTTTTGACAATTTCTGCACACTGGGGTTAAGGGCTGACACAGTGGGCTCTTCTGCGACAGGCAGATCACTGCGATTCCAAGGGCTGAGAAAACGCGTTTATTTCGGGCTGAAAAACACGTTTTGAAAAATGTGCTGTTCCTGCCCTATAACTTACATGGTGGTGACCAAAGTTGCCAAAACGTATTTATTTGTGCTGAAAAACAAGTTTTGACAATTTCTGCACACTGGGGTTAAGGGCTGACTCAGTGTGCTCTTCTTTGCCAGGCAGTTACACTACTATTCTAAGGGCTGAGAAAACGCGTTTATTTCGGGCTGAAAAACACGTTTTGAAAACTGTGCTGTTCCAGCCCTATAAGTTACATGGTGGTGACCAAAGTTGCCAAAACGTGTTTATTTGTGCTGAAAATCACGTTTTGACAATTTCTGCACACTGGGGTTAAGGGCAGACTCAGTGAGCTCTTCTGAGCCAGGCAGTTACACTTCGATTCTAAGAGCTGAGAAAACGCGTTTATTTCGGGCTGAAAAACACGTTTTGAAAACTGTGCTGTTCCTGACCTATAACTTACATGGTGGTGACCAAAGTTGCCAAAACGTGTTTATTTGTGCTGAAAAACACGTTTTGACAATTTCTGCACACTGGGGTTAAGGGCTGACACAGTGGGCTCTTCTGAGACAGGCAGTTACACTGCGATTCTAAGGGCTGAGAAAACGCGTTTATTTCGGGCTGAAAAACACGTTTTGAAAACTGTGCTGTTCCTGCCCTATAACTTACATGGTGGTGACCAAAATTGTCAAAACGTGTTTATTTGTGCTGAGAAACACGTTTTGACAATTTCTGCACTCTGGGGTTAAGGGCTGACTCAGTGTGCTCTTCTTAGCCAGGCAGTTACACTACTATTCTAAGGGCTGAGAAAACGCGTTTATTTCGGGCTGAAAAACACGTTTTGAAAACTGTGCTGTTCCTGCCCTATAAGTTACATGGTGGTGACCAAAGTTGCCAAAACGTGTTTATTTGTGCTGAAAAACACGTTTTGACAATTTCTGCACACTGGGGTTAAGGGCAGACTCAGTGTGCTCTTCTGAGCCAGGCAGTTACACTTCGATTCTAAGAGCTGAGAAAACGCGTTTATTTCGGGCTGAAAAACACGTTTTGAAAACTGTGCTGCTCCTGACCTATAAGTTACATGGTGGTGACCAAAGTTGCCAAAACGTGTTTATTTGTGCTGAAAAACACGTTTTGACAATTTCTGCACACTGGGGTTAAGGGCTGACTCAGTGTGCTCTTCTTAGCCAGGCAGTTACACTGCTATTCTAAGGGCTGAGAAAACGCGTTTATTTCGGGCTGAAAAACACGTTTTGAAAACTGTGCTGTTCCTGCCCTATAACTTACATGGTGGGGACCAAAGTTGCCAAAACGTGTTTATTTGTGCTGAAAAACACGTTTTGACAATTTCTGCACTCTGGGGTTAAGGGGTGACACAGTGGGCTCTTCTGAGCCAGGCAGTTACACTGCGATTCCAAGGGCTGAGAAAACGCGTTTATTTCGGGCTGAAAAACACGTTTTGAAAACTGTGCTGTTCCTGCCCTATAAGTTATATGGTGGTGACCAAAGTTGCCAAAACGTGTTTATTTCTGCTGAAAAACACGTTTTGACAATTTCTGCACACTGGGGTTAAGGGCTGACACAGTGGGCTCTTCTGAGCCAGGCAGTTACACTGCGATTCCAAGGTCTGAGAAAACGCGTTTATTTCGGGCTGAAAAACACGTTTTGAAAACTGTGCTGTTCCTGCCCTATAAGGTACATGGGGGTGACCAAAGTTGTCAAAACGTGTTTATTTCTGCTGAAAAACACGTTTTGACAATTTCTGCACACTGCGGTTATGGGCTGACACAGTGGGCTCTTCTGAGACAGGCAGTTACACTTCGATTCAAAGAGCTGAGAAAACACGTTTCTTTCGGGCTGAAAAACACGTTTTGAAAACTGTGCTGTTCCTGCCCTATAACTTACATGGTGGTGACCAAAGTTGCCAAAACGTGTTTATTTCTGCTGAAAAACACGTTTTGACAATTTCTGCACTCTGGGGTTAAGGGCTGACTCAGTGTGCTCTTCTGAGCCAGGCAGTTACACTTCGATTCTAAGAGCTGAGAAAACATGTTTATTTCGGGCTGAAAAACACGATTTGAAAACTGTGCTGTTCCTGCACTATAAGTTACATGGTGGTGATCAAAGTTGCCAAAACGTGTTTATTTGTGCCGAAAAACACGTTTTGACAATTTCTGCACACTGGGGTTAACGGCTGACTCAGTGTGCTCTTCTGAGCCAGGCAGTTACACTGCGATTCTAAGGGCTGAGAAAACGCGTTTATTTCGGGCTGAAAAACACGTTTTGAAAACTGTGCTGTTCCTGACCTATAACTTACATGGTGGTGACCAAAGTTGCCAAAACGTGTTCATTTCTGCTGAGAAACACGTTTTGACAATTTCTGCACTCTGGGGTTAAGGGCTGACACAGTGGGCTCTTCTGAGACAGGCAGTTACACTGCGATTCCAAGGGCTGAGAAAACGCGTTTATTTCGGGCTGAGAAACACGTTTTGAAAACTGTGCTGTTCCTGCCCTATAACTTACATGGTGGTGACCAAAATTGCCAAAACGTGTTTATTTGTGCTGAGAAACACGTTTTGACAATTTCTGCACTCTGGGGTTAAGGGCTGACTCAGTGTGCTCTTCTGAGCCAGGCAGTTACACTACTATTCTAAGGGCTGAGAAAACGCGTTTATTTCGGGCTGAAAAACACGTTTTGAAAACTGTGCTGTTCCTGCCTTATAAGTTACATGGTGGTGACCAAAGTTGCCAAAACGTGTTTATTTGTGCTGAAAAACACGTTTTGACAATTTCTGCACACTGGGGTTAAGGGCAGACTCAGTGTGCTCTTCTGAGCCAGGCAGTTACACTGCGATTCTAAGGGCTGAGAAAACGCGTTTATTTCGGGCTGAAAAACACGTTTTGAAAACTGTGCTGTTCCTGCCCTATAAGTTACATGGTGGTGACCAAAGTTGCCAAAACGTGTTTATTTGTGCTGAAAAACACGTTTTGACAATTTCTGCACACTGGGGTTAAGGGCTGACACAGTGGGCTCTTCTGAGACAGGCAGATCACTGCGATTCCAAGGGCTGAGAAAACGCGTTTATTTCGGGCTGAAAAACACGTTTTGAAAAATGTGCTGTTCCTGCCCTATAAGTTACATGGTGGTGACCAAAGTTGCCAAAACGTGTTTATTTGTGCTGAAAAACAAGTTTTGACAATTTCTGCACACTGGGGTTAAGGGCAGACTCAGTGAGCTCTTCTGAGCCAGGCAGTTACACTTCGATTCTAAGAGCTGAGAAAACGCGTTTATTTCGGGCTGAAAAACACGTTTTGAAAACTGTGCTGTTCCTGACCTATAACTTACATGGTGGTGACCAAAGTTGCCAAAACGTGTTTATTTTTGCTGAAAAACACGTTTTGACAATTTCTGCACACTGGGGTTAAGGGCTGACACAGTGGGCTCTTCTGAGACAGGAAGTTACACTGCGATTCCAAGGGCTGAGAAAACGCGTTTATTTCGGGCTGAAAAACATGTTTTGAAAACTGTGCTGTTCCTGCCCTATAAGTTATATGGTGGTGACCAAAGTTGCCAAAACGTGTTTATTTCTGCTGAAAAACACGTTTTGACAATTTCTGTACACTGGGGTTAAGGGCTGACACAGTGGGCTCTTCTGAGACAGGCAGTTACACTTCGATTCTAAGAGCTGAGAAACCGCGTTTATTTCGGGCTGAAAAACACGTTTTGAAAACTGTGCTGTTCCTGCCCTATAACTTAAATGGTGGTGACCAAAGTTGCCAAAACGTGTTTATTTCTGCTGAAAAAAACGTTTTGACAATTTCTGCACACTGGGTTTAAGGGCTGACACAGTGGGCTCTTCTGAGCCAGGCAGTTACACTGCGATTCCAAGGGCTAAGAAAACGCGTTTATTTCGGGCTGAAAAACACGTTTTGAAAACTGTGCTGTTCCTGCCCTATAAGTTACATGGTGGAGACCAAAGTTGCCAAAACGTGTTTATTTCTGCTGAAAAACACGTTTTGACAATTTCTGCACACTGGGGTTAAGGGCTGACACAGTGGGCTCTTCTGAGACAGGCAGTTCACTGCGATTCCAAGGGCTGAGAAAACGCGTTTATTTCGGGCTGAAAAACACGTTTTGAAAAATGTGCTGTTCCTGCCCTATAACTTAAAGGTGGTGACCAAAGTTGCCAAAATGTGTTTATTTGTGCTGAAAAACAAGTTTTTACAATTTCTGCACACTGGGGTTAAGGGCTTACTCAGTGTGCTCTTCTGAGCCAGGCAGTTACACTGCGATTCTAAGGACTGAGAAAACGCGTTTATTTCGGGCTGAAAAACACGTTTTGAAAACTGTGCTGTTCCTGCCCTATAAGTTACATGGTGGTGAACAAAGTTGCCAAAACGTGTTTATTTGTGCTGAAAAACACGTTTTGACAATTTCTGCACACTGGGGTTAAGGGCTGAATCAGTGTGCTCCTCTGAGCCAGGCAGTTACACTGCTATTCTAAGGGCTGAGAAAACGCGTTTATTTCGGGCTGAAAAACACGTTTTGAAAACTGTGCTGTTCCTGCCCTATAACTTACATGGTGGTGACCAAAGTTGCCAAAACGTGTTTATTTCTGCTGAAAAACACGTTTTGACAATTTCTGCACACTGGGGTTAAGGGCTGACTCAGTGTGCTCTTCTGAGCCAGGCAGTTACACTGCGATTCTAAGGGCTGAGAAAACGCGTTTATTCCGGGCTGAAAAACACGTTTTGAAAACTGTGCTGTTCCTGACCTATAACTTACATGGTGGTGACCAAAGTTGCCAAAACGTGTTTATTTCTGCTGAAAAACACGTTTTGACAATTTCTGCACACTGGGGTTAAGGGCTGACACAGTGGGCTCTTCTGAGACAGGCAGTTCACTGCGATTCCAAGGGCTGAGAAAACGCGTTTATTTCGGGCTGAAATACACGTTTTGAAAAATGTGCTGTTCCTGCCCTATAACTTACATGGTGGTGACCAAAGTTGCCAAAACGTGTTTATTTGTGCTGAAAAACAAGTTTTGACAATTTCTGCACACTGGGGTTAAGGGCCGACTCAGTGTGCTCTTCTGAGCCAGGCAGTTACACTGCGATTCTAAGGGCTGAGAAAACGCGTTTATTTCGGGCTGAAAAACACGTTTTGAAAACTGTGCTGTTCCTGCCCTATAAGTTACATGGTGGTGACCAAAGTTGCCAAAACGTGTTTATTTGTGCTGAAAAACACGTTTTGACAATTTCTGCACACTGGGGTTAAGGGCTGACACAGTGGGCTCTTCTGCGACAGGCAGATCACTGCGATTCCAAGGGCTGAGAAAACGCGTTTATTTCGGGCTGAAAAACACGTTTTGAAAAATGTGCTGTTCCTGCCCTATAACTTACATGGTGGTGACCAAAGTTGCCAAAACGTGTTTATTTGTGCTGAAAATCACGTTTTGACAATTTCTGCACACTGGGGTTAAGGGCAGACTCAGTGAGCTCTTCTGAGCCAGGCAGTTACACTTCGATTCTAAGAGCTGAGAAAACGCGTTTATTTCGGGCTGAAAAACACGTTTTGAAAACTGTGCTGTTCCTGACCTATAACTTACATGGTGGTGACCAAAGTTGCCAAAACGTGTTTATTTGTGCTGAAAAACACGTTTTGACAATTTCTGCACACTGGGGTTAAGGGCTGACACAGTGGGCTCTTCTGAGACAGGCAGTTACACTGCGATTCTAAGGGCTGAGAAAACGCGTTTATTTCGGGCTGAAAAACACGTTTTGAAAACTGTGCTGTTCCTGCCCTATAACTTACATGGTGGTGACCAAAATTGTCAAAACGTGTTTATTTGTGCTGAGAAACACGTTTTGACAATTTCTGCACTCTGGGGTTAAGGGCTGACTCAGTGTGCTCTTCTTAGCCAGGCAGTTACACTACTATTCTAAGGGCTGAGAAAACGCGTTTATTTCGGGCTGAAAAACACGTTTTGAAAACTGTGCTGTTCCTGCCCTATAAGTTACATGGTGGTGACCAAAGTTGCCAAAACGTGTTTATTTGTGCTGAAAAACACGTTTTGACAATTTCTGCACACTGGGGTTAAGGGCAGACTCAGTGTGCTCTTCTGAGCCAGGCAGTTACACTTCGATTCTAAGAGCTGAGAAAACGCGTTTATTTCGGGCTGAAAAACACGTTTTGAAAACTGTGCTGCTCCTGACCTATAAGTTACATGGTGGTGACCAAAGTTGCCAAAACGTGTTTATTTGTGCTGAAAAACACGTTTTGACAATTTCTGCACACTGGGGTTAAGGGCTGACTCAGTGTGCTCTTCTTAGCCAGGCAGTTACACTGCTATTCTAAGGGCTGAGAAAACGCGTTTATTTCGGGCTGAAAAACACGTTTTGAAAACTGTGCTGTTCCTGCCCTATAACTTACATGGTGGGGACCAAAGTTGCCAAAACGTGTTTATTTGTGCTGAAAAACACGTTTTGACAATTTCTGCACTCTGGGGTTAAGGTGTGACACAGTGGGCTCTTCTGAGCCAGGCAGTTACACTGCGATTCCAAGGGCTGAGAAAACGCGTTTATTTCGGGCTGAAAAACACGTTTTGAAAACTGTGCTGTTCCTGCCCTATAAGTTATATGGTGGTGACCAAAGTTGCCAAAACGTGTTTATTTCTGCTGAAAAACACGTTTTGACAATTTCTGCACACTGGGGTTAAGGGCTGACACAGTGGGCTCTTCTGAGTCAGGCAGTTACACTGCGATTCCAAGGTCTGAGAAAACGCGTTTATTTCGGGCTGAAAAACACGTTTTGAAAACTGTGCTGTTCCTGCCCTATAAGGTACATGGGGGTGACCAAAGTTGTCAAAACGTGTTTATTTCTGCTGAAAAACACGTTTTGACAATTTCTGCACACTGCGGTTATGGGCTGACACAGTGGGCTCTTCTGAGACAGGCAGTTACACTTCGATTCAAAGAGCTGAGAAAACACGTTTCTTTCGGGCTGAAAAACACGTTTTGAAAACTGTGCTGTTCCTGCCCTATAACTTACATGGTGGTGACCAAAGTTGCCAAAACGTGTTTATTTCTGCTGAAAAACACGTTTTGACAATTTCTGCACTCTGGGGTTAAGGGCTGACTCAGTGTGCTCTTCTGAGCCAGGCAGTTACACTTCGATTCTAAGAGCTGAGAAAACATGTTTATTTCGGGCTGAAAAACACGATTTGAAAACTGTGCTGTTCCTGCACTATAAGTTACATGGTGGTGATCAAAGTTGCCAAAACGTGTTTATTTGTGCCGAAAAACACGTTTTGACAATTTCTGCACACTGGGGTTAACGGCTGACTCAGTGTGCTCTTCTGAGCCAGGCAGTTACACTGCGATTCTAAGGGCTGAGAAAACGCGTTTATTTCGGGCTGAAAAACACGTTTTGAAAACTGTGCTGTTCCTGACCTATAACTTACATGGTGGTGACCAAAGTTGCCAAAACGTGTTCATTTCTGCTGAGAAACACGTTTTGACAATTTCTGCACTCTGGGGTTAAGGGCTGACACAGTGGGCTCTTCTGAGACAGGCAGTTACACTGCGATTCCAAGGGCTGAGAAAACGCGTTTATTTCGGGCTGAGAAACACGTTTTGAAAACTGTGCTGTTCCTGCCCTATAACTTACATGGTGGTGACCAAAATTGCCAAAACGTGTTTATTTGTGCTGAGAAACACGTTTTGACAATTTCTGCACTCTGGGGTTAAGGGCTGACTCAGTGTGCTCTTCTGAGCCAGGCAGTTACACTACTATTCTAAGGGCTGAGAAAACGCGTTTATTTCGGGCTGAAAAACACGTTTTGAAAACTGTGCTGTTCCTGCCTTATAAGTTACATGGTGGTGACCAAAGTTGCCAAAACGTGTTTATTTGTGCTGAAAAACACGTTTTGACAATTTCTGCACACTGGGGTTAAGGGCAGACTCAGTGTGCTCTTCTGAGCCAGGCAGTTACACTGCGATTCTAAGGGCTGAGAAAACGCGTTTATTTCGGGCTGAAAAACACGTTTTGAAAACTGTGCTGTTCCTGCCCTATAAGTTACATGGTGGTGACCAAAGTTGCCAAAACGTGTTTATTTGTGCTGAAAAACACGTTTTGACAATTTCTGCACACTGGGGTTAAGGGCAGACTCAGTGTGCTCTTATGAGCCAGGCAGTTACACTTCGATTCTAAGAGCTGAGAAAACGCGATTATTTCGGGCTGAAAAACACGTTTTGAAAACTGTGCTGTTCCTGACCTATAACTTACATGGTGGTGACCAAAGTTGCCAAAACGTGTTTATTTCTGCTGAAAAACACGTTTTGACAATTTCTGCACACTGGGGTTAAGGGCTGACACAGTGGGCTCTTCTGAGACAGGCAGTTCACTGCGATTCCAAGGGCTGAGAAAACGCGTTTATTTCGGGCTGAAATACACGTTTTGAAAACTGTGCTGTTCCTGACCTATAACTTACATGGTGGTGACCAAAGTTGCCAAAACGTGTTCATTTCTGCTGAGAAACACGTTTTGACAATTTCTGCACTCTGGGGTTAAGGGCTGACACAGTGGGCTCTTCTGAGACAGGCAGTTACACTGCGATTCCAAGGGCTGAGAAAACGCGTTCATTTCGGGCTGAAAAACACGTTTTGAAAACTGTGCTGTTCCTGCCCTATGAGGTACATGGGGGTGACCAAAGTTGCCAAAACGTGTTTATTTCTGCTGAAAAACACGTTTTGACAATTTCTGCACACTGGGGTTAAGGGCTGACACAGTGGGCTCTTCTGAGACAGGCAGTTACACTTCGATTCTAAGAGCTGAGAAAACGCGTTTATTTCGGGCTGAAAAACAAGTTTTGAAAACTGTGCTGTTCCTCCCCTATAACTTACATGGTGGTGACCAAAGTTGCCAAAACGTGTTTATTTCTGCTGAAAAACACGTTTTGACAATTTCTGCACACTGGGGTTAAGGGCTGACACAGTGGGCTCTTCTGAGCCAGGCAGTTACACTGCGATTCTAAGAGCTGAGAAAACACGTTTCTTTCGGGCTGAAAAACACGTTTTGAAAACTGTGCTGTTCCTGCCCTATAACTTACATGGTGGTGACCAAAGTTGCCAAAACGTGTTTATTTGTGCTGAAAAACACGTTTTGACAATTTCTGCACTCTGGGGTTAAGGGCTGATTCAGTGTGATCTTCTGAGCCAGGCAGTTACACTTCGATTCTAAGAGCTGAGAAAACGCGTTTATTTCGGGCTGAAAAACACGTTTTGAAAACTGTGCTGTTCCTGCCCTATAAGTTATATGGTGGTGACCAAAGTTGCCAAAACGTGTTTATTTCTGCTGAAAAACACGTTTTGACAATTTCTGCACACTGGGGTTAAGGGCTGACACAGTGGGCTCTTCTGAGCCAGGCAGTTACACTGCGATTCCAAGGGCTGAGAAAACGCGTTTATTTCGGGCTGAAAAACACGTTTTGAAAACTGTGCTGTTCCTGCCCTATAAGGTACATGGGGGTGACCAAAGTTGTCAAAACGTGTTTATTTCTGCTGAAAAACACGTTTTGACAATTTCTGCACACTGGGGTTATGGGCTGACACAGTGGGCTCTTCTGAGACAGGCAGTTACACTTCGATTCAAAGAGCTGAGAAAACACGTTTCTTTCGGGCTGAAAAACACGTTTTGAGAACTGTGCTGTTCCTGCCCTATAACTTACATGGTGGTGACCAAAGTTGCCAAAACGTGTTTATTTCTGCTGAAAAACACGTTTTGACAATTTCTGCACTCTGGGGTTAAGGGCTGACTCAGTGTGCTCTTCTGAGCCAGGCAGTTACACTTCGATTCTAAGAGCTGAGAAAACATGTTTATTTCGGGCTGAAAAACACGTTTTGAAAACTGTGCTGTTCCTGCCCTGTAAGTTACATGGTGGTGATCAAAGTTGCCAAAACGTGTTTATTTGTGCTGAAAAACACGTTTTGACAATTTCTGCACACTGGGGTTAACGGCTGACTCAGTGTGCTCTTCTGAGCCAGGCAGTTACACTGCGATTCTAAGGGCTGAGAAAACGCGTTTATTTCGGGCTGAAAAACACGTTTTGAAAACTGTGCTGTTCCTGACCTATAACTTACATGGTGGTGACCAAAGTTGCCAAAACGTGTTCATTTCTGCTGAGAAACACGTTTTGACAATTTCTGCACTCTGGGGTTAAGGGCTGACACAGTGGGCTCTTCTGAGACAGGCAGTTACACTGCGAATCCAAGGGCTGAGAAAACGCGTTTATTTCGGGCTGAAAACACGTTTTGAAAACTGTGCTGTTCCTGCCCTATAACATACATGGTGGTGACCAAAATTGCCAAAACGTGTTTATTTGTGCTGAGAAACACGTTTTGACAATTTCTGCACTCTGGGGTTAAGGGCTGACTCAGTGTGCTCTTCTTAGCCAGGCAGTTACACTACTATTCTAAGGGCTGAGAAAACGCGTTTATTTCGGGCTGAAAAACACGTTTTGAAAACTGTGCTGTTCCTGCCTTATAAGTTACATGGTGGTGACCAAAGTTGCCAAAACGTGTTTATTTGTGCTGAAAAACACGTTTTGACAATTTCTGCACACTGGGGTTAAGGGCAGACTCAGTGTGCTCTTCTGAGCCAGGCAGTTACACTGCGATTCTAAGGGCTGAGAAAACGCGTTTATTTCGGGCTGAAAAACACGTTTTGAAAACTGTGCTGTTCCTGCCCTATAAGTTACATGGTGGTGACCAAAGTTGCCAAAACGTGTTTATTTGTGCTGAAAAACACGTTTTGACAATTTCTGCACACTGGGGTTAAGGGCAGACTCAGTGTGCTCTTATGAGCCAGGCAGTTACACTTCGATTCTAAGAGCTGAGAAAACGCGATTATTTCGGGCTGAAAAACACGTTTTGAAAACTGTGCTGTTCCTGACCTATAACTTACATGGTGGTGACCAAAGTTGCCAAAACGTGTTTATTTCTGCTGAAAAACACGTTTTGACAATTTCTGTACACTGGGGTTAAGGGCTGACACAGTGGGCTCTTCAGAGACAGGCAGTTCACTGCGATTCCAAGGGCTGAGAAAACGCGTTTATTTCGGGCTGAAATACACGTTTTGAAAACTGTGCTGTTCCTGACCTATAACTTACATGGTGGTGACCAAAGTTGCCAAAACGTGTTCATTTCTGCTGAGAAACACGTTTTGACAATTTCTGCACTCTGGGGTTAAGGGCTGACACAGTGGGCTCTTCTGAGACAGGCAGTTACACTGCGATTCCAAGGGCTGAGAAAACGCGTTCATTTCGGGCTGAAAAACACGTTTTGAAAACTGTGCTGTTCCTGCCCTATGAGGTACATGGGGGTGACCAAAGTTGCCAAAACGTGTTTATTTCTGCTGAAAAACACGTTTTGACAATTTCTGCACACTGGGGTTAAGGGCTGACACAGTGGGCTCTTCTGAGACAGGCAGTTACACTTCGATTCTAAGAGCTGAGAAAACGCGTTTATTTCGGGCTGAAAAACAAGTTTTGAAAACTGTGCTGTTCCTGCCCTATAACTTACATGGTGGTGACCAAAGTTGCCAAAACGTGTTTATTTCTGCTGAAAAACACGTTTTGACAATTTCTGCACACTGGGGTTAAGGGCTGACACAGTGGGCTCTTCTGAGCCAGGCAGTTACACTGCGATTCCAAGGGTTGAGAAAACGCGTTTATTTCGGGCTGAAAAACACGTTTTGAAAATTGTGCTGTTCCTGCCCTATGAGGTACATGGGGGTGACCAAAGTTGCCAAAACGTGTTTATTTCTGCTGAAAAACACGTTTTGACAATTTCTGCACACTGGGGTTAAGGGCTGACACAGTGGGCTCTTCTGAGACAGGCAGTTACACTTCGATTCTAAGAGCTGAGAAAACGCGTTTATTTCGGGCTGAAAAAGACGTTTTGAAAACTGTGCTGTTCCTGCCCTATAACTTACATGGTGGTGACCAAAGTTGCCAAAACGTGTTTATTTCTGCTGAAAAACACGTTTTGACAATTTCTGCACACTGGGGTTAAGGGCTGACACAGTGGGCTCTTCTGAGCCAGGCAGTTACACTGCGATTCCAAGGGCTGAGAAAACGCGTTTATTTCGGGCTGAAAAACACGTTTTGAAAACTGTACTGTTCCTGCCCTATAAGTTACATGGTGGTGACCAAAGTTGTCAAAACGTGTTTATTTGTGCTGAAAAACACGTTTTGACAATTTCTGCACACTGGGGTTAAGGGCTGACACAGTGGGCTCTTCTGAGACAGGCAGTTACACTTCGATTCTAAGAGCTGAGAAAACACGTTTCTTTCGGGCTGAAAAACACGTTTTGAAAACTGTGCTGTTCCTGCCCTATAACTTACATGGTGGTGACCAAAGTTGCCAAAACGTGTTTATTTGTGCTGAAAAACACGTTTTGACAATTTCTGCACACTGGGGTTAAGGGCTGACACAGTGGGCTCTTCTGAGACAGGCAGTTACACTTCGATTCTAAGAGCTGAGAAAACACGTTTCTTTCGGGCTGAAAAACACGTTTTGAAAACTGTGCTGTTCCTGCCCTATGAGGTACATGGGGGTGACCAAAGTTGCCAAAACGTGTTTATTTCTGCTGAAAAACACGTTTTGACAATTTCTGCACACTGGGGTTAAGGGCTGACACAGTGGGCTCTTCTTGAGACAGGCAGTTACACTTCGATTCTAAGAGCTGAGAAAACGCGTTTATTTCGGGTTGAAAAACACGTTTTGAAAACTGTGCTGTTCCTGCCCTATAACTTACATGGTGGTGACCAAAGTTGCCAAAACGTGTTTATTTCTGCTGAAAAACACGTTTTGACAATTTCTGCACTCTGGGGTTAAGGGCTGATTCAGTGTGATCTTCTGAGCCAGGCAGTTACACTTCGATTCTAAGAGCTGAGAAAACGCGTTTATTTCGGGCTGAAAAACACGTTTTGAAAACTGTGCTGTTCCTGCCCTATAAGTTATATGGTGGTGACCAAAGTTGCCAAAACGTGTTTATTTCTGCTGAAAAACACGTTTTGACAATTTCTGCACACTGGGGTTAAGGGCTGACACAGTGGGCTCTTCTGAGCCAGGCAGTTACACTGCGATTCCAAGGGCTGAGAAAACGCGTTTATTTCGGGCTGAAAAACACGTTTTGAAAACTGTGCTGTTCCTGCCCTATAAGGTACATGGTGGTGACCAAAGTTGCCAAAACGTGTTTATTTCTGCTGAAAAACACGTTTTGACAATTTCTGCACTCTGGGGTTAAGGGCTGACTCAGTGTGCTCTTCTGAGCCAGGCAGTTACACTTCGATTCTAAGAGCTGAGAAAACATGTTTATTTCGGGCTGAAAAACACGTTTTGAAAACTGTGCTGTTCCTGCCCTATAAGTTACATGGTGGTGATCAAAGTTGCCAAAACGTGTTTATTTGTGCTGAAAAACACGTTTTGACAATTTCTGCACACTGGGGTTAACGGCTGACTCAGTGTGCTCTTCTGAGCCAGGCAGTTACACTGCGATTCTAAGGGCTGAGAAAACGCGTTTATTTCGGGCTGAAAAACACCTTTTGAAAACTGTGCTGTTCCTGACCTATAACTTACATGGTGGTGACCAAAGTTGCCAAAACGTGTTCATTTCTGCTGAGAAACACGTTTTGACAATTTCTGCACTCTGGGGTTAAGGGCTGACACAGTGGGCTCTTCTGAGACAGGCAGTTACACTGCGATTCCAAGGGCTGAGAAAACGCGTTCATTTCGGGCTGAAAAACACGTTTTGAAAACTGTGCTGTTCCTGCCCTATGAGGTACATGGGGGTGACCAAAGTTGCCAAAACGTGTTTATTTCTGCTGAAAAACACGTTTTGACAATTTCTGCACACTGGGGTTAAGGGCTGACACAGTGGGCTCTTCTGAGACAGGCAGTTACACTTCGATTCTAAGAGCTGAGCAAACGCGTTTATTTCGGGCTGAAAAACACGTTTTGAAAACTGTGCTGTTCCTGCCCTATAACTTACATGGTGGTGACCAAAGATGCCAAAACGTGTTTATTTCTGCTGAAAAACACGTTTTGACAATTTCTGCACTCTGGGGTTAAGGGCTGATTCAGTGTGCTCTTCTGAGCCAGGCAGTTACACTTCGATTCTAAGAGCTGAGAAAACGCGTTTATTTCGGGCTGAAAAACACGTTTTGAAAACTGTGCTGTTCCTGCCCTATAAGTTATATGGTGGTGACCAAAGTTGCCAAAACGTGTTTATTTCTGCTGAAAAACACGTTTTGACAATTTCTGCACTCTGGGGTTAAGGGCTGACACAGTGGGCTCTTCTGAGACAGGCAGTTACACTGCGATTCCTAGGGCTGAGAAAACGCGTTTATTTCGGGCTGAAAAACACGTTGTGAAAACTGTGCTGTTCCAGCCCTATAAGTTACATGGTGGTGACCAAAGTTGCCAAAACGTGTTTATTTGTGAGGAAAAACACGTTTTGACAATTTCTGCACACTGGGGTTAAGGGCTGACACAGTGGGCTTTTCTGAGCCAGGCAGTTACACTGCGATTCCAAGGGCTGTGAAAACGAGTTTATTTCGGGCTGAAAAATACGTTTTGAAAACTGTGCTGTTCCTGCCCTATAAGGTACATGGGGGTGACCAAAGTTGCCAAAACGTGTTTATTTCTGCTGAAAAACACGTTTTGACAATTTCTGCACACTGGGGTTATGGGCTGACACAGTGGGCTCTTCTGAGACAGGCAGTTACACTTCGATTCAAAGAGCTGAGAAAACGCGTTTATTTCGGGCTGAAAAACACGTTTTGAAAACTGTGCTGTTCCTGCCCTATAAGTTATATGGTGGTGACATAAGTTGCCAAAAGGTGTTTATTTCTGCTGAAAAACATGTTTTGACAATTTCTGCACACTGGGGTTAAGGGCTGACACAGTGGGCTCTTCTGAGCCAGGCAGTTACACTGCGATTCCAAGGGCTGAGAAAACGCGTTTATTTCGGGCTGAAAAACACGTTTTGAAAACTGTGCTGTTCCTGCCCTATAAGTTACATGGTGGTGACCAAAGTTGCCAAAACGTGTTTATTTGTGAGGAAAAACACGTTTTGACAATTTCTGCACACTGGGGTTAAGGGCTGACTCAGTGTGCTCTTCTGAGCCAGGCAGTTACACTGCGATTCTAAGGGCTGAGAAAACGCGTTTATTTCGGGCTGAAAAACACGTTTTGAAAACTGTGCTGTTCCTGACCTATAACTTACATGGTGGTGACCAAAGTTTCCAAAACGTGTTCATTTCTGCTGAGAAACACGTTTTGACAATTTCTGCACTCTGGGGTTAAGGGCTGACTCAGTGTGCTCTTCTGAGCCAGGCAGTTACACTTCGATTCTAAGAGCTGAGAAAACATGTTTATTTCGGGCTGAAAAACACGTTTTGAAAACTGTGCTGTTCCTGCCCTATAAGTTACATGGTGGTGATCAAAGTTGCCAAAACGTGTTTATTTGTGCTGAAAAACACGTTTTGACAATTTCTGCACACTGGGGTTAACGGCTGACTCAGTGTGCTCTTCTGAGCCAGGCAGTTACACTGCGATTCTAAGGGCTGAGAAAACGCGTTTATTTCGGGCTGAAAAACACCTTTTGAAAACTGTGCTGTTCCTGACCTATAACTTACATGGTGGTGACCAAAGTTGCCAAAACGTGTTCATTTCTGCTGAGAAACACGTTTTGACAATTTCTGCACTCTGGGGTTAAGGGCTGACACAGTGGGCTCTTCTGAGACAGGCAGTTACACTGCGATTCCAAGGGCTGAGAAAACGCGTTCATTTCGGGCTGAAAAACACGTTTTGAAAACTGTGCTGTTCCTGCCCTATGAGGTACATGGGGGTGACCAAAGTTGCCAAAACGTGTTTATTTCTGCTGAAAAACACGTTTTGACAATTTCTGCACACTGGGGTTAAGGGCTGACACAGTGGGCTCTTCTGAGACAGGCAGTTACACTTCGATTCTAAGAGCTGAGCAAACGCGTTTATTTCGGGCTGAAAAACACGTTTTGAAAACTGTGCTGTTCCTGCCCTATAACTTACATGGTGGTGACCAAAGATGCCAAAACGTGTTTATTTCTGCTGAAAAACACGTTTTGACAATTTCTGCACTCTGGGGTTAAGGGCTGATTCAGTGTGCTCTTCTGAGCCAGGCAGTTACACTTCGATTCTAAGAGCTGAGAAAACGCGTTTATTTCGGGCTGAAAAACACGTTTTGAAAACTGTGCTGTTCCTGCCCTATAAGTTATATGGTGGTGACCAAAGTTGCCAAAACGTGTTTATTTCTGCTGAAAAACACGTTTTGACAATTTCTGCACTCTGGGGTTAAGGGCTGACACAGTGGGCTCTTCTGAGACAGGCAGTTACACTGCGATTCCTAGGGCTGAGAAAACGCGTTTATTTCGGGCTGAAAAACACGTTGTGAAAACTGTGCTGTTCCAGCCCTATAAGTTACATGGTGGTGACCAAAGTTGCCAAAACGTGTTTATTTGTGAGGAAAAACACGTTTTGACAATTTCTGCACACTGGGGTTAAGGGCTGACACAGTGGGCTTTTCTGAGCCAGGCAGTTACACTGCGATTCCAAGGGCTGTGAAAACGCGTTTATTTCGGGCTGAAAAATACGTTTTGAAAACTGTGCTGTTCCTGCCCTATAAGGTACATGGGGGTGACCAAAGTTGCCAAAACGTGTTTATTTCTGCTGAAAAACACGTTTTGACAATTTCTGCACACTGGGGTTATGGGCTGACACAGTGGGCTCTTCTGAGACAGGCAGTTACACTTCGATTCAAAGAGCTGAGAAAACGCGTTTATTTCGGGCTGAAAAACACGTTTTGAAAACTGTGCTGTTCCTGCCCTATAAGTTATATGGTGGTGACATAAGTTGCCAAAAGGTGTTTATTTCTGCTGAAAAACATGTTTTGACAATTTCTGCACACTGGGGTTAAGGGCTGACACAGTGGGCTCTTCTGAGCCAGGCAGTTACACTGCGATTCCAAGGGCTGAGAAAACGCGTTTATTTCGGGCTCAAAAACACGTTTTGAAAACTGTGCTGTTCCTGCCCTATAAGTTACATGGTGGTGACCAAAGTTGCCAAAACGTGTTTATTTGTGAGGAAAGACACGTTTTGACAATTTCTGCACACTGGGGTTAAGGGCTGACTCAGTGTGCTCTTCTGAGCCAGGCAGTTACACTGCGATTCTAAGGGCTGAGAAAACGCGTTTATTTCGGGCTGAAAAACACGTTTTGAAAACTGTGCTGTTCCTGACCTATAACTTACATGGTGGTGACCAAAGTTTCCAAAACGTGTTCATTTCTGCTGAGAAACACGTTTTGACAATTTCTGCACTCTGGGGTTAAGGGCTGACACAGTGGGCTCTTCTGAGCCAGGCAGTTACACTGCGATTCCAAGGGCTGAGAAAACGCGTTTATTTCGGGCTGAAAAACACGTTTTGAAAACTGTGCTGTTCCTGCCCTATAAGTTACATGGTGGTGACCAAAGTTGCCAAAACGTGTTTATTTGTGCTGAAAAACACGTTTTGACAATTTCTGCACACTGGGGTTAAGGGCTGACACAGTGGGCTCTTCTGAGACAGGCAGTTACACTTCGATTCTAAGAGCTGAGAAAACACATTTCTTTCGGGCTGAAAAACACGTTTTGAAAACTGTGCTGTTCCTGCCCTATGAGGTACATGGGGGTGACCAAAGTTGCCAAAACGTGTTTATTTCTGCTGAAAAACACGTTTTGACAATTTCTGCACACTGGGGTTAAGGGCTGACACAGTGGGCTCTTCTTGAGACAGGCAGTTACACTTCGATTCTAAGAGCTGAGAAAACGCGTTTATTTCGGGTTGAAAAACACGTTTTGAAAACTGTGCTGTTCCTGCCCTATAACTTACATGGTGGTGACCAAAGTTGCCAAAACGTGTTTATTTCTGCTGAAAAACACGTTTTGACAATTTCTGCACTCTGGGGTTAAGGGCTGATTCAGTGTGATCTTCTGAGCCAGGCAGTTACACTTCGATTCTAAGAGCTGAGAAAACGCGTTTATTTCGGGCTGAAAAACACGTTTTGAAAACTGTGCTGTTCCTGCCCTATAAGTTATATGGTGGTGACCAAAGTTGCCAAAACGTGTTTATTTCTGCTGAAAAACACGTTTTGACAATTTCTGCACTCTGGGGTTAAGGGCTGACTCAGTGTGCTCTTCTGAGCCAGGCAGTTACACTTCGATTCTAAGAGCTGAGAAAACATGTTTATTTCGGGCTGAAAAACACGTTTTGAAAACTGTGCTGTTCCTGCCCTATAAGTTACATGGTGGTGATCAAAGTTGCCAAAACGTGTTTATTTGTGCTGAAAAACACGTTTTGACAATTTCTGCACACTGGGGTTAAGGGCTGACACAGTGGGCTCTTCTGAGCCAGGCAGTTACACTGCGATTCCAAGGGCTGAGAAAACGCGTTTATTTCGGGCTGAAAAACACGTTTTGAAAACTGTGCTGTTCCTGCCCTATAAGTTATATGGTGGTGACCAAAGTTGCCAAAACGTGTTTATTTCTGCTGAAAAACACGTTTTGACAATTTCTGCACTCTGGGGTTAAGGGCTGACACAGTGGGCTCTTCTGAGACAGGCAGTTACACTGCGATTCCTAGGGCTGAGAAAACGCGTTTATTTCGGGCTGAAAAACACGTTGTGAAAACTGTGCTGTTCCAGCCCTATAAGTTACATGGTGGTGACCAAAGTTGCCAAAACGTGTTTATTTGTGAGGAAAAACACGTTTTGACAATTTCTGCACACTGGGGTTAAGGGCTGACACAGTGGGCTTTTCTGAGCCAGGCAGTTACAGTGCGATTCCAAGGGCTGTGAAAACGCGTTTATTTCGGGCTGAAAAATACGTTTTGAAAACTGTGCTGTTCCTGCCCTATAAGGTACATGGGGGTGACCAAAGTTGCCAAAACGTGTTTATTTCTGCTGAAAAACACGTTTTGACAATTTCTGCACACTGGGGTTATGGGCTGACACAGTGGGCTCTTCTGAGACAGGCAGTTACACTTCGATTCAAAGAGCTGAGAAAACGCGTTTATTTCGGGCTGAAAAACACGTTTTGAAAACTGTGCTGTTCCTGCCCTATAAGTTATATGGTGGTGACATAAGTTGCCAAAAGGTGTTTATTTCTGCTGAAAAACATGTTTTGACAATTTCTGCACACTGGGGTTAAGGGCTGACACAGTGGGCTCTTCTGAGCCAGGCAGTTACACTGCGATTCCAAGGGCTGAGAAAACGCGTTTATTTCGGGCTGAAAAACACGTTTTGAAAACTGTGCTGTTCCTGCCCTATAAGTTACATGGTGGTGACCAAAGTTGCCAAAACGTGTTTATTTGTGAGGAAAAACACGTTTTGACAATTTCTGCACACTGGGGTTAAGGGCTGACTCAGTGTGCTCTTCTGAGCCAGGCAGTTACACTGCGATTCTAAGGGCTGAGAAAACGCGTTTATTTCGGGCTGAAAAACACGTTTTGAAAACTGTGCTGTTCCTGACCTATAACTTACATGGTGGTGACCAAAGTTGCCAAAACGTGTTTATTTGTGCTGAAAAACACGTTTTGACAATTTCTGCACACTGGGGTTAAGGGCTGACACAGTGGGCTCTTCTGAGACAGGCAGTTACACTTCGATTCTAAGAGCTGAGAAAACACGTTTCTTTCGGGCTGAAAAACACGTTTTGAAAACTGTGCTGTTCCTGCCCTATGAGGTACATGGGGGTGACCAAAGTTGCCAAAACGTGTTTATTTCTGCTGAAAAACACGTTTTGACAATTTCTGCACACTGGGGTTAAGGGCTGACACAGTGGGCTCTTCTTGAGACAGGCAGTTACACTTCGATTCTAAGAGCTGAGAAAACGCGTTTATTTCGGGTTGAAAAACACGTTTTGAAAACTGTGCTGTTCCTGCCCTATAACTTACATGGTGGTGACCAAAGTTGCCAAAACGTGTTTATTTCTGCTGAAAAACACGTTTTGACAATTTCTGCACACTGGGGTTAAGGGCTGACACAGTGGGCTCTTCTGAGCCAGGCAGTTACACTGCGATTCCAAGGGCTGAGAAAACGCGTTTATTTCGGGCTGAAAAACACGTTTTGAAAACTGTGCTGTTCCTGCCCTATAAGGTACATGGTGGTGACCAAAGTTGCCAAAACGTGTTTATTTCTGCTGAAAAACACGTTTTGACAATTTCTGCACTCTGGGGTTAAGGGCTGACTCAGTGTGGTCTTCTGAGCCAGGCAGTTACACTTCGATTCTAAGAGCTGAGAAAACATGTTTATTTCGGGCTGAAAACACGTTTTGAAAACTGTGCTGTTCCTGCCCTATAAGTTACATGGTGGTGATCAAAGTTGCCAAAACGTGTTTATTTGTGCTGAAAAACACGTTTTGACAATTTCTGCACACTGGGGTTAACGGCTGACTCAGTGTGCTCTTCTGAGCCAGGCAGTTACACTGCGATTCTAAGGGCTGAGAAAACGCGTTTATTTCGGGCTGAAAAACACCTTTTGAAAACTGTGCTGTTCCTGACCTATAACTTACATGGTGGTGACCAAAGTTGCCAAAACGTGTTCATTTCTGCTGAGAAACACGTTTTGACAATTTCTGCACTCTGGGGTTAAGGGCTGACACAGTGGGCTCTTCTGAGACAGGCAGTTACACTGCGATTCCAAGGGCTGAGAAAACGCGTTTATTTCGGGCTGAAAAACACGTTTTGAAAACTGTGCTGTTCCTGCCCTATGAGGTACATGGGGGTGACCAAAGTTGCCAAAACGTGTTTATTTCTGCTGAAAAACACGTTTTGACAATTTCTGCACACTGGGGTTAAGGGCTGACACAGTGGGCTCTTCTGAGACAGGCAGTTACACTTCGATTCTAAGAGCTGAGAAAACGCGTTTATTTCGGGCTGAAAAACACGTTTTGAAAACTGTGCTGTTCCTGCCCTATAACTTACATGGTGGTGACCAAAGTTGCCAAAACGTGTTTATTTCTGCTGAAAAACACGTTTTGACAATTTCTGCACACTGGGGTTAAGGGCTGACACAGTGGGCTCTTCTGAGCCAGGCAGTTACACTGCGATTCCAAGGGCTGAGAAAACGCGTTTATTTCGGGCTGAAAAACACGTTTTGAAAACTGTGCTGTTCCTGCCCTATGAGGTACATGGGGGTGACCAAAGTTGCCAAAACGTGTTTATTTCTGCTGAAAAACACGTTTTGACAATTTCTGCACACTGGGGTTAAGGGCTGACACAGTGGGCTCTTCTGAGACAGGCAGTTACACTGCGATTCCAAGGGCTGAGAAAACGCGTTTATTTCGGGCTGAAAAACACGTTTTGAAAACTGTGCTGTTCCTGCCCTATAAGGTACATGGGGGTGACCAAAGTTGCCAAAAGGTGTTTATTTCTGCTGAAAAACACGTTTTGACAATTTCTGCACACTGGGGTTAAGGGCTGACACAGTGGGCTCTTCTGAGCCAGGCAGTTACACTGCGATTCCAAGGGCTGAGAAAACGCGTTTATTTCGGGCTGAAAAACACGTTTTGAAAACTGTGCTGTTCCTGCCCTATAAGTTATATGGTGATGACCAAAGTTGCCAAAACGTGTTTATTTGTGAGGAAAAACACGTTTTGACAATTTCTGCACACTGGGGTTAAGGGCTGACACAGTGGGCTTTTCTGAGCCAGGCAGTTACACTGCGATTCCAAGGGCTGAGAAAACGCGTTTATTTCGGGCTGAAAAATACGTTTTGAAAACTGTGCTGTTCCTGCCCTATAAGGTACGTGGGGGTGACCAAAGTTGCCAAAACGTGTTTATTTCTGCTGAAAAACACGTTTTGACAATTTCTGCACACTGGGGTTATGGGCTGACACAGTGGGCTCTTCTGAGACAGGCAGTTACACTTCGATTCAAAGAGCTGAGAAAACGCGTTTATTTCGGGCTGAAAAACACGTTTTGAAAACCGTGCTGTTCCTGCCCTATAAGTTATATGGTGGTGACATAAGTTGCCAAAAGGTGTTTATTTTTGCTGAAAAACACGTTTTGACAATTTCTGCACACTGGGGTTAAGGGCTGACACAGTGGGCTCTTCTGAGCCAGGCAGTTACACTGCGATTCCAAGGGCTGAGAAAACGCGTTTATTTCGGGCTGAAAAACACGTTTTGAAAACTGTGCTGTTCCTGCCCTATAAGTTACATGGTGGTGACCAAAGTTGCCAAAACGTGTTTATTTGTGAGGAAAAACACGTTTTGACAATTTCTGCACACTGGGGTTAAGGGCTGACTCAGTGTGCTCTTCTGAGCCAGGCAGTTACACTGCGATTCTAAGGGCTGAGAAAACGCGTTTATTTCGGGCTGAAAAACACCTTTTGAAAACTGTGCTGTTCCTGACCTATAACTTACATGGTGGTGACCAAAGTTGCCAAAACGTGTTCATTTCTGCTGAGAAACACGTTTTGACAATTTCTGCACTCTGGGGTTAAGGGCTGACACAGTGGGCTCTTCTGAGCCAGGCAGTTACACTGCGATTCCAAGGGCTGAGAAAACGCGTTTATTTCGAGCTGAAAAAAACGTTTTGAAAACTGTGCTGTTCCTGCCCTATAAGTTACATGGTGGTGACCAAACTTGCCAAAACGTGTTTATTTGTGCTGAAAAACACGTTTTGACAATTTCTGCACTCTGGGGTTAAGGGCTGATTCAGTGTGCTCTTCTGAGCCAGGCAGTTACACTTCGATTCTAAGAGCTGAGAAAACGCGTTTATTTCGGGCTGAAAAACACGTTTTGAAAACTGTGCTGTTCCTGACCTATAACTTACATGGTGGTGACCAAAGTTGCCAAAACGTGTTTATTTCTGCTGAAAAACACGTTTTGACAATTTCTGCACTCTGGGGTTAAGGGCTGACTCAGTGTGCTCTTCTGAGCCAGGCAGTTACACTTCGATTCTAAGAGCTGAGAAAACACGTTTATTTCGGGCTGAAAAACACGTTTTGAAAACTGTGCTGTTCCTGCCCTATAACTTACATGGTGGTGACCAAAGTTGCCAAAACGTGTTTATTTCTGCTGAAAAACACGTTTTGACAATTTCTGCACTCTGGGGTTAAGGGCTGACTCAGTGTGCTCTTCTGAGCCAGGCAGTTACACTTCGATTCTAAGAGCTGAGAAAACACGTTTATTTCGGGCTGAAAAACACGTTTTGAAAACTGTGCTGTTCCTGCCCTATAAGTTATATGGTGGTGACCAAAGTTGCCAAAACGTGTTTATTTGTGCTGAAAAACACGTTTTGACAATTTCTGCACACTGGGGTTAAGGGCTGACACAGTGGGCTCTTCTGAGCCAGGCAGTTACACTGCGATTCCAAGGGCTGAGAAAACGCGTTTATTTCGGGCTGAAAAACACGTTTTGAAAACTGTGCTGTTCCTGCCCTATAAGTTATATGGTGGTGACCAAAGTTGCCAAAACGTGTTTATTTCTGCTGAAAAACACGTTTTGACAATTTCTGCACTCTGGGGTTAAGGGCTGACACAGTGGGCTCTTCTGAGACAGGCAGTTACACTGCGATTCCTATGCTGAGAAAACGCGTTTATTTCGTGCTGAAAAACACGTTTTGAAAACTGTGCTGTTCCTGCCCTATAAGTTACATGGTGGTGATCAAAGTTGCCAAAACGTGTTTATTTGTGCTGAAAAACACGTTTTGACAATTTCTGCACACTGGGGTTAAGGGCTGACTCAGTGTGCTCTTCTGAGCCAGGCAGTTACACTGCGATTCTAAGGGCTGAGAAAACGCGTTTATTTCGGGCTGAAAAACACGTTTTGAAAACTGTGCTATTCCTGACCTATAACTTACATGGTGGTGACCAAAGTTGCCAAAACGTGTTCATTTCTGCTGAGAAACACGTTTTGACAATTTCTGCACTCTGGGGTTAAGGGCTGACACAGTGGGCTCTTCTGAGACAGGCAGTTACACTGCGATTCCAAGGGCTGAGAAAACGCGTTTATTTCGGGCTGAAAAACACGTTTTGAAAACTGTGCTGTTCCTGCCCTATGAGGTACATAGGGGTGACCAAAGTTGCCAAAACGTGTTTATTTCTGCTGAAAAACACGTTTTGACAATTTCTGCACACTGGGGTTAAGGGCTGACACAGTGGGCTCTTCTGAGACAGGCAGTTACACTTCGATTCTAAGAGCTGAGAAAACGCGTTTATTTCGGGCTGAAAAACACGTTTTGAAAACTGTGCTGTTCCTGCCCTATGAGGTACATGGTGGTGATCAAAGTTGCCAAAACGTGTTTATTTGTGCTGAAAAACACGTTTTGACAATTTCTGCACACTGGGGTTAACGGCTGACTCAGTGTGCTCTTCTGAGCCAGGCAGTTACACTGCGATTCTAAGGGCTGAGAAAACGCGTTTATTTCGGGCTGAAAAACACCTTTTGAAAACTGTGCTGTTCCTGACCTATAACTTACATGGTGGTGACCAAAGTTGCCAAAACGTGTTCATTTCTGCTGAGAAACACGTTTTGACAATTTCTGCACTCTGGGGTTAAGGGCTGACACAGTGGGCTCTTCTGAGACAGGCAGTTACACTGCGATTCCAAGGGCTGAGAAAACGCGTTTATTTCGGGCTGAAAAACACGTTTTGAAAACTGTGCTGTTCCTGCCCTATGAGGTACATGGGGGTGACCAAAGTTGCCAAAACGTGTTTATTTCTGCTGAAAAACACGTTTTGACAATTTCTGCACACTGGGGTTAAGGGCTGACACAGTGGGCTCTTCTGAGACAGGCAGTTACACTTCGATTCTAAGAGCTGAGAAAACGCGTTTATTTCGGGCTGAAAAACACGTTTTGAAAACTGTGCTGTTCCTGCCCTATAACTTACATGGTGGTGACCAAAGTTGCCAAAACGTGTTTATTTCTGCTGAAAAACACGTTTTGACAATTTCTGCACACTGGGGTTAAGGGCTGACACAGTGGGCTCTTCTGAGCCAGGCAGTTACACTGCGATTCCAAGGGCTGAGAAAACGCGTTTATTTCGGGCTGAAAAACACGTTTTGAAAACTGTGCTGTTCCTGCCCTATAAGTTATATGGTGATGACCAAAGTTGCCAAAACGTGTTTATTTCTGCTGAAAAACACGTTTTGACAATTTCTGCACTCTGGGGTTAAGGGCTGACACAGTGGGCTCTTCTGAGACAGGCAGTTACACTGCGATTCCTAGGGCTGAGAAAACGCGTTTATTTCGGGCTGAAAAACACGTTTTGAAAACTGTGCTGTTCCAGCCCTATAAGTTACATGGTGGTGACCAAAGTTGCCAAAACGTGTTTATTTGTGAGGAAAAACACGTTTTGACAATTTCTGCACACTGGGGTTAAGGGCTGACACAGTGGGCTTTTCTGAGCCAGGCAGTTACACTGCGATTCCAAGGGCTGAGAAAACGCGTTTATTTCGGGCTGAAAAATACGTTTTGAAAACTGTGCTGTTCCTGCCCTATAAGGTACGTGGGGGTGACCAAAGTTGCCAAAACGTGTTTATTTCTGCTGAAAAACACGTTTTGACAATTTCTGCACACTGGGGTTATGGGCTGACACAGTGGGCTCTTCTGAGACAGGCAGTTACACTTCGATTCAAAGAGCTGAGAAAACGCGTTTATTTCGGGCTGAAAAACACGTTTTGAAAACTGTGCTGTTCCTGCCCTATAAGTTATATGGTGGTGACATAAGTTGCCAAAAGGTGTTTATTTTTGCTGAAAAACACGTTTTGACAATTTCTGCACACTGGGGTTAAGGGCTGACACAGTGGGCTCTTCTGAGCCAGGCAGTTACACTGCGATTCCAAGGGCTGAGAAAACGCGTTTATTTCGGGCTGAAAAACACGTTTTGAAAACTGTGCTGTTCCTGCCCTATAAGTTACATGGTGGTGACCAAAGTTGCCAAAACGTGTTTATTTGTGAGGAAAAACACGTTTTGACAATTTCTGCACACTGGGGTTAAGGGCTGACTCAGTGTGCTCTTCTGAGCCAGGCAGTTACACTGCGATTCTAAGGGCTGAGAAAACGCGTTTATTTCGGGCTGAAAAACACCTTTTGAAAACTGTGCTGTTCCTGACCTATAACTTACATGGTGGTGACCAAAGTTGCCAAAACGTGTTCATTTCTGCTGAGAAACACGTTTTGACAATTTCTGCACTCTGGGGTTAAGGGCTGACACAGTGGGCTCTTCTGAGCCAGGCAGTTACACTGCGATTCCAAGGGCTGAGAAAACGCGTTTATTTCGAGCTGAAAAAAACGTTTTGAAAACTGTGCTGTTCCTGCCCTATAAGTTACATGGTGGTGACCAAACTTGCCAAAACGTGTTTATTTGTGCTGAAAAACACGTTTTGACAATTTCTGCACTCTGGGGTTAAGGGCTGATTCAGTGTGCTCTTCTGAGCCAGGCAGTTACACTTCGATTCTAAGAGCTGAGAAAACGCGTTTATTTCGGGCTGAAAAACACGTTTTGAAAACTGTGCTGTTCCTGACCTATAACTTACATGGTGGTGACCAAAGTTGCCAAAACGTGTTTATTTCTGCTGAAAAACACGTTTTGACAATTTCTGCACACTGGGGTTAAGAGCTGACACAGTGGGCTCTTCTGAGACAGGCAGTTACACTTCGATTCTAAGAGCTGAGAAAACACGTTTCTTTCGGGCTGAAAAACACGTTTTGAAAACTGTGCTGTTCCTGCCCTATAACTTACATGGTGGTGACCAAAGTTGCCAAAACGTGTTTATTTCTGCTGAAAAACACGTTTTGACAATTTCTGCACTCTGGGGTTAAGGGCTGACTCAGTGTGCTCTTCTGAGCCAGGCAGTTACACTTCGATTCTAAGAGCTGAGAAAACACGTTTATTTCGGGCTGAAAAACACGTTTTGAAAACTGTGCTGTTCCTGCCCTATAAGTTATATGGTGGTGACCAAAGTTTCCAAAACGTGTTTATTTCTGCTGAAAAACACGTTTTGACAATTTCTGCACACTGGGGTTAAGGGCTGACACAGTGGGCTCTTCTGAGCCAGGCAGTTACACTGCGATTCCAAGGGCTGAGAAAACGCGTTTGTTTCGGGCTGAAAAACACGTTTTGAAAACTGTGCTGTTCCTGCCCTATAAGTTATATGGTGGTGACCAAAGTTGCCAAAACGTGTTTATTTCTGCTGAAAAACACGTTTTGACAATTTCTGCACTCTGGGGTTAAGGGCTGACACAGTGGGCTCTTCTGAGACAGGCAGTTACACTGCGATTCCAAGGGCTGAGAAAACGCGTTTATTTCGGGCTGAAAAACACGTTTTGAAAACTGTGCTGTTCCTGCCCTATAACTTACATGGTGGTGACCAAAGTTGCCAAAACGTGTTTATTTCTGCTGAAAAACACGTTTTGACAATTTCTGCACACTGGGGTTAAGGGCTGACACAGTGGGCTCTTCTGAGCCAGGCAGTTACACTGCGATTCCAAGGGCTGAGAAAACGCGTTTATTTCGGGCTGAAAAACACGTTTTGAAAACTGTGCTGTTCCTGCCCTATAAGTTATATGGTGGTGACCAAAGTTGCCAAAACGTGTTTATTTCTGCTGAAAAACACGTTTTGACAATTTCTGCACTCTGGGGTTAAGGGCTGACACAGTGGGCTCTTCTGAGACAGGCAGTTACACTGCGATTCCTATGCTGAGAAAACGCGTTTATTTCGTGCTGAAAAACACGTTTTGAAAACTGTGCTGTTCCTGCCCTATAAGTTACATGGTGGTGATCAAAGTTGCCAAAACGTGTTTATTTGTGCTGAAAAACACGTTTTGACAATTTCTGCACACTGGGGTTAAGGGCTGACTCAGTGTGCTCTTCTGAGCCAGGCAGTTACACTGCGATTCTAAGGGCTGAGAAAACGCGTTTATTTCGGGCTGAAAAACACGTTTTGAAAACTGTGCTATTCCTGACCTATAACTTACATGGTGGTGACCAAAGTTGCCAAAACGTGTTCATTTCTGCTGAGAAACACGTTTTGACAATTTCTGCACTCTGGGGTTAAGGGCTGACACAGTGGGCTCTTCTGAGACAGGCAGTTACACTGCGATTCCAAGGGCTGAGAAAACGCGTTTATTTCGGGCTGAAAAACACGTTTTGAAAACTGTGCTGTTCCTGCCCTATGAGGTACATAGGGGTGACCAAAGTTGCCAAAACGTGTTTATTTCTGCTGAAAAACACGTTTTGACAATTTCTGCACACTGGGGTTAAGGGCTGACACAGTGGGCTCTTCTGAGACAGGCAGTTACACTTCGATTCTAAGAGCTGAGAAAACGCGTTTATTTCGGGCTGAAAAACACGTTTTGAAAACTGTGCTGTTCCTGCCCTATGAGGTACATGGGGGTGACCAAAGTTGCCAAAACGTGTTTATTTCTGCTGAAAAACACGTTTTGACAATTTCTGCACACTGGGGTTAAGGGCTGACACAGTGGGCTCTTCTGAGACAGGCAGTTACACTTCGATTCTAAGAGCTGAGAAAACGCGTTTATTTCGGGCTGAAAAACACGTTTTGAAAACTGTGCTGTTCCTGCCCTATAACTTACATGGTGGTGACCAAAGTTGCCAAAACGTGTTTATTTCTGCTGAAAAACACGTTTTGACAATTTCTGCACTCTGGGGTTAAGGGCTGATTCAGTGTGCTCTTCTGAGCCAGGCAGTTACACTTCGATTCTAAGAGCTGAGAAAACGCGTTTATTTCGGGCTGAAAAACACGTTTTGAAAACTGTGCTGTTCCTGCCCTATAAGTTATATGGTGGTGACCAAAGTTGCCAAAACGTGTTTATTTCTGCTGAAAAACACGTTTTGACAATTTCTGCACACTGGGGTTAAGGGCTGACACAGTGGGCTCTTCTGAGCCAGGCAGTTTCACTGCGATTCCAAGGGCTGCGAAAACGCGTTTATTTCGGGCTGAAAAACACGTTTTGAAAACTGTGCTGTTCCTGCCCTATGAGTTATATGGTGGTGACCAAAGTTGCCAAAACGTGTTTATTTCTGCTGAAAAACACGTTTTGACAATTTCTGCTCTCTGGGGTTAAGGGCTGACACAGTGGGCTCTTCTGAGACAGGCAGTTACACTGCGATTCCAAGGGCTGAGAAAACGCGTTTATTTCGGACTGAAAAACACGTTTTGAAAACTGTGCTGTTCCTGCCCTATAAGGTACATGGGGGTGACCAAAGTTGCCAAAACGTGTTTATTTCTGCTGAAAAACACGTTTTGACAATTTCTGCACACTGGGGTTAAGGGCTGACTCAGTGTGCTCTTCTGAGCCAAGCAGTTACACTGCCATTCTCTGGGCTGAGAAAACGCGTTTATTTCGGGCTGAAAAACACGTTTTGAAAACTGTGCTGTTCCTGCCCTATAACTTACATGGTGGTGACCAAAGTTGCCAAAACGTGTTTATTTGTGCTGAAAAACACGTTTTGACAATTTCTGCACTCTGGGGTTAAGGGCTGACACAGTGGGCTCTTCTGAGACAGGCAGTTACACTGCGATTCCAAGGGCTGAGAAAACGCGTTCATTTCGGGCTGAAAAACACGTTTTGAAAACTGTGCTGTTCCTGCCCTATGAGGTACATGGGGGTGACCAAAGTTGCCAAAACGTGTTTATTTCTGCTGAAAAACACGTTTTGACAATTTCTGCACACTGGGGTTAAGGGCTGACACAGTGGGCTCTTCTGAGACAGGCAGTTACACTTCGATTCTAAGAGCTGAGCAAACGCGTTTATTTCGGGCTGAAAAACACGTTTTGAAAACTGTGCTGTTCCTGCCCTATAACTTACATGGTGGTGACCAAAGATGCCAAAACGTGTTTATTTCTGCTGAAAAACACGTTTTGACAATTTCTGCACTCTGGGGTTAAGGGCTGATTCAGTGTGCTCTTCTGAGCCAGGCAGTTACACTTCGATTCTAAGAGCTGAGAAAACGCGTTTATTTCGGGCTGAAAAACACGTTTTGAAAACTGTGCTGTTCCTGCCCTATAAGTTATATGGTGGTGACCAAAGTTGCCAAAACGTGTTTATTTCTGCTGAAAAACACGTTTTGACAATTTCTGCACTCTGGGGTTAAGGGCTGACACAGTGGGCTCTTCTGAGACAGGCAGTTACACTGCGATTCCTAGGGCTGAGAAAACGCGTTTATTTCGGGCTGAAAAACACGTTGTGAAAACTGTGCTGTTCCAGCCCTATAAGTTACATGGTGGTGACCAAAGTTGCCAAAACGTGTTTATTTGTGAGGAAAAACACGTTTTGACAATTTCTGCACACTGGGGTTAAGGGCTGACACAGTGGGCTTTTCTGAGCCAGGCAGTTACACTGCGATTCCAAGGGCTGTGAAAACGCGTTTATTTCGGGCTGAAAAATACGTTTTGAAAACTGTGCTGTTCCTGCCCTATAAGGTACATGGGGGTGACCAAAGTTGCCAAAACGTGTTTATTTCTGCTGAAAAACACGTTTTGACAATTTCTGCACACTGGGGTTATGGGCTGACACAGTGGGCTCTTCTGAGACAGGCAGTTACACTTCGATTCAAAGAGCTGAGAAAACGCGTTTATTTCGGGCTGAAAAACACGTTTTGAAAACTGTGCTGTTCCTGCCCTATAAGTTATATGGTGGTGACATAAGTTGCCAAAAGGTGTTTATTTCTGCTGAAAAACATGTTTTGACAATTTCTGCACACTGGGGTTAAGGGCTGACACAGTGGGCTCTTCTGAGCCAGGCAGTTACACTGCGATTCCAAGGGCTGAGAAAACGCGTTTATTTCGGGCTCAAAAACACGTTTTGAAAACTGTGCTGTTCCTGCCCTATAAGTTACATGGTGGTGACCAAAGTTGCCAAAACGTGTTTATTTGTGAGGAAAGACACGTTTTGACAATTTCTGCACACTGGGGTTAAGGGCTGACTCAGTGTGCTCTTCTGAGCCAGGCAGTTACACTGCGATTCTAAGGGCTGAGAAAACGCGTTTATTTCGGGCTGAAAAACACGTTTTGAAAACTGTGCTGTTCCTGACCTATAACTTACATGGTGGTGACCAAAGTTTCCAAAACGTGTTCATTTCTGCTGAGAAACACGTTTTGACAATTTCTGCACTCTGGGGTTAAGGGCTGACACAGTGGGCTCTTCTGAGCCAGGCAGTTACACTGCGATTCCAAGGGCTGAGAAAACGCGTTTATTTCGGGCTGAAAAACACGTTTTGAAAACTGTGCTGTTCCTGCCCTATAAGTTACATGGTGGTGACCAAAGTTGCCAAAACGTGTTTATTTGTGCTGAAAAACACGTTTTGACAATTTCTGCACACTGGGGTTAAGGGCTGACACAGTGGGCTCTTCTGAGACAGGCAGTTACACTTCGATTCTAAGAGCTGAGAAAACACATTTCTTTCGGGCTGAAAAACACGTTTTGAAAACTGTGCTGTTCCTGCCCTATGAGGTACATGGGGGTGACCAAAGTTGCCAAAACGTGTTTATTTCTGCTGAAAAACACGTTTTGACAATTTCTGCACACTGGGGTTAAGGGCTGACACAGTGGGCTCTTCTTGAGACAGGCAGTTACACTTCGATTCTAAGAGCTGAGAAAACGCGTTTATTTCGGGTTGAAAAACACGTTTTGAAAACTGTGCTGTTCCTGCCCTATAACTTACATGGTGGTGACCAAAGTTGCCAAAACGTGTTTATTTCTGCTGAAAAACACGTTTTGACAATTTCTGCACTCTGGGGTTAAGGGCTGATTCAGTGTGATCTTCTGAGCCAGGCAGTTACACTTCGATTCTAAGAGCTGAGAAAACGCGTTTATTTCGGGCTGAAAAACACGTTTTGAAAACTGTGCTGTTCCTGCCCTATAAGTTATATGGTGGTGACCAAAGTTGCCAAAACGTGTTTATTTCTGCTGAAAAACACGTTTTGACAATTTCTGCACTCTGGGGTTAAGGGCTGACTCAGTGTGCTCTTCTGAGCCAGGCAGTTACACTTCGATTCTAAGAGCTGAGAAAACATGTTTATTTCGGGCTGAAAAACACGTTTTGAAAACTGTGCTGTTCCTGCCCTATAAGTTACATGGTGGTGATCAAAGTTGCCAAAACGTGTTTATTTGTGCTGAAAAACACGTTTTGACAATTTCTGCACACTGGGGTTAAGGGCTGACACAGTGGGCTCTTCTGAGCCAGGCAGTTACACTGCGATTCCAAGGGCTGAGAAAACGCGTTTATTTCGGGCTGAAAAACACGTTTTGAAAACTGTGCTGTTCCTGCCCTATAAGTTATATGGTGGTGACCAAAGTTGCCAAAACGTGTTTATTTCTGCTGAAAAACACGTTTTGACAATTTCTGCACTCTGGGGTTAAGGGCTGACACAGTGGGCTCTTCTGAGACAGGCAGTTACACTGCGATTCCTAGGGCTGAGAAAACGCGTTTATTTCGGGCTGAAAAACACGTTGTGAAAACTGTGCTGTTCCAGCCCTATAAGTTACATGGTGGTGACCAAAGTTGCCAAAACGTGTTTATTTGTGAGGAAAAACACGTTTTGACAATTTCTGCACACTGGGGTTAAGGGCTGACACAGTGGGCTTTTCTGAGCCAGGCAGTTACAGTGCGATTCCAAGGGCTGTGAAAACGCGTTTATTTCGGGCTGAAAAATACGTTTTGAAAACTGTGCTGTTCCTGCCCTATAAGGTACATGGGGGTGACCAAAGTTGCCAAAACGTGTTTATTTCTGCTGAAAAACACGTTTTGACAATTTCTGCACACTGGGGTTATGGGCTGACACAGTGGGCTCTTCTGAGACAGGCAGTTACACTTCGATTCAAAGAGCTGAGAAAACGCGTTTATTTCGGGCTGAAAAACACGTTTTGAAAACTGTGCTGTTCCTGCCCTATAAGTTATATGGTGGTGACATAAGTTGCCAAAAGGTGTTTATTTCTGCTGAAAAACATGTTTTGACAATTTCTGCACACTGGGGTTAAGGGCTGACACAGTGGGCTCTTCTGAGCCAGGCAGTTACACTGCGATTCCAAGGGCTGAGAAAACGCGTTTATTTCGGGCTGAAAAACACGTTTTGAAAACTGTGCTGTTCCTGCCCTATAAGTTACATGGTGGTGACCAAAGTTGCCAAAACGTGTTTATTTGTGAGGAAAAACACGTTTTGACAATTTCTGCACACTGGGGTTAAGGGCTGACTCAGTGTGCTCTTCTGAGCCAGGCAGTTACACTGCGATTCTAAGGGCTGAGAAAACGCGTTTATTTCGGGCTGAAAAACACGTTTTGAAAACTGTGCTGTTCCTGACCTATAACTTACATGGTGGTGACCAAAGTTGCCAAAACGTGTTTATTTGTGCTGAAAAACACGTTTTGACAATTTCTGCACACTGGGGTTAAGGGCTGACACAGTGGGCTCTTCTGAGACAGGCAGTTACACTTCGATTCTAAGAGCTGAGAAAACACGTTTCTTTCGGGCTGAAAAACACGTTTTGAAAACTGTGCTGTTCCTGCCCTATGAGGTACATGGGGGTGACCAAAGTTGCCAAAACGTGTTTATTTCTGCTGAAAAACACGTTTTGACAATTTCTGCACACTGGGGTTAAGGGCTGACACAGTGGGCTCTTCTTGAGACAGGCAGTTACACTTCGATTCTAAGAGCTGAGAAAACGCGTTTATTTCGGGTTGAAAAACACGTTTTGAAAACTGTGCTGTTCCTGCCCTATAACTTACATGGTGGTGACCAAAGTTGCCAAAACGTGTTTATTTCTGCTGAAAAACACGTTTTGACAATTTCTGCACACTGGGGTTAAGGGCTGACACAGTGGGCTCTTCTGAGCCAGGCAGTTACACTGCGATTCCAAGGGCTGAGAAAACGCGTTTATTTCGGGCTGAAAAACACGTTTTGAAAACTGTGCTGTTCCTGCCCTATAAGGTACATGGTGGTGACCAAAGTTGCCAAAACGTGTTTATTTCTGCTGAAAAACACGTTTTGACAATTTCTGCACTCTGGGGTTAAGGGCTGACTCAGTGTGGTCTTCTGAGCCAGGCAGTTACACTTCGATTCTAAGAGCTGAGAAAACATGTTTATTTCGGGCTGAAAAACACGTTTTGAAAACTGTGCTGTTCCTGCCCTATAAGTTACATGGTGGTGATCAAAGTTGCCAAAACGTGTTTATTTGTGCTGAAAAACACGTTTTGACAATTTCTGCACACTGGGGTTAACGGCTGACTCAGTGTGCTCTTCTGAGCCAGGCAGTTACACTGCGATTCTAAGGGCTGAGAAAACGCGTTTATTTCGGGCTGAAAAACACCTTTTGAAAACTGTGCTGTTCCTGACCTATAACTTACATGGTGGTGACCAAAGTTGCCAAAACGTGTTCATTTCTGCTGAGAAACACGTTTTGACAATTTCTGCACTCTGGGGTTAAGGGCTGACACAGTGGGCTCTTCTGAGACAGGCAGTTACACTGCGATTCCAAGGGCTGAGAAAACGCGTTTATTTCGGGCTGAAAAACACGTTTTGAAAACTGTGCTGTTCCTGCCCTATGAGGTACATGGGGGTGACCAAAGTTGCCAAAACGTGTTTATTTCTGCTGAAAAACACGTTTTGACAATTTCTGCACACTGGGGTTAAGGGCTGACACAGTGGGCTCTTCTGAGACAGGCAGTTACACTTCGATTCTAAGAGCTGAGAAAACGCGTTTATTTCGGGCTGAAAAACACGTTTTGAAAACTGTGCTGTTCCTGCCCTATAACTTACATGGTGGTGACCAAAGTTGCCAAAACGTGTTTATTTCTGCTGAAAAACACGTTTTGACAATTTCTGCACACTGGGGTTAAGGGCTGACACAGTGGGCTCTTCTGAGCCAGGCAGTTACACTGCGATTCCAAGGGCTGAGAAAACGCGTTTATTTCGGGCTGAAAAACACGTTTTGAAAACTGTGCTGTTCCTGCCCTATGAGGTACATGGGGGTGACCAAAGTTGCCAAAACGTGTTTATTTCTGCTGAAAAACACGTTTTGACAATTTCTGCACACTGGGGTTAAGGGCTGACACAGTGGGCTCTTCTGAGACAGGCAGTTACACTGCGATTCCAAGGGCTGAGAAAACGCGTTTATTTCGGGCTGAAAAACACGTTTTGAAAACTGTGCTGTTCCTGCCCTATAAGGTACATGGGGGTGACCAAAGTTGCCAAAAGGTGTTTATTTCTGCTGAAAAACACGTTTTGACAATTTCTGCACACTGGGGTTAAGGGCTGACACAGTGGGCTCTTCTGAGCCAGGCAGTTACACTGCGATTCCAAGGGCTGAGAAAACGCGTTTATTTCGGGCTGAAAAACACGTTTTGAAAACTGTGCTGTTCCTGCCCTATAAGTTATATGGTGATGACCAAAGTTGCCAAAACGTGTTTATTTGTGAGGAAAAACACGTTTTGACAATTTCTGCACACTGGGGTTAAGGGCTGACACAGTGGGCTTTTCTGAGCCAGGCAGTTACACTGCGATTCCAAGGGCTGAGAAAACGCGTTTATTTCGGGCTGAAAAATACGTTTTGAAAACTGTGCTGTTCCTGCCCTATAAGGTACGTGGGGGTGACCAAAGTTGCCAAAACGTGTTTATTTCTGCTGAAAAACACGTTTTGACAATTTCTGCACACTGGGGTTATGGGCTGACACAGTGGGCTCTTCTGAGACAGGCAGTTACACTTCGATTCAAAGAGCTGAGAAAACGCGTTTATTTCGGGCTGAAAAACACGTTTTGAAAACCGTGCTGTTCCTGCCCTATAAGTTATATGGTGGTGACATAAGTTGCCAAAAGGTGTTTATTTTTGCTGAAAAACACGTTTTGACAATTTCTGCACACTGGGGTTAAGGGCTGACACAGTGGGCTCTTCTGAGCCAGGCAGTTACACTGCGATTCCAAGGGCTGAGAAAACGCGTTTATTTCGGGCTGAAAAACACGTTTTGAAAACTGTGCTGTTCCTGCCCTATAAGTTACATGGTGGTGACCAAAGTTGCCAAAACGTGTTTATTTGTGAGGAAAAACACGTTTTGACAATTTCTGCACACTGGGGTTAAGGGCTGACTCAGTGTGCTCTTCTGAGCCAGGCAGTTACACTGCGATTCTAAGGGCTGAGAAAACGCGTTTATTTCGGGCTGAAAAACACCTTTTGAAAACTGTGCTGTTCCTGACCTATAACTTACATGGTGGTGACCAAAGTTGCCAAAACGTGTTCATTTCTGCTGAGAAACACGTTTTGACAATTTCTGCACTCTGGGGTTAAGGGCTGACACAGTGGGCTCTTCTGAGCCAGGCAGTTACACTGCGATTCCAAGGGCTGAGAAAACGCGTTTATTTCGAGCTGAAAAAAACGTTTTGAAAACTGTGCTGTTCCTGCCCTATAAGTTACATGGTGGTGACCAAACTTGCCAAAACGTGTTTATTTGTGCTGAAAAACACGTTTTGACAATTTCTGCACTCTGGGGTTAAGGGCTGATTCAGTGTGCTCTTCTGAGCCAGGCAGTTACACTTCGATTCTAAGAGCTGAGAAAACGCGTTTATTTCGGGCTGAAAAACACGTTTTGAAAACTGTGCTGTTCCTGACCTATAACTTACATGGTGGTGACCAAAGTTGCCAAAACGTGTTTATTTCTGCTGAAAAACACGTTTTGACAATTTCTGCACTCTGGGGTTAAGGGCTGACTCAGTGTGCTCTTCTGAGCCAGGCAGTTACACTTCGATTCTAAGAGCTGAGAAAACACGTTTATTTCGGGCTGAAAAACACGTTTTGAAAACTGTGCTGTTCCTGCCCTATAACTTACATGGTGGTGACCAAAGTTGCCAAAACGTGTTTATTTCTGCTGAAAAACACGTTTTGACAATTTCTGCACTCTGGGGTTAAGGGCTGACTCAGTGTGCTCTTCTGAGCCAGGCAGTTACACTTCGATTCTAAGAGCTGAGAAAACACGTTTATTTCGGGCTGAAAAACACGTTTTGAAAACTGTGCTGTTCCTGCCCTATAAGTTATATGGTGGTGACCAAAGTTGCCAAAACGTGTTTATTTGTGCTGAAAAACACGTTTTGACAATTTCTGCACACTGGGGTTAAGGGCTGACACAGTGGGCTCTTCTGAGCCAGGCAGTTACACTGCGATTCCAAGGGCTGAGAAAACGCGTTTGTTTCGGGCTGAAAAACACGTTTTGAAAACTGTGCTGTTCCTGCCCTATAAGTTATATGGTGGTGACCAAAGTTGCCAAAACGTGTTTATTTCTGCTGAAAAACACGTTTTGACAATTTCTGCACTCTGGGGTTAAGGGCTGACACAGTGGGCTCTTCTGAGACAGGCAGTTACACTGCGATTCCAAGGGCTGAGAAAACGCGTTTATTTCGGGCTGAAAAACACGTTTTGAAAACTGTGCTGTTCCTGCCCTATAACTTACATGGTGGTGACCAAAGTTGCCAAAACGTGTTTATTTCTGCTGAAAAACACGTTTTGACAATTTCTGCACACTGGGGTTAAGGGCTGACACAGTGGGCTCTTCTGAGCCAGGCAGTTACACTGCGATTCCAAGGGCTGAGAAAACGCGTTTATTTCGGGCTGAAAAACACGTTTTGAAAACTGTGCTGTTCCTGCCCTATAAGTTATATGGTGGTGACCAAAGTTGCCAAAACGTGTTTATTTCTGCTGAAAAACACGTTTTGACAATTTCTGCACTCTGGGGTTAAGGGCTGACACAGTGGGCTCTTCTGAGACAGGCAGTTACACTGCGATTCCTATGCTGAGAAAACGCGTTTATTTCGTGCTGAAAAACACGTTTTGAAAACTGTGCTGTTCCTGCCCTATAAGTTACATGGTGGTGATCAAAGTTGCCAAAACGTGTTTATTTGTGCTGAAAAACACGTTTTGACAATTTCTGCACACTGGGGTTAAGGGCTGACTCAGTGTGCTCTTCTGAGCCAGGCAGTTACACTGCGATTCTAAGGGCTGAGAAAACGCGTTTATTTCGGGCTGAAAAACACGTTTTGAAAACTGTGCTATTCCTGACCTATAACTTACATGGTGGTGACCAAAGTTGCCAAAACGTGTTCATTTCTGCTGAGAAACACGTTTTGACAATTTCTGCACTCTGGGGTTAAGGGCTGACACAGTGGGCTCTTCTGAGACAGGCAGTTACACTGCGATTCCAAGGGCTGAGAAAACGCGTTTATTTCGGGCTGAAAAACACGTTTTGAAAACTGTGCTGTTCCTGCCCTATGAGGTACATAGGGGTGACCAAAGTTGCCAAAACGTGTTTATTTCTGCTGAAAAACACGTTTTGACAATTTCTGCACACTGGGGTTAAGGGCTGACACAGTGGGCTCTTCTGAGACAGGCAGTTACACTTCGATTCTAAGAGCTGAGAAAACGCGTTTATTTCGGGCTGAAAAACACGTTTTGAAAACTGTGCTGTTCCTGCCCTATGAGGTACATGGTGGTGATCAAAGTTGCCAAAACGTGTTTATTTGTGCTGAAAAACACGTTTTGACAATTTCTGCACACTGGGGTTAACGGCTGACTCAGTGTGCTCTTCTGAGCCAGGCAGTTACACTGCGATTCTAAGGGCTGAGAAAACGCGTTTATTTCGGGCTGAAAAACACCTTTTGAAAACTGTGCTGTTCCTGACCTATAACTTACATGGTGGTGACCAAAGTTGCCAAAACGTGTTCATTTCTGCTGAGAAACACGTTTTGACAATTTCTGCACTCTGGGGTTAAGGGCTGACACAGTGGGCTCTTCTGAGACAGGCAGTTACACTGCGATTCCAAGGGCTGAGAAAACGCGTTTATTTCGGGCTGAAAAACACGTTTTGAAAACTGTGCTGTTCCTGCCCTATGAGGTACATGGGGGTGACCAAAGTTGCCAAAACGTGTTTATTTCTGCTGAAAAACACGTTTTGACAATTTCTGCACACTGGGGTTAAGGGCTGACACAGTGGGCTCTTCTGAGACAGGCAGTTACACTTCGATTCTAAGAGCTGAGAAAACGCGTTTATTTCGGGCTGAAAAACACGTTTTGAAAACTGTGCTGTTCCTGCCCTATAACTTACATGGTGGTGACCAAAGTTGCCAAAACGTGTTTATTTCTGCTGAAAAACACGTTTTGACAATTTCTGCACACTGGGGTTAAGGGCTGACACAGTGGGCTCTTCTGAGCCAGGCAGTTACACTGCGATTCCAAGGGCTGAGAAAACGCGTTTATTTCGGGCTGAAAAACACGTTTTGAAAACTGTGCTGTTCCTGCCCTATAAGTTATATGGTGATGACCAAAGTTGCCAAAACGTGTTTATTTCTGCTGAAAAACACGTTTTGACAATTTCTGCACTCTGGGGTTAAGGGCTGACACAGTGGGCTCTTCTGAGACAGGCAGTTACACTGCGATTCCTAGGGCTGAGAAAACGCGTTTATTTCGGGCTGAAAAACACGTTTTGAAAACTGTGCTGTTCCAGCCCTATAAGTTACATGGTGGTGACCAAAGTTGCCAAAACGTGTTTATTTGTGAGGAAAAACACGTTTTGACAATTTCTGCACACTGGGGTTAAGGGCTGACACAGTGGGCTTTTCTGAGCCAGGCAGTTACACTGCGATTCCAAGGGCTGAGAAAACGCGTTTATTTCGGGCTGAAAAATACGTTTTGAAAACTGTGCTGTTCCTGCCCTATAAGGTACGTGGGGGTGACCAAAGTTGCCAAAACGTGTTTATTTCTGCTGAAAAACACGTTTTGACAATTTCTGCACACTGGGGTTATGGGCTGACACAGTGGGCTCTTCTGAGACAGGCAGTTACACTTCGATTCAAAGAGCTGAGAAAACGCGTTTATTTCGGGCTGAAAAACACGTTTTGAAAACTGTGCTGTTCCTGCCCTATAAGTTATATGGTGGTGACATAAGTTGCCAAAAGGTGTTTATTTTTGCTGAAAAACACGTTTTGACAATTTCTGCACACTGGGGTTAAGGGCTGACACAGTGGGCTCTTCTGAGCCAGGCAGTTACACTGCGATTCCAAGGGCTGAGAAAACGCGTTTATTTCGGGCTGAAAAACACGTTTTGAAAACTGTGCTGTTCCTGCCCTATAAGTTACATGGTGGTGACCAAAGTTGCCAAAACGTGTTTATTTGTGAGGAAAAACACGTTTTGACAATTTCTGCACACTGGGGTTAAGGGCTGACTCAGTGTGCTCTTCTGAGCCAGGCAGTTACACTGCGATTCTAAGGGCTGAGAAAACGCGTTTATTTCGGGCTGAAAAACACCTTTTGAAAACTGTGCTGTTCCTGACCTATAACTTACATGGTGGTGACCAAAGTTGCCAAAACGTGTTCATTTCTGCTGAGAAACACGTTTTGACAATTTCTGCACTCTGGGGTTAAGGGCTGACACAGTGGGCTCTTCTGAGCCAGGCAGTTACACTGCGATTCCAAGGGCTGAGAAAACGCGTTTATTTCGAGCTGAAAAAAACGTTTTGAAAACTGTGCTGTTCCTGCCCTATAAGTTACATGGTGGTGACCAAACTTGCCAAAACGTGTTTATTTGTGCTGAAAAACACGTTTTGACAATTTCTGCACTCTGGGGTTAAGGGCTGATTCAGTGTGCTCTTCTGAGCCAGGCAGTTACACTTCGATTCTAAGAGCTGAGAAAACGCGTTTATTTCGGGCTGAAAAACACGTTTTGAAAACTGTGCTGTTCCTGACCTATAACTTACATGGTGGTGACCAAAGTTGCCAAAACGTGTTTATTTCTGCTGAAAAACACGTTTTGACAATTTCTGCACTCTGGGGTTAAGGGCTGACTCAGTGTGCTCTTCTGAGCCAGGCAGTTACACTTCGATTCTAAGAGCTGAGAAAACACGTTTATTTCGGGCTGAAAAACACGTTTTGAAAACTGTGCTGTTCCTGCCCTATAAGTTATATGGTGGTGACCAAAGTTTCCAAAACGTGTTTATTTCTGCTGAAAAACACGTTTTGACAATTTCTGCACACTGGGGTTAAGGGCTGACACAGTGGGCTCTTCTGAGCCAGGCAGTTACACTGCGATTCCAAGGGCTGAGAAAACGCGTTTGTTTCGGGCTGAAAAACACGTTTTGAAAACTGTGCTGTTCCTGCCCTATAAGTTATATGGTGGTGACCAAAGTTGCCAAAACGTGTTTATTTCTGCTGAAAAACACGTTTTGACAATTTCTGCACTCTGGGGTTAAGGGCTGACACAGTGGGCTCTTCTGAGACAGGCAGTTACACTGCGATTCCAAGGGCTGAGAAAACGCGTTTATTTCGGGCTGAAAAACACGTTTTGAAAACTGTGCTGTTCCTGCCCTATAACTTACATGGTGGTGACCAAAGTTGCCAAAACGTGTTTATTTCTGCTGAAAAACACGTTTTGACAATTTCTGCACACTGGGGTTAAGGGCTGACACAGTGGGCTCTTCTGAGCCAGGCAGTTACACTGCGATTCCAAGGGCTGAGAAAACGCGTTTATTTCGGGCTGAAAAACACGTTTTGAAAACTGTGCTGTTCCTGCCCTATAAGTTATATGGTGGTGACCAAAGTTGCCAAAACGTGTTTATTTCTGCTGAAAAACACGTTTTGACAATTTCTGCACTCTGGGGTTAAGGGCTGACACAGTGGGCTCTTCTGAGACAGGCAGTTACACTGCGATTCCTATGCTGAGAAAACGCGTTTATTTCGTGCTGAAAAACACGTTTTGAAAACTGTGCTGTTCCTGCCCTATAAGTTACATGGTGGTGATCAAAGTTGCCAAAACGTGTTTATTTGTGCTGAAAAACACGTTTTGACAATTTCTGCACACTGGGGTTAAGGGCTGACTCAGTGTGCTCTTCTGAGCCAGGCAGTTACACTGCGATTCTAAGGGCTGAGAAAACGCGTTTATTTCGGGCTGAAAAACACGTTTTGAAAACTGTGCTATTCCTGACCTATAACTTACATGGTGGTGACCAAAGTTGCCAAAACGTGTTCATTTCTGCTGAGAAACACGTTTTGACAATTTCTGCACTCTGGGGTTAAGGGCTGACACAGTGGGCTCTTCTGAGACAGGTAGTTACACTGCGATTCCAAGGGCTGAGAAAACGCGTTTATTTCGGGCTGAAAAACACGTTTTGAAAACTGTGCTGTTCCTGCCCTATGAGGTACATAGGGGTGACCAAAGTTGCCAAAACGTGTTTATTTCTGCTGAAAAACACGTTTTGACAATTTCTGCACACTGGGGTTAAGGGCTGACACAGTGGGCTCTTCTGAGACAGGCAGTTACACTTCGATTCTAAGAGCTGAGAAAACGCGTTTATTTCGGGCTGAAAAACACGTTTTGAAAACTGTGCTGTTCCTGCCCTATGAGGTACATGGGGGTGACCAAAGTTGCCAAAACGTGTTTATTTCTGCTGAAAAACACGTTTTGACAATTTCTGCACACTGGGGTTAAGGGCTGACACAGTGGGCTCTTCTGAGACAGGCAGTTACACTTCGATTCTAAGAGCTGAGAAAACGCGTTTATTTCGGGCTGAAAAACACGTTTTGAAAACTGTGCTGTTCCTGCCCTATAACTTACATGGTGGTGACCAAAGTTGCCAAAACGTGTTTATTTCTGCTGAAAAACACGTTTTGACAATTTCTGCACTCTGGGGTTAAGGGCTGATTCAGTGTGCTCTTCTGAGCCAGGCAGTTACACTTCGATTCTAAGAGCTGAGAAAACGCGTTTATTTCGGGCTGAAAAACACGTTTTGAAAACTGTGCTGTTCCTGCCCTATAAGTTATATGGTGGTGACCAAAGTTGCCAAAACGTGTTTATTTCTGCTGAAAAACACGTTTTGACAATTTCTGCACACTGGGGTTAAGGGCTGACACAGTGGGCTCTTCTGAGCTAGGCAGTTTCACTGCGATTCCAAGGGCTGCGAAAACGCGTTTATTTCGGGCTGAAAAACACGTTTTGAAAACTGTGCTGTTCCTGCCCTATGAGTTATATGGTGGTGACCAAAGTTGCCAAAACGTGTTTATTTCTGCTGAAAAACACGTTTTGACAATTTCTGCTCTCTGGGGTTAAGGGCTGACACAGTGGGCTCTTCTGAGACAGGCAGTTACACTGCGATTCCAAGGGCTGAGAAAACGCGTTTATTTCGGACTGAAAAACACGTTTTGAAAACTGTGCTGTTCCTGCCCTATAAGGTACATGGGGGTGACCAAAGTTGCCAAAACGTGTTTATTTCTGCTGAAAAACACGTTTTGACAATTTCTGCACACTGGGGTTAAGGGCTGACTCAGTGTGCTCTTCTGAGCCAAGCAGTTACACTGCCATTCTCTGGGCTGAGAAAACGCGTTTATTTCGGGCTGAAAAACACGTTTTGAAAACTGTGCTGTTCCTGCCCTATAACTTACATGGTGGTGACCAAAGTTGCCAAAACGTGTTTATTTGTGCTGAAAAACACGTTTTGACAATTTCTGCACACTAGGGTTAAGGGCTGACTCAGTGTGCTCTTCTGAACCAGGCAGTTACACCTCGATTCTAAGAGCTGAGAAAACGCATTTATTTCGGGCTGAAAAACACGTTTTGAAAACTGTGCTGTTCCTGCCCTATAAGTTATATGGTGGTGACCAAAGATGCCAAAACGTGTTCATTTCTGCTGCAAAAACACGTTTTGACAATTTCTGCACACTGGGGTTAAGGGCTGACACAGTGGGCTCTTCTGAGCCAGGCAGTTACACTGCGATTCCAAGGGCTGAGAAAACGCGTTTATTTCGGGCTGAAAAACACGTTTTGAAAACTGTGCTGTTCCTGCCCTATAAGGTACATGGGGGTGACCAAAGTTGCCAAAACGTGTTTATTTCTGCTGAAAAACACGTTTTGACAATTTCTGCACTCTGGGGTTAAGGGCTGACACAGTGGGCTCTTCTGAGACAGGCAGTTACACTGCGATTCCAAGGGCTGAGAAAACGCGTTGATTTCGGGCTGAAAAACACGTTTTGAAAACTGTGCTGTTCCTGCCCTATAACTTACATGGTGGTGACCAAAGTTGCCAAAACGTGTTTATTTCTGCTGAAAAACACGTTTTGACAATTTCTGCACTCTGGGGTTAAGGGCTGACTCAGTGTGCTCTTCTGAGCCAGGCAGTTACACTGCGATTCCAAGGGCTGAGAAAACGCGTTTATTTCGGGCTGAAAAACACGTTTTGAAAACTGTGCTGTTCCTGCCCTATGAGTTATATGGTGGTGACCAAAGTTGCCAAAACGTGTTTATTTCTGCTGAAAAACACGTTTTGACAATTTCTGCTCTCTGGGGTTAAGGGCTGACTCAGTGTGCTCTTCTGAACCAGGCAGTTACACCTCGATTCTAAGAGCTGAGAAAACGCATTTCTTTCGGGCTGAATAACACGTTTTGAAAACTGTGCTGTTCCTGCCCTATAAGTTATATGGTGGTGACCAAAGTTGCCAAAACGTGTTTATTTCTGCTGAAAAACACGTTTTGACAATTTCTGCACACTGGGGTTAAGGGCTGACACAGTGGGCTCTTCTTGAGACAGGCAGTTACACTTCGATTCTAAGAGCTGAGAAAACGCGTTTATTTCGGGTTGAAAAACACGTTTTGAAAACTGTGCTGTTCCTGCCCTATAACTTACATGGTGGTGACCAAAGTTGCCAAAACGTGTTTATTTCTGCTGAAAAACACGTTTTGACAATTTCTGCACTCTGAGGTTAAGGGCTGACACAGTGGGCTCTTCTGAGACAGGCAGTTACACTGCGATTCCTATGCTGAGAAAACGCGTTTATTTCGTGCTGAAAAACACGTTTTGAAAACTGTGCTGTTCCTGCCCTATAAGTTACATGGTGGTGATCAAAGTTGCCAAAACGTGTTTATTTGTGCTGAAAAACACGTTTTGACAATTTCTGCACACTGGGGTTAAGGGCTGACTCAGTGTGCTCTTCTGAGCCAGGCAGTTACACTGCGATTCTAAGGGCTGAGAAAACGCGTTTATTTCGGGCTGAAAAACACGTTTTGAAAACTGTGCTATTCCTGACCTATAACTTACATGGTGGTGACCAAAGTTGCCAAAACGTGTTCATTTCTGCTGAGAAACACGTTTTGACAATTTCTGCACTCTGGGGTTAAGGGCTGACACAGTGGGCTCTTCTGAGACAGGCAGTTACACTGCGATTCCAAGGGCTGAGAAAACGCGTTTATTTCGGGCTGAAAAACACGTTTTGAAAACTGTGCTGTTCCTGCCCTATGAGGTACATAGGGGTGACCAAAGTTGCCAAAACGTGTTTATTTCTGCTGAAAAACACGTTTTGACAATTTCTGCACACTGGGGTTAAGGGCTGACACAGTGGGCTCTTCTGAGACAGGCAGTTACACTTCGATTCTAAGAGCTGAGAAAACGCGTTTATTTCGGGCTGAAAAACACGTTTTGAAAACTGTGCTGTTCCTGCCCTATGAGGTACATGGGGGTGACCAAAGTTGCCAAAACGTGTTTATTTCTGCTGAAAAACACGTTTTGACAATTTCTGCACACTGGGGTTAAGGGCTGACACAGTGGGCTCTTCTGAGACAGGCAGTTACACTTCGATTCTAAGAGCTGAGAAAACGCGTTTATTTCGGGCTGAAAAACACGTTTTGAAAACTGTGCTGTTCCTGCCCTATAACTTACATGGTGGTGACCAAAGTTGCCAAAACGTGTTTATTTCTGCTGAAAAACACGTTTTGACAATTTCTGCACTCTGGGGTTAAGGGCTGATTCAGTGTGCTCTTCTGAGCCAGGCAGTTACACTTCGATTCTAAGAGCTGAGAAAACGCGTTTATTTCGGGCTGAAAAACACGTTTTGAAAACTGTGCTGTTCCTGCCCTATAAGTTATATGGTGGTGACCAAAGTTGCCAAAACGTGTTTATTTCTGCTGAAAAACACGTTTTGACAATTTCTGCACACTGGGGTTAAGGGCTGACACAGTGGGCTCTTCTGAGCCAGGCAGTTTCACTGCGATTCCAAGGGCTGCGAAAACGCGTTTATTTCGGGCTGAAAAACACGTTTTGAAAACTGTGCTGTTCCTGCCCTATGAGTTATATGGTGGTGACCAAAGTTGCCAAAACGTGTTCATTTCTGCTGAAAAACACGTTTTGACAATTTCTGCTCTCTGGGGTTAAGGGCTGACACAGTGGGCTCTTCTGAGACAGGCAGTTACACTGCGATTCCAAGGGCTGAGAAAACGCGTTTATTTCGGACTGAAAAACACGTTTTGAAAACTGTGCTGTTCCTGCCCTATAAGGTACATGGGGGTGACCAAAGTTGCCAAAACGTGTTTATTTCTGCTGAAAAACACGTTTTGACAATTTCTGCACACTGGGGTTAAGGGCTGACTCAGTGTGCTCTTCTGAGCCAAGCAGTTACACTGCCATTCTCTGGGCTGAGAAAACGCGTTTATTTCGGGCTGAAAAACACGTTTTGAAAACTGTGCTGTTCCTGCCCTATAACTTACATGGTGGTGACCAAAGTTGCCAAAACGTGTTTATTTGTGCTGAAAAACACGTTTTGACAATTTCTGCACACTAGGGTTAAGGGCTGACTCAGTGTGCTCTTCTGAACCAGGCAGTTACACCTCGATTCTAAGAGCTGAGAAAACGCATTTATTTCGGGCTGAAAAACACGTTTTGAAAACTGTGCTGTTCCTGCCCTATAAGTTATATGGTGGTGACCAAAGATGCCAAAACGTGTTCATTTCTGCTGCAAAAACACGTTTTGACAATTTCTGCACACTGGGGTTAAGGGCTGACACAGTGGGCTCTTCTGAGCCAGGCAGTTACACTGCGATTCCAAGGGCTGAGAAAACGCGTTTATTTCGGGCTGAAAAACACGTTTTGAAAACTGTGCTGTTCCTGCCCTATAAGGTACATGGGGGTGACCAAAGTTGCCAAAACGTGTTTATTTCTAATGAAAAACACGTTTTGACAATTTCTGCACTCTGGGGTTAAGGGCTGACACAGTGGGCTCTTCTGAGACAGGCAGTTACACTGCGATTCCAAGGGCTGAGAAAACGCGTTTATTTCGGGCTGAAAAACACGTTTTGAAAACTGTGCTGTTCCTGCCCTATAACTTACATGGTGGTGACCAAAGTTGCCAAAACGTGTTTATTTCTGCTGAAAAACACGTTTTGACAATTTCTGCACTCTGGGGTTAAGGGCTGACACAGTGGGCTCTTCTGAGACAGGCAGTTACACTGCGATTCCAAGGGCTGAGAAAACGCGTTGATTTCGGGCTGAAAAACACGTTTTGAAAACTGTGCTGTTCCTGCCCTATAACTTACATGGTGGTGACCAAAGTTGCCAAAACGTGTTTATTTCTGCTGAAAAACACGTTTTGACAATTTCTGCACTCTGGGGTTAAGGGCTGACTCAGTGTGCTCTTCTGAGCCAGGCAGTTACACTGCGATTCCAAGGGCTGAGAAAACGCGTTTATTTCGGGCTGAAAAACACGTTTTGAAAACTGTGCTGTTCCTGCCCTATGAGTTATATGGTGGTGACCAAAGTTGCCAAAACGTGTTTATTTCTGCTGAAAAACACGTTTTGACAATTTCTGCTCTCTGGGGTTAAGGGCTGACTCAGTGTGCTCTTCTGAACCAGGCAGTTACACCTCGATTCTAAGAGCTGAGAAAACGCATTTCTTTCGGGCTGAATAACACGTTTTGAAAACTGTGCTGTTCCTGCCCTATAAGTTATATGGTGGTGACCAAAGTTGCCAAACCGTGTTCATTTCTGCTGAAAAACACGTTTTGACAATTTCTGCACACTGGGGTTAAGGGCTGACACAGTGGGCTCTTCTGAGCCAGGCAGTTACACTGCGATTCCAAGGGCTGAGAAAACGCGTTTATTTCGGGCTGAAAAACACGTTTTGAAAACTGTGCTGTTCCTGCCCTATAAGGTACATGGGGGTGACCAAAGTTGCCAAAACGTGTTTATTTCTAATGAAAAACACGTTTTGACAATTTCTGCACTCTGGGGTTAAGGGCTGACACAGTGGGCTCTTCTGAGACAGGCAGTTACACTGCGATTCCAAGGGCTGAGAAAACGCGTTTATTTCGGGCTGAAAAACACGTTTTGAAAACTGTGCTGTTCCTGCCCTATAACTTACATGGGGGTGACCAAAGTTGCCAAAACGTGTTTATTTCTGCTGAAAAACACGTTTTGACAATTTCTGCACTCTGGGGTTAAGGGCTGACTCAGTGTGCTCTTCTGAGCCAGGCAGTTACACTGCGATTCCAAGGGCTGAGAAAACGCGTTTATTTCGGGCTGAAAAACACGTTTTGAAAACTGTGCTGTTCCTGCCCTATGAGTTATATGGTGGTGACCAAAGTTGCCAAAACGTGTTTATTTCTGCTGAAAAACACGTTTTGACAATTTCTGCTCTCTGGGGTTAAGGGCTGACACAGTGGGCTCTTCTGAGACAGGCAGTTACACTGCGATTCCAAGGGCTGAGAAAATGCGTTTATTTCGGGCTGAAAAACACGTTTTGAAAACTGTGCTGTTCCTGCCCTATAACTTACATGGGGGTGACCAAAGTTGCCAAAACGTGTTTATTTCTACTGAAAAACACGTTTTGACAATTTCTGCACTCTGGGGTTAAGGACTGACACAGTGGGCTCTTCTGAGACAGGCAGTTACACTGCGATTCCAAGGGCTGAGAAAACGCGTTTATTTCGGGCTGAAAAACACGTTTGGAAAACTGTGCTGTTCCTGCCCTATAACTTACATGGTGGTGACCAAAGTTGCCAAAACGTGTTTATTTCTGCTGAAAAACACGTTTTGACAATTTCTGCACTCTGGGGTTAAGGGCTGACTCAGTGAGCTCTTCTGAGCCAGGCAGTTACACTTCGATTCTAAGGGCTGAGAAAACGCGTTTATTTCGGGCTGAAAAACACGTTTTGAAAACTGTGCTGTTCCTGCCCTATAACTTACATGGTGGTGACCAAAGTTGCCAAAACGTGTTTATTTGTGCTGAAAAACACGTTTTGACAATTTCTGCACACTAGGGTTAAGGGCTGACTCAGTGTGCTCTTCTGAACCAGGCAGTTACACCTCGATTCTAAGAGCTGAGAAAACGCATTTCTTTCGGGCTGAATAACACGTTTTGAAAACTGTGCTGTTCCTGCCCTATAAGTTATATGGTGGTGACCAAAGTTGCCAAAACGTGTTCATTTCTGCTGAAAAACACGTTTTGACAATTTCTGCACACTGGGGTTAAGGGCTGACACAGTGGGCTCTTCTGAGCCAGGCAGTTACACTGCGATTCCAAGGGCTGAGAAAACGCGTTTATTTCGGGCTGAAAAACACGTTTTGAAAACTGTGCTGTTCCTGCCCTATAAGGTACATGGGGGTGACCAAAGTTGCCAAAACGTGTTTATTTCTAATGAAAAACACGTTTTGACAATTTCTGCACTCTGGGGTTAAGGGCTGACACAGTGGGCTCTTCTGAGACAGGCAGTTACACTGCGATTCCAAGGGCTGAGAAAACGCGTTTATTTCGGGCTGAAAAACACGTTTTGAAAACTGTGCTGTTCCTGCCCTATAACTTACATGGGGGTGACCAAAGTTGCCAAAACGTGTTTATTTCTGCTGAAAAACACGTTTTGACAATTTCTGCACTCTGGGGTTAAGGGCTGACACAGTGGGCTCTTCTGAGACAGGCAGTTACACTTTGATTCTAAGGGCTGAGAAAACGCGTTTATTTCGGGCTGAAAAACACGTTTTGAAAACTGTGCTGTTCCTGCCCTATAACTTACATGGTGGTGACCAAAGTTGCCAAAACGTGTTTATTTGTGCTGAAAAACACGTTTTGACAATTTCTGCACTCTGGGGTTAAGGGCTGACTCAGTGTGCTCTTCTGAGCCAGGCAGTTACACTTCGATTCTAAGAGCTGAGAAAACGCGTTTATTTCGGGCTGAAAAACACGTTTTGAAAACTGTGCTGTTCCTGCCCTTTAAGTTATATGGTGGTGACATAAGTTGCCAAAACGTGTTTATTTCTGCTGAAAAACACGTTTTGACAATTTCTGCACACTGGGGTTAAGGGCTGACACAGTGGGCTCTTCTGAGCCAGGCAGTTACACTGCGATTCCAAGGGCTGAGAAAACGCGTTTATTTCGGGCTGAAAAACACGTTTTGAAAACTGTGCTGTTCCTGCCCTATAAGTTATATGGTGGTGACCAAAGTTGCCAAAACGTGTTTATTTCTGCTGAAAAACACGTTTTGACAATTTCTGCACTCTGGGGTTAAGGGCTGACACAGTGGGCTCTTCTGAGACAGGCAGTTACACTGCGATTCCAAGGGCTGAGAAAACGCGTTTATTTCGGGCTGAAAAACACGTTTTGAAAACTGTGCTGTTCCTGCCCTATAACTTACATGGGGGTGACCAAAGTTGCCAAAACGTGTTTATTTCTGCTGAAAAACACGTTTTGACAATTTCTGCACTCTGGGGTTAAGGGCTGACACAGTGGGCTCTTCTGAGACAGGCAGTTACACTTTGATTCTAAGGGCTGAGAAAACGCGTTTATTTCGGGCTGAAAAACACGTTTTGAAAACTGTGCTGTTCCTGCCCTATAACTTACATGGGGGTGACCAAAGTTGCCAAAACGTGTTTATTTGTGCTGAAAAACACGTTTTGACAATTTCTGCACTCTGGGGTTAAGGGCTGACTCAGTGTGCTCTTCTGAGCCAGGCAGTTACACTTCGATTCTAAGAGCTGAGAAAACGCGTTTATTTCGGGCTGAAAAACACGTTTTGAAAACTGTGCTGTTCCTGCCCTATAAGTTATATGGTGGTGACATAAGTTGCCAAAACGTGTTTATTTCTGCTGAAAAACACGTTTTGACAATTTCTGCACACTGGGGTTAAGGGCTGACACAGTGGGCTCTTCTGAGCCAGGCAGTTACACTGCGATTCCAAGGGCTGAGAAAACGCGTTTATTTCGGGCTGAAAAACACGTTTTGAAAACTGTGCTGTTCCTGCCCTATAAGTTACATGGTGGTGACCAAAGATTCCAAAACGTGTTTATTTGTGAGGAAAAACACGTTTTGACAATTTCTGCACACTGGGGTTAAGGGCTGACTCAGTGTGCTCTTCTGAGCCAGGCAGTTACACTGCGTTTCTAAGGGCTGAGAAAACGCGTTTATTTCGGGCTGAAAAACACGTTTTGAAAACTGTGCTGTTCCTGCCCTATGAGGTACATGGGGGTGACCAAAGTTGCCAAAACGTGTTTATTTCTGCAGAAAAACACGTTTTGACAATTTCTGCACACTGGGGTTAAGAGCTGACACAGTGGGCTCTTATGAGCCAGGCAGTTACACTGCGATTCCATGGGCTGAAAAAAACGCGTTTATTTCGGGCTGAAAAACACGTTTTGAAAACTGTGCTGTTCCTGCCCTATAACATACATGGGGGTGACCAATGTTGCCATAACGTGTTTATTTCTGCTGAAAAACACGTTTTGACAATTTCTGCACACTGGGGTTAAGGGCTGACACAGTGGGCTCTTCTGAGACAGGCAGTTACACTTCGATTCTAAGAGCTGAGAAAACACGTTTATTTCGGGCTGAAAAACACGTTTTGAAAACTGTGCTGTTCCTGCCCTATAACTTACATGGTGGTGACCAAAGTTGCCAAAACGTGTTTATTTCTGCTGAAAAACACATTTTGACAATTTCTGCACTCTGGGGTTAAGGGCTGACACAGTGGGCTCTTCTGAGACAGGCAGTTACACTTCGATTCTAAGGGCTGAGAAACCGCGTTTATTTCGGGCTGAAAAACACGTTTTGAAAACTGTGCTGTTCCTGCCCTATAACTTACATGGTGGTGACCAAAGTTGCCAAAACGTGTTCATTTCTGCTGAGAAACACGTTTTGACAATTTCTGCACTCTGGGGTTAAGGGCTGACACAGTGGGCTCTTCTGAGACAGGCAGTTACACTGCAATTCCAAGGGCTGAGAAAACGCGTTTATTTCGGGCTGAAAAACACGTTTTGAAAACTGTGCAGTTCCTGCCCTATGAGGTACATGGTGGTGACCAAAGTTGCCAAAACGTGTTTATTTGTGCTGAAAAACACGTTTTGACAATTTCTGCACACTAGGGTTAAGGGCTGACTCAGTGTGCTCTTCTGAACCAGGCAGTTACACCTCGATTCTAAGAGCTGAGAAAACGCATTTATTTCGGGCTGAAAAACACGTTTTGAAAACTGTGCTGTTCCTGCCCTATAAGTTATATGGTGGTGACCAAAGATGCCAAAACGTGTTCATTTCTGCTGAAAAACACGTTTTGACAATTTCTGCACACTGGGGTTAAGGGCTGACACAGTGGGCTCTTCTGAGCCAGGCAGTTACACTGCGATTCCAAGGGCTGAGAAAACGCGTTTATTTCGGGCTGAAAAACACGTTTTGAAAACTGTGCTGTTCCTGCCCTATAAGGTACATGGGGGTGACCAAAGTTGCCAAAACGTGTTTATTTCTAATGAAAAACACGTTTTGACAATTTCTGCACTCTGGGGTTAAGGGCTGACACAGTGGGCTCTTCTGAGACAGGCAGTTACACTGCGATTCCAAGGGCTGAGAAAACGCGTTTATTTCGGGCTGAAAAACACGTTTTGAAAACTGTGCTGTTCCTGCCCTATAACTTACATGGTGGTGACCAAAGTTGCCAAAACGTGTTTATTTCTGCTGAAAAACACGTTTTGACAATTTCTGCACTCTGGGGTTAAGGGCTGACACAGTGGGCTCTTCTGAGACAGGCAGTTACACTGCGATTCCAAGGGCTGAGAAAACGCGTTTATTTCGGGCTGAAAAACACGTTTTGAAAACTGTGCTGTTCCTGCCCTATAACTTACATGGTGGTGACCAAAGTTGCCAAAACGTGTTTATTTCTGCTGAAAAACACGTTTTGACAATTTCTGCACTCTGGGGTTAAGGGCTGACTCAGTGTGCTCTTCTGAGCCAGGCAGTTACACTGCGATTCCAAGGGCTGAGAAAACGCGTTTATTTCGGGCTGAAAAACACGTTTTGAAAACTGTGCTGTTCCTGCCCTATGAGTTATATGGTGGTGACCAAAGTTGCCAAAACGTGTTTATTTCTGCTGAAAAACACGTTTTGACAATTTCTGCTCTCTGGGGTTAAGGGCTGACTCAGTGTGCTCTTCTGAACCAGGCAGTTACACCTCGATTCTAAGAGCTGAGAAAACGCATTTCTTTCGGGCTGAATAACACGTTTTGAAAACTGTGCTGTTCCTGCCCTATAAGTTATATGGTGGTGACCAAAGTTGCCAAAACGTGTTCATTTCTGCTGAAAAACACGTTTTGACAATTTCTGCACACTGGGGTTAAGGGCTGACACAGTGGGCTCTTCTGAGCCAGGCAGTTACACTGCGATTCCAAGGGCTGAGAAAACGCGTTTATTTCGGGCTGAAAAACACGTTTTGAAAACTGTGCTGTTCCTCCCCTATAAGGTACATGGGGGTGACCAAAGTTGCCAAAACGTGTTTATTTCTAATGAAAAACACGTTTTGACAATTTCTGCACTCTGGGGTTAAGGGCTGACACAGTGGGCTCTTCTGAGACAGGCAGTTACACTGCGATTCCAAGGGCTGAGAAAACGCGTTTATTTCGGGCTGAAAAACACGTTTTGAAAACTGTGCTGTTCCTGCCCTATAACTTACATGGGGGTGACCAAAGTTGCCAAAACGTGTTTATTTCTGCTGAAAAACACGTTTTGACAATTTCTGCACTCTGGGGTTAAGGGCTGACTCAGTGTGCTCTTCTGAGCCAGGCAGTTACACTGCGATTCCAAGGGCTGAGAAAACGCGTTTATTTCGGGCTGAAAAACACGTTTTGAAAACTGTGCTGTTCCTGCCCTATGAGTTATATGGTGGTGACCAAAGTTGCCAAAACGTGTTTATTTCTGCTGAAAAACACGTTTTGACAATTTCTGCTCTCTGGGGTTAAGGGCTGACACAGTGGGCTCTTCTGAGACAGGCAGTTACACTGCGATTCCAAGGGCTGAGAAAATGCGTTTATTTCGGGCTGAAAAACACGTTTTGAAAACTGTGCTGTTCCTGCCCTATAACTTACATGGGGGTGACCAAAGTTGCCAAAACGTGTTTATTTCTACTGAAAAACACGTTTTGACAATTTCTGCACTCTGGGGTTAAGGACTGACACAGTGGGCTCTTCTGAGACAGGCAGTTACACTGCGATTCCAAGGGCTGAGAAAACGCGTTTATTTCGGGCTGAAAAACACGTTTGGAAAACTGTGCTGTTCCTGCCCTATAACTTACATGGTGGTGACCAAAGTTGCCAAAACGTGTTTATTTCTGCTGAAAAACACGTTTTGACAATTTCTGCACTCTGGGGTTAAGGGCTGACTCAGTGAGCTCTTCTGAGCCAGGCAGTTACACTTCGATTCTAAGGGCTGAGAAAACGCGTTTATTTCGGGCTGAAAAACACGTTTTGAAAACTGTGCTGTTCCTGCCCTATAACTTACATGGTGGTGACCAAAGTTGCCAAAACGTGTTTATTTGTGCTGAAAAACACGTTTTGACAATTTCTGCACACTAGGGTTAAGGGCTGACTCAGTGTGCTCTTCTGAACCAGGCAGTTACACCTCGATTCTAAGAGCTGAGAAAACGCATTTCTTTCGGGCTGAATAACACGTTTTGAAAACTGTGCTGTTCCTGCCCTATAAGTTATATGGTGGTGACCAAAGTTGCCAAAACGTGTTCATTTCTGCTGAAAAACACGTTTTGACAATTTCTGCACACTGGGGTTAAGGGCTGACACAGTGGGCTCTTCTGAGCCAGGCAGTTACACTGCGATTCCAAGGGCTGAGAAAACGCGTTTATTTCGGGCTGAAAAACACGTTTTGAAAACTGTGCTGTTCCTGCCCTATAAGGTACATGGGGGTGACCAAAGTTGCCAAAACGTGTTTATTTCTAATGAAAAACACGTTTTGACAATTTCTGCACTCTGGGGTTAAGGGCTGACACAGTGGGCTCTTCTGAGACAGGCAGTTACACTGCGATTCCAAGGGCTGAGAAAACGCGTTTATTTCGGGCTGAAAAACACGTTTTGAAAACTGTGCTGTTCCTGCCCTATAACTTACATGGGGGTGACCAAAGTTGCCAAAACGTGTTTATTTCTGCTGAAAAACACGTTTTGACAATTTCTGCACTCTGGGGTTAAGGGCTGACACAGTGGGCTCTTCTGAGACAGGCAGTTACACTTTGATTCTAAGGGCTGAGAAAACGCGTTTATTTCGGGCTGAAAAACACGTTTTGAAAACTGTGCTGTTCCTGCCCTATAACTTACATGGTGGTGACCAAAGTTGCCAAAACGTGTTTATTTGTGCTGAAAAACACGTTTTGACAATTTCTGCACTCTGGGGTTAAGGGCTGACTCAGTGTGCTCTTCTGAGCCAGGCAGTTACACTTCGATTCTAAGAGCTGAGAAAACGCGTTTATTTCGGGCTGAAAAACACGTTTTGAAAACTGTGCTGTTCCTGCCCTTTAAGTTATATGGTGGTGACATAAGTTGCCAAAACGTGTTTATTTCTGCTGAAAAACACGTTTTGACAATTTCTGCACACTGGGGTTAAGGGCTGACACAGTGGGCTCTTCTGAGCCAGGCAGTTACACTGCGATTCCAAGGGCTGAGAAAACGCGTTTATTTCGGGCTGAAAAACACGTTTTGAAAACTGTGCTGTTCCTGCCCTATAAGTTATATGGTGGTGACCAAAGTTGCCAAAACGTGTTTATTTCTGCTGAAAAACACGTTTTGACAATTTCTGCACTCTGGGGTTAAGGGCTGACACAGTGGGCTCTTCTGAGACAGGCAGTTACACTGCGATTCCAAGGGCTGAGAAAACGCGTTTATTTCGGGCTGAAAAACACGTTTTGAAAACTGTGCTGTTCCTGCCCTATAACTTACATGGGGGTGACCAAAGTTGCCAAAACGTGTTTATTTCTGCTGAAAAACACGTTTTGACAATTTCTGCACTCTGGGGTTAAGGGCTGACACAGTGGGCTCTTCTGAGACAGGCAGTTACACTTTGATTCTAAGGGCTGAGAAAACGCGTTTATTTCGGGCTGAAAAACACGTTTTGAAAACTGTGCTGTTCCTGCCCTATAACTTACATGGTGGTGACCAAAGTTGCCAAAACGTGTTTATTTGTGCTGAAAAACACGTTTTGACAATTTCTGCACTCTGGGGTTAAGGGCTGACTCAGTGTGCTCTTCTGAGCCAGGCAGTTACACTTCGATTCTAAGAGCTGAGAAAACGCGTTTATTCGGGCTGAAAAACACGTTTTGAAAACTGTGCTGTTCCTGCCCTATAAGTTATATGGTGGTGACATAAGTTGCCAAAACGTGTTTATTTCTGCTGAAAAACACGTTTTGACAATTTCTGCACACTGGGGTTAAGGGCTGACACAGTGGGCTCTTCTGAGCCAGGCAGTTACACTGCGATTCCAAGGGCTGAGAAAACGCGTTTATTTCGGGCTGAAAAACACGTTTTGAAAACTGTGCTGTTCCTGCCCTATAAGTTACATGGTGGTGACCAAAGATTCCAAAACGTGTTTATTTGTGAGGAAAAACACGTTTTGACAATTTCTGCACACTGGGGTTAAGGGCTGACTCAGTGTGCTCTTCTGAGCCAGGCAGTTACACTGCGTTTCTAAGGGCTGAGAAAACGCGTTTATTTCGGGCTGAAAAACACGTTTTGAAAACTGTGCTGTTCCTGCCCTATGAGGTACATGGGGGTGACCAAAGTTGCCAAAACGTGTTTATTTCTGCAGAAAAACACGTTTTGACAATTTCTGCACACTGGGGTTAAGAGCTGACACAGTGGGCTCTTATGAGCCAGGCAGTTACACTGCGATTCCATGGGCTGAAAAAAACGCGTTTATTTCGGGCTGAAAAACACGTTTTGAAAACTGTGCTGTTCCTGCCCTATAACATACATGGGGGTGACCAATGTTGCCATAACGTGTTTATTTCTGCTGAAAAACACGTTTTGACAATTTCTGCACACTGGGGTTAAGGGCTGACACAGTGGGCTCTTCTGAGACAGGCAGTTACACTTCGATTCTAAGAGCTGAGAAAACACGTTTATTTCGGGCTGAAAAACACGTTTTGAAAACTGTGCTGTTCCTGCCCTATAACTTACATGGTGGTGACCAAAGTTGCCAAAACGTGTTTATTTCTGCTGAAAAACACGTTTTGACAATTTCTGCACTCTGGGGTTAAGGGCTGACACAGTGGGCTCTTCTGAGACAGGCAGTTACACTTCGATTCTAAGGGCTGAGAAACCGCGTTTATTTCGGGCTGAAAAACACGTTTTGAAAACTGTGCTGTTCCTGCCCTATAACTTACATGGTGGTGACCAAAGTTGCCAAAACGTGTTCATTTCTGCTGAGAAACACGTTTTGACAATTTCTGCACTCTGGGGTTAAGGGCTGACACAGTGGGCTCTTCTGAGACAGGCAGTTACACTGCAATTCCAAGGGCTGAGAAAACGCGTTTATTTCGGGCTGAAAAACACGTTTTGAAAACTGTGCAGTTCCTGCCCTATGAGGTACATGGGGGTGACCAAAGTTGCCAAAACGTGTTTATTTCTGCTGAAAAACAAGTTTTGACAATTTCTGCACACTGGGGTTAAGGGCTGACACAGTGGGCTCTTCTGAGACAGGCAGTTACACTTCGATTCTAAGAGCTGAGAAAACGCGTTTATCAGGCTGAAAAACACGTTTTGAAAACTGTGCTGTTCCTGCCCTATAACTTACATGGTGGTGACCAAAGTTGCCAAAACGTGTTTATTACGGCTGAAAAACTTGTTTTGACAATTTCTGCACTCTGGGGTTAAGGGCTGACTCAGTGTGCTCTTCTGAACCAGGCAGTTACACTTCGATTCTAAGAGCTGAGAAAACGCGTTTATTTCGGGCTGAAAAACACGTTTTGAAAACTGTGCTGTTCCTGCCCTATAAGTTATATGGTGGTGACCAAAGTTGCCAAAACGTGTTTATTTCTGCTGAAAAACACGTTTTGACAATTTCTGCACACTGGGGTTAAGGGCTGACACAGTGGGCTCTTCTGAGCCAGGCAGTTACACTGCGATTCCAAGGGCTGAGAAAACGCGTTTATTTCGGGCTGAAAAACACGTTTTGAAAACTGTGCTGTTCCTGCCCTATAAGGTACATGGGGGTGACCAAAGTTGCCAAAACGTGTTTATTTCTAATGAAAAACACGTTTTGACAATTTCTGCACTCTGGGGTTAAGTGCTGACACAGTGGGCTCTTCTGAGACAGGCAGTTACACTGCGATTCCAAGGGCTGAGAAAACGCGTTTATTTCGGGCTGAAAAACACGTTTTGAAAACTGTGCTGTTCCTGCCCTATAACTTACATGGGGGTGACCAAAGTTGCCAAAACGTGTTTATTTCTGCTGAAAAACACGTTTTGACAATTTCTGCACTCTGGGGTTAAGGGCTGACACAGTGGGCTCTTCTGAGACAGGCAGTTACACTGCGATTCCAAGGGCTGAGAAAACGCGTTTATTTCGGGCTGAAAAACACGTTTTGAAAACTGTGCTGTTCCGGCCCTATAACTTACATGGTGGTGACCAAAGTTGCCAAAACGTGTTTATTTCTGCTGAAAAACACGTTTTGACAATTTCTGCACTCTGGGGTTAAGGGCTGACTCAGTGTGCTCTTCTGAGCCAGGCAGTTACACTGCGATTCCAAGGTCTGAGAAAACGCGTTTATTTCGGGCTGAAAAACATGTTTTGAAAACTGTGCTGTTCCTGCCCTATGAGTTATATGGTGGTGACCAAAGTTGCCAAAACGTGTTTATTTCTGCTGAAAAACACGTTTTGACAATTTCTGCTCTCTGGGGTTAAGGGCTGACACAGTGGGCTCTTCTGAGACAGGCAGTTACACTGCGATTCCAAGGGCTGAGAAAACGCGTTTATTTCGGGGTGAAAAACACGTTTTGAAAACTGTGCTGTTCCTGCCCTATAAGGTACATGGGGGTGACCAAAGTTGCCAAAACGTGTTTATTTCTAATGAAAAACACGTTTTGACAATTTCTGCACTCTGGGGTTAAGGGCTGACACAGTGGGCTCTTCTGAGACAGGCAGTTACACTGCGATTCCAAGGGCTGAGAAAACGCGTTTATTTCGGGCTGAAAAACACGTTTTGAAAACTGTGCTGTTCCTGCCCTATAACTTACATGGGGGTGACCAAAGTTGCCAAAACGTGTTTATTTCTGCTGAAAAACACGTTTTGACAATTTCTGCACTCTGGGGTTAAGGGCTGACACAGTGGGCTCTTCTGAGACAGGCAGTTACACTGCGATTCCAAGGGCTGAGAAAACGCGTTTATTTCGGGCTGAAAAACACGTTTTGAAAACTGTGCTGTTCCTGCCCTATAACTTACATGGTGGTGACCAAAGTTGCCAAAACGTGTTTATTTCTGCTGAAAAACACGTTTTGACAATTTCTGCACTCTGGGGTTAAGGGCTGACTCAGTGTGCTCTTCTGAGCCAGGCAGTTACACTTCGATTCTAAGAGCTGAGAAAACGCGTTTATTTCGGGCTGAAAAACACGTTTTGAAAACTGTGCTGTTCCTGCCCTATAAGTTATATGGTGGTGACATAAGTTGCCAAAACGTGTTTATTTCTGCTGAAAAACACGTTTTGACAATTTCTGCACACTGGGGTTAAGGGCTGACACAGTGGGCTCTTCTGAGCCAGGCAGTTACACTGCGATTCCAAGGGCTGAGAAAACGCGTTTATTTCGGGCTGAAAAACACTTTTTGAAAACTGTGCTGTTCCTGCCCTATACGTTATATGGTGGTGACCAAAGTTTCCAAAACGTGTTTATTTCTGCTGAAAAACACGTTTTGACAATTTCTGCACTCTGGGGTTAAGGGCTGACACAGTGGGCTCTTCTGAGAAAGGCAGTTACACTGCGATTCCTAGGGCTGAGAAAACGCGTTTATTTCGGGCTGAAAAACACGTTTTGAAAACTGTGCTGTTCCTGACCTATAACTTACATGGTGGTGACCAAAGTTGCCAAAACGTGTTCATTTCTGCTGAGAAACACGTTTTGACAATTTCTGCACTCTGGGGTTAAGGGCTGACACAGTGGGCTCTTCTGAGACAGGCAGTTACACTGCGATTCCAAGGGCTGAGAAAACGCGTTTATTTCGGGCTGAAAAACACGTTTTGAAAACTGTGCTGTTCCTGCCCTATGAGGTAAATGGGGGTGACCAAAGTTGCCAAAACGTGTTTATTTCTGCAGAAAAACACGTTTTGACAATTTCTGCACACTGGGGTTAAGAGCTGACACAGTGGGCTCTTCTGAGCCAGGCAGTTACACTGCGATTCCATGGGCTGAAAAAAACGCGTTTATTTCGGGCTGAAAAACACGTTTTGAAAACTGTGCTGTTCCTGCCCTATAACATACATGGGGGTGACCAATGTTGCCATAACGTGTTTATTTCTGCTGAAAAACACGTTTTGACAATTTCTGCACACTGGGGTTAAGGGCTGACACAGTGGGCTCTTCTGAGACAGGCAGTTACACTTCGATTCTAAGAGCTGAGAAAACACGTTTATTTCGGGCTGAAAAACACGTTTTGAAAACTGTGCTGTTCCTGCCCTATAACTTACATGGTGGTGACCAAAGTTGCCAAAACGTGTTTATTTCTGCTGAAAAACACGTTTTGACAATTTCTGCACTCTGGGGTTAAGGGCTGACTCAGTGTGCTCTTCTGAGCCAGGCAGTTACACTGCGATTCTAAGGGCTGAGAAAACGCGTTTATTTCGGGCTGAAAAACACGTTTTGAAAACTGTGCTGTTCCTGACCTATAACTTACATGGTGGTGACCAAAGTTGCCAAAACGTGTTCATTTCTGCTGAGAAACACGTTTTGACAATTTCTGCACTCTGGGGTTAAGGGCTGACACAGTGGGCTCTTCTGAGCCAGGCAGTTACACTGCGATTCCAAGGGCTGAGAAAACGCGTTTATTTCGAGCTGAAAAACACGTTTTGAAAACTGTGCTGTTCCTGCCCTATAAGTTACATGGTGGTGACCAAACTTGCCAAAACGTGTTTATTTCTGCTGAAAAACACGTTTTGACAATTTCTGCACTCTGGGGTTAAGGGCTGATTCAGTGTGCTCTTCTGAGCCAGGCAGTTACACTTCGATTCTAAGAGCTGAGAAAACGCGATAATTTCGGGCTGAAAAACACGTTTTGAAAACTGTGCTGTTCCTGCCCTATAACTTACATGGTGGTGACCAAAGTTGCCAAAACGTGTTTATTTCTGCTGAAAAACACGTTTTGACAATTTCTGCACTCTGGGGTTAAGGGCTGACTCAGTGTGCTCTTCTGAGCCAGGCAGTTACACTTCGATTCTAAGAGCTGAGAAAACACGTTTATTTCGGGCTGAAAAACACGTTTTGAAAACTGTGCTGTTCCTGCCCTATAAGTTATATGGTGGTGACCAAAGTTGCCAAAACGTGTTTATTTCTGCTGAAAAACACGTTTTGACAATTTCTGCACTCTGGGGTTAAGGGCTGACACAGTGGGCTCTTCTGAGACAGGCAGTTACACTGCGATTCCAAGGGCTGAGAAAACGCGTTTATTTCGGGCTGAAAAACACGTTTTGAAAACTGTGCTGTTCCTGCCCTATAACTTACATGGTGGTGACCAAAGTTGCCAAAACGTGTTTATTTCTGCTGAAAAACACGTTTTGACAATTTCTGCACACTGGGGTTAAGGGCTGACACAGTGGGCTCTTCTGAGCCAGGCAGTTACACTGCGATTCCAAGGGCTGAGAAAACGCGTTTATTTCGGGCTGAAAAACACGTTTTGAAAACTGTGCTGTTCCTGCCCTATAACTTACATGGTGGTGACCAAAGTTGCCAAAACGTGTTTATTTGTGCTGAAAAACACGTTTTGACAATTTCTGCACACTGGGGTTAAGGGCTGACACAGTGGGCTCTTCTGAGACAGGCAGTTACACTTCGATTCTAAGAGCTGAGAAAACGCGTTTATTTCGGGCTGAAAAACACGTTTTGAAAACTGTGCTGTTCCTGCCCTATGAGGTACATGGGGGTGACCAAAGTTGCCAAAACGTGTTTATTTCTGCTGAAAAACACGTTTTGACAATTTCTGCACACTGGGGTTAAGGGCTGACACAGTGGGCTCTTCTGAGACAGGCAGTTACACTTCGATTCTAAGAGCTGAGAAAACGCGTTTATTTCGGGCTGAAAAACACGTTTTGAAAACTGTGCTGTTCCTGCCCTATAACTTACATGGTGGTGACCAAAGTTGCCAAAACGTATTTATTTCTGCTGAAAAACTCGTTTTGACAATTTCTGCACTCTGGGGTTAAGGGCTGATTCAGTGTGCTCTTCTGAGCCAGGCAGTTACACTTCAATTCTAAGAGCTGAGAAAACGCGTTTATTTCGGGCTGAAAAACACGTTTTGAAAACTGTGCTGTTCCTGCCCTATAAGTTATATGGTGGTGACCAAAGTTGCCAAAACGTGTTTATTTCTGCTGAAAAACACGTTTTGACAATTTCTGCACACTGGGGTTAAGGGCTGACACAGTGGGCTCTTCTGAGCCAGGCAGTTACACTGCGATTCCAAGGGCTGCGAAAACGCGTTTATTTCGGGCTGAAAAACACGTTTTGAAAACTGTGCTGTTCCTGCCCTATGAGTTATATGGTGGTGACCAAAGTTGCCAAAACGTGTTTATTTCTGCTGAAAAACACGTTTTGACAATTTCTGCTCTCTGGGGTTAAGGGCTGACACAGTGGGCTCTTCTGAGACAGGCAGTTACACTGCGATTCCAAGGGCTGAGAAAACGCGTTTATTTCGGACTGAAAAACACGTTTTGAAAACTGTGCTGTTCCTGCCCTATAAGGTACATGGGGGTGACCAAAGTTGCCAAAACGTGTTTATTTCTGCTGAAAAACACGTTTTGACAATTTCTGCACACTGGGGTTAAGGGCTGACTCAGTGTGCTCTTCTGAGCCAAGCAGTTACACTGCGATTCTCTGGGCTGAGAAAACGCGTTTATTTCGGGCTGAAAAACACGTTTTGAAAACTGTGCTGTTCCTGCCCTATAAGTTATATGGTGGTGACCAAAGTTGCCAAAACGTGTTCATTTCTGCTGAAAAACACGTTTTGACAATTTCTGCACACTGGGGTTAAGGGCTGACACAGTGGGCTCTTCTGAGCTAGGCAGTTACACTGCGATTCCAAGGGCTGAGAAAACGCGTTTATTTCGGGCTGAAAAACACGTTTTGAAAACTGTGCTGTTCCTGCCCTATAAGGTACATGGGGGTGACCAAAGTTGCCAAAACGTGTTTATTTCTAATGAAAAACACGTTTTGACAATTTCTGCACTCTGGGGTTAAGGGCTGACACAGTGGGCTCTTCTGAGACAGGCAGTTACACTGCGATTCCAAGGGCTGAGAAAACGCGTTTATTTCGGGCTGAAAAACACGTTTTGAAAACTGTGCTGTTCCTGCCCTATAACTTACATGGGGGTGACCAAAGTTGCCAAAACGTGTTTATTTCTGCTGAAAAACACGTTTTGACAATTTCTGCACTCTGGGGTTAAGGGCTGACTCAGTGTGCTCTTCTGAGCCAGGCAGTTACACTGCGATTCCAAGGGCTGAGAAAACGCGTTTATTTCGGGCTGAAAAACACGTTTTGAAAACTGTGCTGTTCCTGCCCTATGAGTTATATGGTGGTGACCAAAGTTGCCAAAACGTGTTTATTTCTGCTGAAAAACACGTTTTGACAATTTCTGCTCTCTGGGGTTAAGGGCTGACACAGTGGGCTCTTCTGAGACAGGCAGTTACACTGCGATTCCAAGGGCTGAGAAAACGCGTTTATTTCGGGCTGAAAAACACGTTTTGAAAACTGTGCTGTTCCTGCCCTATAACTTACATGGGGGTGACCAAAGTTGCCAAAACGTGTTTATTTCTGCTGAAAAACACGTTTTGACAATTTCTGCACTCTGGGGTTAAGGGCTGACACAGTGGGCTCTTCTGAGACAGGCAGTTACACTGCGATTCCAAGGGCTGAGAAAACGCGTTTATTTCGGGCTGAAAAACACGTTTGGAAAACTGTGCTGTTCCTGCCCTATAACTTACATGGTGGTGACCAAAGTTGCCAAAACGTGTTTATTTCTGCTGAAAAACACATTTTGACAATTTCTGCACTCTGAGGTTAAGGGCTGACTCAGTGAGCTCTTCTGAGCCAGGCAGTTACACTTCGATTCTAAGGGCTGAGAAAACGCGTTTATTTCGGGCTGAAAAACACGTTTTGAAAACTGTGCTGTTCCTGCCCTATAACTTACATGGTGGTGACCAAAGTTGCCAAAACGTGTTTATTTGTGCTGAAAAACACGTTTTGACAATTTCTGCACACTAGGGTTAAGGGCTGACTCAGTGTGCTCTTCTGAACCAGGCAGTTACACCTCGATTCTAAGAGCTGAGAAAACGCATTTCTTTCGGGCTGAATAACACGTTTTGAAAACTGTGCTGTTCCTGCCCTATAAGTTATATGGTGGTGACCAAAGTTGCCAAAACGTGTTCATTTCTGCTGAAAAACACGTTTTGACAATTTCTGCACACTGGGGTTAAGGGCTGACACAGTGGGCTCTTCTGAGCCAGGCAGTTACACTGCGATTCCAAGGGCTGAGAAAACGCGTTTATTTCGGGCTTAAAAACACGTTTTGAAAACTGTGCTGTTCCTGCCCTATAAGGTACATGGGGGTGACCAAAGTTGCCAAAACGTGTTTATTTCTAATGAAAAACAGGTTTTGACAATTTCTGCACTCTGGGGTTAAGGGCTGACACAGTGGGCTCTTCTGAGACAGGCAGTTACACTGCGATTCCAAGGGCTGAGAAAACGCGTTTATTTCGGGCTGAAAAACACGTTTTGAAAACTGTGCTGTTCCTGCCCTATAACTTACATGGGGGTGACCAAAGTTGCCAAAACGTGTTTATTTCTGCTGAAAAACACGTTTTGACAATTTCTGCACTCTGGGGTTAAGGGCTGACACAGTGGGCTCTTCTGAGACAGGCAGTTACACTTTGATTCTAAGGGCTGAGAAAACGCGTTTATTTCGGGCTGAAAAACACGTTTTGAAAACTGTGCTGTTCCTGCCCTATAACTTACATGGTGGTGACCAAAGTTGCCAAAACGTGTTTATTTCTGCTGAAAAACACGTTTTGACAATTTCTGCACACTGGGGTTAAGGGCTGACACAGTGGGCTCTTCTGAGACAGGCAGTTACACTTCGATTCTAAGAGCTGAGAAAACGCGTTTATTTCGGGCTGAAAAACACGTTTTGAAAACTGTGCTGTTCCTGCCCTATAACTTACATGGTGGTGACCAAAGTTGCCAAAACGTGTTTATTTGTGCTGAAAAACACGTTTTGACAATTTCTGCACACTAGGGTTAAGGGCTGACTCAGTGTGCTCTTCTGAACCAGGCAGTTACACCTCGATTCTAAGAGCTGAGAAAACGCATTTATTTCGGGCTGAAAAACACGTTTTGAAAACTGTGCTGTTCCTGCCCTATAAGTTATATGGTGGTGACCAAAGTTGCCAAAACGTGTTCATTTCTGCTGAAAAACACGTTTTGACAATTTCTGCACACTGGGGTTAAGGGCTGACACAGTGGGCTCTTCTGAGCTAGGCAGTTACACTGCGATTCCAAGGGCTGAGAAAACGCGTTTATTTCGGGCTGAAAAACACGTTTTGAAAACTGTGCTGTTCCTGCCCTATAAGGTACATGGGGGTGACCAAAGTTGCCAAAACGTGTTTATTTCTAATGAAAAACACGTTTTGACAATTTCTGCACTCTGGGGTTAAGGGCTGACACAGTGGGCTCTTCTGAGACAGGCAGTTACACTGCGATTCCAAGGGCTGAGAAAACGCGTTTATTTCGGGCTGAAAAACACGTTTTGAAAACTGTGCTGTTCCTGCCCTATAACTTACATGGGGGTGACCAAAGTTGCCAAAACGTGTTTATTTCTGCTGAAAAACACGTTTTGACAATTTCTGCACTCTGGGGTTAAGGGCTGACACATTGGGCTCTTCTGAGACAGGCAGTTACACTGCGATTCCAAGGGCTGAGAAAACGCGTTTATTTCGGGCTGAAAAACACGTTTTGAAAACTGTGCTGTTCCTGCCCTATAACTTACATGGTGGTGACCAAAGTTGCCAAAACGTGTTTATTTCTGCTGAAAAACACGTTTTGACAATTTCTGCACTCTGGGGTTAAGGGCTGACTCAGTGTGCTCTTCTGAGCCAGGCAGTTACACTGCGATTCCAAGGGCTGAGAAAACGCGTTTATTTCGGGCTGAAAAACACGTTTTGAAAACTGTGCTGTTCCTGCCCTATGAGTTATATGGTGGTGACCAAAGTTGCCAAAACGTGTTTATTTCTGCTGAAAAACACGTTTTGACAATTTCTGCTCTCTGGGGTTAAGGGCTGACACAGTGGGCTCTTCTGAGACAGGCAGTTACACTGCGATTCCAAGGGCTGAGAAAACGCGTTTATTTCGGGCTGAAAAACACGTTTTGAAAACTGTGCTGTTCCTGCCCTATAACTTACATGGGGGTGACCAAAGTTGCCAAAACGTGTTTATTTCTGCTGAAAAACACGTTTTGACAATTTCTGCACTCTGGGGTTAAGGGCTGACACAGTGGGCTCTTCTGAGACAGGCAGTTACACTGCGATTCCAAGGGCTGAGAAAACGCGTTTATTTCGGGCTGAAAAACACGTTTGGAAAACTGTGCTGTTCCTGCCCTATAACTTACATGGTGGTGACCAAAGTTGCCAAAACGTGTTTATTTCTGCTGAAAAACACGTTTTGACAATTTCTGCACTCTGGGGTTAAGGGCTGACTCAGTGAGCTCTTCTGAGCCAGGCAGTTACACTTCGATTCTAAGGGCTGAGAAAACGCGTTTATTTCGGGCTGAAAAACACGTTTTGAAAACTGTGCTGTTCCTGCCCTATAACTTACATGGTGGTGACCAAAGTTGCCAAAACGTGTTTATTTGTGCTGAAAAACACGTTTTGACAATTTCTGCACACTAGGGTTAAGGGCTGACTCAGTGTGCTCTTCTGAACCAGGCAGTTACACCTCGATTCTAAGAGCTGAGAAAACGCATTTCTTTCGGGCTGAATAACACGTTTTGAAAACTGTGCTGTTCCTGCCCTATAAGTTATATGGTGGTGACCAAAGTTGCCAAAACGTGTTCATTTCTGCTGAAAAACACGTTTTGACAATTTCTGCACACTGGGGTTAAGGGCTGACACAGTGGGCTCTTCTGAGCCAGGCAGTTACACTGCGATTCCAAGGGCTGAGAAAACGCGTTTATTTCGGGCTGAAAAACACGTTTTGAAAACTGTGCTGTTCCTGCCCTATAAGGTACATGGGGGTGACCAAAGTTGCCAAAACGTGTTTATTTCTAATGAAAAACAGGTTTTGACAATTTCTGCACTCTGGGGTTAAGGGCTGACACAGTGGGCTCTTCTGAGACAGGCAGTTACACTGCGATTCCAAGGGCTGAGAAAACGCGTTTATTTCGGGCTGAAAAACACGTTTTGAAAACTGTGCTGTTCCTGCCCTATAACTTACATGGGGGTGACCAAAGTTGCCAAAACGTGTTTATTTCTGCTGAAAAACACGTTTTGACAATTTCTGCACTCTGGGGTTAAGGGCTGACACAGTGGGCTCTTCTGAGACAGGCAGTTACACTTTGATTCTAAGGGCTGAGAAAACGCGTTTATTTCGGGCTGAAAAACACGTTTTGAAAACTGTGCTGTTCCTGCCCTATAACTTACATGGTGGTGACCAAAGTTGCCAAAACGTGTTTATTTGTGCTGAAAAACACGTTTTGACAATTTCTGCACTCTGGGGTTAAGGGCTGACTCAGTGTGCTCTTCTGAGCCAGGCAGTTACACTTCGATTCTAAGAGCTGAGAAAACGCGTTTATTTCGGGCTGAAAAACACGTTTTGAAAACTGTGCTGTTCCTGCCCTATAAGTTATATGGTGGTGACATAAGTTGCCAAAACGTGTTTATTTCTGCTGAAAAACACGTTTTGACAATTTCTGCACACTGGGGTTAAGGGCTGACACAGTGGGCTCTTCTGAGCCAGGCAGTTACACTGCGATTCCAAGGGCTGAGAAAACGCGTTTATTTCGGGCTGAAAAACACGTTTTGAAAACTGTGCTGTTCCTGCCCTATAAGTTACATGGTGGTGACCAAAGATTCCAAAACGTGTTTATTTGTGAGGAAAAACACGTTTTGACAATTTCTGCACACTGGGGTTAAGGGCTGACTCAGTGTGCTCTTCTGAGCCAGGCAGTTACACTGCGTTTCTAAGGGCTGAGAAAACGCGTTTATTTCGGGCTGAAAAACACGTTTTGAAAACTGTGCTGTTCCTGCCCTATGAGGTACATGGGGGTGACCAAAGTTGCCAAAACGTGTTTATTTCTGCAGAAAAACACGTTTTGACAATTTCTGCACACTGGGGTTAAGAGCTGACACAGTGGGCTCTTCTGAGCCAGGCAGTTACACTGCGATTCCATGGGCTGAAAAAAACGCGTTTATTTCGGGCTGAAAAACACGTTTTGAAAACTGTGCTGTTCCTGCCCTATAACATACATGGGGGTGACCAATGTTGCCATAACGTGTTTATTTCTGCTGAAAAACACGTTTTGACAATTTCTGCACACTGGGGTTAAGGGCTGACACAGTGGGCTCTTCTGAGACAGGCAGTTACACTTCGATTCTAAGAGCTGAGAAAACACGTTTATTTCGGGCTGAAAAACACGTTTTGAAAACTGTGCTGTTCCTGCCCTATAACTTACATGGTGGTGACCAAAGTTGCCAAAACGTGTTTATTTCTGCTGAAAAACACGTTTTGACAATTTCTGCACACTGGGGTTAAGGGCTGACACAGTGGGCTCTTCTGAGCCAGGCAGTTACACTGCGATTCCAAGGGCTGCGAAAACGCGTTTATTTCGGGCTGAAAAACACGTTTTGAAAACTGTGCTGTTCCTGCCCTATGAGTTATATGGTGGTGACCAAAGTTGCCAAAACGTGTTTATTTCTGCTGAAAAACACGTTTTGACAATTTCTGCACACTGGGGTTAAGGGCTGACACAGTGGGCTCTTCTGAGACAGGCAGTTACACTTCGATTCTAAGAGCTGAGAAAACACGTTTATTTCGGGCTGAAAAACACGTTTTGAAAACTGTGCTGTTCCTGCCCTATAACTTACATGGTGGTGACCAAAGTTGCCAAAACGTGTTTATTTCTGCTGAAAAACACGTTTTGACAATTTCTGCACACTGGGGTTAAGGGCTGACACAGTGGGCTCTTCTGAGCCAGGCAGTTACACTGCGATTCCAAGGGCTGCGAAAACGCGTTTATTTCGGGCTGAAAAACACGTTTTGAAAACTGTGCTGTTCCTGCCCTATGAGTTATATGGTGGTGACCAAAGTTGCCAAAACGTGTTTATTTCTGCTGAAAAACACGTTTTGACAATTTCTGCTCTCTGGGGTTAAGGGCTGACACAGTGGGCTCTTCTGAGACAGGCAGTTACACTGCGATTCCAAGGGCTGAGAAAACGCGTTTATTTCGGACTGAAAAACACGTTTTGAAAACTGTGCTGTTCCTGCCCTATAAGGTACATGGGGGTGACCAAAGTTGCCAAAACGTGTTTATTTCTGCTGAAAAACACGTTTTGACAATTTCTGCACACTGGGGTTAAGGGCTGACTCAGTGTGCTCTTCTGAGCCAAGCAGTTACACTGCGATTCTCTGGGCTGAGAAAACGCGTTTATTTCGGGCTGAAAAACACGTTTTGAAAACTGTGCTGTTCCTGCCCTATAACTTACATGGTGGTGACCAAAGTTGCCAAAACGTGTTTATTTGTGCTGAAAAACACGTTTTGACAATTTCTGCACACTAGGGTTAAGGGCTGACTCAGTGTGCTCTTCTGAACCAGGCAGTTACACATCGATTCTAAGAGCTGAGAAAACGCATTTATTTCGGGCTGAAAAACACGTTTTGAAAACTGTGCTGTTCCTGCCCTATAAGTTATATGGTGGTGACCAAAGTTGACAAAACGTGTTCATTTCTGCTGAAAAACACGTTTTGACAATTTCTGCACACTGGGGTTAAGGGCTGACACAGTGCGCTCTTCTGAGCTAGGCAGTTACACTGCGATTCCAAGGGCTGAGAAAACGCGTTTATTTCGGGCTGAAAAACACGTTTTGAAAACTGTGCTGTTCCTGCCCTATAAGGTACATGGGGGTGACCAAAGTTGCCAAAACGTGTTTATTTCTAATGAAAAACACGTTTTGACAATTTCTGCACTCTGGGGTTAAGGGCTGACTCAGTGTGCTCTTCTGAGCCAGGCAGTTACACTGCGATTCCAAGGGCTGAGAAAACGCGTTTATTTCGGGCTGAAAAACACGTTTTGAAAACTGTGCTGTTCCTGCCCTATGAGTTATATGGTGGTGACCAAAGTTGCCAAAACGTGTTTATTTCTGCTGAAAAACACGTTTTGACAATTTCTGCTCTCTGGGGTTAAGGGCTGACACAGTGGGCTCTTCTGAGACAGGCAGTTACACTGCGATTCCAAGGGCTGAGAAAACGCGTTTATTTCGGGCTGAAAAACACGTTTTGAAAACTGTGCTGTTCCTGCCCTATAACTTACATGGGGGTGACCAAAGTTGCCAAAACGTGTTTATTTCTGCTGAAAAACACGTTTTGACAATTTCTGCACTCTGGGGTTAAGGGCTGACACAGTGGGCTCTTCTGAGACAGGCAGTTACACTGCGATTCCAAGGGCTGAGAAAACGCGTTTATTTCGGGCTGAAAAACACGTTTGGAAAACTGTGCTGTTCCTGCCCTATAACTTACATGGTGGTGACCAAAGTTGCCAAAACGTGTTTATTTCTGCTGAAAAACACGTTTTGACAATTTCTGCACTCTGGGGTTAAGGGCTGACTCAGTGAGCTCTTCTGAGCCAGGCAGTTACACTTCGATTCTAAGGGCTGAGAAAACGCGTTTATTTCGGGCTGAAAAACACGTTTTGAAAACTGTGCTGTTCCTGCCCTATAACTTACATGGTGGTGACCAAAGTTGCCAAAACGTGTTTATTTGTGCTGAAAAACACGTTTTGACAATTTCTGCACACTAGGGTTAAGGGCTGACTCAGTGTGCTCTTCTGAACCAGGCAGTTACACCTCGATTCTAAGAGCTGAGAAAACGCATTTCTTTCGGGCTGAATAACACGTTTTGAAAACTGTGCTGTTCCTGCCCTATAAGTTATATGGTGGTGACCAAAGTTGACAAAACGTGTTCATTTCTGCTGAAAAACACGTTTTGACAATTTCTGCACACTGGGGTTAAGGGCTGACACAGTGGGCTCTTCTGAGCCAGGCAGTTACACTGCGATTCCAAGGGCTGAGAAAACGCGTTTATTTCGGGCTGAAAAACACGTTTGGAAAACTGTGCTGTTCCTGCCCTATAACTTACATGGTGGTGACCAAAGTTGCCAAAACGTGTTTATTTCTGCTGAAAAACACGTTTTGACAATTTCTGCACTCTGGGGTTAAGGGCTGACTCAGTGAGCTCTTCTGAGCCAGGCAGTTACACTTCGATTCTAAGGGCTGAGAAAACGCGTTTATTTCGGGCTGAAAAACACGTTTTGAAAACTGTGCTGTTCCTGCCCTATAACTTACATGGTGGTGACCAAAGTTGCCAAAACGTGTTTATTTGTGCTGAAAAACACGTTTTGACAATTTCTGCACACTAGGGTTAAGGGCTGACTCAGTGTGCTCTTCTGAACCAGGCAGTTACACCTCGATTCTAAGAGCTGAGAAAACGCATTTCTTTCGGGCTGAATAACACGTTTTGAAAACTGTGCTGTTCCTGCCCTATAAGTTATATGGTGGTGACCAAAGTTGCCAAAACGTGTTCATTTCTGCTGAAAAACACGTTTTGACAATTTCTGCACACTGGGGTTAAGGGCTGACACAGTGGGCTCTTCTGAGCCAGGCAGTTACACTGCGATTCCAAGGGCTGAGAAAACGCGTTTATTTCGGGCTGAAAAACACGTTTTGAAAACTGTGCTGTTCCTGCCCTATAAGGTACATGGGGGTGACCAAAGTTGCCAAAACGTGTTTATTTCTAATGAAAAACAGGTTTTGACAATTTCTGCACTCTGGGGTTAAGGGCTGACACAGTGGGCTCTTCTGAGACAGGCAGTTACACTGCGATTCCAAGGGCTGAGAAAACGCGTTTATTTCGGGCTGAAAAACACGTTTTGAAAACTGTGCTGTTCCTGCCCTATAACTTACATGGGGGTGACCAAAGTTGCCAAAACGTGTTTATTTCTGCTGAAAAACACGTTTTGACAATTTCTGCACTCTGGGGTTAAGGGCTGACACAGTGGGCTCTTCTGAGACAGGCAGTTACACTTTGATTCTAAGGGCTGAGAAAACGCGTTTATTTCGGGCTGAAAAACACGTTTTGAAAACTGTGCTGTTCCTGCCCTATAACTTACATGGTGGTGACCAAAGTTGCCAAAACGTGTTTATTTGTGCTGAAAAACACGTTTTGACAATTTCTGCACTCTGGGGTTAAGGGCTGACTCAGTGTGCTCTTCTGAGCCAGGCAGTTACACTTCGATTCTAAGAGCTGAGAAAACGCGTTTATTTCGGGCTGAAAAACACGTTTTGAAAACTGTGCTGTTCCTGCCCTATAAGTTATATGGTGGTGACATAAGTTGCCAAAACGTGTTTATTTCTGCTGAAAAACACGTTTTGACAATTTCTGCACACTGGGGTTAAGGGCTGACACAGTGGGCTCTTCTGAGCCAGGCAGTTACACTGCGATTCCAAGGGCTGAGAAAACGCGTTTATTTCGGGCTGAAAAACACGTTTTGAAAACTGTGCTGTTCCTGCCCTATAAGTTACATGGTGGTGACCAAAGATTCCAAAACGTGTTTATTTGTGAGGAAAAACACGTTTTGACAATTTCTGCACACTGGGGTTAAGGGCTGACTCAGTGTGCTCTTCTGAGCCAGGCAGTTACACTGCGTTTCTAAGGGCTGAGAAAACGCGTTTATTTCGGGCTGAAAAACACGTTTTGAAAACTGTGCTGTTCCTGCCCTATGAGGTACATGGGGGTGACCAAAGTTGCCAAAACGTGTTTATTTCTGCAGAAAAACACGTTTTGACAATTTCTGCACACTGGGGTTAAGAGCTGACACAGTGGGCTCTTCTGAGCCAGGCAGTTACACTGCGATTCCATGGGCTGAAAAAAACGCGTTTATTTCGGGCTGAAAAACACGTTTTGAAAACTGTGCTGTTCCTGCCCTATAACATACATGGGGGTGACCAATGTTGCCATAACGTGTTTATTTCTGCTGAAAAACACGTTTTGACAATTTCTGCACACTGGGGTTAAGGGCTGACACAGTGGGCTCTTCTGAGACAGGCAGTTACACTTCGATTCTAAGAGCTGAGAAAACACGTTTATTTCGGGCTGAAAAACACGTTTTGAAAACTGTGCTGTTCCTGCCCTATAACTTACATGGTGGTGACCAAAGTTGCCAAAACGTGTTTATTTCTGCTGAAAAACACGTTTTGACAATTTCTGCACACTGGGGTTAAGGGCTGACACAGTGGGCTCTTCTGAGCCAGGCAGTTACACTGCGATTCCAAGGGCTGCGAAAACGCGTTTATTTCGGGCTGAAAAACACGTTTTGAAAACTGTGCTGTTCCTGCCCTATGAGTTATATGGTGGTGACCAAAGTTGCCAAAACGTGTTTATTTCTGCTGAAAAACACGTTTTGACAATTTCTGCACACTGGGGTTAAGGGCTGACACAGTGGGCTCTTCTGAGACAGGCAGTTACACTTCGATTCTAAGAGCTGAGAAAACACGTTTATTTCGGGCTGAAAAACACGTTTTGAAAACTGTGCTGTTCCTGCCCTATAACTTACATGGTGGTGACCAAAGTTGCCAAAACGTGTTTATTTCTGCTGAAAAACACGTTTTGACAATTTCTGCACACTGGGGTTAAGGGCTGACACAGTGGGCTCTTCTGAGCCAGGCAGTTACACTGCGATTCCAAGGGCTGCGAAAACGCGTTTATTTCGGGCTGAAAAACACGTTTTGAAAACTGTGCTGTTCCTGCCCTATGAGTTATATGGTGGTGACCAAAGTTGCCAAAACGTGTTTATTTCTGCTGAAAAACACGTTTTGACAATTTCTGCTCTCTGGGGTTAAGGGCTGACACAGTGGGCTCTTCTGAGACAGGCAGTTACACTGCGATTCCAAGGGCTGAGAAAACGCGTTTATTTCGGACTGAAAAACACGTTTTGAAAACTGTGCTGTTCCTGCCCTATAAGGTACATGGGGGTGACCAAAGTTGCCAAAACGTGTTTATTTCTGCTGAAAAACACGTTTTGACAATTTCTGCACACTGGGGTTAAGGGCTGACTCAGTGTGCTCTTCTGAGCCAAGCAGTTACACTGCGATTCTCTGGGCTGAGAAAACGCGTTTATTTCGGGCTGAAAAACACGTTTTGAAAACTGTGCTGTTCCTGCCCTATAACTTACATGGTGGTGACCAAAGTTGCCAAAACGTGTTTATTTGTGCTGAAAAACACGTTTTGACAATTTCTGCACACTAGGGTTAAGGGCTGACTCAGTGTGCTCTTCTGAACCAGGCAGTTACACATCGATTCTAAGAGCTGAGAAAACGCATTTATTTCGGGCTGAAAAACACGTTTTGAAAACTGTGCTGTTCCTGCCCTATAAGTTATATGGTGGTGACCAAAGTTGACAAAACGTGTTCATTTCTGCTGAAAAACACGTTTTGACAATTTCTGCACACTGGGGTTAAGGGCTGACACAGTGCGCTCTTCTGAGCTAGGCAGTTACACTGCGATTCCAAGGGCTGAGAAAACGCGTTTATTTCGGGCTGAAAAACACGTTTTGAAAACTGTGCTGTTCCTGCCCTATAAGGTACATGGGGGTGACCAAAGTTGCCAAAACGTGTTTATTTCTAATGAAAAACACGTTTTGACAATTTCTGCACTCTGGGGTTAAGGGCTGACTCAGTGTGCTCTTCTGAGCCAGGCAGTTACACTGCGATTCCAAGGGCTGAGAAAACGCGTTTATTTCGGGCTGAAAAACACGTTTTGAAAACTGTGCTGTTCCTGCCCTATGAGTTATATGGTGGTGACCAAAGTTGCCAAAACGTGTTTATTTCTGCTGAAAAACACGTTTTGACAATTTCTGCTCTCTGGGGTTAAGGGCTGACACAGTGGGCTCTTCTGAGACAGGCAGTTACACTGCGATTCCAAGGGCTGAGAAAACGCGTTTATTTCGGGCTGAAAAACACGTTTTGAAAACTGTGCTGTTCCTGCCCTATGAGTTATATGGTGGTGACCAAAGTTGCCAAAACGTGTTTATTTCTGCTGAAAAACACGTTTTGACAATTTCTGCTCTCTGGGGTTAAGGGCTGACACAGTGGGCTCTTCTGAGACAGGCAGTTACACTGCGATTCCAAGGGCTGAGAAAACGCGTTTATTTCGGGCTGAAAAACACGTTTTGAAAACTGTGCTGTTCCTGCCCTATAACTTACATGGGGGTGACCAAAGTTGCCAAAACGTGTTTATTTCTGCTGAAAAACACGTTTTGACAATTTCTGCACTCTGGGGTTAAGGGCTGACACAGTGGGCTCTTCTGAGACAGGCAGTTACACTGCGATTCCAAGGGCTGAGAAAACGCGTTTATTTCGGGCTGAAAAACACGTTTGGAAAACTGTGCTGTTCCTGCCCTATAACTTACATGGTGGTGACCAAAGTTGCCAAAACGTGTTTATTTCTGCTGAAAAACACGTTTTGACAATTTCTGCACTCTGGGGTTAAGGGCTGACTCAGTGAGCTCTTCTGAGCCAGGCAGTTACACTTCGATTCTAAGGGCTGAGAAAACGCGTTTATTTCGGGCTGAAAAACACGTTTTGAAAACTGTGCTGTTCCTGCCCTATAACTTACATGGTGGTGACCAAAGTTGCCAAAACGTGTTTATTTGTGCTGAAAAACACGTTTTGACAATTTCTGCACACTAGGGTTAAGGGCTGACTCAGTGTGCTCTTCTGAACCAGGCAGTTACACCTCGATTCTAAGAGCTGAGAAAACGCATTTCTTTCGGGCTGAATAACACGTTTTGAAAACTGTGCTGTTCCTGCCCTATAAGTTATATGGTGGTGACCAAAGTTGACAAAACGTGTTCATTTCTGCTGAAAAACACGTTTTGACAATTTCTGCACACTGGGGTTAAGGGCTGACACAGTGGGCTCTTCTGAGCCAGGCAGTTACACTGCGATTCCAAGGGCTGAGAAAACGCGTTTATTTCGGGCTGAAAAACACGTTTTGAAAACTGTGCTGTTCCTGCCCTATAAGGTACATGGGGGTGACCAAAGTTGCCAAAACGTGTTTATTTCTAATGAAAAACAGGTTTTGACAATTTCTGCACTCTGGGGTTAAGGGCTGACACAGTGGGCTCTTCTGAGACAGGCAGTTACACTTCGATTCTAAGAGCTGAGAAAACACGTTTATTTCGGGCTGAAAAACACGTTTTGAAAACTGTGCTGTTCCTGCCCTATAACTTACATGGTGGTGACCAAAGTTGCCAAAACGTGTTTATTTCTGCTGAAAAACACGTTTTGACAATTTCTGCACTCTGGGGTTAAGGGCTGACACAGTGGGCTCTTCTGAGACAGGCAGTTACACTTCGATTCTAAGGGCTGAGAAACCGCGTTTATTTCGGGCTGAAAAACACGTTTTGAAAACTGTGCTTTTCCTGCCCTATAACTTACATGGTGGTGACCAAAGTTGCCAAAACGTGTTCATTTCTGCTGAGAAACACGTTTTGACAATTTCTGCACTCTGGGGTTAAGGGCTGACACAGTGGGCTCTTCTGAGACAGGCAGTTACACTGCAATTCCAAGGGCTGAGAAAACGCGTTTATTTCGGCTGAAAAACACGTTTTGAAAACTGTGCTGTTCCTGCCCTATGAGGTACATGGGGGTGACCAAAGTTGCCAAAACGTGTTTATTTCTGCTGAAAAACAAGTTTTGACAATTTCTGCACACTGGGGTTAAGGGCTGACACAGTGGGCTCTTCTGAGACAGGCAGTTACACTTCGATTCTAAGAGCTGAGAAAACGCGTTTATCAGGCTGAAAAACACGTTTTGAAAACTGTGCTGTTCCTGCCCTATAACTTACATGGTGGTGACCAAAGTTGCCAAAACGTGTTTATTACGGCTGAAAAACTTGTTTTGACAATTTCTGCACTCTGGGGTTAAGGGCTGACTCAGTGTGCTCTTCTGAACCAGGCAGTTACACTTCGATTCTAAGAGCTGAGAAAACGCGTTTATTTCGGGCTGAAAAACACGTTTTGAAAACTGTGCTGTTCCTGCCCTATAAGTTATATGGTGGTGACCAAAGTTGCCAAAACGTGTTTATTTCTGCTGAAAAACACGTTTTGACAATTTCTGCACACTGGGGTTAAGGGCTGACACAGTGGGCTCTTCTGAGCCAGGCAGTTACACTGCGATTCCAAGGGCTGAGAAAACGCGTTTATTTCGGGCTGAAAAACACGTTTTGAAAACTGTGCTGTTCCTGCCCTATAAGGTATATGGGGGTGACCAAAGTTGCCAAAACGTGTTTATTTCTAATGAAAAACACGTTTTGACAATTTCTGCACTCTGGGGTTAAGGGCTGACACAGTGGGCTCTTCTGAGACAGGCAGTTACACTGCGATTCCAAGGGCTGAGAAAACGCGTTTATTTCGGGCTGAAAAACACGTTTTGAAAACTGTGCTGTTCCTGCCCTATAACTTACATGGGGGTGACCAAAGTTGCCAAAACGTGTTTATTTCTGCTGAAAAACACGTTTTGACAATTTCTGCACTCTGGGGTTAAGGGCTGACTCAGTGTGCTCTTCTGAGCCAGGCAGTTACACTGCGATTCCAAGGTCTGAGAAAACGCGTTTATTTCCGGCTGAAAAACACGTTTTGAAAACTGTGCTGTTCCTGCCCTATGAGTTATATGGTGGTGACCAAAGTTGCAAAAACGTGTTTATTTCTGCTGAAAAACACGTTTTGACAATTTCTGCTCTCTGGGGTTAAGGGCTGACACAGTGCGCTCTTCTGAGACAGGCAGTTACACTGCGATTCCAAGGGCTGAGAAAACACGTTTTGAAAACTGTGCTGTTCCTGCCCTATAAGGTACATGGGGGTGACCAAAGTTGCCAAAACGTGTTTATTTGTGCTGAAAAACACGTTTTGACAATTTCTGCACACTGGGGTTAAGGGCTGACTCAGTGTGCTCTTCTGAACCAGGCAGTTACACTTCGATTCTAAGGGCTGAGAAAACGCGTTTATTTCGGGCTGAAAAACACGTTTTGAAAACTGTGCTGTTCCTGCCCTATAAGTTATATGGTGGTGACCAAAGTTGCCAAAACGTGTTCATTTCTGCTGAAAAACACGTTTTGACAATTTCTGCACACTGGGGTTAAGGGCTGACACAGTGGGCTCTTCTGAGCCAGGCAGTTACACTGCGATTCCAAGGGCTGAGAAAACGCGTTTATTTCGGGCTGAAAAACACGTTTTGAAAACTGTGCTGTTCCTGCCCTATAAGGTACATGGGGGTGACCAAAGTTGCCAAAACGTGTTTATTTCTAATGAAAAACACGTTTTAACAATTTCTGCACTCTGGGGTTAAGGGCTGACACAGTGGGCTCTTCTGAGACAGGCAGTTACACTGCGATTCCAAGGGCTGAGAAAACGCGTTTATTTCGGGCTGAAAAACACGTTTTGAAAACTGTGCTGTTCCTGCCCTATAACTTACATGGTGGTGACATAAGTTGCCAAAACGTGTTTATTTCTGCTGAAAAACACGTTTTGACAATTTCTGCACACTGGGGTTAAGGGCTGACACAGTGGGCTCTTCTGAGACAGGCAGTTACACTGCGATTCCAAGGGCTGAGAAAACGCGTTTATTTCGGGCTGAAAAACACGTTTTGAAAACTGTGCTGTTCCTGCCCTATAAGTTATATGGTGGTGACCAAAGTTTCCAAAACGTGTTTATTTCTGCTGAAAAACACGTTTTGACAATTTCTGCACTCTGGGGTTAAGGGCTGACACAGTGGGCTCTTCTGAGAAAGGCAGTTACACTGCGATTCCTAGGGCTGAGAAAACGCGTTTATTTCGGGCTGAAAAACACGTTTTGAAAACTGTGCTGTTCCTGCCCTATAAGTTACATGGTGGTGACCAGAGATTCCAAAACGTGTTTATTTGTGAGGAAAAACACGTTTTGACAATTTCTGCACACTGGGGTTAAGGGCTGACTCAGTGTGCTCTTCTGAGCCAGGCAGTTACACTGCGTTTCTAAGGGCTGAGAAAACGCGTTTATTTCGGGCTGAAAAACACGTTTTGAAAACTGTGCTGTTCCTGACCTATAACTTACATGGTGGTGACCAAAGTTGCCAAAACGTGTTCATTTCTGCTGAGAAACACGTTTTGACAATTTCTGCACTCTAGGGTTAAGGGCTGACACAGTGGGCTCTTCTGAGACAGGCAGTTACACTGCGATTCCAAGGGCTGAGAAAACGCGTTTATTTCGGGCTGAAAAACACGTTTTGAAAACTGTGCTGTTCCTGCCCTATGAGGTACATGGGGGTGACCAAAGTTGCCAAAACGTGTTTATTTCTGCAGAAAAACACGTTTTGACAATTTCTGCACACTGGGGTTAAGAGCTGACACAGTGGGCTCTTCTGAGCCAGGCAGTTACACTGCGATTCCATGGGCTGAAAAAAACGCGTTTATTTCGGGCTGAAAAACACGTTTTGAAAACTGTGCTGTTCCTGCCCTATAACATACATGGGGGTGACCAATGTTGCCATAACGTGTTTATTTCTGCTGAAAAACACGTTTTGACAATTTCTGCACACTGGGGTTAAGGGCTGACACAGTGGGCTCTTCTGAGACAGGCAGTTACACTTCGATTCTAAGAGCTGAGAAAACACGTTTATTTCGGGCTGAAAAACACGTTTTGAAAACTGTGCTGTTCCTGCCCTATAACTTACATGGTGGTGACCAAAGTTGCCAAAACGTGTTTATTTCTGCTGAAAAACACGTTTTGACAATTTCTGCACTCTGGGGTTAAGGGCTGACTCAGTGTGCTCTTCTGAGCCAGGCAGTTACACTTCGATTCTAAGAGCTGAGAAAACACGTTTATTTCGGGCTGAAAAACACGTTTTGAAAACTGTGCTGTTCCTGCCGTATCAGTTAAATGGTGGTGACCAAAGTTGCCAAAACGTGTTTATTTCTGCTGAAAAACACGTTTTGACAATTTCTGCACTCTGGGGTTAAGGGCTGACTCAGTGTGCTCTTCTGAGCCAGGCAGTTACACTGCGATTCTAAGGGCTGAGAAAACGCGTTTATTTCGGGCTGAAAAACACGTTTTGAAAACTGTGCTGTTCCTGCCCTATAACATACATGGTGGTGACCAAAGTTGCCAAAACGTGTTCATTTCTGCTGAGAAACACGTTTTGACAATTTCTGCACTCTGGGGTTAAGGGCTGACACAGTGGGCTCTTCTGAGACAGGCAGTTACACTGCAATTCCAAGGGCTGAGAAAACGCGTTTATTTCGGGCTGAAAAACACGTTTTGAAAACTGTGCTGTTCCTGCCCTATAAGTTACATGGTGGTGACCAAAGTTGCCAAAACGTGTTTATTTCTGCTGAAAAACACGTTTTGACAATTTCTGCACACTGGGGTTAAGGGCTCACACAGTGGGCTCTTCTGAGCCAGGCAGTTACACTGCGATTCCAAGGGCTGAGAAAACGCGTTTATTTCGGGCTGAAAAACACGTTTTGAAAACTGTGCTGTTCCTGCCCTATAAGTTACATAGTGGTGACCAAAGTTGCCAAAACGTGTTTATTTGTGCTGAAAAACACGTTTTGACAATTTCTGCACACTGGGGTTAAGGGCTGACACAGTGGGCTCTTCTGAGACAGGCAGTTACACTTCGATTCTAAGAGCTGAGAAAACGCGTTTATTTCGGGCTGAAAAACACGTTTTGAAAACTGTGCTGTTCCTGCCCTATGAGGTACATGGGGGTGACCAAAGTTGCCAAAACGTGTTTATTTCTGCTGAAAAACACGTTTTGACAATTTCTGCACACTGGGGTTAAGGGCTGACACAGTGGGCTCTTCTGAGACAGGCAGTTACACTTCGATCCTAAGAGCTGAGAAAACGCGTTTATTTCGGGCTGAAAAACACGTTTTGAAAACTGTGCTGTTCCTGCCCTATGAGGTACATGGGGGTGACCAAAGTTGCCAAAACGTGTTTATTTCTGCTGAAAAATACGTTTTGACAATTTCTGCACACTGGGGTTATGGGCTGACACAGTGGGCTCTTCTGAGACAGGCAGTTACACTTCGATTCAAAGAGCTGAGAAAACGCGTTTATTTCGGGCTGAAAAACACGTTTTGAAAACTGTGCTGTTCCGGCCCTATAACTTACATGGTGGTGACCAGAGTTGCCAAAACGTGTTTATTTCTGCTGAAAAACACGTTTTGACAATTTCTGCACTCTGGGGTTAAGGGCTGACACAGTGGGCTCTTCTGAGCCAGGCAGTTACACTGCGATTCCAAGGGCTGTGAAAACGCGTTAATTTCGGGCTGAAAAACACGTTTTGAAAACTGTGCTGTTCCTGCCCTATAAGGTACATGGGGGTGACCAAAGTTGCCAAAACGTGTTTATTTCTGCTGAAAAACACGTTTTGACAATTTCTGCACACTGGGGTTATGGGCTGACACAGTGGGCTCTTCTGAGACAGGCAGTTACACTTCGATTCAAAGAGCTGAGAAAACGCGTTTATTTCGGGCTGAAAAACACGTTTTGAAAACTGTGCTGTTCCTGCCCTATAACTTACATGGTGGTGACCAGAGTTGCCAAAACGTGTTTATTTCTGCTGAAAAACACTTTTTGACAATTTCTGCACTCTGGGGTTAAGGGCTGTCTCAGTGAGCTCTTCTGAGCCAGGCAGTTACACTTCGATTCTAAGAGCTGAGAAAACGCGTTTATTTCGGGCTGAAAAACACGTTTTGAAAAATGTGCTGTTCCTGCCCTATAACATACATGGTGGTGACCAAAGTTGCCAAAACGTGTTTATTTCTGCTGAAAAACACGTTTTGACAATTTCTGCACACTGGGGTTAAGAGCTGACACAGTGGGCTCTTCTGAGCCAGGCAGTTACACTGCGATTCCATGGGCTGAAAAAAACGCGTTAATTTCGGGCTGAAAAACACGTTTTGAAAACTGTGCTGTTACTGCCCTATAAGTTATATGGTGGTGACCAAAGTTGCCAAAACGTGTTTATTTCTGCTGAAAAACACGTTTTGACAATTTCTGCACTCTGGGGTTAAGGGCTGACACAGTGGGCTCTTCTGAGACAGGCAGTTACACTGCGATTCCTATGCTGAGAAAACGCGTTTATTTCGTGCTGAAAAACACGTTTTGAAAACTGTGCTGTTCCTGCCCTATAAGTTACATGGTGGTGATCAAAGTTGCCAAAACGTGTTTATTTGTGCTGAAAAACACGTTTTGACAATTTCTGCACACTGGGGTTAAGGGCTGACTCAGTGTGCTCTTCTGAGCCAGGCAGTTACACTGCGATTCTAAGGGCTGAGAAAACGCGTTTATTTCGGGCTGAAAAACACGTTTTGAAAACTGTGCTGTTCCTGACCTATAACTTACATGGTGGTGACCAAAGTTGCCAAAACGTGTTCATTTCTGCTGAGAAACACGTTTTGACAATTTCTGCACTCTGGGGTTAAGGGCTGACACAGTGGGCTCTTCTGAGACAGGCAGTTACACTGCGATTCCAAGGGCTGAGAAAACGCGTTTATTTCCGGCTGAAAAACACGTTTTGAAAACTGTGCTGTTCCTGCCATATAACTTACATGGGGGTGACCAAAGTTGCCAAAACGTGTTTATTTCTGCTGAAAAACACGTTTTGACAATTTCTGCACACTGGGGTTAAGGGCTGACACAGTGGGCTCTTCTGAGACAGGCAGTTACACTTCGATTCTAAGAGCTGAGAAAACGCGTTTATTTCGGGCTGAAAAACACGTTTTGAAAACTGTGCTGTTCCTGCCCTATAACTTACATGGTGGTGACCAAAGTTGCCAAAACGTGTTTATTTCTGCTGAAAAACACGTTTTGACAATTTCTGCACTCTGGGGTTAAGGGCTGATTCAGTGTGCTCTTCTGAGCCAGGCAGTTACACTTCGATTCTAAGAGCTGAGAAAACGCGTTTATTTCGGGCTGAAAAACACGTTTTGAAAACTGTGCTGTTCCTGCCCTATAAGTTATATGGTGGTGACCAAAGTTGCCAAAACGTGTTTATTTCTGCTGAAAAACACGTTTTGACAATTTCTGCACACTGGGGTTAAGGGCTGACACAGTGGGCTCTTCTGAGCCAGGCAGTTACACTGCAATTCCAAGGGCTGCGAAAACGCGTTTATTTCGGGCTGAAAAACACGTTTTGAAAACTGTGCTGTTCCTGCCCTATGAGTTATATGGTGGTGACCAAAGTTGCCAAAACGTTTTTATTTCTGCTGAAAAACACGTTTTGACAATTTCTGCTCTCTGGGGTTAAGGGCTGACACAGTGGGCTCTTCTGAGACAGGCAGTTACACTGCGATTCCAAGGGCTGAGAAAACGCGTTTATTTCGGACTGAAAAACACGTTTTGAAAACTGTGCTGTTCCTGCCCTATAAGGTACATGGGGGTGACCAAAGTTGCCAAAACGTGTTTATTTCTAATGAAAAACACGTTTTGACAATTTCTGCACTCTGGGGTTAAGGGCTGACACAGTGGGCTCTTCTGAGACAGGCAGTTACACTGCGATTCCAAGGGCTGAGAAAACGCGTTTATTTCGGGCTGAAAAACACGTTTTGAAAACTGTGCTGTTCCTGCCCTATAACTTACATGGGGGTGACCAAAGTTGCCAAAACGTGTTTATTTCTGCTAAAAAACACGTTTTGACAATTTCTGCACTCTGGGGTTAAGGGCTGACACAGTGGGCTCTTCTGAGACAGGCAGTTACACTGCGATTCCAAGGGCTGAGAAAACGCGTTTATTTCGGGCTGAAAAACACGTTTTGAAAACTGTGCTGTTCCTGCCCTATAAGGTACATGGGGGTGACCAAAGTTGCCAAAACGTGTTTATTTCTAATGAAAAACACGTTTTGACAATTTCTGCACACTGGGGTTATGGGCTGACACAGTGGGCTCTTCTGAGACAGGCAGTTACACTTCGATTCAAAGAGCTGAGAAAACGCGTTTATTTCGGGCTGAAAAACACGTTTTGAAAACTGTGCTGTTCCTGCCCTATAACTTACATGGTGGTGAACAGAGTTGCCAAAACGTGTTTATTTCTGCTGAAAAACACGTTTTGACAATTTCTGCACTCTTGGGTTAAGGGCTGTCTCAGTGAGCTCTTCTGAGCCAGGCAGTTACACTTCGATTCTAAGAGCTGAGAAAACGCGTTTATTTCGGGCTGAAAAACACGTTTTGAAAAATGTGCTGTTCCTGCCCTATAACATACATGGTGGTGACCAAAGTTGCCAAAACGTGTTTATTTCTGCTGAAAAACACGTTTTGACAATTTCTGCACACTGGGGTTAAGAGCTGACACAGTGGGCTCTTCTGAGCCAGGCAGTTACACTGCGATTCCATGGGCTGAAAAACACGCGTTTATTTCGGGCTGAAAAACACGTTTTGAAAACTGTGCTGTTCCTGCCCTATAAGTTATATGGTGGTGACCAAAGTTGCCAAAACGTGTTTATTTCTGCTGAAAAACACGTTTTGACAATTTCTGCACTCTGGGGTTAAGGGCTGACACAGTGGGCTCTTCTGAGATAGGCAGTTACACTGCGATTCCTATGCTGAGAAAACGCGTTTATTTCGTGCTGAAAAACACGTTTTGAAAACTGTGCTGTTCCTGCCCTATAAGTTACATGGTAGTGATCAAAGTTGCCAATACGTGTTTATTTGTGCTGAAAAACACGTTTTGACAATTTCTGCACACTGGGGTTAAGGGCTGACTCAGTGTGCTCTTCTGAGCCAGGCAGTTACACTGCGATTCTAAGGGCTGAGAAAACGCGTTTATTTCGGGCTGAAAAACACGTTTTGAAAACTGTGCTGTTCCTGACCTATAACTTACATGGTGGTGACCAAAGTTGCCAAAACGTGTTCATTTCTGCTGAGAAACACGTTTTGACAATTTCTGCACTCTGGGTTAAGGGCTGACACAGTGGGCTCTTCTGAGACAGGCAGTTACACTGCGATTCCAAGGGCTGAGAAAACGCGTTTATTTCGGGCTGAAAAACACGTTTTGAAAACTGTGCTGTTCCTGCCCTATGAGGTACATAGGGGTGACCAAAGTTGCCAAAACGTGTTTATTTCTGCTGAAAAACACGTTTTGACAATTTCTGAACACTGGGGTTAAGGGCTGACACAGTGGGCTCTTCTGAGACAGGCAGTTACACTTCGATTCTAAGAGCTGAGAAAACGCGTTTATTTCGGGCTGAAAAACACGTTTTGAAAACTGTGCTGTTCCTGCCCTATAACTTACATGGTGGTGACCAAAGTTGCCAAAACGTGTTTATTTCTGCTGAAAAACACGTTTTGACAATTTCTGCACACTGGGGTTAAGGGCTGACACAGTGGGCTCTTCTGAGCCAGGCAGTTACACTGCGATTCCAAGGGCTGAGAAAACGCGTTTATTTCGGGCTGAAAAACACGTTTTGAAAACTGTGCTGTTCCTGCCCTATAAGTTACATGGTGGTGACCAAAGTTGCCAAAACGTGTTTATTTGTGCTGAAAAACACGTTTTGACAATTTCTGCACACTGGGGTTAAGGGCTGACACAGTGGGCTCTTCTGAGACAGGCAGTTACACTTCGATTCTAAGAGCTGAGAAAACGCGTTTATTTCGGGCTGAAAAACACGTTTTGAAAACTGTGCTGTTCCTCCCCTATGAGGTACATGGGGGTGACCAAAGTTGCCAAAACGTGTTTATTTCTGTTGAAAAACACATTTTGACAATTTCTGCACACTGGGGTTAAAGGCTGACACAGTGGGCTCTTCTGAGACAGGCAGTTACACTTCGATTCTAAGAGCTGAGAAAACGCGTTTATTTCGGGCTGAAAAACACGTTTTGAAAACTGTGCTGTTCCTGCCCTATAACTTACATGGTGGTGACCAAAGTTGCCAAAACGTGTTTATTTCTGCTGAAAAACACGTTTTGACAATTTCTGCACTCTGGGGTTAAGGGCTGATTCAGTGTGCTCTTCTGAGCCAGGCAGTTACACTTCGATTCTAAGAGCTGAGAAAACGCGTTTATTTCGGGCTGAAAAACACATTTTGAAAACTGTGCTGTTCCTGCCCTATAACTTACATGGTGGTGACCAAAGTTGCCAAAACGTGTTTATTTCTGCTGAAAAACACGTTTTGACAATTTCTGCACTCTGGGGTTAAGGGCTGATTCAGTGTGCTCTTCTGAGCCAGGCAGTTACACTTCGATTCTAAGAGCTGAGAAAACGCGTTTATTTCGGGCTGAAAAACACGTTTTGAAAACTGTGCTGTTCCTGCCCTATAAGTTATATGGTGGTGAACAAAGTTGCCAAAACGTGTTTATTTCTGCTGAAAAACACGTTTTGACAATTTCTGCACACTGGGGTTAAGGGCTGACACAGTGGGCTCTTCTGAGCCAGGCAGTTACACTGCGATTCCAAGGGCTGCGAAAACGCGTTTATTTCGGGCTGAAAAACACGTTTTGAAAACTGTGCTGTTCCTGCCCTATGAGTTATATGGTGGTGACCAAAGTTGCCAAAACGTGTTTATTTCTGCTGAAAGACACGTTTTGACAATTTCTGCTCTCTGGGGTTAAGGGCTGACACAGTGGGCTCTTCTGAGACAGGCAGTTACACTGCGATTCCAATGGCTGAGAAAACGCGTTTATTTCGGACTGAAAAACACGTTTTGAAAACTGTGCTGTTCCTGCCCTATAAGGTACATGGGGGTGACCAAAGTTGCCAAAACGTGTTTATTTCTGCTGAAAAACACGTTTTGACAATTTCTGCACACTGGGGTTAAGGGCTGACTCAGTGTGCTCTTCTGAGCCAAGCAGTTACACTGCGATTCCAAGGGCTGAGAAAACGCGTTTATTTCGGACTGAAAAACACGTTTTGAAAACTGTGCTGTTCCTGCCCTATAAGTTATATGGTGGTGACCAAAGTTGCCAAAACGTGTTTATTTGTGCTGAAAAACACGTTTTGACAATTTCTGCACACTAGGGTTAAGGGCTGACTCAGTGTGCTCTTCTGAACCAGGCAGTTACACCTCGATTCTAAGAGCTGAGAAAACGCATTTATTTCGGGCTGAAAAACACGTTTTGAAAACTGTGCTGTTCCTGCCCTATAAGTTATATGGTGGTGACCAAAGTTGCCAAAAAGTGTTCATTTCTGCTGAAAAACACGTTTTGACAATTTCTGCACACTGGGGTTAAGGGCTGACACAGTGGGCTCTTCTGAGCCAGGCAGTTACACTGCGATTCCAAGGGCTGAGAAAACGCGTTTATTTCGGGCTGAAAAACACGTTTTGAAAACTGTGCTGTTCCTGCCCTATAAAGTACATGGGGGTGACCAAAGTTGCCAAAACGTGTTTATTTCTAATGAAAAACACGTTTTGACAATTTCTGCACTCTGGGGTTAAGGGCTGACACAGTGGGCTCTTCTGAGACAGGCAGTTACACTGCGATTCCAAGGGCTGAGAAAACGCGTTTATTTCGGGCTGAAAAACACGTTTTGAAAACTGTGCTGTTCCTGCCCTATAACTTACATGGGGGTGACCAAAGTTGCCAAAACGTGTTTATTTCTGCTGAAAAACACGTTTTGACAATTTCTGCACTCTGGGGTTAAGGGCTGACACAGTGGGCTCTTCTGAGCCAGGCAGTTACACTGCGATTCCATGGGCTGAAAAACACGCTTTTATTTCGGGCTGAAAAACACGTTTTGAAAACTGTGCTGTTCCTGCCCTATAAGTTATATGGTGGTGACCAAAGTTGCCAAAACGTGTTTATTTCTGCTGAAAAACACGTTTTGACAATTTCTGCACTCTGGGGTTAAGAGCTGACACAGTGGGCTCTTCTGAGCCAGGCAGTTACACTGCGATTCCATGGGCTGAAAAACACGCGTTTATTTCGGGCTGAAAAACACGTTTTGAACACTGTGCTGTTCCTGCCCTATAAGTTATATGGTGGTGACCAAAGTTGCCAAAACGTGTTTATTTCTGCTGAAAAACACGTTTTGACAATTTCTGCACTCTGGGGTTAAGGGCTGACACAGTGGGCTCTTCTGAGACAGGCAGTTACACTGCGATTCCTATGCTGAGAAAACGCGTTTATTTCGTGCTGAAAAACACGTTTTGAAAACTGTGCTGTTCCTGCCCTATAAGTTACATGGTAGTGATCAAAGTTGCCAAAACGTGTTTATTTGTGCTGAAAAACACGTTTTGACAATTTCTGCACACTGGGGTTAAGGGCTGACTCAGTGTGCTCTTCTGAGCCAGGCAGTTACACTGCGATTCTAAGGGCTGAGAAAACGCGTTTATTTCGGGCTGAAAAACACGTTTTGAAAACTGTGCTGTTCCTGACCTATAACTTACATGGTGGTGACCAAAGTTGCCAAAACGTGTTCATTTCTGCTGAGAAACACGTTTTGACAATTTCTGCACTCTGGGGTTAAGGGCTGACACAGTGGGCTCTTCTGAGACAGGCAGTTACACTGCGATTCCAAGGGCTGAGAAAACGCGTTTATTTCGGGCTGAAAAACACGTTTTGAAAACTGTGCTGTTCCTGCCCTATGAGGTACATAGGGGTGACCAAAGTTGCCAAAACGTGTTTATTTCTGCTGAAAAACACGTTTTGACAATTTCTGAACACTGGGGTTAAGGGCTGACACAGTGGGCTCTTCTGAGACAGGCAGTTACACTTCGATTCTAAGAGCTGAGAAAACGCGTTTATTTCGGGCTGAAAAACACGTTTTGAAAACTGTGCTGTTCCTGCCCTATAACTTACATGGTGGTGACCAAAGTTGCCAAAACGTGTTTATTTCTGCTGAAAAACACGTTTTGACAATTTCTGCACACTGGGGTTAAGGGCTGACACAGTGGGCTCTTCTGAGCCAGGCAGTTACACTGCGATTCCAAGGGCTGAGAAAACGCGTTTATTTCGGGCTGAAAAACACGTTTTGAAAACTGTGCTGTTCCTGCCCTATAAGTTACATGGTGGTGACCAAAGTTGCCAAAACGTGTTTATTTGTGCTGAAAAACACGTTTTGACAATTTCTGCACACTGGGGTTAAGGGCTGACACAGTGGGCTCTTCTGAGACAGGCAGTTACACTTCGATTCTAAGAGCTGAGAAAACGCGTTTATTTCGGGCTGAAAAACACGTTTTGAAAACTGTGCTGTTCCTCCCCTATGAGGTACATGGGGGTGACCAAAGCTGCCAAAACGTGTTTATTTCTGTTGAAAAACACGTTTTGACAATTTCTGCACACTGGGGTTAAGGGCTGACACAGTGGGCTCTTCTGAGACAGGCAGTTACACTTCGATTCTAAGAGCTGAGAAAACGCGTTTATTTCGGGCTGAAAAACACGTTTTGAAAACTGTGCTGTTCCTGCCCTATAACTTACATGGTGGTGACCAAAGTTGCCAAAACGTGTTTATTTCTGCTGAAAAACACGTTTTGACAATTTCTGCACTCTGGGGTTAAGGGCTGATTCAGTGTGCTCTTCTGAGCCAGGCAGTTACACTTCGATTCTAAGAGCTGAGAAAACGCGTTTATTTCGGGCTGAAAAACACATTTTGAAAACTGTGCTGTTCCTGCCCTATAACTTACATGGTGGTGACCAAAGTTGCCAAAACGTGTTTATTTCTGCTGAAAAACACGTTTTGACAATTTCTGCACTCTGGGGTTAAGGGCTGATTCAGTGGGCTCTTCTGAGCCAGGCAGTTACACTGCGATTCCAAGGGCTGCGAAAACGCGTTTATTTCGGGCTGAAAAACACGTTTTGAAAACTGTGCTGTTCCTGCCCTATGAGTTATATGGTGGTGACCAAAGTTGCCAAAACGTGTTTATTTCTGCTGAAAGACACGTTTTGACAATTTCTGCTCTCTGGGGTTAAGGGCTGACACAGTGGGCTCTTCTGAGACAGGCAGTTACACTGCGATTCCAATGGCTGAGAAAACGCGTTTATTTCGGACTGAAAAACACGTTTTGAAAACTGTGCTGTTCCTGCCCTATAAGGTACATGGGGGTGACCAAAGTTGCCAAAACGTGTTTATTTCTGCTGAAAAACACGTTTTGACAATTTCTGCACACTGGGGTTAAGGGCTGACTCAGTGTGCTCTTCTGAGCCAAGCAGTTACACTGCGATTCCAAGGGCTGAGAAAACGCGTTTATTTCGGACTGAAAAACACGTTTTGAAAACTGTGCTGTTCCTGCCCTATAAGTTATATGGTGGTGACCAAAGTTGCCAAAACGTGTTTATTTGTGCTGAAAAACACGTTTTGACAATTTCTGCACACTAGGGTTAAGGGCTGACTCAGTGTGCTCTTCTGAACCAGGCAGTTACACCTCGATTCTAAGAGGTGAGAAAACGCATTTATTTCGGGCTGAAAAACACGTTTTGAAAACTGTGCTGTTCCTGCCCTATAAGTTATATGGTGGTGACCAAAGTTGCCAAAACGTGTTCATTTCTGCTGAAAAACACGTTTTGACAATTTCTGCACACTGGGGTTAAGGGCTGACACAGTGGGCTCTTCTGAGCCAGGCAGTTACACTGCGATTCCAAGGGCTGAGAAAACGCGTTTATTTCGGGCTGAAAAACACGTTTTGAAAACTGTGCTGTTCCTGCCCTATAAAGTACATGGGGGTGACCAAAGTTGCCAAAACGTGTTTATTTCTAATGAAAAACACGTTTTGACAATTTCTGCACTCTGGGGTTAAGGGCTGACACAGTGGGCTCTTCTGAGACAGGCAGTTACACTGCGAATCCAAGGGCTGAGAAAACGCGTTTATTTCGGGCTGAAAAACACGTTTTGAAAACTGTGCTGTTCCTGCCCTATAACTTACATGGGGGTGACCAAAGTTGCCAAAACGTGTTTATTTCTGCTGAAAAACACGTTTTGACAATTTCTGCACTCTGGGGTTAAGGGCTGACACAGTGGGCTCTTCTGAGACAGGCAGTTACACTGCGATTCCAAGGGCTGAGAAAACGCGTTTATTTCGGGCTGAAAAACACGTTTTGAAAACTGTGCTGTTCCTGCCCTATAACTTACATGGTGGTGACCAAAGTTGCCAAAACGTGTTTATTTCTGCTGAAAAACACGTTTTGACAATTTCTGCACACTGGGGTTATGGGCTGACACAGTGGGCTCTTCTGAGACAGGCAGTTACACTTCGATTCAAAGAGCTGAGAAAACGCGTTTATTTCGGGCTGAAAAACACGTTTTGAAAACTGTGCTGTTCCTGCCCTATAACTTACATGGTGGTGACCAGAGTTGCCAAAACGTGTTTATTTCTGCTGAAAAACACGTTTTGACAATTTCTGCACTCTGGGGTTAAGGGCTGTCTCAGTGAGCTCTTCTGAGCCAGGCAGTTACACTGCGATTCCAAGGGCTGAGAAAACGCGTTTATTTCGGGCTGAAAAACACGTTTTGAAAACTGTGCTGTTCCTGCCCTATAAGGTACATGGGGGTGACCAAAGTTGCCAAAACGTGTTTATTTCTGCTGAAAAACACGTTTTGACAATTTCTGCACACTGGGGTTATGGGCTGACACAGTGGGCTCTTCTGAGACAGGCAGTTACACTTCGATTCAAAGAGCTGAGAAAACGCGTTTATTTCGGGCTGAAAAACACGTTTTGAAAACTGTGCTGTTCCTGCCCTATGAGGTACATGGGGGTGACCAAAGTTGCCAAAACGTGTTTATTTCTGCTGAAAAACACGTTTTGACAATTTCTGCACACTGGGGTTAAGGGCTGACACAGTGGGCTCTTCTGAGACAGGCAGTTACACTTCGATTCTAAGAGCTGAGAAAACGCGTTTATTTCGGGCTGAAAAACACGTTTTGAAAACTGTGCTGTTCCTGCCCTATAACTTACATGGTGGTGACCAAAGTTGCCAAAACGTGTTTATTTCTGCTGAAAAACACGTTTTGACAATTTCTGCACTCTGGGGTTAAGGGCTGATTCAGTGTGCTCTTCTGAGCCAGGCAGTTACACTTCGATTCTAAGAGCTGAGAAAACGCGTTTATTTCGGGCTGAAAAACACGTTTTGAAAACTGTGCTGTTCCTGCCCTATAAGTTATATGGTGGTGACCAAAGTTGCCAAAACGTGTTTATTTCTGCTGAAAAACACGTTTTGACAATTTCTGCACACTGGGGTTAAGGGCTGACACAGTGGGCTCTTCTGAGCCAGGCAGTTACACTGCGATTCCAAGGGCTGCGAAAACGCGTTTATTTCGGGCTGAAAAACACGTTTTGAAAACTGTGCTGTTCCTGCCCTATGAGTTATATGGTGGTGACCAAAGTTGCCAAAACGTGTTTATTTCTGCTGAAAAACACGTTTTGACAATTTCTGCTCTCTGGGGTTAAGGGCTGACACAGTGGGCTCTTCTGAGCCAAGCAGTTACACTGCGATTCTCTGGGCTGAGAAAACGCGTTTATTTCGGGCTGAAAAACACGTTTTGAAAACTGTGCTGTTCCTGCCCTATAACTTACATGGTGGTGACCAAAGTTGCCAAAACGTGTTTATTTGTGCTGAAAAACACGTTTTGACAATTTCTGCACACTAGGGTTAAGGGCTGACTCAGTGTGCTCTTCTGAACCAGGCAGTTACACCTCGATTCTAAGAGCTGAGAAAACGCATTTATTTCGGGCTGAACAACACGTTTTGAAAACTGTGCTGTTCCTGCCCTATAAGTTATATGGTGGTGACCAAAGTTGCCAAAACGTGTTCATTTCTGCTGAAAAACACGTTTTGACAATTTCTGCACACTGGGGTTAAGGGCTGACACAGTGGGCTCTTCTGAGCCAGGCAGTTACACTGCGATTCCAAGGGCTGAGAAAACGCGTTTATTTCGGGCTGAAAAACACGTTTTGAAAACTGTGCTGTTCCTGCCCTATAAGGTACATGGGGGTGACCAAAGTTGCCAAAACGTGTTTATTTCTAATGAAAAACACGTTTTGACAATTTCTGCACTCTGGGGTTAAGGGCTGACACAGTGGGCTCTTCTGAGACAGGCAGTTACACTGCGATTCCAAGGGCTGAGAAAACGCGTTTATTTCGGGCTGAAAAACACGTTTTGAAAACTGTGCTGTTCCTGCCCTATAACTTACATGGGGGTGACCAAAGTTGCCAAAACGTGATTATTTCTGCTGAAAAACACGTTTTGACAATTTCTGCACTCTGGGGTTAAGGGCTGACACAGTGGGCTCTTCTGAGACAGGCAGTTACACTGCGATTCCAAGGGCTGAGAAAACGCGTTTATTTCGGGCTGAAAAAAACGTTTTGAAAACTGTGCTGTTCCTGCCCTATAACTTACATGGTGGTGACCAAAGTTGCCAAAACGTGTTTATTTCTGCTGAAAAACACGTTTTGACAATTTCTGCACTCTGGGGTTAAGGGCTGACTCAGTGTGCTCTTCTGAGCCAGGCAGTTACACTGCGATTCCAAGGGCTGAGAAAACGCGTTTATTTCGGGCTGAAAAACACGTTTTGAAAACTGTGCTGTTCCTGCCCTATGAGTTATATGGTGGTGACCAAAGTTGCCAAAACGTGTTTATTTCTGCTGAAAAACACGTTTTGACAATTTCTGCTCTCTGGGGTTAAGGGCTGACACAGTGGGCTCTTCTGAGACAGGCAGTTACACTGCGATTCTAAGGGCTGAGAAAACGCGTTTATTTCGGACTGAAAAACACGTTTTGAAAACTGTGCTGTTCCTGCCTTATAAGGTACATGGGGGTGACCAAAGTTGCCAAAACGTGTTTATTTCTGCTGAAAAACACGTTTTGACAATTTCTGCACACTGGGGTTAAGGGCTGACTCAGTGTGCTCTTCTGAACCAGGCAGTTACACCTCGATTCTAAGAGCTGAGAAAACGCATTTATTTCGGGCTGAATAGCACGTTTTGAAAACTGTGCTGTTCCTGCCCTATAAGTTATATGGTGGTGACCAAAGTTGCCAAAACGTGTTCATTTCTGCTGAAAAACACGTTTTGACAATTTCTGCACACTGGGGTTAAGGGCTGACACAGTGGGCTCTTCTGAGCCAGGCAGTTACACTGCGATTCCAAGGGCTGAGAAAACGCGTTTATTTCGGGCTGAAAAACACGTTTTGAAAACTGTGCTGTTCCTGCCCTATAAGGTACATGGGGGTGACCAAAGTTGCCAAAACGTGTTTATTTCTAATGAAAAACACGTTTTGACAATTTCTGCACTCTGGGGTTAAGGGCTGACACAGTGGGCTCTTCTGAGACAGGCAGTTACACTGCGATTCCAAGGGCTGAGAAAACGCGTTTATTTCGGGCTGAAAAACACGTTTTGAAAACTGTGCTGTTCCTGCCCTATAACTTACATGGGGGTGACCAAAGTTGCCAAAACGTGTTTATTTCTGCTGAAAAACACGTTTTGACAATTTCTGCACTCTGGGGTTAAGGGCTGACACAGTGGGCTCTTCTGAGACAGGCAATTACACTGTGATTCCAAGGGCTGAGAAAACGCGTTTATTTCGGGCTGAAAAACACGTTTTGAAAACTGTGCTGTTCCTGCCCTATAACTTACATGGTGGTGACCAAAGTTGCCAAAACGTGTTTATTTGTGCTGAAAAACACGTTTTGACAATTTCTGCACTCTGGGGTTAAGGGCTGACACAGTGGGCTCTTCTGAGACAGGCAGTTACACTGCGATTCCTAGGGCTGAGAAAACGCGTTTATTTCGGGCTGAAAAACACGTTTTGAAAACTGTGCTGTTCCTGCCCTATAAGTTACATGGTGGTGACCAAAGATTCCAAAACGTGTTTATTTGTGAGGAAAAACACGTTTTGACAATTTCTGCACACTGGGGTTAAGGGCTGACTCAGTGTGCTCTTCTGAGCCAGGCAGTTACACTGCGTTTCTAAGGGCTGAGAAAACGCGTTTATTTCGGGCTGAAAAACACGTTTTGAAAACTGTGCTGTTCCTGACCTATAACTTACATGGTGGTGACCAAAGTTGCCAAAACGTGTTCATTTCTGCTGAGAAACACGTTTTGACAATTTCTGCAATCTGGGGTTAAGGGCTGACACAGTGGGCTCTTCTGAGACAGGCAGTTACACTGCGATTCCAAGGGCTGAGAAAACGCGTTTATTTCGGGCTGAAAAACAGGTTTTGAAAACTGTGCTGTTCCTGCCCTATGAGGTACATGGGGGTGACCAAAGTTGCCAAAACGTGTTTATTTCTGCAGAAAAACACGTTTTGACAATTTCTGCACACTGGGGTTAAGAGCTGACACAGTGGGCTCTTCTGAGCCAGGCAGTTACACTGCGATTCCATGGGCTGAAAAAAACGCGTTTATTTCGGGCTGAAAAACACGTTTTGAAAACTGTGCTGTTCCTGCCCTATGAGTTATATGGTGGTGACCAAAGTTGCCAAAACGTGTTTATTTCTGCTGAAAAACACGTTTTGACAATTTCTGCTCTCTGGGGTTAAGGGCTGACACAGTGGGCTCTTCTGAGACAGGCAGTTACACTGCGATTCCAAGGGCTGAGAAAACGCGTTTATTTAGGACTGAAAAACACGTTTTGAAAACTGTGCTGTTCCTGCCCTATAAGGTACATGGGGGTGACCAAAGTTGCCAAAACGTGTTTATTTCTGCTGAAAAACACGTTTTGACAATTTCTGCACACTGGGGTTAAGGGCTGACTCAGTGAGCTCTTCTGAGCCAGGCAGTTACACTTCGATTCTAAGGGCTGAGAAAACGCGTTTATTTCGGGCTGAAAAACACGTTTTGAAAACTGTGCTGTTCCTGCCCTATAACTTAGATGGTGGTGACCAAAGTTGCCAAAACGTGTTTATTTGTGCTGAAAAACACGTTTTGACAATTTCTGCACACTAGGGTTAAGGGCTGACTCAGTGTGCTCTTCTGAACCAGGCAGTTACACCTCGATTCTAAGAGCTGAGAAAACGCATTTATTTCGGGCTGAAAAACACGTTTTGAAAACTGTGCTGTTCCTGCCCTATAAGTTATATGGTGGTGACCAAAGTTGCCAAAACTTGTTCATTTCTGCTGAAAAACACGTTTTGACAATTTCTGCACACTGGGGTTAAGGGCTGACACAGTGGGCTCTTCTGAGCCAGGCAGTTACACTGCGATTCCAAGGGCTGAGAAAACGCGTTTATTTCGGGCTGAAAAACACGTTTTGAAAACTGTGCTGTTCCTGCCCTATAACTTACATGGTGGTGACCAAAGTTGCCAAAACGTGTTTATTTCTGCTGAAAAACACGTTTTGACAATTTCTGCACTCTGGGGTTAAGGGCTGACTCAGTGTACTCTTCTGAGCCAGGCAGTTACACTTCGATTCTAAGAGCTGAGAAAACGCGTTTATTTCGGGCTGAAAAACACGTTTTGAAAACTGTGCTGTTCCTGCCCTATAAGTTATATGGTGGTGACATAAGTTGCCAATACGTGTTTATTTCTGCTGAAAAACACGTTTTGACAATTTCTGCACACTGGGGTTAAGGGCTGACACAGTGGGCTCTTCTGAGCCAGGCAGTTACACTGCGATTCCAAGGGCTGAGAAAACGCGTTTATTTCGGGCTGAAAAACACGTTTTGAAAACTGTGCTGTTCCTGCCCTATAAGTTATATGGTGGTGACCAAAGTTTCCAAAACGTGTTTATTTCTGCTGAGAAACACGTTTTGACAATTTCTGCACTCTGGGGTTAAGGGCTGACACAGTGGGCTCTTCTGAGACAGGCAGTTACACTGCGATTCCAAGGGCTGAGAAAACGCGTTTATTTCGGGCTGAAAAACACGTTTTGAAAACTGTGCTGTTCCTGCCCTATGAGGTACATGGGGGTGACCAAAGTTGCCAAAACGTGTTTATTTCTGCAGAAAAACACGTTTTGACAATTTCTGCACACTGGGGTTAAGAGCTGACACAGTGGGCTCTTCTGAGCCAGGCAGTTACACTGCGATTCCATGGGCTGAAAAAAACGCGTTTATTTCGGGCTGAAAAACACGTTTTGAAAACTGTGCTGTTCCTGCCCTATAACATACATGGGGGTGACCAATGTTGCCATAACGTGTTTATTTCTGCTGAAAAACACGTTTTGACAATTTCTGCACACTGGGGTTAAGGGCTGACACAGTGGGCTCTTCTGAGACAGGCAGTTACACTTCGATTCTAAGAGCTGAGAAAACACGTTTATTTCGGGCTGAAAAACACGTTTTGAAAACTGTGCTGTTCCTGCCCTATAACTTACATGGTGGTGACCAAAGTTGCCAAAACGTGTTTATTTCTGCTGAAAAACACGTTTTGACAATTTCTGCACTCTGGGGTTAAGGGCTGACTCAGTGTGCTCTTCTGAGACAGGCAGTTACACTTCGATTCTAAGAGCTGAGAAAACACGTTTATTTCGGGCTGAAAAACACGTTTTGAAAACTGTGCTGTTCCTGCCCTATAAGTTATATGGTGGTGACCAAAGTTGCCAAAACGTGTTTATTTCTGCTGAAAAACACGTTTTGACAATTTCTGCACACTGGGGTTAAGGGCTGACACAGTGTGCTCTTCTGAGCCAGGCAGTTACACTGCGATTCTAAGGGCTGAGAAAACGCGTTTATTTCGGGCTGAAAAACACGTTTTGAAAACTGTGCTGTTCCTGCCCTATAACTTACATGGTGGTGACCAAAGTTGCCAAAACGTGTTCATTTCTGCTGAGAAACACGTTTTGACAATTTCTGCACTCTGGGGTTAAGGGCTGACACAGTGGGCTCTTCTGAGACAGGCAGTTACACTGCAATTCCAAGGGCTGAGAAAACGCGTTTATTTCGGGCTGAAAAACACGTTTTGAAAACTGTGCTGTTCCTGCCCTATGAGGTACATGGGGGTGACCAAAGTTGCCAAAACGTGTTTATTTCTGCTGAAAAACAAGTTTTGACAATTTCTGCACACTGGGGTTAAGGGCTGACACAGTGGGCTCTTCTGAGACAGGCAGTTACACTTCGATTCTAAGAGCTGAGAAAACGCGTTTATCAGGCTGAAAAACACGTTTTGAAAACTGTGCTGTTCCTGCCCTATAACTTACATGGTGGTGACCAAAGTTGCCAAAACGTGTTTATTTCGGCTGAAAAACTTGTTTTGACAATTTCTGCACTCTGGGGTTAAGGGCTGACTCAGTGTGCTCTTCTGAACCAGGCAGTTACACTTCGATTCTAAGAGCTGAGAAAACGCGTTTATCAGGCTGAAAAACACGTTTTGAAAACTGTGCTGTTCCTGCCCTATAACTTACATGGTGGTGACCAAAGTTGCCAAAACGTGTTTATTTCGGCTGAAAAACTTGTTTTGACAATTTCTGCACTCTGGGGTTAAGGGCTGACTCAGTGTGCTCTTCTGAACCAGGCAGTTACACTTCGATTCTAAGAGCTGAGAAAACGCGTTTATTTCGGGCTGAAAAACACGTTTTGAAAACTGTGCTGTTCCTGCCCTATAAAGTACATGGGGGTGACCAAAGTTGCCAAAACGTGTTTATTTCTAATGAAAAACACGTTTTGACAATTTCTGCACTCTGGGGTTAAGGGCTGACACAGTGGGCTCTTCTGAGACAGGCAGTTACACTGCGAATCCAAGGGCTGAGAAAACGCGTTTATTTCGGGCTGAAAAACACGTTTTGAAAACTGTGCTGTTCCTGCCCTATAACTTACATGGGGGTGACCAAAGTTGCCAAAACGTGTTTATTTCTGCTGAAAAACACGTTTTGACAATTTCTGCACTCTGGGGTTAAGGGCTGACACAGTGGGCTCTTCTGAGACAGGCAGTTACACTGCGATTCCAAGGGCTGAGAAAACGCGTTTATTTCGGGCTGAAAAACACGTTTTGAAAACTGTGCTGTTCCTGCCCTATAACTTACATGGTGGTGACCAAAGTTGCCAAAACGTGTTTATTTCTGCTGAAAAACACGTTTTGACAATTTCTGCACACTGGGGTTATGGGCTGACACAGTGGGCTCTTCTGAGACAGGCAGTTACACTTCGATTCAAAGAGCTGAGAAAACGCGTTTATTTCGGGCTGAAAAACACGTTTTGAAAACTGTGCTGTTCCTGCCCTATAACTTACATGGTGGTGACCAGAGTTGCCAAAACGTGTTTATTTCTGCTGAAAAACACGTTTTGACAATTTCTGCACTCTGGGGTTAAGGGCTGTCTCAGTGAGCTCTTCTGAGCCAGGCAGTTACACTGCGATTCCAAGGGCTGAGAAAACGCGTTTATTTCGGGCTGAAAAACACGTTTTGAAAACTGTGCTGTTCCTGCCCTATAAGGTACATGGGGGTGACCAAAGTTGCCAAAACGTGTTTATTTCTGCTGAAAAACACGTTTTGACAATTTCTGCACACTGGGGTTATGGGCTGACACAGTGGGCTCTTCTGAGACAGGCAGTTACACTTCGATTCAAAGAGCTGAGAAAACGCGTTTATTTCGGGCTGAAAAACACGTTTTGAAAACTGTGCTGTTCCTGCCCTATGAGGTACATGGGGGTGACCAAAGTTGCCAAAACGTGTTTATTTCTGCTGAAAAACACGTTTTGACAATTTCTGCACACTGGGGTTAAGGGCTGACACAGTGGGCTCTTCTGAGACAGGCAGTTACACTTCGATTCTAAGAGCTGAGAAAACGCGTTTATTTCGGGCTGAAAAACACGTTTTGAAAACTGTGCTGTTCCTGCCCTATAACTTACATGGTGGTGACCAAAGTTGCCAAAACGTGTTTATTTCTGCTGAAAAACACGTTTTGACAATTTCTGCACTCTGGGGTTAAGGGCTGATTCAGTGTGCTCTTCTGAGCCAGGCAGTTACACTTCGATTCTAAGAGCTGAGAAAACGCGTTTATTTCGGGCTGAAAAACACGTTTTGAAAACTGTGCTGTTCCTGCCCTATAAGTTATATGGTGGTGACCAAAGTTGCCAAAACGTGTTTATTTCTGCTGAAAAACACGTTTTGACAATTTCTGCACACTGGGGTTAAGGGCTGACACAGTGGGCTCTTCTGAGCCAGGCAGTTACACTGCGATTCCAAGGGCTGCGAAAACGCGTTTATTTCGGGCTGAAAAACACGTTTTGAAAACTGTGCTGTTCCTGCCCTATGAGTTATATGGTGGTGACCAAAGTTGCCAAAACGTGTTTATTTCTGCTGAAAAACACGTTTTGACAATTTCTGCTCTCTGGGGTTAAGGGCTGACACAGTGGGCTCTTCTGAGCCAAGCAGTTACACTGCGATTCTCTGGGCTGAGAAAACGCGTTTATTTCGGGCTGAAAAACACGTTTTGAAAACTGTGCTGTTCCTGCCCTATAACTTACATGGTGGTGACCAAAGTTGCCAAAACGTGTTTATTTGTGCTGAAAAACACGTTTTGACAATTTCTGCACACTAGGGTTAAGGGCTGACTCAGTGTGCTCTTCTGAACCAGGCAGTTACACCTCGATTCTAAGAGCTGAGAAAACGCATTTATTTCGGGCTGAACAACACGTTTTGAAAACTGTGCTGTTCCTGCCCTATAAGTTATATGGTGGTGACCAAAGTTGCCAAAACGTGTTCATTTCTGCTGAAAAACACGTTTTGACAATTTCTGCACACTGGGGTTAAGGGCTGACACAGTGGGCTCTTCTGAGCCAGGCAGTTACACTGCGATTCCAAGGGCTGAGAAAACGCGTTTATTTCGGGCTGAAAAACACGTTTTGAAAACTGTGCTGTTCCTGCCCTATAAGGTACATGGGGGTGACCAAAGTTGCCAAAACGTGTTTATTTCTAATGAAAAACACGTTTTGACAATTTCTGCACTCTGGGGTTAAGGGCTGACACAGTGGGCTCTTCTGAGACAGGCAGTTACACTGCGATTCCAAGGGCTGAGAAAACGCGTTTATTTCGGGCTGAAAAACACGTTTTGAAAACTGTGCTGTTCCTGCCCTATAACTTACATGGGGGTGACCAAAGTTGCCAAAACGTGTTTATTTCTGCTGAAAAACACGTTTTGACAATTTCTGCACTCTGGGGTTAAGGGCTGACACAGTGGGCTCTTCTGAGACAGGCAGTTACACTGCGATTCCAAGGGCTGAGAAAACGCGTTTATTTCGGGCTGAAAAAAACGTTTTGAAAACTGTGCTGTTCCTGCCCTATAACTTACATGGTGGTGACCAAAGTTGCCAAAACGTGTTTATTTCTGCTGAAAAACACGTTTTGACAATTTCTGCACTCTGGGGTTAAGGGCTGACTCAGTGTGCTCTTCTGAGCCAGGCAGTTACACTGCGATTCCAAGGGCTGAGAAAACGCGTTTATTTCGGGCTGAAAAACACGTTTTGAAAACTGTGCTGTTCCTGCCCTATGAGTTATATGGTGGTGACCAAAGTTGCCAAAACGTGTTTATTTCTGCTGAAAAACACGTTTTGACAATTTCTGCTCTCTGGGGTTAAGGGCTGACACAGTGGGCTCTTCTGAGCCAGGCAGTTACACTGCGATTCCAAGGGCTGAGAAAACGCGTTTATTTCGGGCTGAAAAACACGTTTTGAAAACTGTGCTGTTCCTGCCCTATAAGTTATATGGTGGTGACCAAAGTTGCCAAAACGTGTTTATTTCTGCAGAAAAACACGTTTTGACAATTTCTGCACACTGGGGTTAAGAGCTGACACAGTGGGCTCTTCTGAGCCAGGCAGTTACACTGCGATTCCATGGGCTGAAAAAAACGCGTTTATTTCGGGCTGAAAAACACGTTTTGAAAACTGTGCTGTTCCTGCCCTATAACATACATGGGGGTGACCAATGTTGCCATAACGTGTTTATTTCTGCTGAAAAACACGTTTTGACAATTTCTGCACACTGGGGTTAAGGGCTGACACAGTGGGCTCTTCTGAGACAGGCAGTTACACTTCGATTCTAAGAGCTGAGAAAACACGTTTATTTCGGGCTGAAAAACACGTTTTGAAAACTGTGCTGTTCCTGCCCTATAACTTACATGGTGGTGACCAAAGTTGCCAAAACGTGTTTATTTCTGCTGAAAAACACGTTTTGACAATTTCTGCACTCTGGGGTTAAGGGCTGACTCAGTGTGCTCTTCTGAGACAGGCAGTTACACTTCGATTCTAAGAGCTGAGAAAACACGTTTATTTCGGGCTGAAAAACACGTTTTGAAAACTGTGCTGTTCCTGCCCTATAAGTTATATGGTGGTGACCAAAGTTGCCAAAACGTGTTTATTTCTGCTGAAAAACACGTTTTGACAATTTCTGCACACTGGGGTTAAGGGCTGACACAGTGTGCTCTTCTGAGCCAGGCAGTTACACTGCGATTCTAAGGGCTGAGAAAACGCGTTTATTTCGGGCTGAAAAACACGTTTTGAAAACTGTGCTGTTCCTGCCCTATAACTTACATGGTGGTGACCAAAGTTGCCAAAACGTGTTCATTTCTGCTGAGAAACACGTTTTGACAATTTCTGCACTCTGGGGTTAAGGGCTGACACAGTGGGCTCTTCTGAGACAGGCAGTTACACTGCAATTCCAAGGGCTGAGAAAACGCGTTTATTTCGGGCTGAAAAACACGTTTTGAAAACTGTGCTGTTCCTGCCCTATGAGGTACATGGGGGTGACCAAAGTTGCCAAAACGTGTTTATTTCTGCTGAAAAACAAGTTTTGACAATTTCTGCACACTGGGGTTAAGGGCTGACACAGTGGGCTCTTCTGAGACAGGCAGTTACACTTCGATTCTAAGAGCTGAGAAAACGCGTTTATCAGGCTGAAAAACACGTTTTGAAAACTGTGCTGTTCCTGCCCTATAACTTACATGGTGGTGACCAAAGTTGCCAAAACGTGTTTATTTCGGCTGAAAAACTTGTTTTGACAATTTCTGCACTCTGGGGTTAAGGGCTGACTCAGTGTGCTCTTCTGAACCAGGCAGTTACACTTCGATTCTAAGAGCTGAGAAAACGCGTTTATCAGGCTGAAAAACACGTTTTGAAAACTGTGCTGTTCCTGCCCTATAACTTACATGGTGGTGACCAAAGTTGCCAAAACGTGTTTATTTCGGCTGAAAAACTTGTTTTGACAATTTCTGCACTCTGGGGTTAAGGGCTGACTCAGTGTGCTCTTCTGAACCAGGCAGTTACACTTCGATTCTAAGAGCTGAGAAAACGCGTTTATTTCGGGCTGAAAAACACGTTTTGAAAACTGTGCTGTTCCTGCCCTATAAAGTACATGGGGGTGACCAAAGTTGCCAAAACGTGTTTATTTCTAATGAAAAACACGTTTTGACAATTTCTGCACTCTGGGGTTAAGGGCTGACACAGTGGGCTCTTCTGAGACAGGCAGTTACACTGCGAATCCAAGGGCTGAGAAAACGCGTTTATTTCGGGCTGAAAAACACGTTTTGAAAACTGTGCTGTTCCTGCCCTATAACTTACATGGGGGTGACCAAAGTTGCCAAAACGTGTTTATTTCTGCTGAAAAACACGTTTTGACAATTTCTGCACTCTGGGGTTAAGGGCTGACACAGTGGGCTCTTCTGAGACAGGCAGTTACACTGCGATTCCAAGGGCTGAGAAAACGCGTTTATTTCGGGCTGAAAAACACGTTTTGAAAACTGTGCTGTTCCTGCCCTATAACTTACATGGTGGTGACCAAAGTTGCCAAAACGTGTTTATTTCTGCTGAAAAACACGTTTTGACAATTTCTGCACACTGGGGTTATGGGCTGACACAGTGGGCTCTTCTGAGACAGGCAGTTACACTTCGATTCAAAGAGCTGAGAAAACGCGTTTATTTCGGGCTGAAAAACACGTTTTGAAAACTGTGCTGTTCCTGCCCTATAACTTACATGGTGGTGACCAGAGTTGCCAAAACGTGTTTATTTCTGCTGAAAAACACGTTTTGACAATTTCTGCACTCTGGGGTTAAGGGCTGTCTCAGTGAGCTCTTCTGAGCCAGGCAGTTACACTGCGATTCCAAGGGCTGAGAAAACGCGTTTATTTCGGGCTGAAAAACACGTTTTGAAAACTGTGCTGTTCCTGCCCTATAAGGTACATGGGGGTGACCAAAGTTGCCAAAACGTGTTTATTTCTGCTGAAAAACACGTTTTGACAATTTCTGCACACTGGGGTTATGGGCTGACACAGTGGGCTCTTCTGAGACAGGCAGTTACACTTCGATTCAAAGAGCTGAGAAAACGCGTTTATTTCGGGCTGAAAAACACGTTTTGAAAACTGTGCTGTTCCTGCCCTATGAGGTACATGGGGGTGACCAAAGTTGCCAAAACGTGTTTATTTCTGCTGAAAAACACGTTTTGACAATTTCTGCACACTGGGGTTAAGGGCTGACACAGTGGGCTCTTCTGAGACAGGCAGTTACACTTCGATTCTAAGAGCTGAGAAAACGCGTTTATTTCGGGCTGAAAAACACGTTTTGAAAACTGTGCTGTTCCTGCCCTATAACTTACATGGTGGTGACCAAAGTTGCCAAAACGTGTTTATTTCTGCTGAAAAACACGTTTTGACAATTTCTGCACTCTGGGGTTAAGGGCTGATTCAGTGTGCTCTTCTGAGCCAGGCAGTTACACTTCGATTCTAAGAGCTGAGAAAACGCGTTTATTTCGGGCTGAAAAACACGTTTTGAAAACTGTGCTGTTCCTGCCCTATAAGTTATATGGTGGTGACCAAAGTTGCCAAAACGTGTTTATTTCTGCTGAGAAACACGTTTTGACAATTTCTGCACTCTGGGGTTAAGGGCTGACACAGTGGGCTCTTCTGAGACAGGCAGTTACACTGCGATTCCAAGGGCTGAGAAAACGCGTTTATTTCGGGCTGAAAAACACGTTTTGAAAACTGTGCTGTTCCTGCCCTATGAGGTACATGGGGGTGACCAAAGTTGCCAAAACGTGTTTATTTCTGCAGAAAAACACGTTTTGACAATTTCTGCACACTGGGGTTAAGAGCTGACACAGTGGGCTCTTCTGAGCCAGGCAGTTACACTGCGATTCCATGGGCTGAAAAAAACGCGTTTATTTCGGGCTGAAAAACACGTTTTGAAAACTGTGCTGTTCCTGCCCTATAACATACATGGGGGTGACCAATGTTGCCATAACGTGTTTATTTCTGCTGAAAAACACGTTTTGACAATTTCTGCACACTGGGGTTAAGGGCTGACACAGTGGGCTCTTCTGAGACAGGCAGTTACACTTCGATTCTAAGAGCTGAGAAAACACGTTTATTTCGGGCTGAAAAACACGTTTTGAAAACTGTGCTGTTCCTGCCCTATAACTTACATGGTGGTGACCAAAGTTGCCAAAACGTGTTTATTTCTGCTGAAAAACACGTTTTGACAATTTCTGCACTCTGGGGTTAAGGGCTGACTCAGTGTGCTCTTCTGAGACAGGCAGTTACACTTCGATTCTAAGAGCTGAGAAAACACGTTTATTTCGGGCTGAAAAACACGTTTTGAAAACTGTGCTGTTCCTGCCCTATAAGTTATATGGTGGTGACCAAAGTTGCCAAAACGTGTTTATTTCTGCTGAAAAACACGTTTTGACAATTTCTGCACACTGGGGTTAAGGGCTGACACAGTGTGCTCTTCTGAGCCAGGCAGTTACACTGCGATTCTAAGGGCTGAGAAAACGCGTTTATTTCGGGCTGAAAAACACGTTTTGAAAACTGTGCTGTTCCTGCCCTATAACTTACATGGTGGTGACCAAAGTTGCCAAAACGTGTTCATTTCTGCTGAGAAACACGTTTTGACAATTTCTGCACTCTGGGGTTAAGGGCTGACACAGTGGGCTCTTCTGAGACAGGCAGTTACACTGCAATTCCAAGGGCTGAGAAAACGCGTTTATTTCGGGCTGAAAAACACGTTTTGAAAACTGTGCTGTTCCTGCCCTATGAGGTACATGGGGGTGACCAAAGTTGCCAAAACGTGTTTATTTCTGCTGAAAAACAAGTTTTGACAATTTCTGCACACTGGGGTTAAGGGCTGACACAGTGGGCTCTTCTGAGACAGGCAGTTACACTTCGATTCTAAGAGCTGAGAAAACGCGTTTATCAGGCTGAAAAACACGTTTTGAAAACTGTGCTGTTCCTGCCCTATAACTTACATGGTGGTGACCAAAGTTGCCAAAACGTGTTTATTTCGGCTGAAAAACTTGTTTTGACAATTTCTGCACTCTGGGGTTAAGGGCTGACTCAGTGTGCTCTTCTGAACCAGGCAGTTACACTTCGATTCTAAGAGCTGAGAAAACGCGTTTATCAGGCTGAAAAACACGTTTTGAAAACTGTGCTGTTCCTGCCCTATAACTTACATGGTGGTGACCAAAGTTGCCAAAACGTGTTTATTTCGGCTGAAAAACTTGTTTTGACAATTTCTGCACTCTGGGGTTAAGGGCTGACTCAGTGTGCTCTTCTGAACCAGGCAGTTACACTTCGATTCTAAGAGCTGAGAAAACGCGTTTATTTCGGGCTGAAAAACACGTTTTGAAAACTGTGCTGTTCCTGCCCTATAAAGTACATGGGGGTGACCAAAGTTGCCAAAACGTGTTTATTTCTAATGAAAAACACGTTTTGACAATTTCTGCACTCTGGGGTTAAGGGCTGACACAGTGGGCTCTTCTGAGACAGGCAGTTACACTGCGAATCCAAGGGCTGAGAAAACGCGTTTATTTCGGGCTGAAAAACACGTTTTGAAAACTGTGCTGTTCCTGCCCTATAACTTACATGGGGGTGACCAAAGTTGCCAAAACGTGTTTATTTCTGCTGAAAAACACGTTTTGACAATTTCTGCACTCTGGGGTTAAGGGCTGACACAGTGGGCTCTTCTGAGACAGGCAGTTACACTGCGATTCCAAGGGCTGAGAAAACGCGTTTATTTCGGGCTGAAAAACACGTTTTGAAAACTGTGCTGTTCCTGCCCTATAACTTACATGGTGGTGACCAAAGTTGCCAAAACGTGTTTATTTCTGCTGAAAAACACGTTTTGACAATTTCTGCACACTGGGGTTATGGGCTGACACAGTGGGCTCTTCTGAGACAGGCAGTTACACTTCGATTCAAAGAGCTGAGAAAACGCGTTTATTTCGGGCTGAAAAACACGTTTTGAAAACTGTGCTGTTCCTGCCCTATAACTTACATGGTGGTGACCAGAGTTGCCAAAACGTGTTTATTTCTGCTGAAAAACACGTTTTGACAATTTCTGCACTCTGGGGTTAAGGGCTGTCTCAGTGAGCTCTTCTGAGCCAGGCAGTTACACTGCGATTCCAAGGGCTGAGAAAACGCGTTTATTTCGGGCTGAAAAACACGTTTTGAAAACTGTGCTGTTCCTGCCCTATAAGGTACATGGGGGTGACCAAAGTTGCCAAAACGTGTTTATTTCTGCTGAAAAACACGTTTTGACAATTTCTGCACACTGGGGTTATGGGCTGACACAGTGGGCTCTTCTGAGACAGGCAGTTACACTTCGATTCAAAGAGCTGAGAAAACGCGTTTATTTCGGGCTGAAAAACACGTTTTGAAAACTGTGCTGTTCCTGCCCTATGAGGTACATGGGGGTGACCAAAGTTGCCAAAACGTGTTTATTTCTGCTGAAAAACACGTTTTGACAATTTCTGCACACTGGGGTTAAGGGCTGACACAGTGGGCTCTTCTGAGACAGGCAGTTACACTTCGATTCTAAGAGCTGAGAAAACGCGTTTATTTCGGGCTGAAAAACACGTTTTGAAAACTGTGCTGTTCCTGCCCTATAACTTACATGGTGGTGACCAAAGTTGCCAAAACGTGTTTATTTCTGCTGAAAAACACGTTTTGACAATTTCTGCACTCTGGGGTTAAGGGCTGATTCAGTGTGCTCTTCTGAGCCAGGCAGTTACACTTCGATTCTAAGAGCTGAGAAAACGCGTTTATTTCGGGCTGAAAAACACGTTTTGAAAACTGTGCTGTTCCTGCCCTATAAGTTATATGGTGGTGACCAAAGTTGCCAAAACGTGTTTATTTCTGCTGAAAAACACGTTTTGACAATTTCTGCACACTGGGGTTAAGGGCTGACACAGTGGGCTCTTCTGAGCCAGGCAGTTACACTGCGATTCCAAGGGCTGCGAAAACGCGTTTATTTCGGGCTGAAAAACACGTTTTGAAAACTGTGCTGTTCCTGCCCTATGAGTTATATGGTGGTGACCAAAGTTGCCAAAACGTGTTTATTTCTGCTGAAAAACACGTTTTGACAATTTCTGCTCTCTGGGGTTAAGGGCTGACACAGTGGGCTCTTCTGAGCCAAGCAGTTACACTGCGATTCTCTGGGCTGAGAAAACGCGTTTATTTCGGGCTGAAAAACACGTTTTGAAAACTGTGCTGTTCCTGCCCTATAACTTACATGGTGGTGACCAAAGTTGCCAAAACGTGTTTATTTGTGCTGAAAAACACGTTTTGACAATTTCTGCACACTAGGGTTAAGGGCTGACTCAGTGTGCTCTTCTGAACCAGGCAGTTACACCTCGATTCTAAGAGCTGAGAAAACGCATTTATTTCGGGCTGAACAACACGTTTTGAAAACTGTGCTGTTCCTGCCCTATAAGTTATATGGTGGTGACCAAAGTTGCCAAAACGTGTTCATTTCTGCTGAAAAACACGTTTTGACAATTTCTGCACACTGGGGTTAAGGGCTGACACAGTGGGCTCTTCTGAGCCAGGCAGTTACACTGCGATTCCAAGGGCTGAGAAAACGCGTTTATTTCGGGCTGAAAAACACGTTTTGAAAACTGTGCTGTTCCTGCCCTATAAGGTACATGGGGGTGACCAAAGTTGCCAAAACGTGTTTATTTCTAATGAAAAACACGTTTTGACAATTTCTGCACTCTGGGGTTAAGGGCTGACACAGTGGGCTCTTCTGAGACAGGCAGTTACACTGCGATTCCAAGGGCTGAGAAAACGCGTTTATTTCGGGCTGAAAAACACGTTTTGAAAACTGTGCTGTTCCTGCCCTATAACTTACATGGGGGTGACCAAAGTTGCCAAAACGTGTTTATTTCTGCTGAAAAACACGTTTTGACAATTTCTGCACTCTGGGGTTAAGGGCTGACACAGTGGGCTCTTCTGAGACAGGCAGTTACACTGCGATTCCAAGGGCTGAGAAAACGCGTTTATTTCGGGCTGAAAAAAACGTTTTGAAAACTGTGCTGTTCCTGCCCTATAACTTACATGGTGGTGACCAAAGTTGCCAAAACGTGTTTATTTCTGCTGAAAAACACGTTTTGACAATTTCTGCACTCTGGGGTTAAGGGCTGACTCAGTGTGCTCTTCTGAGCCAGGCAGTTACACTGCGATTCCAAGGGCTGAGAAAACGCGTTTATTTCGGGCTGAAAAACACGTTTTGAAAACTGTGCTGTTCCTGCCCTATGAGTTATATGGTGGTGACCAAAGTTGCCAAAACGTGTTTATTTCTGCTGAAAAACACGTTTTGACAATTTCTGCTCTCTGGGGTTAAGGGCTGACACAGTGGGCTCTTCTGAGACAGGCAGTTACACTGCGATTCTAAGGGCTGAGAAAACGCGTTTATTTCGGACTGAAAAACACGTTTTGAAAACTGTGCTGTTCCTGCCTTATAAGGTACATGGGGGTGACCAAAGTTGCCAAAACGTGTTTATTTCTGCTGAAAAACACGTTTTGACAATTTCTGCACACTGGGGTTAAGGGCTGACTCAGTGTGCTCTTCTGAACCAGGCAGTTACACCTCGATTCTAAGAGCTGAGAAAACGCATTTATTTCGGGCTGAATAGCACGTTTTGAAAACTGTGCTGTTCCTGCCCTATAAGTTATATGGTGGTGACCAAAGTTGCCAAAACGTGTTCATTTCTGCTGAAAAACACGTTTTGACAATTTCTGCACACTGGGGTTAAGGGCTGACACAGTGGGCTCTTCTGAGCCAGGCAGTTACACTGCGATTCCAAGGGCTGAGAAAACGCGTTTATTTCGGGCTGAAAAACACGTTTTGAAAACTGTGCTGTTCCTGCCCTATAAGGTACATGGGGGTGACCAAAGTTGCCAAAACGTGTTTATTTCTAATGAAAAACACGTTTTGACAATTTCTGCACTCTGGGGTTAAGGGCTGACACAGTGGGCTCTTCTGAGACAGGCAGTTACACTGCGATTCCAAGGGCTGAGAAAACGCGTTTATTTCGGGCTGAAAAACACGTTTTGAAAACTGTGCTGTTCCTGCCCTATAACTTACATGGGGGTGACCAAAGTTGCCAAAACGTGTTTATTTCTGCTGAAAAACACGTTTTGACAATTTCTGCACTCTGGGGTTAAGGGCTGACACAGTGGGCTCTTCTGAGACAGGCAATTACACTGTGATTCCAAGGGCTGAGAAAACGCGTTTATTTCGGGCTGAAAAACACGTTTTGAAAACTGTGCTGTTCCTGCCCTATAACTTACATGGTGGTGACCAAAGTTGCCAAAACGTGTTTATTTGTGCTGAAAAACACGTTTTGACAATTTCTGCACTCTGGGGTTAAGGGCTGACACAGTGGGCTCTTCTGAGACAGGCAGTTACACTGCGATTCCTAGGGCTGAGAAAACGCGTTTATTTCGGGCTGAAAAACACGTTTTGAAAACTGTGCTGTTCCTGCCCTATAAGTTACATGGTGGTGACCAAAGATTCCAAAACGTGTTTATTTGTGAGGAAAAACACGTTTTGACAATTTCTGCACACTGGGGTTAAGGGCTGACTCAGTGTGCTCTTCTGAGCCAGGCAGTTACACTGCGTTTCTAAGGGCTGAGAAAACGCGTTTATTTCGGGCTGAAAAACACGTTTTGAAAACTGTGCTGTTCCTGACCTATAACTTACATGGTGGTGACCAAAGTTGCCAAAACGTGTTCATTTCTGCTGAGAAACACGTTTTGACAATTTCTGCACTCTGGGGTTAAGGGCTGACACAGTGGGCTCTTCTGAGACAGGCAGTTACACTGCGATTCCAAGGGCTGAGAAAACGCGTTTATTTCGGGCTGAAAAACAGGTTTTGAAAACTGTGCTGTTCCTGCCCTATGAGGTACATGGGGGTGACCAAAGTTGCCAAAACGTGTTTATTTCTGCAGAAAAACACGTTTTGACAATTTCTGCACACTGGGGTTAAGAGCTGACACAGTGGGCTCTTCTGAGCCAGGCAGTTACACTGCGATTCCATGGGCTGAAAAAAACGCGTTTATTTCGGGCTGAAAAACACGTTTTGAAAACTGTGCTGTTCCTGCCCTATGAGTTATATGGTGGTGACCAAAGTTGCCAAAACGTGTTTATTTCTGCTGAAAAACACGTTTTGACAATTTCTGCTCTCTGGGGTTAAGGGCTGACACAGTGGGCTCTTCTGAGACAGGCAGTTACACTGCGATTCCAAGGGCTGAGAAAACGCGTTTATTTAGGACTGAAAAACACGTTTTGAAAACTGTGCTGTTCCTGCCCTATAAGGTACATGGGGGTGACCAAAGTTGCCAAAACGTGTTTATTTCTGCTGAAAAACACGTTTTGACAATTTCTGCACACTGGGGTTAAGGGCTGACTCAGTGAGCTCTTCTGAGCCAGGCAGTTACACTTCGATTCTAAGGGCTGAGAAAACGCGTTTATTTCGGGCTGAAAAACACGTTTTGAAAACTGTGCTGTTCCTGCCCTATAACTTAGATGGTGGTGACCAAAGTTGCCAAAACGTGTTTATTTGTGCTGAAAAACACGTTTTGACAATTTCTGCACACTAGGGTTAAGGGCTGACTCAGTGTGCTCTTCTGAACCAGGCAGTTACACCTCGATTCTAAGAGCTGAGAAAACGCATTTATTTCGGGCTGAAAAACACGTTTTGAAAACTGTGCTGTTCCTGCCCTATGAGGTACATGGGGGTGACCAAAGTTGCCAAAACGTGTTTATTTCTGCAGAAAAACACGTTTTGACAATTTCTGCACACTGGGGTTAAGAGCTGACACAGTGGGCTCTTCTGAGCCAGGCAGTTACACTGCGATTCCATGGGCTGAAAAAAACGCGTTTATTTCGGGCTGAAAAACACGTTTTGAAAACTGTGCTGTTCCTGCCCTATAACATACATGGGGGTGACCAATGTTGCCATAACGTGTTTATTTCTGCTGAAAAACACGTTTTGACAATTTCTGCACACTGGGGTTAAGGGCTGACACAGTGGGCTCTTCTGAGACAGGCAGTTACACTTCGATTCTAAGAGCTGAGAAAACACGTTTATTTCGGGCTGAAAAACACGTTTTGAAAACTGTGCTGTTCCTGCCCTATAACTTACATGGTGGTGACCAAAGTTGCCAAAACGTGTTTATTTCTGCTGAAAAACACGTTTTGACAATTTCTGCACTCTGGGGTTAAGGGCTGACTCAGTGTGCTCTTCTGAGACAGGCAGTTACACTTCGATTCTAAGAGCTGAGAAAACACGTTTATTTCGGGCTGAAAAACACGTTTTGAAAACTGTGCTGTTCCTGCCCTATAAGTTATATGGTGGTGACCAAAGTTGCCAAAACGTGTTTATTTCTGCTGAAAAACACGTTTTGACAATTTCTGCACACTGGGGTTAAGGGCTGACACAGTGTGCTCTTCTGAGCCAGGCAGTTACACTGCGATTCTAAGGGCTGAGAAAACGCGTTTATTTCGGGCTGAAAAACACGTTTTGAAAACTGTGCTGTTCCTGCCCTATAACTTACATGGTGGTGACCAAAGTTGCCAAAACGTGTTCATTTCTGCTGAGAAACACGTTTTGACAATTTCTGCACTCTGGGGTTAAGGGCTGACACAGTGGGCTCTTCTGAGACAGGCAGTTACACTGCAATTCCAAGGGCTGAGAAAACGCGTTTATTTCGGGCTGAAAAACACGTTTTGAAAACTGTGCTGTTCCTGCCCTATGAGGTACATGGGGGTGACCAAAGTTGCCAAAACGTGTTTATTTCTGCTGAAAAACAAGTTTTGACAATTTCTGCACACTGGGGTTAAGGGCTGACACAGTGGGCTCTTCTGAGACAGGCAGTTACACTTCGATTCTAAGAGCTGAGAAAACGCGTTTATCAGGCTGAAAAACACGTTTTGAAAACTGTGCTGTTCCTGCCCTATAACTTACATGGTGGTGACCAAAGTTGCCAAAACGTGTTTATTTCGGCTGAAAAACTTGTTTTGACAATTTCTGCACTCTGGGGTTAAGGGCTGACTCAGTGTGCTCTTCTGAACCAGGCAGTTACACTTCGATTCTAAGAGCTGAGAAAACGCGTTTATCAGGCTGAAAAACACGTTTTGAAAACTGTGCTGTTCCTGCCCTATAACTTACATGGTGGTGACCAAAGTTGCCAAAACGTGTTTATTTCGGCTGAAAAACTTGTTTTGACAATTTCTGCACTCTGGGGTTAAGGGCTGACTCAGTGTGCTCTTCTGAACCAGGCAGTTACACTTCGATTCTAAGAGCTGAGAAAACGCGTTTATTTCGGGATGAAAAACACGTTTTGAAAACTGTGCTGTTCCTGCCCTATAAGTTATATGGTGGTGACCAAAGTTGCCAAAACGTGTTTATTTCTGCTGAAAAACACGTTTTGACAATTTCTGCACACTGGGGTTAAGGGCTGACACAGTGGGCTCTTCTGAGCCAGGCAGTTACACTGCGATTCCAAGGGCTGAGAAAACGCGTTTATTTCGGGCTGAAAAACACGTTTTGAAAACTGTGCTGTTCCTGCCCTGTAAGGTACATGGGGGTGACCAAAGTTGCCAAAACGTGTTTATTTCTAATGAAAAACACGTTTTGACAATTTCTGCACTCTGGGGTTAAGGGCTGACACAGTGGGCTCTTCTGAGACAGGCAGTTACACTGCGATTCCAAGGGCTGAGAAAACGCGTTTATTTCGGGCTGAAAAACACGTTTTGAAAACTGTGCTGTTCCGGCCCTATAACTTACATGGTGGTGACCAAAGTTGCCAAAACGTGTTTATTTCTGCTGAAAAACACGTTTTGACAATTTCTGCACTCTGGGGTTAAGGGCTGATTCAGTGTGCTCTTCTGAGCCAGGCAGTTACACTTCGATTCTAAGAGCTGAGAAAACGCGTTTATTTCGGGCTGAAAAACACGTTTTGAAAACTGTGCTGTTCCTGCCCTATAAGTTATATGGTGGTGACCAAAGTTGCCAAAACGTGTTTATTTCTGCTGAAAAACACGTTTTGACAATTTCTGCACACTGGGGTTAAGGGCTGACACAGTGGGCTCTTCTGAGCCAGGCAGTTACACTGCGATTCCAAGGGCTGCGAAAACGCGTTTATTTCGGGCTGAAAAACACGTTTTGAAAACTGTGCTGTTCCTGCCCTATGAGTTATATGGTGGTGACCAAAGTTGCCAAAACGTGTTTATTTCTGCTGAAAAACACGTTTTGACAATTTCTGCTCTCTGGGGTTAAGGGCTGACACAGTGGGCTCTTCTGAGACAGGCAGTTACACTGCGATTCCAAGGGCTGAGAAAACGCGTTTATTTCGGACTGAAAAACACGTTTTGAAAACTGTGCTGTTCCTGCCCTATAAGGTACATGGGGGTGACCAAAGTTGCCAAAACGTGTTTATTTCTGCTGAAAAACACGTTTTGACAATTTCTGCACAACAGGGTTAAGGGCTGACTCAGTGTGCTCTTCTGAGCCAAGCAGTTACACTGCGATTCTCTGGGCTGAGAAAACGCGTTTATTTCGGGCTGAAAAACACGTTTTGAAAACTGTGCTGTTCCTGCCCTATAACTTACATGGTGGTGACCAAAGTTGCCAAAACGTGTTTATTTGTGCTGAAAAACACGTTTTGACAATTTCTGCACACTAGGGTTAAGGGCTGACTCAGTGTGCTCTTCTGAACCAGGCAGTTACACCTCGATTCTAAGAGCTGAGAAAACGCATTTATTTCGGGCTGAACAACACGTTTTGAAAACTGTGCTGTTCCTGCCCTATAAGTTATATGGTGGTGACCAAAGTTGCCAAAACGTGTTCATTTCTGCTGAAAAACACGTTTTGACAATTTCTGCACACTGGGGTTAAGGGCTGACACAGTGGGCTCTTCTGAGCCAGGCAGTTACACTGCGATTCCAAGGGCTGAGAAAACGCGTTTATTTCGGGCTGAAAAACACGTTTTGAAAACTGTGCTGTTCCTGCCCTATAAGGTACATGGGGGTGACCAAAGTTGCCAAAACGTGTTTATTTCTAATGAAAAACACGTTTTGACAATTTCTGCACTCTGGGGTTAAGGGCTGACACAGTGGGCTCTTCTGAGACAGGCAGTTACACTGCGATTCCAAGGGCTGAGAAAACGCGTTTATTTCGGGCTGAAAAACACGTTTTGAAAACTGTGCTGTTCCTGCCCTATAACTTACATGGGGGTGACCAAAGTTGCCAAAACGTGTTTATTTCTGCTGAAAAACACGTTTTGACAATTTCTGCACTCTGGGGTTAAGGGCTGACACAGTGGGCTCTTCTGAGACAGGCAGTTACACTGCGATTCCAAGGGCTGAGAAAACGCGTTTATTTCGGGCTGAAAAACACGTTTTGAAAACTGTGCTGTTCCTGCCCTATAACTTACATGGTGGTGACCAAAGTTGCCAAAACGTGTTTATTTCTGCTGAAAAACACGTTTTGACAATTTCTGCACTCTGGGGTTAAGGGCTGACTCAGTGTGCTCTTCTGAGCCAGGCAGTTACACTGCGATTCCAAGGGCTGAGAAAACGCGTTTATTTCGGGCTGAAAAACACGTTTTGAAAACTGTGCTGTTCCTGCCCTATGAGTTATATGGTGGTGACCAAAGTTGCCAAAACGTGTTTATTTCTGCTGAAAAACACGTTTTGACAATTTCTGCTCTCTGGGGTTAAGGGCTGACACAGTGGGCTCTTCTGAGACAGGCAGTTACACTGCGATTCTAAGGGCTGAGAAAACGCGTTTATTTCGGACTGAAAAACACGTTTGAAAACTGTGCTGTTCCTGCCTTATAAGGTACATGGGGGTGACCAAAGTTGCCAAAACGTGTTTATTTCTGCTGAAAAACACGTTTTGACAATTTCTGCACACTGGGGTTAAGGGCTGACTCAGTGTGCTCTTCTGAGCCAGGCAGTTACACTGCGATTCTCTGGGCTGAGAAAACGCGTTTATTTCGGGCTGAAAAACACGTTTTGAAAACTGTGCTGTTCCTGCCCTATGAGTTATATGGTGGTGACCAAAGTTGCCAAAACGTGTTTATTTCTGCTGAAAAACACGTTTTGACAATTTCTGCACTCTGGGGTTAAGGGCTGACTCAGTGAGCTCTTCTGAGCCAGGCAGTTACACTTCGATTCTAAGGGCTGAGAAAACGCGTTTATTTCGGGCTGAAAAACACGTTTTGAAAACTGTGCTGTTCCTGCCATATAACTTACATGGTGGTGACCAAAGTTGCCAAAACGTGTTTATTTGTGCTGAAAAACACGTTTTGACAATTTCTGCACACTAGGGTTAAGGGCTGACTCAGTGTGCTCTTCTGAACCAGGCAGTTACACCTCGATTCTAAGAGCTGAGAAAACGCATTTATTTCGGGCTGAATAGCACGTTTTGAAAACTGTGCTGTTCCTGCCCTATAAGTTATATGGTGGTGACCAAAGTTGCCAAAACGTGTTCATTTCTGCTGAAAAACACGTTTTGACAATTTCTGCACACTGGGGTTAAGGGCTGACACAGTGGGCTCTTCTGAGCCAGGCAGTTACACTGCGATTCCAAGGGCTGAGAAAACGCGTTTATTTCGGGCTGAAAAACACGTTTTGAAAACTGTGCTGTTCCTGCCCTATAAGGTACATGGGGGTGACCAAAGTTGCCAAAACGTGTTTATTTCTAATGAAAAACACGTTTTGACAATTTCTGCACTCTGGGGTTAAGGGCTGACACAGTGGGCTCTTCTGAGACAGGCAGTTACACTGCGATTCCAAGGGCTGAGAAAACGCGTTTATTTCGGGCTGAAAAACACGTTTTGAAAACTGTGCTGTTCCTGCCCTATAACTTACATGGGGATGACCAAAGTTGCCAAAACGTGTTTATTTCTGCTGAAAAACACGTTTTGACAATTTCTGCACTCTGGGGTTAAGGGCTGACACAGTGGGCTCTTCTGAGACAGGCAATTACACTGTGATTCCAAGGGCTGAGAAAACGCGTTTATTTCGGGCTGAAAAACACGTTTTGAAAACTGTGCTGTTCCTGCCCTATAAGGTACATGGGGGTGACCAAAGTTGCCAAAACGTGTTTATTTCTGCTGAAAAACACGTTTTGACAATTTCTGCACACTGGGGTTAAGGGCTGACACAGTGGGCTCTTCTGAGCCAGGCAGTTACACTGCGATTCCAAGGGCTGCGAAAACGCGTTTATTTCGGGCTGAAAAACACGTTTTGAAAACTGTGCTGTTCCTGCCCTATGAGTTATATGGTGGTGACCAAAGTTGCCAAAACGTGTTTATTTCTGCTGAAAAACACGTTTTGACAATTTCTGCTCTCTGGGGTTAAGGGCTGACACAGTGGGCTCTTCTGAGACAGGCAGTTACACTGCGATTCCAAGGGCTGAGAAAACGCGTTTATTTCGGACTGAAAAACACGTTTTGAAAACTGTGCTGTTCCTGCCCTATAAGGTACATGGGGGTGACCAAAGTTGCCAAAACGTGTTTATTTCTGCTGAAAAACACGTTTTGACAATTTCTGCACAACAGGGTTAAGGGCTGACTCAGTGTGCTCTTCTGAGCCAAGCAGTTACACTGCGATTCTCTGGGCTGAGAAAACGCGTTTATTTCGGGCTGAAAAACACGTTTTGAAAACTGTGCTGTTCCTGCCCTATAAGTTATATGGTGGTGACCAAAGTTGCCAAAACGTGTTTATTTCTGCTGAAAAACACGTTTTGACAATTTCTGCACACTGGGGTTAAGGGCTGACACAGTGGGCTCTTCTGAGCCAGGCAGTTACACTGCGATTCCAAGGGCTGAGAAAACGCGTTTATTTCGGGCTGAAAAACACGTTTTGAAAACTGTGCTGTTCCTGCCCTATAAGGTACATGGGGGTGACCAAAGTTGCCAAAACGTGTTTATTTCTAATGAAAAACACGTTTTGACAATTTCTGCACTCTGGGGTTAAGGGCTGACACAGTGGGCTCTTCTGAGACAGGCAGTTACACTGCGATTCCAAGGGCTGAGAAAACGCGTTTATTTCGGGCTGAAAAACACGTTTTGAAAACTGTGCTGTTCCGGCCCTATAACTTACATGGTGGTGACCAAAGTTGCCAAAACGTGTTTATTTCTGCTGAAAAACACGTTTTGACAATTTCTGCACTCTGGGGTTAAGGGCTGATTCAGTGTGCTCTTCTGAGCCAGGCAGTTACACTTCGATTCTAAGAGCTGAGAAAACGCGTTTATTTCGGGCTGAAAAACACGTTTTGAAAACTGTGCTGTTCCTGCCCTATAAGTTATATGGTGGTGACCAAAGTTGCCAAAACGTGTTTATTTCTGCTGAAAAACACGTTTTGACAATTTCTGCACACTGGGGTTAAGGGCTGACACAGTGGGCTCTTCTGAGCCAGGCAGTTACACTGCGATTCCAAGGGCTGCGAAAACGCGTTTATTTCGGGCTGAAAAACACGTTTTGAAAACTGTGCTGTTCCTGCCCTATGAGTTATATGGTGGTGACCAAAGTTGCCAAAACGTGTTTATTTCTGCTGAAAAACACGTTTTGACAATTTCTGCTCTCTGGGGTTAAGGGCTGACACAGTGGGCTCTTCTGAGACAGGCAGTTACACTGCGATTCCAAGGGCTGAGAAAACGCGTTTATTTCGGGCTGAAAAACACGTTTTGAAAACTGTGCTGTTCCTGCCCTATAACTTACATGGGGGTGACCAAAGTTGCCAAAACGTGTTTATTTCTGCTGAAAAACACGTTTTGACAATTTCTGCACTCTGGGGTTAAGGGCTGACACAGTGGGCTCTTCTGAGACAGGCAATTACACTGTGATTCCAAGGGCTGAGAAAACGCGTTTATTTCGGGCTGAAAAACACGTTTTGAAAACTGTGCTGTTCCTGCCCTATAACTTACATGGTGGTGACCAAAGTTGCCAAAACGTGTTTATTTGTGCTGAAAAACACGTTTTGACAATTTCTGCACTCTGGGGTTAAGGGCTGACTCAGTGTGCTCTTCTGAGCCAGGCAGTTACACTTCGATTCTAAGAGCTGAGAAAACGCGTTTATTTCGGGCTGAAAAACACGTTTTGAAAACTGTGCTGTTCCTGCCCTATAAGTTATATGGTGGTGACCAAAGTTGCCAAAACGTGTTTATTTCTGCTGAAAAACACGTTTTGACAATTTCTGCACTCTGGGGTTAAGGGCTGACACAGTGGGCTCTTCTGAGACAGGCAGTTACACTGCGATTCCTAGGGCTGAGAAAACGCGTTTATTTCGGGCTGAAAAACACGTTTTGAAAACTGTGCTGTTCCTGCCCTATAAGTTACATGGTGGTGACCAAAGATTCCAAAACGTGTTTATTTGTGAGGAAAAACACGTTTTGACAATTTCTGCACACTGGGGTTAAGGGCTGACTCAGTGTGCTCTTCTGAGCCAGGCAGTTACACTGCGTTTCTAAGGGCTGAGAAAACGCGTTTATTTCGGGCTGAAAAACACGTTTTGAAAACTGTGCTGTTCCTGACCTATAACTTACATGGTGGTGACCAAAGTTGCCAAAACGTGTTCATTTCTGCTGAGAAACACGTTTTGACAATTTCTGCACTCTGGGGTTAAGGGCTGACACAGTAGGCTCTTCTGAGACAGGCAGTTACACTGCGATTCCAAGGGCTGAGAAAACGCGTTTATTTCGGGCTGAAAAACACGTTTTGAAAACTGTGCTGTTCCTGCCCTATGAGGTACATGGGGGTGACCAAAGTTGCCAAAACGTGTTTATTTCTGCAGAAAAACACGTTTTGACAATTTCTGAACACTGGGGTTAAGAGCTGACACAGTGGGCTCTTCTGAGCCAGGCAGTTACACTGCGATTCCATGGGCTGAAAAAAACGCGTTTATTTCGGGCTGAAAAACACGTTTTGAAAACTGTGCTGTTCCTGCCCTATGAGTTATATGGTGGTGACCAAAGTTGCCAAAACGTGTTTATTTCTGCTGAAAAACACGTTTTGACAATTTCTGCTCTCTGGGGTTAAGGGCTGACACAGTGGGCTCTTCTGAGACAGGCAGTTACACTGCGATTCCAAGGGCTGAGAAAACGCGTTTATTTAGGACTGAAAAACACGTTTTGAAAACTGTGCTGTTCCTGCCCTATAAGGTACATGGGGGTGACCAAAGTTGCCAAAACGTGTTTATTTCTGCTGAAAAACACGTTTTGACAATTTCTGCACACTGGGGTTAAGGGCTGACTCAGTGAGCTCTTCTGAACCAGGCAGTTACACCTCGATTCTAAGAGCTGAGAAAACGCATTTATTTCGGGCTGAAAAACACGTTTTGAAAACTGTGCTGTTCCTGCCCTATAAGTTATATGGTGGTGACCAAAGTTGCCAAAACTTGTTCATTTCTGCTGAAAAACACGTTTTGACAATTTCTGCACACTGGGGTTAAGGGCTGACACAGTGGGCTCTTCTGAGCCAGGCAGTTACACTGCGATTCCAAGGGCTGAGAAAACGCGTTTATTTCGGGCTGAAAAACACGTTTTGAAAACTGTGCTGTTCCTGCCCTATAACTTACATGGTGGTGACCAAAGTTGCCAAAACGTGTTTATTTCTGCTGAAAAACACGTTTTGACAATTTCTGCACTCTGGGGTTAAGGGCTGACTCAGTGTACTCTTCTGAGCCAGGCAGTTACACTTCGATTCTAAGAGCTGAGAAAACGCGTTTATTTCGGGCTGAAAAACACGTTTTGAAAACTGTGCTGTTCCTGCCCTATAAGTTATATGGTGGTGACATAAGTTGCCAAAACGTGTTTATTTCTGCTGAAAAACACGTTTTGACAATTTCTGCACTCTGGGGTTAAGGGCTGACACAGTGGGCTCTTCTGAGCCAGGCAGTTACACTGCGATTCCAAGGGCTGAGAAAACGCGTTTATTTCGGGCTGAAAAACACGTTTTGAAAACTGTGCTGTTCCTGCCCTATAAGTTATATGGTGGTGACCAAAGTTTCCAAAACGTGTTTATTTCTGCTGAAAAACACGTTTTGACAATTTCTGCACTCTGGGGTTAAGGGCTGACACAGTGGGCTCTTCTGAGAAAGGCAGTTACACTGCGATTCCTAGGGCTGAGAAAACGCGTTTATTTCGGGCTGAAAAACACGTTTTGAAAACTGTGCTGTTCCTGCCCTATAAGTTACATGGTGGTGACCAAAGATTCCAAAACGTGTTTATTTGTGAGGAAAAACACGTTTTGACAATTTCTGCACACTGGGGTTAAGGGCTGACTCAGTGTGCTCTTCTGAGCCAGGCAGTTACACTGCGTTTCTAAGGGCTGAGAAAACGCGTTTATTTCGGGCTGAAAAACACGTTTTGAAAACTGTGCTGTTCCTGACCTATAACTTACATGGTGGTGACAAAAGTTGCCAAAACGTGTTCATTTCTGCTGAGAAACACGTTTTGACAATTTCTGCACTCTGGGGTTAAGGGCTGACACAGTGGGCTCTTCTGAGACAGGCAGTTACACTGCGATTCCAAGGGCTGAGAAAACGCGTTTATTTCGGGCTGAAAAACACGTTTTGAAAACTGTGCTGTTCCTGCCCTATGAGGTACATCGGGGTGACCAAAGTTGCCAAAACGTGTTTATTTCTGCAGAAAAACACGTTTTGACAATTTCTGCACACTGGGGTTAAGAGCTGACACAGTGGGCTCTTCTGAGCCAGGCAGTTACACTGCGATTCCATGGGCTGAAAAAAACGCGTTTATTTCGGGCTGAAAAACACGTTTTGAAAACTGTGCTGTTCCTGCCCTATAACATACATGGGGGTGACCAATGTTGCCATAACGTGTTTATTTCTGCTGAAAAACACGTTTTGACAATTTCTGCACACTGGGGTTAATGGCTGACACAGTGGGCTCTTCTGAGACAGGCAGTTACACTTCGATTCTAAGAGCTGAGAAAACACGTTTATTTCGGGCTGAAAAACACGTTTTGAAAACTGTGCTGTTCCTGCCCTATAACTTACATGGTGGTGACCAAAGTTGCCAAAACGTGTTTATTTCTGCTGAAAAACACGTTTTGACAATTTCTGCACTCTGGGGTTAAGGGCTGACTCAGTGTGCTCTTCTGAGACAGGCAGTTACACTTCGATTCTAAGAGCTGAGAAAACACGTTTATTTCGGGCTGAAAAACACGTTTTGAAAACTGTGCTGTTCCTGCCCTATAAGTTATATGGTGGTGACCAAAGTTGCCAAAACGTGTTTATTTCTGCTGAAAAACACGTTTTGACAATTTCTGCACACTGGGGTTAAGGGCTGACACAGTGTGCTCTTCTGAGCCAGGCAGTTACACTGCGATTCTAAGGGCTGAGAAAACGCGTTTATTTCGGGCTGAAAAACACGTTTTGAAAACTGTGCTGTTCCTGCCCTATAACTTACATGGTGGTGACCAAAGTTGCCAAAACGTGTTCATTTCTGCTGAGAAACACGTTTTGACAATTTCTGCACTCTGGGGTTAAGGGCTGACACAGTGGGCTCTTCTGAGACAGGCAGTTACACTGCAATTCCAAGGGCTGAGAAAACGCGTTTATTTCGGGCTGAAAAACACGTTTTGAAAACTGTGCTGTTCCTGCCCTATGAGGTACATGGGGGTGACCAAAGTTGCCAAAACGTGTTTATTTCTGCTGAAAAACAAGTTTTGACAATTTCTGCACACTGGGGTTAAGGGCTGACACAGTGGGCTCTTCTGAGACAGGCAGTTACACTTCGATTCTAAGAGCTGAGAAAACGCGTTTATCAGGCTGAAAAACACGTTTTGAAAACTGTGCTGTTCCTGCCCTATAACTTACATGGTGGTGACCAAAGTTGCCAAAACGTGTTTATTTCGGCTGAAAAACTTGTTTTGACAATTTCTGCACTCTGGGGTTTAGGGCTGACTCAGTGTGCTCTTCTGAACCAGGCAGTTACACTTCGATTCTAAGAGCTGAGAAAACGCGTTTATTTCGGGCTGAAAAACACGTTTTGAAAACTGTGCTGTTCCTGCCCTATAAGTTATATGGTGGTGACCAAAGTTGCCAAAACGTGTTTATTTCTGCTGAAAAACACGTTTTGACAATTTCTGCACACTGGGGTTAAGGGCTGACACAGTGGGCTCTTCTGAGCCAGGCAGTTACACTGCGATTCCAAGGGCTGAGAAAACGCGTTTATTTCGGGCTGAAAAACACGTTTTGAAAACTGTGCTGTTCCTGCCCTATAAGGTACATGGGGGTGACCAAAGTTGCCAAAACGTGTTTCTTTCTAATGAAAAACACGTTTTGACAATTTCTGCACTCTGGGGTTAAGGGCTGACACAGTGGGCTCTTCTGAGACAGGCAGTTACACTGCGATTCCAAGGGCTGAGAAAACGCGTTTATTTCGGGCTGAAAAACACGTTTTGAAAACTGTGCTGTTCCGGCCCTATAACTTACATGGTGGTGACCAAAGTTGCCAAAACGTGTTTATTTCTGCTGAAAAACACGTTTTGACAATTTCTGCACTCTGGGGTTAAGGGCTGACTCAGTGTGCTCTTCTGAGCCAGGCAGTTACACTGCGATTCCAAGGTCTGAGAAAACGCGTTTATTTCGGGCTGAAAAACACGTTTTGAAAACTGTGCTGTTCCTGCCCTATGAGTTATATGGTGGTGACCAAAGTTGCCAAAACGTGTTTATTTCTGCTGAAAAACACGTTTTGACAATTTCTGCTCTCTGGGGTTAAGGGCTGACTCAGTGAGCTCTTCTGAGCCAGGCAGTTACACTTCGATTCTAAGGGCTGAGAAAACGCGTTTATTTCGGGCTGAAAAACACGTTTTGAAAAACTGTGCTGTTCCTGCCCTATAACTTAGATGGTGGTGACCAAAGTTGCCAAAACGTGTTTATTTGTGCTGAAAAACACGTTTTGACAATTTCTGCACACTAGGGTTAAGGGCTGACTCAGTGTGCTCTTCTGAACCAGGCAGTTACACCTCGATTCTAAGAGCTGAGAAAACGCATTTATTTCGGGCTGAAAAACACGTTTTGAAAACTGTGCTGTTCCTGCCCTATAAGTTATATGGTGGTGACCAAAGTTTCCAAAACGTGTTTATTTCTGCTGAAAAACACGTTTTGACAATTTCTGCACTCTGGGGTTAAGGGCTGACACAGTGGGCTCTTCTGAGAAAGGCAGTTACACTGCGATTCCTAGGGCTGAGAAAACGCGTTTATTTCGGGCTGAAAAACACGTTTTGAAAACTGTGCTGTTCCTGCCCTATAAGTTACATGGTGGTGACCAAAGATTCCAAAACGTGTTTATTTGTGAGGAAAAACACGTTTTGACAATTTCTGCACACTGGGGTTAAGGGCTGACTCAGTGTGCTCTTCTGAGCCAGGCAGTTACACTGCGTTTCTAAGGGCTGAGAAAACGCGTTTATTTCGGGCTGAAAAACACGTTTTGAAAACTGTGCTGTTCCTGACCTATAACTTACATGGTGGTGACAAAAGTTGCCAAAACGTGTTCATTTCTGCTGAGAAACACGTTTTGACAATTTCTGCACTCTGGGGTTAAGGGCTGACACAGTGGGCTCTTCTGAGACAGGCAGTTACACTGCGATTCCAAGGGCTGAGAAAACGCGTTTATTTCGGGCTGAAAAACACGTTTTGAAAACTGTGCTGTTCCTGCCCTATGAGGTACATGGGGGTGACCAAAGTTGCCAAAACGTGTTTATTTCTGCAGAAAAACACGTTTTGACAATTTCTGCACACTGGGGTTAAGAGCTGACACAGTGGGCTCTTCTGAGCCAGGCAGTTACACTGCGATTCCATGGGCTGAAAAAAACGCGTTTATTTCGGGCTGAAAAACACGTTTTGAAAACTGTGCTGTTCCTGCCCTATAACATACATGGGGGTGACCAATGTTGCCATAACGTGTTTATTTCTGCTGAAAAACACGTTTTGACAATTTCTGCACACTGGGGTTAAGGGCTGACACAGTGGGCTCTTCTGAGACAGGCAGTTACACTTCGATTCTAAGAGCTGAGAAAACACGTTTATTTTGGGCTGAAAAACACGTTTTGAAAACTGTGCTGTTCCTGCCCTATAACTTACATGGTGGTGACCAAAGTTGCCAAAACGTGTTTATTTCTGCTGAAAAACACGTTTTGACAATTTCTGCACTCTGGGGTTAAGGGCTGACTCAGTGTGCTCTTCTGAGCCAGGCAGTTACACTTCGATTCTAAGAGCTGAGAAAACACGTTTATTTCGGGCTGAAAAACACGTTTTGAAAACTGTGCTGTTCCTGCCCTATAAGTTATATGGTGGTGACCAAAGTTGCCAAAACGTGTTTATTTCTGCTGAAAAACACGTTTTGACAATTTCTGCACACTAGGGTTAAGGGCTGACACAGTGTGCTCTTCTGAGCCAGGCAGTTACACTGTGATTCTAAGGGCTGAGAAAACGCGTTTATTTCGGGCTGAAAAACACGTTTTGAAAACTGTGCTGTTCCTGCCCTATAACTTACATGGTGGTGACCAAAGTTGCCAAAACGTGTTCATTTCTGCTGAGAAACACGTTTTGACAATTTCTGCACTCTGGGGTTAAGGGCTGACACAGTGGGCTCTTCTGAGACAGGCAGTTACACTGCAATTCCAAGGGCTGAGAAAACGCGTTTATTTCGGGCTGAAAAACACGTTTTGAAAACTGTGCTGTTCCTGCCCTATGAGGTACATGGGGGTGACCAAAGTTGCCAAAACGTGTTTATTTCTGCTGAAAAACACGTTTTGACAATTTCTGCACACTGGGGTTAAGGGCTGACACAGTGGGCTCTTCTGAGACAGGCAGTTACACTTCGATTCTAAGAGCTGAGAAAACGCGTTTATCAGGCTGAAAAACATGTTTTGAAAACTGTGCTGTTCCTGCCCTATAACTTACATGGTGGTGACCAAAGTTGCCAAAACGTGTTTATTTCGGCTGAAAAACTTGTTTTGACAATTTCTGCACTCTGGGGTTAAGGGCTGACTCAGTGTGCTCTTCTGAACCAGGCAGTTACACTTCGATTCTAAGAGCTGAGAAAACGCGTTTATTTCGGGCTGAAAAACACGTTTTGAAAACTGTGCTGTTCCTGCCCTATAAGTTATATGGTGGTGACCAAAGTTGCCAAAACGTGTTTATTTCTGCTGAAAAACACGTTTTGACAATTTCTGCACACTGGGGTTAAGGGCTGACACAGTGGGCTCTTCTGAGACAGGCAGTTACACTGCGATTCCAAGGGCTGAGAAAACGCGTTTATTTCGGGCTGAAAAACACGTTTTGAAAACTGTGCTGTTCCTGCCCTATGAGGTACATGGGGGTGACCAAAGTTGCCAAAACGTGTTTATTTCTGCTGAAAAACACGTTTTGATAATTTCTGCACACTGGGGTTAAGGGCTATCACAGTGGGCTCTTCTGAGACAGGCAGTTACACTTCGATTCTAAGAGCTGAGAAAACGCGTTTATTTCGGGCTGAAAAACACGTTTTGAAAACTGTGCTGTTCCTGCCCTATAACTTACATGGTGGTGACCAAAGTTGCCAAAACGTGTTTATTTCTGCTGAAAAACACGTTTTGACAATTTCTGCACACTGGGGTTAAGGGCTGACACAGTGGGCTCTTCTGAGCCAGGCAGTTACACTGCGATTCCAAGGGCTGAGAAAACGCGTTTATTTCGGGCTGAAAAACACGTTTTGAAAACTGTGCTGTTCCTGCCCTATGAGGTACATGGGGGTGACCAAAGTTGCCAAAACGTGTTTATTTCTGCTGAAAAACACGTTTTGACAATTTCTGCACACTGGGGTTATGGGCTGACACAGTGGGCTCTTCTGAGACAGGCAGTTACACTTCGATTCAAAGAGCTGAGAAAACGCGTTTATTTCGGGCTGAAAAACACGTTTTGAAAACTGTGCTGTTCCTGCCCTATAACTTACATGGTGGTGACCAGAGTTGCCAAAACGTGTTTATTTCTGCTGAAAAACACGTTTTGACAATTTCTGCACTCTGGGGTTAAGGGCTGACTCAGTGAGCTCTTCTGAGCCAGGCAGTTACACTTCGATTCTAAGAGCTGAGAAAACGCGTTTATTTCGGGCTGAAAAACACGTTTTGAAAACTGTGCTGTTCCTGCCCTATAACTTACATGGTGGTGACCAAAGTTGCCAAAACGTGTTTATTTCTGATGAAAAACACGTTTTGACAATTTCTGCACTCTGGGGTTAAGGGCTGACTCAGTGTGCTCTTCTGAGCCAGGCAGTTACACTTCGATTCTAAGAGCTGAGAAAACGCGTTTATTTCGGGCTGAAAAACACGTTTTGAAAACTGTGCTGTTCCTACCCTATAAGTTTTATGGTGGTGACCAAAGTTGCCAAAACGTGTTTATTTCTGCTGAAAAACACGTTTTGACAATTTCTGCACACTGGGGTTAAGGGCTGACACAGTGGGCTCTTCTGTGCCAGGCAGTTACACTGCGATTCCAAGGGCTGAGAAAACGCGTTTATTTCGGTCTGAAAAACACGTTTTGAAAACTGTGCTGTTCCTGCCCTATAAGTTACATGGTGGTGACCAAAGTTGCCAAAACGTGTTTATTTGTGCTGAAAACACGTTTTGACAATTTCTGCACACTGGGGTTAAGGGCTGACTCAGTGTGCTCTTCTGAGCCAGGCAGTTACACTGCGATTCCAAGGGCTGATAAAACGCGTTTATTTCGGGCTGAAAAACACGTTTTGAAAACTGTGCTGTTCCTGCGCTATAAGTTATATGGTGGTGACCAAAGTTGCCAAAACGTGTTTATTTCTGCTGAAAAACACGTTTTGACAATTTCTGCACACTGGGGTTAAGGGCTGACTCAGTGTGCTCTTCTGAGCCAGGCAGTTACACTGCGATTCTAAGGGCTGAGAAAACGCGTTTATTTCGGGCTGAAAAACACGTTTTGAAAACTGTGCTGTTCCTGCCCTATAAGTTACATGGGGGTGACCAAAGTTGCCAAAACGTGTTTATTTCTGCTGAAAACCACGTTTTGACAATTTCTGAACACTGGGGTTAAGGGCTGACACAGTGGGCTCTTCTGAGCCAGGCAGTTACACTGCGATTCCAAGGGCTGAGAAAACGCGTTTATTTCGGGCTGAAAAACACGTTTTGAAAACTGTGCTGTTCCTGCCCTATAAGGTACATGGGGGTGACCAAAGTTGCCAAAACGTGTTTATTTCTGCTGAAAAACACGTTTTGACAATTTCTGCACACTGGGGTTATGGGCTGACACAGTGGGCTCTTCTGAGACAGGCAGTTACACTTCGATTCAAAGAGCTGAGAAAACGCGTTTATTTCGGGCTGAAAAACACGTTTTGAAAACTGTGCTGTTCCTGCCCTATAACTTACATGGTGGTGACCAGAGTTGCCAAAACGTGTTTATTTCTGCTGAAAAACACGTTTTGACAATTTCTGCACTCTGGGGTTAAGGGCTGTCTCAGTGAGCTCTTCTGAGCCAGGCAGTTACACTTCGATTCTAAGAGCTGAGAAAACGCGTTTATTTCGGGCTGAAAAACACGTTTTGAAAAATGTGCTGTTCCTGCCCTATAACTTACATGGTGGTGACCAAAGTTGCCAAAACGTGTTTATTTCTGCTGAAAAACACGTTTTGACAATTTCTGCACACTGGGGTTAAGAGCTGACACAGTGGGCTCTTCTGAGCCAGGCAGTTACACTGCGATTCCATGGGCTGAAAAAAACGCGTTTATTTCGGGCTAAAAAACACGTTTTGAAAACTGTGCTGTTCCTGCCCTATAACATACATGGGGGTGACAAATGTTGCCATAACGTGTTTATTTCTGCTGAAAAACACGTTTTGACAATTTCTGCACACTGGGGTTAAGGGCTGACTCAGTGTGCTCTTCTGAGCCAGGCAGTTACACTGCGATTCCAAGGGCTGATAAAACGCGTTTATTTCGGGCTGAAAAACACGTTTTGAAAACTGTGCTGTTCCTGCGCTATAAGTTATATGGTGGTGACCAAAGTTGCCAAAACGTGTTTATTTCTGCTGAAAAACACGTTTTGACAATTTCTGCACACTGGGGTTAAGGGCTGACTCAGTGTGCTCTTCTGAGCCAGGCAGTTACACTGCGATTCTAAGGGCTGAGAAAACGCGTTTATTTCGGGCTGAAAAACACGTTTTGAAAACTGTGCTGTTCCTGCCCTATAAGTTACATGGGGGTGACCAAAGTTGCCAAAACGTGTTTATTTCTGCTGAAAAACACGTTTTGACAATTTCTGAACACTGGGGTTAAGGGCTGACACAGTGGGCTCTTCTGAGCCAGGCAGTTACACTGCGATTCCATGGGCTGAAAAAAACGCGTTTATTTCGGGCTAAAAAACACGTTTTGAAAACTGTGCTGTTCCTGCCCTATAACATACATGGGGGTGACCAATGTTGCCATAACGTGTTTATTTCTGCTGAAAAACACGTTTTGACAATTTCTGCACACTGGGGTTAAGGGCTGACTCAGTGGGCTCTTCTGAGACAGGCAGTTACACTTCGATTCTAAGAGCTGAGAAAACACGTTTCTTTCGGGCTGAAAAACACGTTTTGAAAACTGTGCTGTTCCTGCCCTATAACTTACATGGTGGTGACCAAAGTTGCCAAAACGTGTTTATTTCTGATGAAAAACACGTTTTGACAATTTCTGCACTCTGGGGTTAAGGGCTGACACAGTGGGCTCTTCTGAGACAGGCAGTTACACTTCGATTCTAAGAGCTGAGAAAACGCGTTTATTTCGGGCTGAAAAACACGTTTTGAAAACTGTGCTGTTCCTGCCCTATAAGTTTTATGGTGGTGACCAAAGTTGCCAAAACGTGTTTATTTCTGCTGAAAAACACGTTTTGACAATTTCTGCACACTGGGGTTAAGAGCTGACACAGTGGGCTCTTCTGAGCCAGGCAGTTACACTGCGATTCCATGGGCTGAAAAAAACGCGTTTATTTCGGGCTAAAAAACACGTTTTGAAAACTGTGCTGTTCCTGCCCTATAACATACATGGGGGTGACCAATGTTGCCATAACGTGTTTATTTCTGCTGAAAAACACGTTTTGACAATTTCTGCACACTGGGGTTAAGGGCTGACTCAGTGGGCTCTTCTGAGACAGGCAGTTACACTTCGATTCTAAGAGCTGAGAAAACACGTTTCTTTCGGGCTGAAAAACACGTTTTGAAAACTGTGCTGTTCCTGCCCTATAACTTACATGGTGGTGACCAAAGTTGCCAAAACGTGTTTATTTCTGCTGAAAAACACGTTTTGACAATTTCTGCACTCTGGGGTTAAGGGCTGACTCAGTGTGCTCTTCTGAGCCAGGCAGTTACACTTCGATTCTAAGAGCTGAGAAAACGCGTTTATTTCGGGCTGAAAAACACGTTTTGAAAACTGTGCTGTTCCTGCCCTATAAGTTTTATGGTGGTGACCAAAGTTGCCAAAACGTGTTTATTTCTGCTGAAAAACACGTTTTGACAATTTCTGCACTCTGGGGTTAAGGGCTGACTCAGTGTGCTCTTCTGAGCCAGGCAGTTACACTTCGATTCTAAGAGCTGAGAAAACGCGTTTATTTCGGGCTGAAAAACACGTTTTGAAAACTGTGCTGTTCCTGCCCTATAAGTTTTATGGTGGTGACCAAAGTTGCCAAAACGTGTTTATTTCTGATGAAAAACACGTTTTGACAATTTCTGCACTCTGGGGTTAAGGGCTGACTCAGTGTGCTCTTCTGAGCCAGGCAGTTACACTTCGATTCTAAGAGCTGAGAAAACGCGTTTATTTCGGGCTGAAAAACACGTTTTGAAAACTGTGCTGTTCCTGCCCTATAAGTTTTATGGTGGTGACCAAAGTTGCCAAAACGTGTTTATTTCTGCTGAAAAACACGTTTTGACAATTTCTGCACACTGGGGTTAAGAGCTGACACAGTGGGCTCTTCTGAGCCAGGCAGTTACACTGCGATTCCATGGGCTGAAAAAAACGCGTTTATTTCGGGCTAAAAAACACGTTTTGAAAACTGTGCTGTTCCTGCCCTATAACATACATGGGGGTGACCAATGTTGCCATAACGTGTTTATTTCTGCTGAAAAACACGTTTTGACAATTTCTGCACACTGGGGTTAAGGGCTGACTCAGTGGGCTCTTCTGAGACAGGCAGTTACACTTCGATTCTAAGAGCTGAGAAAACACGTTTCTTTCGGGCTGAAAAACACGTTTTGAAAACTGTGCTGTTCCTGCCCTATAACTTACATGGTGGTGACCAAAGTTGCCAAAACGTGTTTATTTCTGCTGAAAAACACGTTTTGACAATTTCTGCACTCTGGGGTTAAGGGCTGACTCAGTGTGCTCTTCTGAGCCAGGCAGTTACACTTCGATTCTAAGAGCTGAGAAAACGCGTTTATTTCGGGCTGAAAAACACGTTTTGAAAACTGTGCTGTTCCTGCCCTATAAGTTTTATGGTGGTGACCAAAGTTTCCAAAACGTGTTTATTTCTGCTGAAAAACACGTTTTGACAATTTCTGCACACTGGGGTTAAGGGCTGACACAGTGGGCTCTTCTGTGCCAGGCAGTTACACTGCGATTCCAAGGGCTGAGAAAACGCGTTTCTTTCGGTCTGAAAAACACGTTTTGAAAACTGTGCTGTTCCTGCCCTATAACTTACATGGTGGTGACCAAAGTTGCCAAAACGTGTTTATTTCTGATGAAAAACACGTTTTGACAATTTCTGCACTCTGGGGTTAAGGGCTGACTCAGTGTGCTCTTCTGAGCCAGGCAGTTACACTTCGATTCTAAGAGCTGAGAAAACGCGTTTATTTCGGGCTGAAAAACACGTTTTGAAAACTGTGCTGTTCCTGCCCTATAAGTTTTATGGTGGTGACCAAAGTTGCCAAAACGTGTTTATTTCTGCTGAAAAACACGTTTTGAAAACTGTGCTGTTCCTGCGCTATAAGTTATATGGTGGTGACCAAAGTTGCCAAAACGTGTTTATTTCTGCTGAAAAACACGTTTTGACAATTTCTGCACACTGGGGTTAAGGGCTGACTCAGTGTGCTCTTCTGAGCCAGGCAGTTACACTGCGATTCTAAGGGCTGAGAAAACGCGTTTATTTCGGGCTGAAAAACACGTTTTGAAAACTGTGCTGTTCCTGCCCTATAAGTTACATGGGGGTGACCAAAGTTGCCATAACGTGTTTATTTTTGCTGAAAAACACGTTTTGACAATTTTTGCACACTGGGGTTAAGGGCTGACTCAGTGTGCTCTTCTGAGCCAGGCAGTTACACTGCGTTTCCATGGGCTGAGAAAACGCGTTTACTGTATTTCGGGCTGAAAAACACGTTTTGAAAACTGTGCTGTTCCTGCCCTATAAGTTATATGGTGGTGACCAAAGTTGCCAAAACGTGTTTATTTCTGCTGAAAAACACGTTTTGACAATTTCTGCACACTGGGGTTAAGGGCTGACACAGTGGGCTCTTCTGAGCCAGGCAGTTACACTGCGATTCCAAGGGCTGAGAAAACGCGTTTATTTCGGGCTGAAAAACACGTTTTGAAAACTGTGCTGTTCCTGCCCTATAAGTTACATGGGGGTGACCAAAGTTGCCAAAACGTGTTTATATCTGCTGAAAAACACGTTTTGACAATTTTTGCACACTGGGGTTAAGGGCTGACTCAGTGTGCTCTTCTGAGCCAGGCAGTTACACTGCGATTCCAAGGGCTGAGAAAACGTGTTTATTTCTGCTGAAAAACATGTTTTGACAATTTTTGCATACTGGGGTTACGGGCTGACTGAGTGGGCTCTTCAGAGGCAGGCAGTTACACTGCGATTCCAAGGGCTGATAAAACGTGTTTATTTCGGGCTGAAAAACACGTTTTGAAAACTGTGCTGTTCCTGCCCTATAAGTTACATGGGGGTGACCAATGTTGCCAAAACGTGTTTATTTCTGCTGAAAAACACGTTTTGACAATTTTTGCACACTGGGGTTAAGGGCTGACTCAGTGTGCTCTTCTGAGCCAGGCAGTTACACTGCGTTTCCATGGGCTGAGAAAACGCGTTTATTTCGGGCTGAAAAACACGTTTTGAAAACTGTGCTGTTCCTGCCCTATAAGTTATATGGTGGTGACCAAAGTTGCCAAAACGTGTTTATTTCTGCTGAAAAACACGTTTTGACAATTTCTGCACACTGGGGTTAAGGGCTGACACAGTGGGCTCTTCTGAGCCAGGCAGTTACACTGCGATTCTAACGGCTGAGAAATACGTTTTGAAAACTGTGCTGTTCCTGCCCTAAGAGTTACATGGGGGAGTTCAAAGTTGCCAAAACGTGTTTATTTCTGCTGTAAAAACACGTTTTGACAATTTCTGCACACTGGGGTTAAGGGCTGACACAGTGGGCTCTTCTGAGCCAGGCAGTTACACTGTGATTGCAAGGGCTGAGAAAACGCGTTTATTTCGGGGTGAAAAACACGTTTTGAAAACTGTGCTGTTCCTGCCCTATAAGTTACATGGTGGTGACCAAAGTTGCCAAAACGTGTTTATTTCTGCTGAAAAACACGTTTTGACAATTTCTGCACTCTGGAGTTAAGGGTTGACACAGTGGGCTCTTCTGAGCCAGGCAGTTACACTGCGATTCCAAGGGCTGAGAAAACGCGTTTCTTTCGGGCTGAAAAAAAAGTTTTGAAAACTGTGCTGTTCCTGCCCTATAAGTTACATGGTGGTGACCAAATTTGCCAAAACGTGTTTATTTCTGCTGAAAAACACGTTTTGACCATTATTGTACACTGGGGTTACGGGCTGACTCAGTGTGCTCTTCTGAACCAGGCAGTTACACTGCGATTCTAAGGGCTGAGAAAACGCGTTTATTTCGGGCTGAAAAACACGTTTTGAAAACTGTGCTGTTCCTGCCCTATAAGTTATATGGTGGTGACCAAAGTTGCCAAAATGTGTTTATTTCTGCTGAAAAACACGTTTTGACAATTTCTGCACACTGGGGTTAAGGGCTGACTCAGTGGGCTCTTCTGAGCCACGCAGTTACACTGGAATTCCAAAGGCTGAGAAAACGCGTTTATTTCGGGCTGAAAAACACGTTTTGTAAATTGTGCTGTTCCTGCCGCATAAGTTACATAGGGGTGACCAAAGTTGCCAAAACGTATTTATTTCTGCTGAAAAACACGTTTTGACAACTTCTGCACACTGGGGTTAAGGTCTGACTCAGTGGGCTCTTCTGAGCCACGCACTTACACTGGAATTCCAAAGGCTGAGAAAACGCGTTTATTTCGGGCTGAAAAACACGTTTTGTAAATTGTGCTGTTCCTGCCGCATAAGTTACATAGGGGTGACCAAAGTTGCCAAAACGTGTTTATTTCTGCTGAAACACACGTTTTGACAACTTCTGCACACTGGGGTTAAGGGCTGACTCAGTGTGCTCTTCTGAGCCAGGCAGTTACACTGCGATTCCAAGGGCTGATAAAACGCGTTTATTTCGGGCTGAAAAACACGTTTTGAAAACTGTGCTGTTCCTGCCCTATAAGTTACATGGGGGTGACCAAAGTTGCCAAAACGTGTTTATTTCTGCTTAAAAACACGTTTTGACAATTATTGCACACTGGGGTTAAGGGCTGACTCAGTGTGCTCTTCTGAGCCAGGCAGTTACACTGCGTTTCCATAGGCTGAGAAAACGCGTTTATTTCGGGCTGAAAAACACGTTTTGAAAACTGTGCTGCTCCTGCCCTATAAGTTATATGGTGGTGACCAAAGTTGCCAAAACGTGTTTATTTCTGCTGAAAAACACGTTTTGACAATTTCTGCACACTGGGGTTAAGGGCTGACTCAGTGTGCTCTTCTGAGCCTGGCAGTTACACTGCGATTCTAAGGGCTGAGAAAACGCGTTTATTTCGGGCTGAAAAACACGTTTTGAAAACGGTGCTGTTCCTGCCCTATAAGTTATATGGTGGTGACCAAAGTTGCCAAAACGTGTTTATTTCTGCTGAAAAACACGTTTTGACAATTTTTGCATACTGGGGTTACGGGCTGACTGAGTGGGCTCTTCAGAGGCAGGCAGTTACACTGCGTTTCCAAGGGCTGATAAAACGTGTTTATTTCGGGCTAAAAAAAACGTTTTGAAAACGGTGCTGTTCCTGCCCTATAAGTTACATGGGGTTGACCAAAGTTGCCAAAACGTGTTTATTTCTTCTGAAAAACACGTTTTGACAATTTTTGCACACTGGGGTTAAGGGCTGACTCAGTGTGCTCTTCTGAGCCAGGCAGTTACACTGCGATTCTAAGGGCTGAGAAATACGTTTTGAAAACTGTGCTGTTCCTGCCCTATAAGTTATATGGTGGTGACCAAAGTTGCCAAAACGTGTTTATTTCTGCTGAAAAACACGTTTTGACAATTTCTGCACACTGGGGTTAAGGGCTGACACAGTGGGCTCTTCTGAGCCAGGCAGTTACACTGCGATTCTAAGGGCTGAGAAATACGTTTTGAAAACTGTGCTGTTCCTGCCCTAAGAGTTACATGGGGGAGTTCAAAGTTGCCAAAACGTGTTTATTTCTGCTGTAAAAACACGTTTTGACAATTTCTGCACACTGGGGTTAAGGGCTGACACAGTGGGCTCTTCTGAGCCAGGCAGTTACACTGTGATTGCAAGGGCTGAGAAAACGCGTTTATTTCGGGGTGAAAAACACGTTTTGAAAACTGTTCTGTTCCTGCCCTATAAGTTACATGGTGGTGACCAAAGTTGCCAAAACATGTTTATTTCTGCTGAAAAACACGTTTTGACAATTTCTGCACACTGGGATTAAGGGTTGACACAGTGGGCTCTTCTGAGCCAGGCAGTTACACTGCGATTCCAAGGGCTGAGAAAACGCGTTTCTTTCGGGCTGAAAAAAAAGTTTTGAAAACTGTGCTGTTCCTGCCCTATAAGTTACATGGTGGTGACCAAATTTGCCAAAACGTGTTTATTTCTGCTGAAAAACACGTTTTGACCATTATTGCACACTGGGGTTACGGGCTGACTCAGTGTGCTCTTCTGAACCAGGCAGTTACACTGCGATTCTAAGGGCTGAGAAAACGCGTTTATTTCGGGCTGAAAAACACGTTTTGAAAACTGTGCTGTTCCTGCCCTATAAGTTATATGGTGGTGACCAAAGTTGCCAAAACGTGTTTATTTCTGCTGAAAAACACGTTTTGACAATTTCTGCACACTGGGGTTAAGGGCTGACTCAGTGGGCTCTTCTGAGCCACGCAGTTACACTGGAATTCCAAAGGCTGAGAAAACGCGTTTATTTCGGGCTGAAAAACATGTTTTGTAAATTGTGCTGTTCCTGCCGCATAAGTTACATAGGGGTGACCAAAGTTGCCAAAACGTGTTTATTTCTGCTGAAAAACACGTTTTGACAACTTCTGCACACTGGGGTTAAGGTCTGACTCAGTGGGCTCTTCTGAGCCACGCACTTACACTGGAATTCCAAAGGCTGAGAAAACGCGTTTATTTCGGGCTGAAAAACACGTTTTGTAAATTGTGCTGTTCCTGCCGCATAAGTTACATAGGGGTGACCAAAGTTGCCAAAACGTGTTTATTTCTGCTGAAACACACGTTTTGACAACTTCTGCACACTGGGGTTAAGGGCTGACTCAGTGTGCTCTTCTGAGCCAGGCAGTTACACTGCGATTCCAAGGGCTGATAAAACGCGTTTATTTCGGGCTGAAAAACACGTTTTGAAAACTGTGCTGTTCCTGCGCTATAAGTTACATGGGGGTGACCAAAGTTGCCAAAACGTGTTTATTTCTGCTGAAAAACACGTTTTGACAATTATTGCACACTGGGGTTAAGGGCTGACTCAGTGTGCTCTTCTGAGCCAGGCAGTTACACTGCGTTTCCATGGGCTGAGAAAACGCATTTATTTCGGGCTGAAAAACACGTTTTGAAAACTGTGCTGTTCCTGCCCTATAAGTGATATGGTGGTGACCAAAGTTGCCAAAACGTGTTTATTTCTGCTGAAAAACACGTTTTGACAATTTCTGCACACTGGGGTTAAGGGCTGACTCAGTGGGCTCTTCTGAGCCACGCAGTTACACTGGAATTCCAAAGGCTGAGAAAACACGTTTAGTTCGGGCTGAAAAACACGTTTTGTAAATTGTGCTGTTCCTGCCGCATAAGTTACATAGGGGTGACCAAAGTTGCCAAAACGTGTTTATTTCTGCTGAAAAACACGTTTTGACAACTTCTGCACACTGGGGTTAAGGGCTGACTCAGTGGGCTCTTCTGAGCCATGCAGTTACAGTGGGATTCCAAAGGCCTCGAAAACGCGTTCATTTCGGATGAAAAACACGTTTTGAAAACTGTGCTGTTCCTGCCCCATAAGTTACATAGGGGTGACAAAAAGTTGCCAAAACGTGTTTATTTCTGCTGAAAAGCACGTTTTGACAACTTCTGCACACTGGGGTTAAGGTCTGACTCAGTGGGCTCTTCTGAGCCACGCAGTTACACTGGAATTCCAAAGGCTGAGAAAACGCGTTTATTTCGGGCTGAAAAACACGTTTTGTAAATTGTGCTGTTCCTGACCTATAACTTACATGGTGGTGACCAAAGTTGCCAAAACGTGTTTATTTCTGCTGAAACACACGTTTTGACAACTTCTGCACACTGGGGTTAAGGGCTGACTCAGTGTGCTCTTCTGAGCCAGGCAGTTACACTGCGTTTCCATGGGCTGAGAAAACGCGTTTATTTCGGGCTGAAAAACACGTTTTGAAAACTGTGCTGTTCCTGCCCTATAAGTTATATGGTGGTGACCAAAGTTGCCAAAACGTGTTTATTTCTGCTGAAAAACACGTTTTGACAATTTCTGCACACTGGGGTTACGGGCTGACTGAGTGGGCTCTTCAGAGGCAGGCAGTTACACTGCGATTCCAAGGGCTGATAAAACGTGTTTATTTCGGGCTGAAAAACACGTTTTGAAAACGGTGCTGTTCCTGCCCTATAAGTTACATGGGGGTGACCAAAGTTGCCAAAACGTGTTTATTTCTTCTGAAAAACACGTTTTGACAATTTTTGCACACTGGGGTTAAGGGCTGACTCAGTGTGCTCTTCTGAGCCAGGCAGTTACACTGCGTTTCCATGGGCTGAGAAAACGCGTTTATTTCGGGCTGAAAAACACGTTTTGAAAACTGTGCTGTTCCTGCCCTAAGAGTTATATGGTGGTGACCAAAGTTGCCAAAACGTGTTTATTTCTGCTGAAAAACACGTTTTGACAATTTCTGCACACTGGGGTTAAGGGCTGACACAGTGGGCTCTTCTGAGCCAGGCAGTTACACTGCGATTCTAAGGGCTGAGATAACGCGTTTATTTCGGGGTGAAAAACACGTTTTGAAAACTGTGCTGTTCCTGCCCTATAAGTTACATGGTGGTGACCAAAGTTGCCAAAACGTGTTTATTTCTGCTGAAAAACACGTTTTGACAATTTCTGCACACTGGGGTTAAGGGTTGACACAGTGGGCTCTTCTGAGCCAGGCAGTTACACTGCGATTCCAAGGGCTGAGAAAACGCGTTTCTTTCGGGCTGAAAAAAAAGTTTTGAAAACTGTGCTGTTCCTGCCCTATAAGTTACATGGTGGTGACCAAATTTGCCAAAACGTGTTTATTTCTGCTGAAAAACACGTTTTGACAATTATTGCACACTGGGGTTACGGGCTGACTCAGTGTGCTCTTCTGAACCAGGCAGTTACACTGCGATTCTAAGGGCTGAGAAAACGCGTTTATTTCGGGCTGAAAAACACGTTTTGAAAACTGTGCTGTTCCTGCCCTATAAGTTATATGGTGGTGACCAAAGTTGCCAAAACGTGTTTATTTCTGCTGAAAAACACGTTTTGACAATTTCTGCACACTGGGATTAAGGGCTGACTCAGTGGGCTCTTCTGAGCCACGCAGTTACACTGGAATTCCAAAGGCTGAGAAAACACGTTTATTTCGGGCTGAAAAACACGTTTTGTAAATTGTGCTGTTCCTGCCGCATAAGTTACATAGGGGTGACCAAAGTTGCCAAAACGTGTTTATTTCTGCTGAAAAACACGTTTTGACAACTTCTGCACACTGGGGTTAAGGGCTGACTCAGTGGGCTCTTCTGAGCCATGCAGTTACAGTGGGATTCCAAAGGCCTCGAAAACGCGTTCATTTCGGATGAAAAACACGTTTTGAAAACTGTGCTGTTCCTGCCCCATAAGTTACATAGGGGTGACAAAAAGTTGCCAAAACGTGTTTATTTCTGCTGAAAAGCACGTTTTGACAACTTCTGCACACTGGGGTTAAGGTCTGACTCAGTGGGCTCTTCTGAGCCACGCAGTTACACTGGAATTCCAAAGGCTGAGAAAACGCGTTTATTTCGGGCTGAAAAACACGTTTTATAAATTGTGCTGTTCCTGACCTATAACTTACATGGTGGTGACCAAAGTTGCCAAAACGTGTTTATTTCTGCTGAAACACACGTTTTGACAACTTCTGCACACTGGGGTTAAGGGCTGACTCAGTGTGCTCTTCTGAGCCAGGCAGTTACACTGCGTTTCCATGGGCTGAGAAAACGCGTTTATTTCGGGCTGAAAAACACGTTTTGAAAACTGTGCTGTTCCTGCCCTATAAGTTATATGGTGGTGACCAAAGTTGCCAAAACGTGTTTATTTCTGCTGAAAAACACGTTTTGACAATTTCTGCACACTGGGGTTAAGGGCTGACTCAGTGTGCTCTTCTGAGCCAGGCAGTTACACTGCGATTCTAAGGGCTGAGAAAACGCGTTTATTTCGGGCTGAAAAACACGTTTTGAAAACGGTGCTGTTCCTGCCCTATAAGTTATATGGTGGTGACCAAAGTTGCCAAAACGTGTTTATTTCTGCTGAAAAACACGTTTTGACAATTTTTGCATACTGGGGTTACGGGCTGACTGAGTGGGCTCTTCAGAGGCAGGCAGTTACACTGCGATTCCAAGGGCTGATAAAACGTGTTTATTTCGGGCTGAAAAACACGTTTTGAAAACGGTGCTGTTCCTGCCCTATAAGTTACATGGGGGTGACCAAAGTTCCCAAAACGTGTTTGTTTCTTCTGATAAACACGTTTTGACAATTTTTGCACACTGGGGTTAAGGGCTGACTCAGTGTCCTCTTCTGAGCCAGGCAGTTACACTACGTTTCCATGGGCTGAGAAAACGCGTTTATTTCGGGCTGAAAGACACGTTTTGAAAACTGTGCTGTTCCTGCCCTATAAGTTATATGGTGGTGACCAAAGTTGCCAAAACGTGTTTATTTCTGCTGAAAAACACGTTTTGACAATTTTTGCACACTGGGGTTAAGGGCTGACACAGTGGGCTCTTCTGAGCCAGGCAGTTACACTGCGATTCTAAGGGCTGAGAAAACGCGTTTATTTCGGGCTGAAAAACACGTTTTGAAAACTGTGCTGTTCCTGCCCTAAGAGGTACATGGGGGAGACCAAAGTTGCCAAAACGTGTTTATTTCTGCTGAAAAACACGTTTTGACAATTTCTGCACACTGGGTTTAAGGGTTGACACAGTGGGCTCTTCTGAGACAGGCAGTTACACTACGATTCCAAGGGCTGAGAAAACGCGTTTCTTTCGGGCTGAAAAAAAAGTTTTGAAAACTGTGCTGTTCCTGCCCTATAAGTTACATGGTGGTGACCAAATTTGCCAAAACGTGTTTATTTCTGCTGAAAAACACGTTTTGACAATTTCTGCACACTGGGGTTAAGGGCTGACACAGTGGGCTCTTCTGAGCCAGGCAGTTACACTGCGATTCTAAGGGCTGAGAAAACGCGTTTATTTCGGGCTGAAAAACACGTTTTGAAAACTATGCTGTTCCTGCCCTATAAGTTATATGGTGGTGACCAAAATTGCCAAAACGTGTTTATTTCTGCTGAAAAACACGTTTTGACAATTTTTGCACACTGGGGTTAAGGGCTGACTCATTGTTCTCTTCTGAGCCAGGCAGTTACACTGCGATTCCAAGGGCTGAGAAAACGCGTTTATTTCGGGCTGAAAAACACGTTTTGAAAACTGTGCTGTTCCTGCCCTATAAGTTACATGGGGGTGACCAAAGTTGCCAAAACGTGTTTATTTCTTCTGAAAAACACGTTTTGACAATTTTTGCACACTGGGGTTAAGGGCTGACTCAGTGTGCTCTTCTGAGCCAGGCAGTTACACTGCGTTTCCATGGGCTGAGAAAACGCGTTTATTTCGGGCTGAAAAACACGTTTTGAAAACTGTGCTGTTCCTGCCCTATAAGTTATATGGTGGTGACCAAAGTTGCCAAAACGTGTTTATTTCTGATGAAAAACACGTTTTGACAATTTCTGCACACTGGGGTTAAGGGCTGACACAGTGGGCTCTTCTGAGCCAGGCAGTTACACTGCGATTCTAAGGGCTGAGAAAACGCGTTTATTTCGGGCTGAAAAACACGTTTTGAAAACTGTGCTGTTCCTGCCCTAAGAGTTACATGGGGGAGTTCAAAGTTGCCAAAACGTGTTTATTTCTGCTGTAAAAACACGTTTTGACAATTTCTGCACACTGGGGTTAAGGGCTGACACAGTGGGCTCTTCTGAGCCAGGCAGTTACACTGCGATTCTAAGGGCTGAGAAAACGCGTTTATTTCGGGCTGAAAAACACGTTTTGAAAACTGTGCTGTTCCTGCCCTATAAGTTACATGGTGGTGACCAAAGTTGCCAAAACGTGTTTATTTCTGCTGAAAAACACGTTTTGACAATTTCTGCACACTGGGGTTAAGGGTTGACACAGTGGGCTCTTCTGAGCCAGGCAGTTACACTGCGATTCCAAGGGCTGAGAAAACGCGTTTCTTTCGGGCTGAAAAAAAAGTTTTGAAAACTGTGCTGTTCCTGCCCTATAAGTTACATGGTGGTGACCAAATTTGCCAAAACGTGTTTATTTCTGCTGAAAAACACGTTTTGACAATTATTGCACACTGGGGTTACGGGCTGACTCAGTGTGCTCTTCTGAACCAGGCAGTTACACTGCGATTCTAAGGGCTGAGAAAACGCGTTTATTTCGGGCTGAAAAACACGTTTTGAAAACTGTGCTGTTCCTGCCCTATAAGTTATATGGTGGTGACCAAAGTTGCCAAAACGTGTTTATTTCTGCTGAAAAACACGTTTTGACAATTTCTGCACACTGGGGTTAAGGTCTGACTCAGTGGGCTCTTCTGAGCCACGCAGTTACACTGGAATTCCAAAGGCTGAGAAAACGCGTTTATTTCGGGCTGAAAAACACGTTTTGTAAATTGTGCTGTTCCTGCCGCATAAGTTACATAGGGGTGACCAAAGTTGCCAAAACGTGTTTATTTCTGCTGAAAAACACGTTTTGACAACTTCTGCACACTGGGGTTTAGGGCTGACTCAGTGGGCTCTTCTGAGCCATGCAGTTACAGTGGGATTCCAAAGGCCTCGAAAACGCGTTCATTTCGGATGAAAAACACGTTTTGAAAACTGTGCTGTTCCTGCCCCATAAGTTACATAGGGGTGACAAAAAGTTGCCAAAACGTGTTTATTTCTGCTGAAAAGCACGTTTTGACAACTTCTGCACACTGGGGTTAAGGGCTGACTCAGTGTGCTCTTCTGAGCCAGGCAGTTACACTGCGATTCCAAGGGCTGATAAAACGCGTTTATTTCGGGCTGAAAAACACGTTTTGAAAACTGTGCTGTTCCTGCGCTATAAGTTACATGGGGGTGACCAAAGTTGCCAAAACGTGTTTATTTCTGCTGAAAAACACGTTTTGACAATTATTGCACACTGGGGTTAAGGGCTGACTCAGTGTGCTCTTCTGAGCCAGGCAGTTACACTGCGTTTCCATGGGCTGAGAAAACGCGTTTATTTCGGGCTGAAAAACACGTTTTGAAAACTGTGCTGTTCCTGCCCTATAAGTTATATGGTGGTGACCAAAGTTGCCAAAACGTGTTTATTTCTGCTGAAAAACACGTTTTGACAATTTTTGCACACTGGGGTTAAGGGCTGACTCAGTGTGCTCTTCTGAGCCAGGCAGTTACACTGCGATTCTAAGGGCTGAGAAAACGCGTTTATTTCGGGCTGAAAAACACGTTTTGAAAACGGTGCTGTTCCTGCCCTATAAGTTATATGGTGGTGACCAAAGTTGCCAAAACGTGTTTATTTCTGCTGAAAAACACGTTTTGACAATTTTTGCATACTGGGGTTACGGGCTGACTGAGTGGGCTCTTCAGAGGCAGGCAGTTACACTGCGATTCCAAGGGCTGATAAAACGTGTTTATTTCGGGCTGAAAAACAGGTTTTGAAAACGGTGCTGTTCCTGCCCTATAAGTTACATGGGGGTGACCATAGTTGCCAAAACGTGTTTATTTCTGCTGAAAAACATGTTTTGACATCTTCTGCACACTGGGGTTAAGGTCTGACTCAGTGGGCTCTTCTGAGGCAGGCAGTTACACTGGGATTCCAAAGGCTGAGAAAACACGTTCATTTCAGGCTGAAAAACACGTTTTAAAAAGTGTGCTGTCCCTGCCCCATAATTTACATGGGGGTGACCAAAGTTGCCAAAACGTGTTTATTTCTGCTGAAAAACACGTTTTGACAACTTCTGCACACTGGGTTTAAGGGCTGACTCAGTGGGCTCTTCTGAGCCAGGCAGTTACACTGGAATTCCAAAGGCTGAGATAACGCGTTCTTTTCTGGCTGAAAAACACGTTTTGAAAAGTGTGCTGTCCCTGCCCCATAATTTACATGGGGGTGACCAAAGTTGCCAAAACGTGTTTATTTCTGCTGAAAAACACGTTTTGACCACTTCTGCACACTGGGGTTAAGGGCTGACTCAGTGGGCTCTACTGAGCCAGGCAGTTACACTGGGATTTCAAAGGCTGAGAAAACGCGTTCATTTCGGGCTGATAAACACGTTTTGAAAAGTGTGTTGTTCCTACCCCATAAGTTACTGTACATGGGGGTGACCAAAGTTGCCAAAACGTGTTTATTTCTGCTGAAAAACACGTTTTGACAACTTCTGCACACTGGGGTTAAGGGCTGACTCAGTGGGCTCTTCTGAGCCAGGCAGTTACACTGGGATTCCAAAGGCCTTGAAAACGCGTTTATTTCGGGCTGAAAAACACGTTTTGAAAAGTGTGCAGTTTCTGCCCCATAACTTACATGGGGGTGACCAAAGTTGCCAAAACGTGTTTATTTCTGCTGAAAAACACGTTTTGACAACTTCTGCACACTGGGGTTAAGGGCTGACTTAGTGGGCTCTTCTGAGCCAGGCAGTTACACTGGGATTCCAAAGGCCGAAAAAACGCGTTTTTTTCGGGCTGAAAAACATGTTTTGAAAACTGTGCTGTTCCTGCCCTTTTTGACAACTTCTGCACTTTGGGGTTAAGGGCTGACTCAGTGTGCTGGACAGAGCAGACACATGGGGATGTCCAAGAATACAGAAACGCGTTCCTCTAAGCTGAAAATGACGTTTTGACAAAGTCTGAGGTCTGGTGTAGAGAGCTGACTCAGAGCGCACTCCTGGACAGAGCAGTCACAGTGTGATGTCCAAGTTTGCAGGAATGCGTATCGCTGAGCTGAAAATGACATTTTGACAAACTCTAAGGTCTGGTGTAGAGAGTTGGTTGAGATCGCACTTCTGGACTGAGCAGTCACAGGGGGATGCCCAAAATTGCAGAAACGCGGTTCTCTGAGCTGAAAATGACGTTTGAGAAAGTCTGAAGACTAGTGTAAAGAGCTGGCTCACAGCGCATTTCTGGAAAAAGCAGTCACAGTGTGATGTCCAAGGTCGCAGAAACACGTTTATTTGAGCTGAAAATGACGTTTTGACAAAGTCTGAAGACTGGTGCAGAAAGCTGGCTCAGAGTGCACCTCTGGCTAGAGCAGTCACAGTGGGATGTCAAATGTTGCAGGAACGTGTTTCTCTGTGCTGAAAATGACGTATTGACAAAGTCAGAAGACTGGTGTAGAGAGCTGGCTCAGAGTGCACCTCTGGCTAGAGCAGTCACAGTGGGAAGTCCAAGGTTGTAGGAACGCGTTTCTATGAGCTGAAAATGACGTTTTGACATAGTCTGAAGACTGGTGTAGAGAACTGATTGAGATCGCACTTCTGGACTGAGCAGTCACAGGGGGATACCCAAAATTGCAGAAACGCGTTTCTCTGAGCTGAAAATGACGTTTTGACAAAGTCTAAGGTCTGGTGTAGAGAGCTGGCTCACAGCGCACTTCTGGACAGACCAGTCACAGTTTGATGTCCAAGGTCGCAGAAACGCGTTTATCTGAGCTGAAAACGACGTTTTGACAAAGCCTGAGGTCTGGTGTAGAAAGCTGGCTCAAAGCTCAATTCTGGACAGAGTAAACACAGGGGGATGACCAAGGTTGCAGGAACGCGTTTCTCTGCGTTGAAAATGACGTTTTGACAAAGTCTGAAGAATGGTGTAGAGAGCGGGCTCAGAGCGCACTCCTGGACAGAGCAGTTACAGGTGGATGCCCAAGATTGTAGAAACACGTTTCTCTGAGCTGAAAACGACGTTTTGAGAAAGCCTGAGGTCTGGTGTAGAGAGTTGGCTCAGAGCACACTTCTGGCTAGAGCTGTCACAGTGGGATTTCCACGGTTGCAGGAACGCATTTCTCTTACCTGAAAATGACGTTTTGACTAAGTCTAAGTTGTGGTGTAGAGAGCTGGCTCATAGTGCACTTCTGGCTAGAGCAGTCACAGTGCGAAGTCCAAGGTTGCAGGAACGCGTTTCTCTAAACTGAAAATGACGTTTTGACAAAGTCTAAGGTCTGGTGTAGAGAGCTGGCTCACAGTGCACTTCTGGACAGAGCGGTCAGAGGGGTATGTCCAAGATAGCAGAAACGCATTTCTTTGAGCTGAAAATAACGTTTTGACAAAAGTCTGAAGACTGGTGCAGAAAGCTGGCTCAGAGTGCACCTCTGGCTAGAGCAGTCACAGTGGGATGCCAAAGTTGCAGGAACGCGTTTCTCTGTGCTGAAAATGACGTATTGACAAAGTCTGAAGACTGGTGTAGAGAGCTGGCTCAGAGTGCACCTCTGACTAGTGCAGTCACAGTGGGAAGTCCAAGGTTGTAGGAACGCGTTTCTGTGAGCTGAAAACAACGTTTTCACAAAGTCTGAAGACTGGTGCAGAGAGCTGGCTCAGAGTGCATTTCTGGACAGAGCAGTCACATTGGGATTCCCAAGGTTGCACGAACTCGTTTCTCTGAGCTGAAAACGACATTTTGACAAAGCCTGAGGTCTGGTGTAGAGAGCTGGCTCAGAGCGCAATTCTGGACAGAGTAAACACAGGGGGATGCCCAAGGTCGCAGGAACGTGTTTCTCTGAGCTGAAAACGACGTTTTGACAAAGTCTGAAGACTGGTGAAGAGAGCTGGCCCAGAGCGCACTCCCTGACAGAGCAGTCACAGGGGGATGCCCAAGTTTGTAGAAACGTGTTTCTCTGAGCTGAAAATGACGTTTTGACAAAGTCTGAAGACTGGTGTAGAGAGCTGGCTCAGAGTGCACCTCTGGCTAGAGCAGTCACAGTGCGATTTCCACGGTTGCAGGAACGCATTTCTCTGAGCTGAAAATGACGTTTTGACAAAGTCTAAGGTCTGGTGTAGAGAGCTGGCTCACAGTGCACTTCTGGACAGAGCGGTCAGAGGGGTATGTCCAAGATAGCAGAAACGCATTTCTTTGAGCTGAAAATGATGTTTTGACAAAAGTCTGAAGACTGGTGCAGAAAGCTGGCTCAGAGTGCACCTCTGGCTAGAGGAGTCACATTGGGATGTCCAAAGTTGCGGGAACGCATTTCTCTGTGCTGAAAATGATGTTTTGACAAAGTCTAAGGTCTGGTGAAGGGAACTGGCTCAGAGCGCACTTCTGGACATAGCAGTCACAGGGGATTGCCAAGAATTGTAGAAACCTGTTTCTCTGAGCTGAAAATGACGTTTTGACAAAGTCTGAAGACTGGTGTAGAGAGCTGACTCAGAGCGCACTCCTGGACAGAGTAGTCACAGTGTGATGTCCAAGTTTGCAGGAATACATTTCTCTAAGCTAAAAATGACATTTTGACAAAGTCTAAGGTCTGGTGTAGAGAGCTGGTTGAGATCGCAGTTCTGGACTGAGCAGTCACAGGAGGATGCCCAAAATTGCAGAAACGCATTTCTCTGAGCTGAAAATGACGTTTTGACAAAGTCTGAAGACTGGTGTAGAGAGCTGGCTCAGAGTGCACCTCTGGCTAGAGCAGTCACAGTGGGATTTCCAAGGTTGCAGAAACGTGTTTCTCTGTGCTGAAAATGACATTTTGACAAAGTCTAAAGACTGGTGTAGAGAGCTGGCTCAGAGTGCATCTCTGGCTAGAGCAGTCACAGTGGGATTTCCAAGGTTGCAGGAACGCGTTTCTCTACGCTGAAAGTGACGTTTTGACAAAGTCTAAGGTCTGGTGTAGAGAGCTGGCTCACAGTGCACTTCTGGTCAGAGCTGTCAGAGGGGGATGTCCAACATAGCAGAAACGCATTTGTTTGAGCTGAAAATGTCGTTTTGACAAAGTCTGAAGACTGGTGCAGAAAGCTGGCTCAGAGTGCACCTCTGGCTAGAGCAATCACAGTGGGATGTCCAAAGTTGCAGGAACGCATTTCTCTGTGCTGAAAATGATGTTTTGACAAAGTCTAAGGTCTGGTGAAGGGAACTGGCTCAGAGCGCACTTCTGGACTGAGCAGTCACAGGGGGATGCCAAGAATTGTAGAAACGTGTTTCTCTGAGCTGAAAATGACGTTTTGAGAAACTCTAAGGTCTTGTGCAGAGAGCTGGCTCCGAGTGCATTTCTGGACAGAGCAGTCACATTGGGATTCCAAAGGTTGCACGAACTCGTTTCTCTCAGCTGAAAACGAAGTTTTGACAAAGTCTGAGGTCTTGTGTAGAGAGCTGGCTCAGAGCGCAATTCTGGACAGAGCATTCACAGTGGTATGTCCAAGTTTGCAGAAACGCATTTCTCTGAGCTGAAAATGACGTTTTGACAAAGTCTGAAGACTGGTGTAGAGAACTGGCTCAGAGCGCACTTCTGGACTGAGCAGTCACAGGGGGATGCCCAAGATTGCAGAAATGCGTTTCTCTGAGCTGAAAATGACGTTTTGACAAAGTCTGAAGACTGGTGTAGAGAACTGGCTCAGAGCGCACTTCTGGACTGAGCAGTCACAGTGTGATTTCCAAGGTCACAGAAACACGTTTCTCTGAACTGAAAATGACGTTTTGACAAAGTCTGAAGAATGGTGCAGAGAGCTGGTTCAGAGAGCTCTTCTGGACAGAGCAGTTACAGAGGGATGCTCAAGATTGCAGAAACGTGTTTCTCTGAACTGAAAATGACCTTTGACAAAGTCTGAAGAATGGTGGCTGGTTCAGAGAGCTCTTCTGGACAGAGCAGTCACAGTGTGATTTCCAAGGTTGCAGAAACGCTTCTGAACAATGTTGCTAATCTTTGACTCAGTATACAGTTCTGGCCACTGTAGTTACAGATGGAAGGAAAAGGTTGCAAAAACGCATTTATTTGAGCTGAAAATGACGTTTTGTAGCATTCTAAACACTGCTGCTAATATTTGACTCTGTATGCAGTTCTGACCACAGTAGTTACAGCTGGATGTAAAACTGTGGTCAGGAGTGTTTATTTGAGCTAAAACCGATGTATTGTAGCATTATGAACATCTTTGATAATAGATGACAATGTATGAAGTTCTGGTCACAACTGTTACAGTTGGATTTAGAATTGTGCACAAACGTGTTTATTTGAGCTAAAAATGACATTCTTTCACCTTCTGAACTTTGTTGCTAATATTTGACTCAGTATGAAGTTCTGGCAACAGTAGATACACCTGGATGGAAAAGGTTGTGAAAACGCGTTTATTTGAGCTGAAAATAACGTTTTGGAGCTTTCTGAACATCACTGATAATAGAGGACTCAGTATGAAGTTCTGGTAAAACTATTTACAGTTGGATTTAAAACTGTGCTCAGGAGCGTTTGATTGAGCTAAAAACGATGTTTTGTAGCATTCTGAACATCTTTGATAAAAGATGATACTGTATGAAGTTCTAGTCACAACTGTTAAAGTTGGATTTAGAACTGTGCACAAACGCGTTTATTTGAGCTGAAAATGACGTTTTGTAGCAATCTTAACATTGTTCATAATAGCTGACACTATAAAGTTTTGGTAACACTAGTTACATTTGTATGTAAAACGGTGCACAAAAGCGTGTATTTGAGAAGAAAATGAAGTTTTGTCACCTTCTGAACACTGTTGCTAATATTTGACTCAGTATGCAGTTCTGGCCACAGAAGTTACAGCTGGATGGAAACGGTAGCAATAACGCGTTTATTTGAGCTGGAAATGACGTTTTGTAGCCATCTGAACATTGTTGCTAATATCTGATCCAATGTGCAGTTCTTGCCACAGTAGTTACAGCTAGATGTACAGATGCAGCCATTCAAAGTGTGCGGCACAGACACGTACCGCGGGTAATTGGCTACGTCCTCGTGTATCGTGATGCACGATGATGTGCAATACTGCGGTACGTGGTTGGTTGACCGACAGGGGCACTCGTGGTGCGTTGGTCGGTCGTAGAAAGATTTAAATGTCTTTACTGTGCCCGTTTTAGTATTGAATATTTATATGGAATTTTACCACTGAAGGGAAATCTTAGTAGCTGAGCATAAAAAGAATAGGAGCATACTGTAACGCGTGTGAAGGCCATAAACGATATTACTTTTGGAACATAAACATACAGTATTACAGTATATGGCTGGTCTTGGTACTTTAAAGAAAATAAACACCAGTATTCCATTTCTCCCTAAACATTTTAAGCATCGAAGTCTTTAACTAACATGTGAAATAACGTGTATAAAAAGTGGTAGCTTTAAGCTTTACTGCTAATATAATATGGAATCGCGTATCTAAAGAAATTAATAACGATATAATTATATTCATATACTGCAACACAGTAGTACACGCTGTACAATGTCTGTTGATTCTGTATGTGTATGGCTGTTTCACCTTTCCTCATGTGACCTTGTGGGTGGTACTGTGGTCTATGTTCCTGACTTCTGAACTACAGCTTGTGTGTTCAAATCCAGCCAGAACCACAACTTTTCTTTTAACAAACATTTCTTTAAAAAAATAAAATAGCAATATTATGGACAATTAATTGACCTTTTATATTTCTAAATATCACAACATGATCAAATTTAAGCCATTTTTAATAACTTGGAATAGTCACCTTCTTTTCTTCTGACAACTGTCCCTGCTTCTATCGTGTGTGTGTGTGTGTGTGTGTGTGTGTGTGTGTGTGTGTGTGTGTGTGTGTGTGTGTGTGTGTGTGTGTGTGTGTGTGTGTGTGTGTGTGTGTGTGTGTGTCCCCCTTTAGATCTCCCTTCAGATTTAAAAGGTTATTAATCATATCTTTGGTGTCACATCTTCCCAGTGTAGCTCACAAAGCTTTAAAGAACTTAACATTTCTATTATCAACAAATTGTAAATACAACGTTTACATTGGCATTATTAATTTTTCACTTGAGTGTATTGAGGATTGTCAGCTGTCACTGAGAGAAGACCCCCCCTCTTAGGCTGTGCAAACTATCTTTTAAATTTTTATAGAGAAATGGAAGCTGTACAGTATGCGTTACAATATAAACATTTATATTGATTTAAATTGCATTTTGATTTAAATCGCAAACCAGTGTTTAATTATATGTATTTTTTGATTCACAATCAGACAAATGCAACATAAATTGTTATCTTTGTCTTCTAAGTATCTTAATAAATGTTCAGCATAGCTTTCTCCCCATTTAGATTTATTTTTCTTGGGATTTTGGGATCAAACATGGAAAGATTAGATTGTAATCGTTTTTAATTTTTTAAATACATTTTAGAAAAGTGTAATCTATACTAAAAAGCTGTATTTATTTAATACCACTCGATACTTATATTAATGGAGTTTAGTTGATACTGTTTAAACTTTTATTTTAAATTGTATTACAGCATTGTACACATGCTTAAAAGAGAAGAGAGAAAATGCAAGCCTTCTTCAGGTGTGAGGGTTTCTGCTCAGAATGAAATGCTAAAATGTAATGTAGGCTCTGAATGGGTTCAATTCAGTGCAAATTGTAATACTAATTAAATGACCGCAGGCACTTTCCACCCCCTCTGACAGCAGGAACTCCTATTCTTAGCTCAGCAGCTCATTACAATATAGGGTGTTCAAACCGTTTGTTTTTTTTTACACAGTGACACAGCGTCGCGTTGTGAATCTGTTTTTCCGTGTTTACAAAGAAAGTGGAATACAGTGATACTACCTGCTATATACTGTAGATACATATGTTTAGATATTTAGACCCGGCACAGCACCAAGAGAGGGAGGAGGCGCGGAGCTCAGCAGTACAGAACGAACGTTCTGCTGCCTGGAGCACTTAATGGCACCAATCGCGTCTGCATTTATAACTTAGCTTTTAAAATTAATCAAGCAATATGAAGCATCTCTTTTTACTTTATTTACTTTATTTAGTTCCTTAATTATCATTAAGCACAACTTTCTCACCACTTAGACTACTTTTTGATACCATCCTTAGACAAAGCAGAAACTTGTTGTACTTTCTAGTGACATTACCAAGTGGAAAGATTACAGATTTTAATCGTCTTTAATTTTGTTACGTTATACATTTTAGAAACATTTCATCTATACAAACACCACAAAACTATTCTCGATTGTATTTCTGAATGTTATGTTACACTTAGTTCACTGTTTTAAATACATCTAATTAAGAAAGTTAGGTGTTAGCATAAACTATTAGTAATCAATAATATTAAATTTAGCACTGTAATAAGTTTTTGCACTTTCCCCCGCATCCTGTAAAAATATATTTTCATTGTTCAAATATACATTAAATCTGACTATCATATAATAAGTTAAATACAAAACTAAAGAAAAAATAGGGTAAAATATAATTCAAAATATTTTTCTAACAATGTTAAGTGTTTATAAACAATAAAATGTATTAACTAAGAAATAGGATGGCACAGTTGTTAGTATGCTTTTTGTTTTGTTTCTTTTTCATAAATACAACAGTAGTACATGATGTCTCAGTGGCTTTCAAAATTAAATTATGCATGCAAACCTGTGAACTAAAAAGATAACTAAAATATCCATCCATTTATAATGGTGGCGAAGTGGTTAACATTGCTATCTTGCAGCATTGGGGTCCTAGGTTCAATTCCTGCCGTCCTGTGTGTGTGGGGTTTGCATGTTCTCTCTGGGTTACATGGTTTTTTCCATATGTGTGATATGACTCCCTCTCGCACTCCAAAACATACTGGTAAGTTAATTGGTTTATGGGAAAACTGGCCCTGGTGTGTGTGTGTGTTTGTGTCTGTCTGTCCTGTGATGGACTGGCGCTATGTCCAGGGTGTATTCTGCCTTGTGTCCGTTGCTTACTGGGATAGGCTCCAAATCCTCTGTACTGGATAAAGAGATTAGAAAATGGATGGAAGTAAAGGCACTGTGTGGATGGAACTATACACAGTGTTAGAAACCCACTATGAAATGGCAGCATCTCACTGAGAATAAAATATTTTATAGTGCTGGCTTAAGGAAACTGCCTTTCCACCTCTCTTGCACATCAGTATCCATACCTAGTTATTTAAACAAATTGCCTCTAATTATAAACATCTTAATATGCTGGCTCTGTGGATCAGCATCAGCTATGTTTGCCCATTCCTTCAATTCATGTGCATCCAACACACAGTTCAATGCTCGCAACTACACAAAATCTAAAATACAATCCTCATTTCAGTATCTATGTAAACATACAGTCTTAACTTCATCATCTTCATCAAAAGTATGCCTAACCCCATTAGGAAGTGTTCTTGTTATTAATTTCTTTAAATCACAAATATCATATGTAAATACTGACCATGTAATACTCTGCATTGTGGAATAATAGTTTATTTTAAAGGGAACTAGAGAAACTAAGAACTAGAGAAATCAAGAAAGGTTTTTTTTTCTAGAATTAATAAATGCACATACTGTTCACTGGGGAAATTAAATCCACACTGAGCAATCTTCAATATGTTCAGAGTATGACAGCGAGAATCCTAACAGGGATGCATTACACCCGTCTTCAAGTCCTTCCACTGGCTTCCTATCTATCTATGGCTTATTATCTGTCTACTCCCCACCTTTGTCCGTCTGACTCTGGTCTTCTAGCTGTCCTCAAGAACATCTACATTCTGTGGGTGACAGGACCTTCTCTAGCTGCACCCCAGAGCTCTCGATTTGTATCCCCAGTGATATCAGTCACGTACCCTGAGTGCATTTAAATCTAACCTCAAAACCTTTCTTTTCAGAAGACTTAGTGTCTGTATCTGCTTCATTTTCTAATTTTGGTAGCACCTCTAACTGCTTGTCTTTCTTACTTCGTAATCTGTGGTCCTTTTAACCGTTTTTACATCTACTGTATTGCTTTGAGATGCCACTTTTAAAGGTGATATATAAAACAGTTTTTTATTATTGTTATAGAGAAACATGATCAGATTTTCCCTGGTTCAGAAAAAAAGATCTAAAGTATACTAGTTTGCCACTCTTCTCATTCCCTCTTTGCTAAATGGCTTTTCATACTAATCTGATCAATCTAACTGCCTATTTTCTGTGCTTTCTCTATCCTGCTAGATTTGCAATTATTCTGAAAATTTTCTTCTTGAAATAACTCATTTCTAAATACCTTTTTATCACTGTTAACATCTTGCAGCAACTCTGCGACAAAATATACACTTAGCTCAACCTGACAGTTCATCCTGCTATCAACATTGAAAAAAAAAATCTTAAGATTTCTATATTTATGTCTTTATTTAGTGGTTTCATTAGTGACAAAGGCTAAACTTTCTTGGAAAAATGTCTTTTATGTGTTGCAGAAAAACTGACTTGCTTTAACAAAATATATTTACAAATCCTTTCACCTGGCAATCTACCTGAATGCCCAACTATCTGAGAAGCCCTCGATGAAACCATGTTTGCTATTTATTCATTTAGGGCTCACTGACAGAATTGCTGTTTTTTATACATGCCAAAAAATTTCAGTGCCGTTGTCTCCGCTTTAAAGGTACCCCCGTGCTGGAAGAATTTGACCTCGGACTGTTTGCCCAGCGTACTAATATAGGCACATCCCAGAATTTTGACTTCACTGTGTAATGAAGAAATTTTAAAAATACTTCTTAGCATAGATAAAAAAGCTTGGATTCCCATGGACAGTATCTTATACACATCTTTTTCTGTTGTCTTTGTCGATCTCTTGAGGACCTTTGTGATATTTTGAGCTCTCGTTGAATGATAAAAGTGTCGCAGTTTAAATTATTTTCGTTGTTAGAAATTATGAAACGCTCTGTTAAAAGCAAGGGAGTTTTTATATCTGTTATAGTAAAAGAAAATGCCCGACGAACTAGGGATTGAACAGTTTTTCAGTGCTTGTACAATCGATGGAAATGTTCAAATAAATGTGCTAAAGAAATAAACAAGTAAGTTATTCCTTTATCATATTGGCTAGCTAATGTCCCATCCTTGTTAGTTAGATCAATGAAATGCTGTGGTGGGTGTTACTTTTTGTCGAGGAAAAAATAAAGTCTTTTCATTTAAAATGACGGTTGCAAATGTATTGTCTGTTTAGGGTTCTGTAGCATTCCACATGGGTGGGCAGCTTGTTCCCCCCTCCCGCTGAAGACTCGACCACTTGAAAATACCCATGAAACCAGTTTAATTCGTCACAGCCAGCACTCCCGCAGAGAGTGATGAAAACCACATGTAAGACTTTGGTGCTTAAAATGTTTAGGGAGAAATGGAGTATTGGTGTGTGACTTGCGGAGTTAAAAGCTGCCTTTATTTTCTTCTCCGTCACCACCTGCCAGCGAGCTCTCCTGCAAGAGTGCCCCGACCAGAGAGAGACACACAATGAGCCCTGCTAATAAAGCACCTTGAATTGAATTGAGAGGGGGAGAGGGAGGGAGAGAGAGAGAGAAACACACCCAGGGGTGCAGAACCAGGGAACTATTTACATATTAAAACTACTTCCCAAATTTAATGTGCTTTTCTATATTTATTGTCAATTAATTGTCCATAATATTGCTATTCTATTTTTTCAAAGAAATGTTTGTTAAAAGAAAAGTCACAACACTGGCTGGACTTGAACATACAACCTCTGGTTTATAAGTCAGGAATGTCGACCACAGTACCACCGACAAAGTCACATGAGGAAAGGTGAAACAGCCCTACACATACAGAATCGACATTGTACAGCGTGTACTACTGTGTTGCAGTACATGAAAATAATTATATTGTTATTAATTTCTTTAGATACGCGATTCCATATTATATTCCCTATTAATCAAATTCTAAAAGTATGCTTGTTGACTCCAGTATCGAGCGTATTCGCAGAAAAGCTTAAAACTACCACTTTTTATACACATGTTAGTTAAAGACTTTGATGCTTAAAATGTTTAGGGAGAAATGGAATACTGGTGTGTATTTTTTCTTTGAAGTACCGATTCCTGAAATCTGACTGGCTGACACCCTTCTGAAGTGGTACCATAATCTCTGGTATACGGAAAAGAAAGCTTAGATAAAAAAGCTTGGATTCTCATGTATCTGATACAAGTATCTTTTAATACAGTGTTTGCTGAGCTCTTGAGGATCCTTGTGATATTTTGAGCTCTGGTTGAATGATAAGTGTCGCAGTTTAAATAATTTTCGTTACAGTAAAAGAAAATGCCTGACAAAGTAGGGCTTGGACAGATTCCAAGTGCTTGTACAAATGTGCTAAAGAAATGAGCAAAAAAAAGTCATTTATTCCTATACATATTGGCTAGCTAATGTCCTGTCCTCGTTAGTTAGATCAACAAAATGGTGTGGTGTTTGTCAAAGAAAAAATTAAAAGTATTTTTGCTTAAAATGCCGGTTAGAAAGAATGTGGACCAGCGTAATACTTTGAGTTTACAGCTTGTCCAAAGTCATTCATTATTAATACTATTAGTAATATCTTCGGTAAAGGCTTTGATGCAGAAAATATTTCTGCATAATTAAAATATTTATGATAAAGGTAGGTTGTGTACTTTTGTCCAACTGAGAAATCTTGCTTTCATAAAATATACAAACTTTTTAATGACTGATGATTAACATGCTGTAATACACAGTTTAAATTTAAAAGCTCAAATGCTGTACATGAGAGGTTAAGCTTTATTGGCGGCTCCTGGCGGTTTTACAAGGTGATTCCGGATAATTTCCGGAATGACGTCAAATGACGCGTTACACTGTGTGTACTGCATTTTCATGCGACACGCCCACCACGGTGTACCGCGAAATACCCCACGTGTTTTGAATGGCTGCATCTGTAAAACAGTACCCAGGAGCGTTTATTTGAGCTGAGAATGATGTTTTGTAGCATTATGAACATCTTTGATAATAGATGACAGTGTATGAAGTTCTGGTAACAACTGTTACAGTTGGATTTAGAACTGTGCACAAACGCGTTTATTTGAGCTGAAAATGACGTTTTGTAACCTTCTGAACAATGTTGCTAATTTTTGACTCAGTATGCAGTTCTGGCCACAGTAGTTACAGCTGGATGGAAAAGGTTGCAAAACCTTGTTTATTTGAGCTGAAAATCACGTGTTGTAGCATTCTGAACATCTTTGATAATAGATGACAGTGTATGAACTTCTAGTAACAACTGTTACAGTTGGATTTAGAACTGTGCACAAACGCATTTATTTGAGCTGAAAATGACGTTTTGTAACCTTCTAAACAATGTTGCTAATTTTTGACTCAGTATGCAGTTCTGGCCACAGTATTTACAGCTGGATGGAAAAGTTTGCAAAAACGTGTGTATTTGAGCTGAAAATGACGTTTTGTAGCATTCTGAACATTGTTACTTATATTTGACTCAGTATGCAGTTCTGGCCACAGTAGGTACAGCTGGATGGAAAAGGTTGCAAAACCTCGTTTATTTGAGTTGAAAATCACGTTTTGTAGCATTCTGAACATTGTTGATAACTGACTCAGTATGCAGTTCTTGCCTCAGTAGATACAGCTGGATGGAAAAGGTTTCAATAACGCTTTTATTTGAGCTGAAAATGATGTTTTGGAGCTTTCTGAACATCATTGATAATAGCTGACTCTGTATGAAGTACTTGTAAAAATAGTTACAGTTGGGTGTAAAATGGTGCTCAGGAGCATTTTTTAGAGCTAAAAAATTTAATTTTTGTAGCATTCTGATCATTGTTGATATTAGCTAACTATGTATGAAGTTCTGGTAACACTAGTTACAATTGAATGGAGAACTGTGCACAGGAGCGTTGATTTGAGCTGAAAATGACGTGTTGTAGCATTCTGAACATCTTTGATAATAGATGACAGTGTATGAACTTCTAGTAACAACTGTTACAGTTGGCTTTAGAACTGTGCACAAACGCGTTTATTTGAGCTGAAAATGACGTTTTGTAACCTTCTGAACAATGTTGCTAATTTTTGACTCAGTATGCAGTTCTGGCCACAGTATTTACAGCTGGATGGAAAAGTTTGCAAAAACGTGTGTATTTGAGCTGAAAATGACGTTTTGTAGCATTCTGAACATTGTTGCTTATATTTGAATCAGTATGCAGTTCTGGCCACAGTAGGTACAGCTGGATGGAAACGGTTGCACAAACGCGTTGATTCGAGCTGAAAATGACGTTTTGTAACATTCTGAACAATGTTGCTAATTTTTGACTCAATATGCAATTCTGGCCACAGTATTTACAGCTGGATGGAAAAGTTTACAAAAACGCGTGTATTTGAGCTGAAAATTACGTTTTGTAGCATTCTGAACACTGTTGCTGATATTTGAATCAGTATGCAGTTCTGGCCACAGAAGTTACAGTTGGATGGAAACGATAGCAATAACGCGTTTATTTGAGCTGAAAATGAAGTTTTGTAGCGTTCTGAACATTGTTGCTAATATTTGACTCATTATGCAGTTCTTGCTACAGTAGTTACAGCTGGATGGAAAATGTTGCAAAAACACTTTTATTTGAGCTAAAAATGACATTTTGGAGCTTTCTGAACATCATTGAAAATAGCTGACTGTATGAAGTTCTTGTAAAACTGGTTACAGTTGGGTGTAAAATGGTGCTCAGGAGCATTTATTAGAGCTGGAAATTTTATTTTTGTAGCATTCTGATCATTGTTGATATTAGCTAGCTCTGTATGAAGATCTGGTAACAACTGTTACGGTTGGATTTAGAACTGTGCACAAACGCGTTTATTTGAGCTGAAAATGACGTTTGGTAGCAGTCTGAACATTGTTGATAATAGCTGACTCAGTATGAAGTTCTGTTAACACTAGTTACAATTGAATGGAGAACCGTGCACAGGAGCGTTGATTTGAGCTGAAAATAACGTTTGGTAGCAGTCTGAACATTGTTGATAATAGCTGACTCAGTATGAAGTTCTGTTAACACTAGTTACAATTGAATGGAGAACCGTGCACAGGAGCGTTGATTTGAGCTGAAAATGACATTTTGTCACCTTCTGAACACTGTTTCTAATTTTTGACTCGGTATGCAGTTCTGGCCACAGTAGTTACAGCTGGATGGTTTTCAAAATGTTTCAAAATGGCGTATATTTGAGCTGAAAATGACGTTTTGCAGCATTCTGAACATTGTTGATAATAGCTGACTCAGTATGAAGTTCTGTCCACAGTAGCTACAATTGGATGGAAACGGTTGCCCAAAGGCGTTTCAGCTGAAAATTACTTTCCATCACCTTCTAAACATTGTTGCTATTATCTGACTCAATATGCAGTTCTTGCCACAGTAGTTAAAGCTGGATGTAAAACTGTGCTCAGGAGCTTTTATTTGAGCTCAAAACGACGTTTTGTAGCATTCTGAACATTTTTGATAATAAATCAAATCAAAGTTTATTTATCAAATGCACAACAATACGGCATGCAGCAGTAGTTGCTGGCAATGAAATGTCTTTTTCTGCGAGCTCACAAAAACCACAAAATTGAGGTTACATTTTTTGAAACTGAATAAAACTCAATATGAGTAGAGCTATGTGTCCATGGTGTATGCAATATATACATGTAGTGCAGTTATGCTGAATACAGTGAAAACTGTGTGTCCATGTAGCCATGATCTGCTGAAGGAGCTGCAGCTTGGCTATTTAGCAGTCTTATTGCCTGGAGGCAGAAGCTGTTCCGTAGTCTGTTGGACTTGGACAGAATGCTTTGGTACCGTTTACCGGACGGTAGGAGGGAAACAGTTTGTGACTGGGATGACTGGGGTCCTTGAGAATGGAGCTGGCCTTCTTCAGACATCTAGCTGAGTAGATATCCTGGATGCTTGGTAGCTCACAGCTGGTGATAAGCTGCGCTGACTTCACCACCCTCTGAAGTACTTTGCAATCCCGGGCAGAGCAGTTCCCATACCAGGCAGTGATGCAACCAGTCAGGATGCTCTCAATAGTGCACCTGTAGAAGTTGGCCTGGATATGTGACGGCATGCCCAACTTCTTTAGCCTGCGGAGAAAGAACAGGCGCTGCCGTGCCGTCTTAACCTGGACCCATCACACCAACATCGTGGTCAAGTCCTCTGAGATGTTAACTCCCAGGAACTTAAAACTGCTGACCCTCTCCACTGCAGCCCCATTGATGTAAATAGGTGTGTGGTCTCCTCCCTGATGTTTCCTATAGTCCACAATCATCTCCTTTGTCTTACTGATGTTAAGAGAGAGGTTGTTCTCCTGGCACCATGCTGCCAGGGTTTCAACCTCCTCCCTGTATGCAGACTCCTCACCATCTGTGATCAGGCCAATGACTGTTGTATTGTCTGCAAACTTAATGGAGTTTGAGTTATGCCTGGTGACACAGTCATGGGTAAATAAGGAGTAGAGGAAAGGACTAAGCACGCAGCCTTGGGGGGCTCCAGTGTTTAGAATCAGGGTAGAGGATATGTTGGTGCCCACCTTCCGTCAAGAAGTCCAGGATCCAATTACAGAGGGAGGTATTCAATCCCAGGTCCTGGAGCTTGATGACAAGCTTTGAGGGCACTATAGTATTCAATGCTGAGCTGTAATCAACAAACAGCACTCTCACATATGATCCTTTCTTATCCAGGTGTGAGAGGGCAGTATGGAGGGCAGAGGCAATTGCATCTTCTGTTGACCTATTCTGGTGATACGCAAATTGCAGTGGATCTAGGGTGTCAGGCAGTGAGGAGGTGATGTATGCTTTGACCAACCACTCGAAGCACTTCATGATAACCGATGTGAGTGCAACAGGGCGGTAGTCATTTAGGCAGCTGACTCTGTGTTTCTTAGGAACAGGAACAATGGTGGTTTTCTTAAAGCAGGAAGGAACTATAGACTGAGCTAGAGAGAGATTGAAAATGTCCAAGAAAACATCTGCCAGCTGGTCTGCACATGCCTTCAGAACACGGCCAGGGATAGCATCAGGGCCAGGAGCCTTGCGTGGATTGGTCTTTTTAAAAACTTTACACACAGCCGCTTTGGATATGATCAGTGGGTTTCCGTCTTGGATTTCTGGAATCTTCCTGACTGGGTCTGCGTTGCTGACCTCAAACCCAGCATCGAATTAATTTAGCTCTTCAGCAAGAGAGGCAGACTGTTGTGCGATACAGCTGGGTTGCGTTTTGTAGTCTAATGGTGCGTATACCACTCCACATGGTCCGTGTGTTGCAGCCGTGATAATGACTAATTTAACTCTGTAGTTGTATTTAGCTATTTTTAGGCATTGTTGGCCACAGTAGTTACAGCTGGATGTAAAACAGTGCTCAGGAGCATTTATTTGAGCTGAAAATGAAGTTTTGTAGCATTCTGAACATTTTTGCTAATATCTGACTCCGTATGAGTTTCTGACCTCAGTAGTTACAGTTGGATGGAAAGGGTTGCACAAACACATTTATTTGAGCTGAAAATGACGTTTTGTAGCATTCTGAACATTATTTTCAGCTCAAATAAACTCGTTTGAGCACAGTTCTACATTCAACTGTAACTATTGTTACAAGAACTTCATAAAGAGTCAGCTATTATCAGCAATGTTCAGAATGTGACAAATCGTAATTTTCAGCTCAAACTATTCGCTCCTTTTCACCGTTTTACATCCAACTATAACAGGCATAACTAGAACTTCATACAGAGTCAGCAGAGTCATTTTCAGCTCAAATAATCGCGTTTTTGTAACCTTTTCCATTCAACTGTAACTACTGTGGTCAGAAGTGCATACTGTGTCAGATATTAGCAACAGTGTTCAGAGGACTACAAAACATCATTTTCAGCTCAAATAAACGCTCCTGTGCACCGTTTTACATCCAACTGTAACTAGTGTTACCAGAACTTCATACAGATTCAGCTATTATCAACAATGTTCAGAATGCTACAAAGTGTCGTTTTCAGCTCAAATAAACACTCCTGTGCACCGTTTTACATCCAACTGTAGCTAGTTGCCAGAACTTCATAGAGAGACGGCTATTATCAACAATGTTCAGAAGGTGACAAAACGACGTTGATAATAGCCATCTCTCTATAACGTTCTGGTAAAATCTAGCTACAGTTGGATGTAAAACGGTGCACAGGAGTGTTTATTTGAGCTGAAAATTACGATTTGTCGCATTCCGTACATTGTTAATTAAAGCTGAGTCTGTATGAAGTTATGGTTACGCCTGCTATAGTTGGATGTAAAACAATGAACAGGACCGATTATTTGAGCTGAAAATTACGTTATATAGCATTTTCAACATTGTTGATAAAAGCTGACTGAAGATATGGTAACTCTAGTGACTGTTGGATGTAAAACAGTGCACGGGAGCATTTTTTTGAGCTGAAAATGACATTTTTTAGCATTGTGAACATCATTGATAATAGATGACTCTGTATGAATAACTGGTAAAAGTAGTTAAAGTAGGTTGTTAAACAGTGCACAGAAGCGTTTATTATATCTGAAAATGACGTTTTGTTGTATTCTCAACATCATTGATAATAGATGACTCTGTATGAAGTGCTGGTAACAACTGTTACAGTTGGATGTAAAACGGTGAACAGGACCGATTATTTGAGCTGAAAACGACATTTTGTAGCATTCTCAACATTGTTGATAAAAGCTGACTCTGTATGAAGATATGGTAACTCTAGTGAAAGTTGGATGAAAAACCATGCACAGGAGCGTTTTTTTGAGCTGATACCCAGTGGGCAGCGATTCGTCAAATATACGTACTGTATACAGATGCAGCCATTCAAAGTGCGCGTTACAGACACGTACCGCAGGTGACGTCGCTCAGTATGACGCAAGATGACGCGGGGCACCGCAGTACGTGATTGGTTGACCGACAGGGGCACTCGTGGTCCGTTGGTCTGTCGTAGAAAGACAGTAAACGTCTTTGCTGTGCCCGTTGTAGGTATTGAATTTTACCACTGAAGGGAAATCTTAGTAGCTGAGCATAAAAAGAATAGGAGCATACTGTAACGCGTGTGAAGGTCATAAACGATATTAATTTTGGAACATAAACATACAGTGTATAGCTGGTCTTGGTACTTTAAAGAAAAAAATACACACCAGTATTCCATTTCTCCCTAAACATTTTAAGCTTCGAAGTCTTTAACTAACGCGATACCGGAGTCAACAAGCATACTTTTAGAATTTGATTAAAAGGGAATATAATATGGAATCGCGTATCTAAAGAATTTAATAATGGTATTCGTGTGCTGCGACAGGGCTGTGTAGGGCTGTTTCGCCTGCCTGTTCATGTGAGCTGTCTTGTAGACGTGACTACCAGCTGACAGGTTGTGTTTTCGAATCCAGCTGGTGCTGGTCTTTTCTTTTAACAAACATTTCTTCGAAAAAATAGAATAGCGATATTATGGACAATCAATTGACTTTTATATTTCAAAATATCGCAACATGATCGATATTTGCGATATTTTGAACATATCTTCCCTTCTGACAGCGGTGCCTGCTTCTATTGTGTGTGTGTGTGCAACAGAGTAAATTTTTAATAGCGTTTTAAGCGAATAGGTAATTAGATTGCTCGTAAACCTAATCGCTTTTTCTACATAAACACAGCATGATTACTCTCTGAAAATGCTTTTCCTTTATTTTTAAAGTAGGCTCAGATTTCAACTATAGATCGTATTATTATAAACTTTCTTGGAAAAATGTATTTTATGTAAACCATGTTTGCTATTAATTCATTTAGGGCTAAAATACGTTCATTGTCTTCCAATCGAGTCGAGTTGACATTGGAAGCCTGCCACACCCGGACTGTTAAACCAACGCATTAGCACGTCAAAGCCCATTGAGGGTATTGAGCCAGTATTGGCTTTAGTATTCCCCCCCTCTCCCCTCAATTCAATTCAATTCAAGGTGTTTTATTTGCATGACAGATGGGTACAAGCAGTGTTGGGTATGTATATTGTAACGCTTACGGCAGACAGGCACTGTGTAACAGCCGGCGCACCAGAGCAGCGCACCGAGGGAGCGTCTGCATTTATAACTTGGTTTTTAAAATTAGTCAAGCAATATGAAGCATCTTCTTTTACTTTTGAGTCCCTTAAATACATTGAACACAGCTTTCTCACCACTTAAGATTGCTCTTGATACCATCCTTACACAAAGCAGAAGGGAGATTTTAGTGCCTGAGCATAAAAAGAATAGGAGCATACTGCAACGCGTGTGAAGTCCATAAACGATATTAATTTTGGAACTTAAACGTTCAGTATATGGCTGGTCTCGGTACTTTAAAGAAAACATACACACCAGTATTCCATTTCTCCCTAAACATTTTAAGCATCGAAGTCTTTAAGTAACGCGATACCGGAGTCAACAAGCATACTTTTAGAATTTGATTAAAAGGGAATATAATATGGAATCGCGTATCTCAAGAAATTAATATGCAATAACTGAGTCAAGGGACTCAGAGGATCCAAGGCTAGACTGAGTATAATAGGCTTCGGGCTTCTATTGTGACATCTACTGTAAATTACAGAAATGTTAAAAGTAAACAAAATAAAGTAACTAAAATGTGGTCTAAAATCACCCCTTTAGACACCCCTTTTACTTCACTGGTGTCAGATATGAAAGGCAATAGTCTCCCGTTCTGTCTGCTGTGTGTTGCAGCAGAGGGACTCCCTGCCGCTGAAAGGGGCAGAGTAACTTGCATGCCCTCTAGTACAGTTTACACATGCACGACTTTAAAAGCTAGCAAGACAGGTTTCGATTCACATTAGCTGGCGAGCCTTGTTAAAAAAACGAATGATAATGTAACATGCCACTGTTCATGAACAAAGTTATACTGAGATTTCCTAAGATACGCGATTAAAAAATAAATAAATAAAAATTTGAATCTCCCGCGGAACACATTCCATAAGAATCAGTGGTTTTACAGTATATATCGCCTTTAAAGGTGGCTTCTCAAAACGCTTTACGGGATAAAAACAACCAGAACAGCAGCAACAACAATATTGTATTTCGTTGCACTTTGAAAACCAAGTAATAACTTAACTATACAGTACGTGCAAACGTTTCGTATGTTGCTGTCGTGAATGTCTGCGTACCCATAAGTATCTTATTTGCCTTGAGTCTGTCTACAGTATCTCTGTCCCACTACCCCCATCTCTCCCTCAATTCAATTCAAGGTGTTTTATTTGCATGACAGATGGGTACAATTCTTGTTGGGAATGTATACTTTGATATTTACACCCGGCGCGGCACCGAGGGAGCGTCTGCATTTATAACTTGGTTTTTAAAATTAGTCAAGCAATATGAAGCATCTTCTTTTACTTTTGAGTCCCTTAAATACATTGAACACAGCTTTCTCACCACTTAAGATTGCTCTTGATACCATCCTTACACAAAGCAGAAGGGAGATTTTAGTGCCTGAGCATAAAAAGAATAGGAGCATACTGCAACGCGTGTGAAGTCCATAAACGATATTAATTTTGGAACTTAAACGTTCAGTATATGGCTGGTCTCGGTACTTTAAAGAAAACATACACACCAGTATTCCATTTCTCCCTAAACATTTTAAGCATCGAAGTCTTTAAGTAACGCGATACCGGAGTCAACAAGCATACTTTTAGAATTTGATTAAAAGGGAATATAATATGGAATCGCGTATCTCAAGAAATTAATATGCAATAACTGAGTCAAGGGACTCAGAGGATCCAAGGCTAGACTGAGTATAATAGGCTTCGGGCTTCTATTGTGACATCTACTGTAAATTACAGAAATGTTAAAAGTAAACAAAATAAAGTAACTAAAATGTGGTCTAAAATCACCCCTTTAGACACCCCTTTTACTTCACTGGTGTCAGATATGAAAGGCAATAGTCTCCCGTTCTGTCTGCTGTGTGTTGCAGCAGAGGGACTCCCTGCCGCTGAAAGGGGCAGAGTAACTTGCATGCCCTCTAGTACAGTTTACACATGCACGACTTTAAAAGCTAGCAAGACAGGTTTCGATTCACATTAGCTGGCGAGCCTTGTTAAAAAAACGAATGATAATGTAACATGCCACTGTTCATGAACAAAGTTATACTGAGATTTCCTAAGATACGCGATTAAAAAATAAATAAATAAAAATTTGAATCTCCTGCGGAGCACATTCCATAAGAATCAGTGGTTTTACAGTATATATCGCCTTTAAAGGTGGCTTCTCAAAACGCTTTACGGGATAAAAACAACCAGAACAGCAGCAACAACAATATTGTATTTCGTTGCACTTTGAAAACCAAGTAATAACTTAACTATACAGTACGTGCAAACGTTTCGTATGTTGCTGTCGTGAATGCCTGCGTACCCATAAGTATCTTATTTGCCTTGAGTCTGTCTACAGTATCTCTGTCCCACTACCCCCATCTCTCCCTCAATTCAATTCAAGGTGTTTTATTTGTTTGACAGATGGGTACAATTCTTGTTGGGAATGTATACTTTGATATTTACACCCGGCGCGGCACCGAGGGAGCGTCTGCATTTATAACTTGGTTTTTAAAATTAGTCACGCAATATGAAGCATCTTCTTTTACTTCTGAGTCCCTTAAATACATTGAACACAGCTTTCTCACCATCCTTACACAAAGCAGAAACTGTCCGATGACTCACAGTACAAGTGGAAAGATTACAGATTTTAATCGTCTTTAATTTTGTCTTTAATTTTGCCTGTGGAGTGTATCTTATTAAGCTCTAAATTGCATTTTGAGCGCGGTTTTTTACTTTTTTTTAATTGCATTTTGGGCGCGGACAGCACATACAAGGGTTAATGAACTGCGCCAAGAAATTTAAAATAGTATTCTTTAGGTGTGAGGGTAGGAGTGGACCGCAGCAGGCATAATCAGCAAACCAGGAAAACAAAGAACAGGACAGGTGAGATGTGTATCCAGAAAGCGAGTGATCAGAAAAAGGAAATGGAAAACGCAGAAAAAGAAAACGCTTTACAGGATAAAAACAATAACAACAGTAGTGGCTGGGCAAACGATTTTTTTTATCGAAATACAAATTGAGATACTGTACTGTATAATGATGTGCATGAACAAAGGTATACTGCAATTTTCCTTAGATACGCGATTAATGCTTCGTAGGAGGAGGCGGTCTTTTCCTCTTGTCTAACAGTTTGTCCACAAACAAAACATTCCTGTTAGACAAAAGGAATTGAAAAAAAACAATTTTGTCAATGAAAACCGGTGTGTGTGTCTCTCCCTGCTGGATGTTCCTCTCACAAACTGCTGAATGAATAAAATAATTTTATTGAAAATGCGTTTGCGATTGTCTGGTATTTAATCTGGTCCCTTTTAACTGTTTTTCGATCTACTGTATTGCTTTGAGATGCCACTTTTAAAGGCGATATGTAAAATAAAGTTTTTTTTTATTATTGTTATAGAGAAACATGATCAGATTTTCCCTGGTTCAGAAAAAAGATCTAAAGTGCTACACATAACTTTCTTAATTCGATGTATTTAAAGCAGTGAACTACTGTAGGTGTCACATAACATTCAGAAATACAATCACGTATTTGACAAATAAAAACGATTATAATCTAATCCTTCCACGTTTGATCCCAAAATCCCAAGAAATATAAATCTTGACGGGTAGAAAGCTATGCTGAAAGTTTATTAAGATGCTTAGAAGACAAAGATACTGTATCAATTTATGTTGCATTAGCCTGATTATGATTAAAAAACACATATAATTAAACACGCGTTTGCGATTTAAATCAGAACACGATTTAAATCAATATCGATTCCATATTATATTAGCAGAAAAGCTTAAAACTACCACTTTTTCACACGCTATTTCACATGCTAGTTAAATACTTCGATGCTTAAAATCGTTAGGGAGAAATGGAATACCGGTGTGTATTTTTCCTTTAAAGTGCCGAATCCTGGAATCTGACTGGCTGACACCCCTCTGAAGTGGTTCCATAAAATCTGGTATACGGAAAAGAAAGCGTTGATAAATACAAGTGTCTTTTAATACACTCTTTGCTGTGCTCTTGAGGATCCTTGTGATATTTTAAGCTCTAGTTGAATGATAAGTGTCGCATTTTAAATCATTTTCGTAGTTAGAAATTATGAAACGCCCTGTTAAAAGCAAGGAAGTTTTTATGCCCGTTGAAGTAAAACAAAATGCCTGACAAAGTATGGCTTGGACAGATTCCAAGTGCTTGTACAAATGTGCTAAAGAAATTATACTTTGAGTATACAGCTTGTCTAAAGTCATCCATTATTAATACTATTAGTAATATCTTCAGTAAAGGCTTTGATGCATAAATATTTATGATAAAGGTAGGCTGTGTACTTTTGTCCAACTGAGCAATCTTGCTTTCATAAAATATACCAACATTTTAATGACTGATGATTAACATGCTGTAATACACAGTTCAAAATTAAAGGCTCAAATGCTGTACATGAGAGGTTAAGCTCCCCCTGGCGGTTTTACAAGGCGACGCCGGATAGTTAACCACGTGACACCACGTTAACTGCGTCATACCGCGTGATACTGTGACACGCCCACCGGGGTATGCCGCGAAATACCTCACGCATTTTGAATGGCTGCATCTGTACATCACAGCGAAAATACGGCTATACGTATATATACGTTGCCGCAACGTATAATCAACGTTGAATTGCAACCGTAAAATCGACGACAAACGTATATAAAATGTTGAAAACGCATCTAACAGTGCCTGAGGCTTTTTATATATCGCGTGTGCCGCAACTAGGAGTATACAGGAATCTGCACAGTGTACGAAGTAAATTATTTTCGCAGTAAGTAATTTATTTACACAGCTTTGCATACAGGGGTTTTGCGGATGGGGTCTTGCCACCTGCCTGAAAAAAAATAGTAAAATGTTTGAGTGCCTATAGATTTTCTGTTTTTATTTTTTATAGAAAAGTGGATACCATTTCATGGACACCCCGTCCCCCATCAGGGCACGGTACCCGGGGAAAAATCTGTAGGGGGGCATCTGAAATTCTGAGGGGGGCGGTGATATTTCGGTTGAAACGGAGCCGTACGTTGCAGCTACCCAAATGAAATCTCGCAACTATGCCATTGATTAGTGCTTCATGATAGAAGATAACGACTAGCAATCTGGTATTTGCGATGAAGTTCAGTTTCACATTTATCGGCACTCTCGCGGTTAGTATTGCCTGGAGTCACAAAGTACCACACGTGTTCATTTTTGCAGCTACGTTCTGAATCGTAGAGAAAAAATAGTTGCAAAACCAACAGAAAGCACAGACTGCTATAACTAGTCCTAGTTATATAACGATTTTAAGTATAAGGATAAACTACTGCAAGGAATCGGTCCACCTGAGCAAACAGGATCGTAATGTTGACACCCAATAACGACACCGATATGTGCCGTTCCTGGACGGATAGCCCTCCTGCACATCAAACAGTCCGAGTGACTGTTAGTGTCAATTAGTGTTATCTGACCATTGACAAAGTACAACTTTTTTATGATGCAGGTTAAGTGAGAGAAAGTGTTCAAAAATCCTTTTGCCCAGAACTGAGGGGGCGACATTCCTCCCTCCCCCCCGTGATGCCAGGCCTGTCCCCATCCTATTGCATAATGTCATTTTATATATATATAATGACATTATATATTATATATATATATAATGCCTTACAACAGTGACCGTTTCCTTACCAACTGCATGCATTAAAGTTGCACATCAGCACACAGCAGGGGGCACATTGCCGCGATGCATTATCAATGTTAAATTGCAACCGTAATATCGACAACATTACTAAACGCATATATTATTGACATTGAAAACATATCTAACACGGTAACGTTTCCGGTTATATACCACAATGCATTGCCGATATTCGTTAGGCACCATTTTGGTTAAATACGGTCACGTTTTTCAACGAAGAAGAAATCTTCAAAAATCTCAGCAATCCTCTTTTGATGAGTAAGTATAAATAATAATACTATCTGAATACATACAGATAGTACTTAATATTATTTTTTGATTAAAAATAGTACATGAATAAGCAATACATGGCACATAAAATAGTGTGAAGGTGAAGATCACACAAAATCAACTACAAATGTGGGGATTTTAAATTTTTAAGATTATAAATTGCATGTAGCACATTAGCAACACTACAGTAATGCTAATATAACAATAGTGTACGAAAATCCTGACCTAATTCCTTTCAAATGCCGATACAAAATGTAAATGATTTCAGAGTTTCAGAAGCGGGTATTGCGTCTCCTGATAGAGATCAGAGATGAACAGAGGCGTGTGGGAAGGTGTACAGAACCGTTGGACTCCCAATTCTACATCAAGAGGCTGAGCACAATGGAAGAGTTCTGTACACAAGAGCGAGTCCTTGCTGCTGGTATGATATTATATTCTCTCTGTGGTGTAGAAAATATTGACTACTAGTATTCTAGGTTACAGATAGGTCATAATTTGACAGCCTACACCTGATTAATAGGATCCATCTCTGGCATACTTTCTTATTTTTAGTTTATAATATATAATATTGCTTATTTTTTAATGCCAAAATAAAGTGTTCAAGTGATCAAGTTCCATGTTCTAAAAAGTTACTACAACTTTTGAACTTTGAAATATGGTCACTTTGTATTCTAAGACTTAGCAAATACTACAGAAAAGTGCAGTTCATACATGAAAATGTGTTCGTTCCATTGAATGGTCATGTGTTATGTTTATGTCTGATTAGTTGATTAATGAAGATTCAGTAGTAAAAATAGCTTCTAATATTATTTCTAATATAATACTATTTCCAGATAAACCAACTTCAGAGAGTAGGTGGCAGTGATGTCAGAGTGTGTTCACAGTGTTGTCAAGGCATTGATTATTGATTTTTTAAAATGTTTTTACATTACATTTTTAATTTGATCAAGTTAAAATATCCACAAAATTTAGCTTATAGATACCCATGTGTTAACCGCTGAATTTGAACAAGGTGTAAAACTGCAAAATGGTCTTTTAAAATATAAGGATTACAGTAGTACATTCAATCCTAAATATTTGAGTAAATAAACGTTGAGTGGAAACTCACTTGAAAAATATCTAAGCTCAGTGATAATTTGGTTTTTAGACTCAAGACGAATTAACTGATGATGGAATTCAAATTTCGCTGGCACAAGCCAGAAAGATCAACGACAAAAGAGGTGCCCGGGAGACAAATCTTTGAGCAATTAAAGATACTCTTATTCTATGTTGTACTTTCAAACTTTGGGTACTCTTTAATTAAGACAGACATTACCATGATGCAAGCTAAACGTAATACATTGATTAAGCTTTGAGCTTAGTAAACCTTAAACCATTCAACCATTTTAATTACGTTTTGTAGCCTTCTGAACATTGTTTCTAATGCCTGACTAAATATGCAGTTCTTGCCAAAGAACTTACAGTTGGATAGAAAAGGTTGCAAAAACGCATTTATTTGAACTGAAAATTACATTTTGTAGCATTCTGAATATTATTCATAATAGCTGACTATGTATGAAGTTCTGGTAACTCTAGCTATAGTTGGATGTAAAACCGTGCACAGGAGCATTTTTTTTAGCTGAAAATTACGTTTTTTTAGCACTCTGAACATCATTGATAATTGATGACTGTATGAAGTTCTGGTAACACTAGTTACAGAAGGTTTTTAAACAGTGCACAAAAGCATTTATTATATCTGAAAATTACATTTTGTAGTATTCTAAAACATCATTGATAACATTTGTATGTAAAACAGTGTAGAAAAGCATTTTCTTGAACTGCAAATGAAGTTTTATAGCATTCTTAACATTGTTGATAAAAGCTGACTCTGTATGAAGTTACGGGAACGTGTGATACAGTTGGATGTTAAACCGTGCACAGGAGCGTTTATTCATACTAAGGCTTGTATGCACATTCTGTCCCCTCAATGTGACTAGGTTTCAAGATATTCATAGCCATTCAGAATTTCTCAGAAATCTTCTCATCAGAACTCAACAAAACATGATTAACTGCCCAATCTAAAACTAGTACACACATTGTACTAGTCTTAGAATACAAAGTGACTAGTGTTTTGATATATTCATAGACATTCAGAATATGTCAGAAATCTTCAAAACTCAACAAAACAAACATAACAAATCAAACGCTTGTATGCACATTCTGTCTTCCCAAAGTGACTAGTGTTTCAAGATACTCATAAACATTCACAATTTGTCAGAAGGCTTCAGAACTCAACCAAAAATGTTTATCTGCTCAATCTAAAGCTGGTACACACGTTCCATCTTCCCAAAGTGACTAGTGTTTTGAGATGTTCATGGACATTCAGAATATGTCAGAAATCTTCATAATTCAACCAATTCTGCTCAATCTAACGCTGGTACACACATTCTGTCTTCCTAAAGTGACCAGTGTTTCAAGATGCTCATAGACATTCAGGATTTCTCAGAAAGCTTCAGAACTCAACAAAACATGCTTATCTGCTCAATCTAACGCTTGTATGCACATTCTGTCTCCACAATGTGACTACTGTTTCAGTAAGTTCATAGACATTCAATATTTGTCAGAAATCTTCAGAGCTCAACAAAATATGATTAACTAACCAATCTAACACTAGTACACACATTCTGTCTTCCCAAAGTGACTAGTGTTTCAAGATGTTCATAGACATTCACAATTTGTCCAAAATCTTCAGAGCTCAACAAAACATGATTAACTGCCCAACCTAACACTGGTGCACACATTCTGTCTTCCCAAAGTGAATAGTGTTTTGAAATGTTCATAGACATTCAGAATATGTCAGAAATCTTCAGAACTCAATATGACATGCTTACCTGCTCAAACTAAGGCTTGTATGCATATTCTGTCTCCTCAACGTGACTAGTGTTTCAAAAAGTTCATAGACATTTAGAATTTCTCAGATGTCTTCAGAGCTCAACAAAACTTTATTTCCCAATCTAAAACTAGTACACACATTATGTCTTCCTAAAGTGACTAGTGTTTTGAAATGTTCATAGACATTCAGAATATGTCAGAAATCTTCAGAACTCAATATGACATGCTTACCTGCTCAAACTAAGGCTTGTATGCATATTCTGTCTCCTCAACGTGACTAGTGTTTCAAAAAGTTCATAGACATTTAGAATTTCTCAGATGTCTTCAGAGCTCAACAAAACTTTATTTCCCAATCTAAAACTAGTACACACATTATGTCTTCCTAAAGTGACTAGTGTTTTGAGATGTTCATAGACATTAAGAATATGTCAGAAATCTTCAGAGCTCAACAAAACATGATTAACTGCCCAATCTAAAACTAGTACACACATTCTATCTTCCCAAACTGACTAGTGTTTTGAAATGATCATAGACATTCAGTATTTGTCCAAAATCTTCAGAGCTCAACAAAACATTATTAACTGCCCAATCTAACACTAGTACACACATTCTGTCTTTTCAAAGTGACTAGTGTTTCAAGATGTTCATACTGTAGACATTCAGAATTTTTCAGAAATCTTCAGAACTCAACAAAACATGCTTATCTGCTCAATCAAACGCTTGTATGCACATTCTCACTCCCCAATGTGACTACTGTTTCAGAAAGTTCATAGACATTCACGATTTGTCAGAAAGCTGCAGAACTCAACAAAACATGCTTATCTGCTCAATCTAACACTGGTGCACACATTCTGTCTTCCCAAAGTGAGCAGTGTTTTGAGATATTCATAGACATTCAGAATACAGTATGTCAGAAATCTTCAGAACTCAATACGACATGCTTACCTGCTCAAACTAAGGCTCATTCTGTCTTCCCAATATGACTCGTGTTTCAAAGAGTACATAGACATTCAGAGTGTGTCAGAAATATTCAAAACTCAACAAAACATTATCTGCTCACACTAATGCTTGTATGCGCTGAAGGAATGGTATAAATTTTATAAAAGCTAACAAACTGCTTATCTTTTAGCTTCCAAACTGCTTATAACCCTGGCAAGTGGAAACGTACAGATGCAGCCATTCAAAATGCGCGGGCGATACCGCATTATTTTGCGGTGCGCTTTACGCAGTCTACCGCGAGTTACCGTAAATTCTCCTATAATACCGCAAGCAAAATAATAGTATCTGGAATTTCCGCAAGGTGGAGCTAATAAAGCTCAACCTCTCATGTTTGAGCTGTCGCCATCAAAGTCTTTAACGAAGATATTACTAATAGTATTAATAATGAATGACCTTGGACAAGCTGTAAACTCAAAGTATTGCCCTGGTCCTGGTTTCATTGACCGTCTTTGTAAAAGTAACACCACAGCATTTCGCAATCATGCATTTGTTTCCAATCATGCAAAGTAGAGTAATTTTTGAGAATCGATTCACCATGCCTTTCACATGCTCATAAAAGAGATTGATTTAGGAACATAAACATATTACCGTATGCAAACAGTACTGTATACAGTATGTATATGTATATTTAATGTCTTAACTGTGCCCGTTTAAGTATTGAATATTTATATGGAATTTTACCACTGAAGGGAAATCTTAGTACCTGAGCATAAAAAGAATAGGAGCATAGTGTAACGCGTGTGAAGGCCATAAACGATATTAATTTTGGAACTTAAACATACGGTATATGGCTGGTCTCGGTACTTTAAAGAAAACATACACACCAGTATTCCATTTCTCCCTAAACATTTTAAGCATCGAAGTCTTTAACTAACGTGATACCGGAGTCAACAAGCATACTTTTAGAATTTGATTAAAAGGGAATATAATATGGAATCGCGTATCTAAAGAAATTAATAATGATATAATTATATTCATGTTGCAAAAAAACTGCAACGGACATAAAAACTCCCTTGCTTTTAACAGAGCGTTCCATAATTTCTAACTACGAAAATTATTTAAACTGCGACACTTATCATTCAACCAGAGCTCGAAATATCACAAGGATCCCCAAGAGCACAGCAAAGACTGTATTAAAAGAATTGCATATCTAAAGAAATTAATAAGATATAATTATATTCGTGTACTGCGACAGGGCTGTTTCGCCTCTCTCTTCATGCGACTTCCCTTGTAGTCCACTGGTCTACATGCCTGATTACCAACTCACAGGTTGTGTGTTCAAATCCAGCTGGCGCTGTGACTTTTCTTTTAACAAACATTTCTTCGAAAAAATAGAATAGCAATATTATAATATTTTATATTTCAAAATATCACAACATGATCGAATCTAAGTCATTTTTGATAACAATGAATAGTCACCTTCTTCCCTTCTGACAACGGTCCCTGCTTCTGCTTCCTGCTTCTATTGTGTGTGTGTGTGGGGGGGGGGGGATCCCTTCACATCTCCCTTCAGATTTAAAAGGTTATTAATCATATCTTCGGTGTCACATCTTACCAGTGCAGCTGATCTTTTGCTGCCTGGGTGGGTCAACTATCACAAAGCTTTAGAGAACCTAACATTTCTATTATCAACAAATTGTAAATTTGTAATAGAGTAAATTTTTATAGAGAAATGGAGGCTGGACAGTATGCGTTTAAATATAAACATTTATATTGATTTAAATCGCGTTTTGATTTAAATCGCAAACGCGTGTTTAATTATATGTGTTTTTTTTAATCATAATCAGACAAATGCAACATAAATTGATACAGTATCTTTGTCTTCTAAGTATCTTAATAAACTTTCAGCATAGCTTTCTCCCCGTTTAGATTTATTTTTCTTGGGATGTTGGCATTAAACGTGGAAGGATTAGATTGTAATCGTTTTTATTTTTCAAATACGTTTTAGAAAAGTGTAATCTATACCTGCCCAGACTGTACGCCCGCTTCACTGTGGGACAGCCGCACTGGTCGGTGGCCTTCCTAAACCCCGCCCTGACCACTTTCACTTCTGTCCTGCTCTTCCCCGCGCACCCCAGCCGGGCGCTCTTCGGCCTCTGCCCGGGACGCATGTATATTTAGATATTTACACCCGGCGCGGTACCGAGGGAGCGTCTGCATTTATAACTTAGTTTTTAAAATTAGTCAAGCAATATGAAGCATCTCCTTAAATACATTGAGCACAGCTTTCGCACCACTTAGATTACTTTTTGATACCATCCTTACACAAAGCAGAAACTTCTTGTATTTTCCGATGACATACAGTACAAGTGGAAAGATTACAGATTTTAATCATCTTTAATTTTGTTACGTTATACGTTTTAGGAACGTTTCATCTATACAAACACCACAAAACTATTCTCGATTGTATTTCTGAATGTTATGTTACACCTACAGTAGTTCACTGCTTTAAATACATCGAATTAAGAAAGTTAGGTGTAGCACTTTAGATCTTTTTTTCTGAACCAGGGAAAATCTGATCATGTTTCTCTATAACAATAATAAAAAACTTTATTTTACATATTACCTTTAAAAGTGGTATCTCAAAGCAATACAGTAGATGTAAACCACAGATTACAAAGTAAATACCCAGACAAACACAAACGCGTTTTTAATAAAATGCTTTTATTCATTCAGCAAAGAGAGAGAGAGAGAGACATCCAGCAGAGAGAGACACACACACAGGTTTTCATTGACAAAGAGCAATTGTTTTTTTTACATTCCTCTTGTCTAACAGGAATGTTTTGTTTGTGGACAGACTGTCCACAAACGTGAGACTGTCTTTCTCAGACTCACAGTCCCGAATGTCTCCCGCCCCGGTCAACAATCCTAGGAAGAACACGAAACAGCCTGTTAATAAAATTGTTACAATTTTGTTCAGTCAGTTCTTCCTCCCAGAATTTATAGATCGCATCGATCAGTTCCTGCTTTGTGACGGGCTTAGCAGTTTTCCGAACATAGTCTTTCAGCGAATGCCAAACCATCTCTATCGGATTTAGATTTGGGGATTCGGCTGGAGTTTTCACCCAGTTCACTCCTTCTGCTACAAGCCTCGCCCTTGCTGCTATGTGTTTTGGATCGTTGTCTTGAAAGAGACGGTGCCATGATCCAAAGTGCCCCCTGATATATGGGGCGGCATGCTGTGTGACCACGACTTCCTCGAAGAATTCACGGTCCATAATTCCTTCGAAAATAAGAAGTGGTCCCGGGCCTCTTCTAGATATACCCCCCCAGACGTGAACCTTCAGTGGATGTTTGGGCTTTGGCTTGTCCACATATCTCCCCTTTTTGCAAAATGACATTGTTGAAAACTGTTCCAGAGCCACTGTTGTTTCGTCGGTGAAAAGTACATCCTGAAATGCCTCCCCCTGTTCAATCCATTGGAGCGCTTGAGTCTTTCCTCTTTGTTTTTTAGTCTTATCGTGGGGCATGTGTTGGTTTTTCTGTATCTCCATCCAAGCCTCCTGCGCACTCTTCTTATCGATGTCGGACTAACGGTCTCACCGAGGTCAGCCCATAGCCGTCTTTGGACTTGCATCGCCGGTAGCTCACCATTTTCATCAGTCAGTTTATCGATAGCTCGCACAATAGGACTTGAAAAAAAAGAGATCAACAGTTAGTTTTAAAAATAATGTGCGTAGTCGTATTTACATGCAAGAAAAGTATTTTTAGAAAGTTATTTACCTTTAAATCGTCCTCGGTTTAGATTCTCTTTGCCTCCTCTCCCCTTTATAATGTCATCTCACTGTGCTTTCAGAAACGAAGATGTCCATCGAAGCCAAATGCTGTACAATGTCCCGTGTTGACTTCCCGTTTCTTTTCATCTTCATTATTTGGTGTGAGAGAGTCTTCGTGATTTTGGCCATTGTCCATCTCCTTACCAAAGCGATACAGTGGTGCAGCTTGAATTCTGTACCTGCAGTATATACTGTATGGTATGGTACAGATAAAACTTACACCATACCGATGAGCTAATACCAGGACACCAGGAAATGTGTCTGATGCATTAGCAAGTTAAAACAATTGCGTCAAAAACCTGGGCGTAACAGCTGTCCCTTTTTCTGATCACTCGCTCTCTGGATACACGTCTCACCTGTCCTGTTCTTTGTTTTCCTAATTTGCCGATTATGCCTGCTGCGATCCACTCCTACCCTCACACCTAAAGAAGACTATTTTAAATTTCTTGTGCAATTAACCCTTGTATGTGCTGTCCTTAATGTGATATCACATAAAGGTTATATTTCTATTTAATTGGATACGCAATTAAAAAAAAATTTAAAAAATTTTGAATCCCCGGCGGAACACATTCCATAAGAATCAGCGCTTTTATATATCGCCTTTAAAGGTGGCTTCTCAAAACGCTTTACAGGATAAAAACAACAATAACAGAAACAACAACAATATTGTATTTCATTGCACTTTGACAGAGCGTCCTTAAATCAACTGTTGACTCTTCTCTCTTTACTAATTGTTTGGAGTGACTGAGCTCCGCTCTGTAACACACAATGATCACCCCAGAGTCTCTGCCCCGGGTGATTTGGGTTTTTTTGACAGAGGGCAAAAAACTCTCTCTCGCTTGCCCCCCCCCCCCCCCTGTGTATTGTCTGTTTTTTTTGTGCTGTCCTTTGACAAAACAAGGCTCGCCAGATAATGTGAATCGAAACCTGTTTTTCTAGCTTTTAAAGTCGTGCGATGTGTAAGCGGGAACACATCATTATATCTTACATATGAAAAATACATAATATAGCTCCCAAACAAACGCAAACGTGTTTTTAATAAGATGCTTTTATTCACTCATAATCCGACAATTTCAGGAAGACTAAGGAAGGACTAAGGGAATTGTCATCTGTTGTTGAAGCTCTGTGAGCTCGGTGACTTTGAGACCACTTGTTATCCCAGGTTGTTTGAATCGCCACAATTCAAATAGAGAAAAAAGAGCTGACTGACAAGATTTAAGATGTGGCTGTCAATGTTGGATTAAAAAAAACACATTGCCCGACGTTTGTTGCATTGCTTGAAAAATAACTTTATTTTGAGAGACTGGATAAGTAATTCAAATGTTTTTTTTAACTTCCTGAAAAACAACTAATAATTTAACCATATGTGCAAATGTTTTATGATATGTCGCTGTTGTGAATGTCTGTGGACATGTGCTGGCTGGACAGGAGGCTCTACTGTACACAGAGAGGGGCGGGAGGGGGGGACAAGCCGATACATACTCTTAGAGTTTGATTAATAGGGAATATAATATAAAAATATAGTACTAAAAATAAGATACACTCTACAGACATTCACAACAGCGACTGTCAGAAGATAGGACACAGCGGCTCAGACACCCGCTGAATGGAAAGGGGCACTTTAATGTTCTGTATGGCTAATACTAAAGCCAATACTTTAATATTCTTTTCTGTACAGTATGTTTAACAATAGTGGGTGCTGGCCTAATTCGGCCCTGCTCCCGTTGTTAGGTGTTAATGTGTTGTTGTTAAGTGTGAATTTGTACCTGTTTCCCTGAGGTCTGGCTTTTTTTCTGGAAAACCATAACTCTGGTTTTGTCCAGATTGACTGTCAGCGCCCAGGTCTGACAGTGCTGCTCCAGCAGTGACAGGTTCTGCCACAGCCTCTGTTCTTTGAGCGACAGCAGGACCAGGTCGTCTGCAAAGAGCAGGAACTCGATTTCTGTAATTAATGCAGATCAGTAAATCAAGGGACAAAACAATTGTTGCTCCCGGCTCCTCAATGGGCTTTGACGTGCTAATGCGTTGGTTTAACAGTCCGGGTGTGGCAAGCCTCTGATGTCTCCCGACTTCGGCAAAAGGAACCTGCCTTTCATTGGACGGGAAAGCAAGAGCCGACCGCTACGCCGCCCTCGTGTTTCGAAATCTTGTGACTTTTGAAATTTACTGGGGGTGGACCACGTCTGTAAATTCCGATGGGTCCAGAGGCAAAAGTGCCTTGCCTTGCAATCTCCAGGAAACCATTAGTAGCATGGTGAATCGGAGATTCTCAACCCTTACTTCGTGCGACTGGAAAAGAATTCGTGATCGGATCAACGGAATGCTCCGTAGAAGGAGGCGCTCTTTTCCTCTAGTCTAACAGTCTGTCCACAAACAAAACATTCCTGTTAGACAAGAGGAATGTAAAAAAACAATTACTTTTTGTCAATGAAAACCGGTGTGTGTGTCTCTCTCTGCTGGATGTCCCTCTCACTCTCTGCTGAATGCATAAAAGCATTTTATTAAAAACGCGTTTGCGTTTGTCTGGTATTTACTTTGGTCCTTTTAACTGTTTTTCCATCTACTGTATTGCTTTGAGATGCCACTTTTAAAGGTGATATGTAAAATAATGTTTTTTATTATTGTTATAGAGAAACATGATCAGATTTTCCCCGGTTCAGAAAAAAAGATCTAAAGTATACTAGTTTGTCACTCTTCTCATCCCCTCTCTGCTAAATGGCTTTTGAATAGAGTCACATGAAGAGAGAGGTGAAACAGCCCTGCACAGCCCTGTCGCAGTACACGAATATAATTATATCTTATTAATTTCTTTAGATACGCGATTCTTTTAATACAGTCTTTGCTGTGCTCTTGAGGGTCCTTGTGATATTTCGAGCTCTGGTTGAATGATAAGTGTTGCAGTTTAAATAATTTTCGTAGTTAGAAATTATGAAACGCTCTGTTAAAAGCAAGGGAGTTTTTATGTCCGTTGCAGTAAAAGAAAATGCCTGACAAAGTAGGGCTTGGACAGATTCCAAGTGCATTTTTGCAATTTACGTTGCATTGTCCATTGTGCTGCTGTAATACAGTTTAAAATAATTCAAAGTCTAAACTGTATCAGCTTTATTTATGGGTTGCAATTTAGAAAAAGTCAAAAACCGCACTCAAAATGCAATTTAGAGCTTTCTGGCAAGAGGAGACACCCAAATTAATAATGTAACATGCCACTGTTTGTGCATGAACAAAGTTATACTGCTATTTCCTTAGATACGCGATTAAAAAAAAATAAAAAAATGTTTGAATCCCCAGCGGAACACATTCCATAAGAATCAGCGCTTTTATATATCGCCTTTAAAGGTGGCTTCTCAAAACGCTTTACAGGATAAAAACAACAATAATCCCAACAACAACAATATTGTATTTCATTGCACTTTGAAAACCAAGTAATACCTTAACTATATGTGCAAACGTTTTATGATATGTCGCTGTTGTGAATGTCTGTGGAGTGTATCTTATTTGCCTGTCTGTCCTGGCTCTTTCGCTCGCCCTCCCCCCCTCTCTCCCTCAGTTCAGTTCAATTCAAGGTGCTTTATTAGCATGACAGATGGGTACAATCAGTGTTGGGTATTTACTTTGCTTTGAGATTCCACTTTTAAAGGTGATATATAAAATCAAGGCTTTAACTTGCTTTAACTCCGCAAGTCTGAGTTCTCGTGTCTGTCCTATCCGAACCCGAAAGTATTACAATATGTATCTTTATAGCAGGTGGTGTACAACTTTTTAGCATAGATTACACTTTTATAAAATGTATTTAAAAAATAAAAACAATTACAATCTAATCTTTCCACGTTTGATTCCAAGATCCCAAGAAAAATAAATCTAAACGGGGAGAAAGTTATGCTGAAAGTTTATTAAGATACTTAGAAGACAAAGATATCAATTTATGTTGCATTTGTCTGATTGTGAATCAAAAAACACATATATTTAAACACGTGTTTACGATTTAAATCAAAATGCGATTTAAATCAATATAAATGTTTATATTGTAACGCATAGGTGACTATTCATTGTTATTAAAATGACTTAAATTCGATCATGTTGTGATATTTAGAAATATAAATTTGTTTGGTGCAAGTGAGGTTTTATTTAATCTCTGACCAAGGGAAACGTTTCATTTTTTCAAAGAAATGTTTGTTAAAAAAAAAGTCATGGTTCCAGTGGGATTCGACCATGTGACGTGGGAGTCAGGAACCTAACCCACAGCGCCACCGGCAAGGTCGCATGCAGAATGCTGAAAAAGCACTACAGAAACATTATCAACAGACAGTGTACAGCGTGTACTATTCTTGTGTTGCGGTACATGAATATAATTATATCGTTATTAATTTCTTTAGATACGTGATTCCATATTATATTCCCTTTTAATCAAATTCTGAAAGTATGCTTGTTGACTCCGGTATCTCGTTAGTTAAAGACTTCGATGCTTAAAATGTTTAGGGAGAAATGGATTACTGGTGTGTATTTTTTCTTTAAAGTACCAAGACCAGCCATATACTGTATGTTTAAGTTCCAAAATTAATATCGTTTATGGCCTTCACACGCGTTACAGTATGCTCCTATTCTTTTTATGCTCAGCTACTAAGATTTCCCTTCAGTGGTAAAATTCCATATAAATATTCAATACTAAAACGGGCACAGTAAAGACATTTACTGTAAATCTTTCTACAACAGACCAACGGACCACTAGTGCCCCTGTCGGTCAATTACCTCCGGTACGTGTCTGTACCGTGCACTTGAATGGCTGCATCTGTACCAAGGGGCATCTATAGGTCAGTGGAAAAGTACAGCCCATGTCTTAAATGTAGTAAAAATGGTAGTCGAATGTTGTGTTTTGCAAAAGTAAGCAATAACGAAAGTCTTAATAAGAAGTTGTTTTCTGCTACCCAAGCTTGACTAAAAATCTGATGGTTCGTTTTAGGGATTAGGTAATCTTTGTTAAAGGTAGGAAGTTTGTCTGTTACTGTGTATAAAAAGTGCTGAGCAACGTCTATCAGAGAAATTAGATTTGCAAGCTTCTCTCCCGTGTGCACATGAATAAACAGCTCTTCTTTCACCAACATCTGAATTCTTTCATTTTAATGTTTCTTTATTTGGCGTTGTGAGCAGGGTCCTCCAAGCAGAAGGGAACTCCCGTTGGTTGGTGGAGAGAAAAAGTTAGGCGCCATTATTAAATGGACTCTAAATTAAAATTAAACTTTTTTCTAAAAAGTCCCTTCTCCTCTCCACACCACTGAATGGGATTTTCTCAATGCTGTAGCAAGGACCGCAAATGATTGGATGTTGTCGACGGGGGTCTATTTGAGGTACTTGTGTGACTGTGCAGTAAAGCCAGGACTCCACTGGTTTGTGCAGTGTTTTGTGGTGCGCAGTAAAGCCAGATGTGGTTTGTGTATCAGGGCCAGGCGGGTTGAGATAGAGGGGTTTCAGATAATATCCCACCCGTCTGAAGACGGAAACACGCAGTAAAGCCAAACGGGAGTGCGTGGGTCTGGGAAAATGAGTTGGTGTAAAGACAAGTTAACGGAGAGTTATGACTGGGTGTCAGAGAAAAAGAAGTTAAAAGATGTAGAAGAAAAGCTGAAAAAGAAATATGGTCTGTCTGACGGAACGTGGACAGAACCAGGATGAAACATTCAAATAAAATCGGGCACAGAAGTTTAACAAATATTTAACTGAAAAGAAACGAAGTTATATATGCAGAAAAAAAGAAAAACAAGAGAAGAAATAGAACGTATTAAGAGAATCTGGGAGAAGGGTGGGAATTAGTGTGGAGATTTTTGAAAGAGCATTACCCACCAAACACAGATTGGAGAAAAGTAACAGCATGTCAGCAGAAGGAAAGTGAGGATGTTTCAGATTTGACAGAAAGGTTTATGACTTTATGGATACTATCCTCGGGGTTAGCTGATGAAAAGGAAGTGAATGAAGATACTTCCACAGTAATGAAATAAATTTACTTGAGTGGGTTGAAATCTGATGTTGCCAAAAATGTACAACTATGCTTTCCTGATATTACGGAGAGTGGAGACAGATTTGATTTAATAACTCCCGAAGCATGTATGCAAAAGTGTGAGCGTTGCAAATGGGAGGTAAAAAGACTCCTATGGAGGAGAAAAAGGAGCCACCACAATTATAGTGCGACCCCAAAATTATACCCAGATATAAGACCCCTTCAAAGAATAATGAGGACTGGGATAAAATATCCTGATTGAGCATATCCAGATGGGGGGTGTGTTAACTAGCCCTGTGGGAAAAGGAAGACAAAACTCCAAGATAAAACTACTAATAAGCTGGTGTGCAGTTAGTGTAAAAAAACAGGGGCTTTTGGAGAAATTGTAAGAAGAAGGCTGGATTTCACAGTTAAGAATATGTCAGAAGATGAAACGAGAGCCTTGAGTGAAATAATAGATTTAAACTAGGAAACTCCTTTGTAGCCTCCCTAAATTTATCTCAGCATTTAAATAAAAGAGTAATAATCTTACAAAATACAGTAAATGGTGTCAGGGTTCCCATACTGGGGGACACAGGAGCACAGTTGTCCTATCGACTAAAACAGCAAAAAGATGTGATATAAAGTTTTCTAACAGGTGGCAGGAGGCTACAGGAGTACAGGAGGGTTGAGTTTAAAGGAGATACAAGCTATCACAATATGCTTGGGAAAAGATGTACAGTTTCAACTAGAGATGTGGGTGGGGGACACACCAGACCTATTGGGCTGGGATGCCCTGCGGCATTTATAAGGAATTACTGTATGAGATAGCATTTATGTGAACTACCTCAATAGATTTCTCAGGTATTGTGATCGTTTTACCTGATGAGGGAATTCATAAGGCCGGGTTATTCCACGTATTAGATCTTCTGACGGGGAAAAAAAGGTATATAACCAGCTATATAATAAAACCAGGGTGAATTCCTTCACTAAACGAGCTCACCTGGTGACGAATTGGCTTAAGGAGGGTAGTACAGTCTAAAGACAAAATTGCCTTGACCTCTGCAGCAGCAACCGACCGTTTTTAATGATTTGAAACAAGCTTTCTTGCAGGCACTGGCCCTGGGCTGGATTCTCTCAGACGGATCATCTGTATATAATCTGTATGTAAGTGAATGAAATGGGTTGTGAGCTGCTGTGATGGCGCAGCAGCATGGAGGTAGACATCGTCTGGTAGGTTATTATTCAGGACCCCTCGATGTGGTGGCCAAGGGGCTGTGGTTATGTGTTGTACAGGCTACCTGCCTGGCTGTATAAACTATGAATAATCTGGTGTTGAACCAGCAGATCAAATGAAAAGACTTAATTGAAACTTGTAAATATGCTAAAGGTTCAAACTGTTTCAATTTATACGGATTCACGGTATGCATTTGGGGTATGCCATGATTTTGGGAGATTGTGGAGAAACAGGGATTTTCTAACAGCTACAGGGACTCCAGTAAAAAATGCTGAGTTGGTAGCAGAATTGTTAGAAGTTCTGGCCCTCCCAAAACAGATAGCAGTTGTTAAATGTAAACGACACACCAAAGAGGACTCAGCTGTGGCTAAAGGCAATGCCCTTGCTGACGCAGGAGCCAGACAAGCAGCCTTAAAAGAAAAACAGCAAAAACAGGAACCTGAGGTTTAGGCCAGCTGTACAAGACAGACAATTACAGCACATACAGACAGAGGCACCCAAAGAGGAAAAGTGGGCCCGGCTTGAAAAAGGAATTGGGCTAGGAGCTGATGGATTATGGTGACATCAGAGCACTGGAAGGCTAGCATGTCCTAAGTCTCTGATGTAAGTCAAATGGTGTGCCAGTTTTCCCAAAACTAGGTAGGGGTGGGGACCGGGTTTGAGCAGTAGCCACCTATATGGTATCTTGATGTAATGCTTGTCAAAGGTATAGGTGCTACAGCTCCAAAGGCCTGCTCCTGAGGGCCTGAGAGATGGTGGATCTGTTTTCCCAGTGGGTTGAGGCCACTGGATCTGTGATTGCCAAACACTTGAAGCCCTCGGTGGGGACTTGCCTGCCGCTTGTATTATGAAAAAGGGACACACTTCACAGGGAAGGTGTGTCAGGCTGTGGCTGTGTTGTTCGGGGTGAGATGGGGCCTACATTGCCCCCATTACCCTCAGTCTACAGGAACAGAACTCTGAAAGATCACTGAAACATCAGACTGAAGGAACACCGTGGGTAGATGCTCTGCCTTTGGGGTGGATCAAACATCATCTCGGGCCAACCAATGAAACTTCCTGGAGGGCCAAATTTGGCTAATGGATAGTTGAATTTGCTAATTCTTTATTGTAGAATTGTAGGTTGTTAAATGAAGCGGTACATGGGGCTGGTGAACAGGTGCTGGACACTTGGGGACCTCCAGTAGAGGGAAGACATGACCTGATACCTGGCGAGTGGGTGTGGGTGAAGAAGATACCCTGCCAGATGTTGCAACTCTGCTGAGGAGGGACCATATCAAGTACTACTGACTACCAACTCTGCCATCCGAGTAACAGGATGAGATCGCTGCCACCGAGCCACTGCACCAGAGACTGAGTGAACAGAAATAATTATGTTGTTACTGTTTCTGTCTGCAGGCTTCCTTGGGGGGAGAACATAAGGAACGTTACACTAATAATGGGGAATATGGAAACAATACCTTCTTGGTGTTGTCATATCTATCAGCTACAAATAATAATCAGAGCCCATGTTGGGTTTGTACTGCTGTACAAGATGCACATAGGAGTAATCCCCTTTGATAGAGGTGATTATTTAGGTTTATTGGCATGGGTAAATAGTTCTGCTTTTCGTTTGAGTGTACCTCAAATGTATTAGAATGGAACTAACCATATGCTCCCCGCTATAACCACAGTTTTAGGCCATCCTCTACTAGGGTGATAAGCAGCTGTATGTAGTACTCATATTCCAGACAATTCTGAATATATCATGGACTTAGCACAGCACATCCATGATGTAGGACAAAAATGTCACGACTATAATGATGAGTGGGAAAGTGGCTGCAGTCTGTGTTCGGAGCCTGGGGAGGATCACTGGTACAATATAACTTTATGGCCTAATACTACTGATCATTTTTATTTTATGTATTCACTGTCTTAAACCTGTATGTACCAAAGTAACTAACTCTGTTATGATAATTCAATATAATCATGAGGAAGACAAGAATCTCATTGTTTAGAACATAGTGGTATGAAAACAAATATGTTCTAAAGGAGTGACTAAAGGAATGTTAAAAAATTTATAAAAGCTCACAAACTGCTTATCTTTTAGCTTCCTAACTGCTTATAACTCTGGCAAGTGGAAACGTACCAGGGGGCATCTATAGGTCAGTGGAAAAGTACAGATCATGTCTTAAAATATAGTAAAAAGGGAAGTCGAATGCCATGTATTGCAAAAGTAAGCAATAAAGAAAATCTTAATAAGGAGTTGTTTTCCACTACCCATGCTTGACTAAAAACCTGATGTTTCATTTAAGGGATTAGGTAATCTATGTTAAAGGTAGGAAGTTTGTCTGTTACTGTGTATAAAAAGTGCTGAGCAATGTCTATCGGAGAGACTAGCTTTTGCAAGCTTCTCTCCCGTGTGCACACGAATAAACACCTCTTCTTTCACCAACATCCGAATTCTGTCAATGTTTCTTCAGCCCATTGTCTCCCCAATGTGGCTAGTGTTTCAAAAAGTCCATAAACATTCAGAACTCATCAAAACATGGTTAACTGCTCAATCTAACACTCCCCAATGTGACTAGTGTTTCGATAAGTTCATAGACATTCAGTAGTTGTCAGAAATCATCAGAAATCAACAAAACATGATTAACTGCCCAATCTAAAACTAGTACACGCATTCTGTCTTCCCAAAGTGACTAGTGTTTCAAGATGTTCATAGACATTCAGAATATGTCAAAAATCTTCAGAACTCAACAAAACATGCTTATCTGCTCAAACTAACATTTTTATGCACATTCTGTCTCCCCAACGTGACTAGTATTTAAAAAAATTCATATTCAGAATTTGTCAGAAATCATCAGAACTCAACAAAACATGCTTAACTGCTCAATTAGATTGTTTTGAACAACCATACAACCATTAATTTGTGCTTAAAACCTTTCTAACACGCATCACATTAGTCACAGGTTTAAGGGGAATAAAGCTGCCTCATACACAGTTTCACTAGTTCCATGTTTCAAGATCAATATTTAAAAAAAGCTTCAAAGGTATTAACAAATATTTGCATTTCATGTAAATGTGATGAAGGGGGATAAATAAACATTACAGTTTATTGATTATTAGAAAATTAATTGATGTATAGTCAAAGAAATAAAGTAGGATATCGGTTCTAAAGGAACACATAGGGGTGTCTCAACATTACCCACTATTGAAACCGGTTTTGATTCTTATATTGTCTTGTTGCTAGAAGCATGAACTATGGAATTTTTTTAAGTACATTATCCAGGTCCTGTCACTGCACCTTATGAGTGCTGCTATGCACAAAACTGAGTCAACTGTACAAACAGGCTTGGTTAGAATTGCAACCTGCCATCCACATCTTCCTATCAACTACACAAATTGTACCATATGAAAAAGAAAGGAATCTTGTTCTACATCATTCTCTTGCTCTTAATGCTCCACATCCCATATGTCACCCAAAGTCTCAAAAACAAAACGAAAAAATTAAACTGGTGGTACTTCATCCAGCAGATCATTTAAGTGGGAGTTAAGGCAAAAGAGGCTTTCCAAAACGACTGCCCTGTCTTTCTCACACCTGAAGAAGGCCCCAAGGCCAAAATGTTTTCTTTCTTCTTTTTGTAGCATGGAATAAACCTATTACTTGTTTCTTTCCAAAACAACTATCCAAAACACAAAAGTCCACATCAGAATGGCTAAAAAGAAGCAAAATTAAAGTCAAAGTCCAGACCTAAACCCAATAGATTTGCTGTGGCAGGACTTGAAAGGAGTAGTTCATGGTCTAAAACCTACAGTACCAATGTTTCTGAATTAAAGCAGTTCTGCATGGAAGAGTGGGCTAAAATTCCTCCACAGTGATGTGAAAGACTGATATTGAATTATATTGAATTGATATTGAATTATAAGAAGCGTTTGGTTGCAGTCATTGCAGCAGAAGTTGGCACAACCAGTTATTAAGTGTAAGGGGGCAATTACTTCAGGGGATATGGGTTTTGGATAACTTTATTAAATAAATGAAATAATAAGTGTTATTTGTTCACTCAGGATCCCTTTATCTAATATTAGATTTTGTCTAAAGATCTGAAAACATCCAGTGTGACAAATATGCAATAATAGAGGAAATCGGGAAAGGGGCAAACACTTTTTCATAGCACTGTACCATGCAAAACATAATATTAAGCTCCAAGTGTTTGAAGTTTGACTTAGCTGCTAAGTTTAACAACTAAATTGAGTTGAGAGACATTGGCAAATCAATGATAAAATGGTTGTCTTATAATGATCAAACAAAGCAATTTTGATAAATTTTATATGCACTACAACCCAGGAGTTTTTTTAATAATAATTAGATCTAAGTGCTGTCACGGATGTCGGAAGGGACAAACTGTGGAATGGCAGGAGAGCGAAAAAGACCCTATGCGTAGCAGCGAGACGGGGTTTAGCCCAGGCTCAGCTGTTCAGGAAATGCCATATAGAAACCAATGCCCTCTGGCTGCGGACGTGGGGCGACCTGGTGCTAGGCAGGTCTCAAGACATCCGAACGTCAATGCTGAGCGAAGGTGAATGAGTGACCCGGAAATATATAACCCCAGAGAGGGAGACACTGGAAGAACAGCAAAGCACAGGAAACTAGGGACAGGACAGAGTAGGAGCGCCCTCTGGCTGCAGAGGGCATGACATGTGCACTAACATTTAAATGAAAATATCAATAACTAAAAAATCATTACTTTTGCCACAAACAATATGAAACCATAGGATTCTACAACAGCTGTACAGTACACATTGAATGAAATTAGCTTTGCAGTTTTCACTTAATGATGCTTTCTGCATCAATTCATTTTCAATGTTTGATTCATTTTCAGGGTATCAGGGTGTAATGTGAATTTGCTTAAGTCTAGCCCGTTTGTCTCAGGAAAAGAGCAGAAAGACAAACATGAGTTGAAATACACAATTTTTCATCATTCATTTTAAAAAAAAGGAAAATTATACATTTGATATTTGATATGGTACATAATTATACATTGATATTTGTTATAGTACTCATCATGAGAGAATTTTGCCTCAGGAAAAGGAAGAGCATAGTCAATCACTTTTCAAGCACAGAGCCCTTTGAGTTGATTGCAGAAATTGCAGTGAATGGATATACTCAGGAATTTCCCTGCCATGGGTCTAAGTGCCAAGTTCTGGTTTTGGTACTTCCCAAGACCTCCCCACCACCAGTAAAGATAATAAAACTGCAAGACAAAACAAACTTGCAACATTTGTGTAGTTTTGTCTTAACTGCAGCTCATTAAAACACATATTAGGTAGGTAAACATTTGGGTGAATTAATTTATTCCTAACACGTTTATTACTCTTTAGAAGTCTTTCTTACTTGCTATTACTATTTATAGCTAAATTAATATATATTTAATTTTACTCAGTCTAATCCATTGGAAAGATGGAAAATTTTAATTCCTAGTTTTTAATTTTTAGTGTGCAACAATATTTTTAGGGTAAGAATAGTCAGTTGTTTAGTTTTTTTTTTTCGATTACAAATTTGTTCAAACAGAATTCAATTCTTCAAAATAAATAACACGCAGCCCCAGACTGAGACAAAATGACATTACATTAAAAAATAGACTCTAAAAAAAGCTTTACATACACAACAGAGAATCAACTACTTCCATCAAAATATACAACTAAAAGGTTACATTTCAATCAAGCAATACACCTCAGCATGGTTAACCCTCTTTTGCTGTATGTTTCTTCCATTTGTTGATATTGTACCATAAATAGCAAGTAAACATATTATCACAGCATGGGCTGTATTCTCTTTCCCTAAAATGATTTTAACAAAGATGAATCATGCAGAAAGACTCGTTCAAGTTCACGTTTATTTGTCATTCCGGCCATATAGTCCACAGTGGAATGAAATATTGTTCCTCCTTGTCCACGGTGCAAATACAGGCAGGACAGACAGGACACTGACATAGGCATTGTAGACAGTCATGAGGGCTGCCTTGTTGCCTGATCTGAATGCAGCATCATGGGTTCTTAGCAGTGCATGGACCTCTGCAGTCAGCCATGACTTCTGGTTGGCCCGTGTGATGGTGGATTTGGAGACAGTGACGTCGTCTATACACTTACTGATGTAGCCAGTCACAGATGCTGCATACTCCTCTAAATTGATAAGATGCTCATAGGTAGCAGCCTGCCTGAACATATTTCAGTCTCTGTGGTCAAAACAGTCCTGTAATGCTAAGATGGCCCCATCTGGCCATACTCTGATCTGTTTCACAACTGGTTTGGCACGTTTGAGCAGCGGTCTGTATGCTGGGATTAGTATAACAGAGATGTGGTCAGAGTAGCCCAGGTGGGGGCGGGGAATAGCCTTATATGCATCACAGATGTTTGTATAAACTAAGTCTAGTGTGCTCACCCCTCTGGTTGCAAAGTTAACATATTGATCAAATTTAGGGAGAACTGACTTAAGATCTGCGTGATTAAAGCCGCCGGCAACAATGACAAAGCCGTCGGGATGAGCAGTAGCTGATGTGGGGTGAGTGTTCTGGCGCACTATGGCTGCCGTCGCATCATCCAGGTGGATGCTGCACATTGGTGGTGGTGGAGGGGAGTCCCCATTACCTGTAAAGCGCTTTGAGTGGAGTGTCCAGAAAAGCGTTATATAAGTGTAAGCAATTATTATTATTCATGCATCTAAGAGACATGTAGGTCATGCAGAAAGTTATCATAAACTTTCCACCTCCATGCAAAGAAGAATTCCTCAACTGGATTGAGAAAAAAAGTAATGAGGGAGAGAGTCAATCATCATTTGTAGGCTTTAGCCATTCAGACAGGAGTGGTAGAAAATAAAGGACCTTATGCCTGTGATACGTTAAAAAGCATTCAAGAACGGTTTTATTGTTTTGTACATTCTCAGCTGGCCTACATTCCTCCAAGGTAGGTCTTTTGAGTGGAGTTGTAATCTATTTAGGAACACGAAAGGGAACAGGGGATTTTAGCCTATTAGGGTCTTGCTTATGTGCCCAGAGGGCTAACCTAACTGCCTAACGTTTTTACCTTGTTTACACCTTATATGGTAACAGGCTGTTACAGACCAATAATAAATGTATTTGCATGGAATTTTTGTTCATTTTCATTAATAAATGCCTGTTGCTTTAATAAGAAAAGTGAGTGAGAGATGAGGTTTTCCTGTTAACTTTCTCTGCTCTCCTTGCTTTTTGCAATAAATAAATATCCAGCTTGATTTAGATAAGATTTTTATTTTCCCCTGAGGGAAATCTTTTATGGACACCCAGTACTCCTGTACATTTAAACAGAATGCAAAAAAAGAGAAGAAAAGAAAAACATTTCACATTATTCTATTACAAAAAAATAGAAAAACATTGCACATCATTCTATTGCACATGTAGAGTATAACACATAACAAAATGTAACACATCACAAAACATATTGCACTCAAGTGGGTTGCAAGAATGAAAATTGTGTTTATCCTTGACATTTGGGTTGACAGCTTTAATGGATAGTGGAACAAAGGAATGTTTCTATCTGTTTGACTTACATTTGGGAACGCTAAAATGTTTGCCAGAAGGAAGAAGTTGATATTCAGAGTTGAGGATGTGGGAAGCATCTAATATAATTTTTCCTGCCTGGTTGATTATGGATTTTTCAAAGATTGTCTGCAGGGAGGGGTGCTGTTTCACTCCAATGACCTTCAAAGCTGTCTGGATGAGGTGGTTAATTTGCAATTTAAAATGAACTGATAGATTACCAAACCACACTTAAAATTCCATATCTGATAATGTTCTCGATTACAGCATGGTAAAAGAGTAGCATTACTTCCTGTCGAACCCCAAACACTCTTAGTCTTCACAGGAAATATAAGAGCTGCTGAACTTTGAGCAAACACTCTCAACATGAGTAGACCAGCACAGGTTACTGTCTATGTGTACACCTAAGTACTTATATGAATCAACCTGAGTGATAAGCTCGTTGTGGATTTACCAGAGTCAAGTGCTTTTCTGCCCCATATGATGATGAAATTAGACATGTCAGGCCTAGGAGAGCCCTCTCTTATGGTAGTACCACTTCCTGGTGCAATGCATCAAGAAATGTTAGTATACAGTATGTTCAGTACTGTATGGGCCAATTTTAGGAACGTGAAGAGGAGCCCCAGCACTGGAGATGGTGGCATACAGGATGACATCAGCTGTCCAGCTCACATCATTTCTAGCAGCCCCATTAACTGCATCCCTTGCAGAAAATGCCCACACAATTACATTGGTGAAACAGGAAGAAGAATTGCAGACTGTTTCAGGGAACATGTCAGAGCTGTGAGGATCAAAGATTCCCTCCAAACCAATAGTTCCCCTTTTCACCTTCAATGGCCATTAATATTTCTGACATCTCCATCTGGATACTCACAGAGGGGTTTTACAACTACTATTACAGAAAGACATCTGAAATCAGATTCCATATTATATGGAATCTGATTTCATATCAGATTCAGATTCCATATTATCAGATTCCATATTATATGCCAATGCTAAGGATGCATATAGTTCCACAGCCCTTCCCCCCCTTGGCAGATCAGATCACAACCTTGTCTTGCTTACACCACTGTACACGCCTATTGTCCAGCGCCAACCTGTGACCATGAGGACTGTGAGGAGATGGTCTCAGGAGGCTATGGAGGATCTACGTGGTGCTTTGGAGGCCACCGACTGGGATGTGCTGTGCGAACCACATGGGGACGACATAGACAGTATGGTGGACTGTGTCACTGACTATATTAACTTCTGCGTAGATAACACCATCCCCACCAAAGACGTACACTGCTTTTCCAATAACAAACCCTGGATCACCAGCGACCTGAAGGCTCTTCTGAATGACAAGAAGAGAGCCTTTAGGAGGGGAGATAAGGAAGAGGTCAAGCGTGTACAGAGGGAGCTAAAGCAGAAGTTAAGAGAGAGCAAGGACGCATACAGAAAGAAGATAGAGGACAAGCTGCAAAGGAATAGGGTGAGAGATGTATGGAGCAGCATGAGAGAGATCACTGGCTTCAAACAGGCTGGGGGTGCAACAGAAGGGAACCTGGAGATGGCCAACGAGTTGAACCAGTTCTTTAACAGGTTTGATTCTGGGTCCTCTGTGGCGCAACACCCATCCCCCCACTGCCACACGCTCCCTAACCCTTCACAGCTGCGACTGCCCAATACCTCCTCCATCCCCCCACAAACATGGCCGCCTACAGCCACAACCCCCGACGGCTACTCACCCACCCATCCCCCACAGCTGCCACTCTCCAACACCTCCGCCATTAACACCTGCAGCACTGAAAGCAGTATGAGCACCATCCCCCAGGCCAGGCTGACCATCACAGCTGACCAGGTGAAGAAGGAGCTGAAGAGGCTGCACGAGGGTAAGGCCACAGGACCAGATAACATCTGCCCCAGAGTTCTGAGGGCCTGTGCTGATCAGCTGAGCGGAGTGCTCCAGCGACTGTTCAACCTGAGCCTGCGCTTGGAAAGAGTCCCGGTGCTCTGGAAGACATCATGCCTGGTCCCGGTACCAAAGAAAGGGCGCCCCTCTGTCCTCAACGACTACAGACCAGTTGCACTGACTTCTCACATCATGAAGACACTGGAGAGGCTGGTCTTATCCCACCTGAGACCCCTGGTCAGCTCATCACTGGACACCCTACAGTTTGCCTACCAGCCCAGTGTTGGTGTGGAGGATGCGATCATCTACATGCTGCAAAGGGCCTACTCACACCTGGACAGGGCTGGCAACACTGTAAGGATCATGTTTTTCGACTTCTCCAGTGCCTTCAATACCATCCAGCCCTTACTTCTAAGGAGGAAGCTGGAGGAGATGCAAGTCGATGCCTCCACGACCTCGTGGATCACTGACTACCTGACAGGCAGACCACAGTCTGTGAGACTTCAGAACTGTGTGTCTGAACAGGTAGTGAGTAACACAGGGGCACCTCAAGGGACAGTTCTTTCTCCATTCCTCTTCACCCTCTATACTTCGGACTTTAAGTACAACTCAAAGTCATGCCACCTGCAGAAGTTCTCAGATGACTCTGCAATTGTGGGATGTATCAAGGGTGAGCAGGAGGAGGAGTACAGAGGACTGGTCAGCAGCTTTGTGGAGTGGTGTGGGGTGAACCACTTGGAACTGAATGTGACGAAGACAAAGGAACTGGTGGTAGATTTCAGGAGGAAAAAGGTCAAACCTACTCCTGTCTACATCCATGGGAGTGGCGTGGAGATGGTGGACTCGTACAAGTACCTGGGAGTGCACATCGACGATAGACTGGAATGGTCTAAGAACATCGAGGCCATCTATAAGAAGGGACAGAGCCGACTCTACTTCTTGAGGAGGCTCAGGTCCTTCAATGTGTGTAGTAAGATGCTACACATGTTCTATCAGTCGGTGGTAGCGAGTGCCATTTTCTACGCAGTGGTGTGCTGGGGCTCTGGGATTAGAGCAGTAGATTCCAAAAGGCTGAACAAGCTCATCAGGAGAGCAAGCTCTGTCATTGGGTTTGACCTGGACTCCTTGGAGGTAGTGGCTGAGAGGAGAATGAGGTCCAAACTAGAGGCCATCATGGACAACTTCTCCCATCCCCTCTTTGACAGGCTGGCAGGAATGAAGAGCACGTTCAGCAATAGACTGATTCATCCACGGTGCGACAGGGAGCGCTACAGGAGGTCATTCTTGCCGTCTGCCATAAGACTGTACAACGCATCCACCTTGCGTCTTGGCAGAGGCAACATCGACAGTGACCTGTTTCTGGACTAAACGCATCTACACATCTACTGCTATATCTGTTCTCTTTCTTTTTCTTTTTCTTTTTCCCGTTTACAACCACTTTTTGTGCAATATATGCCAGGGACCTGTGCAATACATTTATATTTATATCTATAGTTACATCTATATTTATATTCATATGTGTGATATGAGTGTGATACGATTTTCTGTGTACTGTTCTGTTCTAGTTTGTTCTTGTGCGTCCGGACTGTGAGTAACTCTTGTATTGTATTGTATGTATTGTACTATTATTATATAATTCGTTACACTGTGGCTGTGTTGTGTGTGTTAAGCTGCTGTTGCACTGCAATTTCCCTCACGGGATCAATAAAGTATCTATCTATCTAAACGTGGATAACTTCCCCCTTCCCCAATGACAGACCCATCTCTTTCTAAATCTTCTCTATTCATTTGCAGATTTTGATTTTTCACATCTCTCCTGTTCTCCCCGAGTTTGAATAGTCATTCTCTCCTCCATCATGCCAATTTCCTACATGTGTAGTGGGCGTAAACCCACCACAATCACCGTCCTTTCTCTGCATTGTGTTGTGATGTGATGAAACCAGCAGGAAGCGCTATACAGGAAAACAAAACTCATTTGAAACAGGTCCATCCAAAGGTTCTTCTTATTACAACAATCAACCAGGAGAGCGCTCCCAGGCAGGACAGAAACAATACATACAGTAAAAGGAGCATTAATTACAGATACAACTACAAACATAGAACAATTCAGCCAACAGAAAAACATCAGAAAAGTCTTATCACATATGACTCGTTGTGCACTGATTATTGAAAAATAAGAACAAATAAAGCAAACGTACCTATACAGGAAAATAAAACTCACATGAAACAGGTCCATCCAAAGGTTCTTCTTATTACAACAATCAATCTAAAGAACCGAAAAACATAAAGTAAAAACACCATACTGTATATAACAAAACTTACTTTAAAACACACAATTTATGACTCCCATCTCATATGCCTACTGCTTTCACTTCACAATCTCATTATAACCAAAAATATTAATTAATAACAGATCTACATAACCAAATCAGCACACAACAAAAACGACGATCTTACCAGGAGAGCGCTCCCAGGCGGGACAGAGAAAAATCCTCGGGAAACGAGCTCTTTTCACATCTGTCCCGCACGTACCACTAATTTGGCAGCAGGTCCAGTTTCTAATAAGGACATAATTTAGAAATTTACTCTCTAATCTCTGTCATAGGGACAATAACTACATCTATTAAAATTAACATCCACCACAAAGTCACTTACATAGTGCATTCACTAATACTAATTATATTTTCTTCCCACCCCTACCGGGAAACCTATAGTGGTACCTTCCCCGCCGTGCCTGGGACACTCTCCTTCACAACAAACCCGTTACAACTCATTTCGTAATTCAGTGGACGATTAGATCTGTAGTCCGTTACACATGCTCCTAATTCCTTCTTAAAGGGGAACTGCAACGCTACTTCTATATTTCGGGGTTCGAAAGAATCGGCACTTGTAAAACCTCTCATTTACATCACAATATAGACGGAATTCATAAGTATGCACATTGCCTTATTGCCGTCATTGTCTATGTATGAGTCAGAACGAGGCAACAAAACGTCCGGTGAGGTGAAGCGGCCTATTACATTGTAAACAAGCGGTTTGGGAATACATCTCTTTCAATCCAATAGAAATATTGCTCTCAATTTCTAGATGGTTTTGCTGACAAACATTACTTACTTGTTAATTCTGCATGCAGATTATGTTAAAACATTCCTCCAGTGAAATGTCAGCTACACAACCTGTACGTATTCACTCGTAAATTACATTCAATTTGTAATTATGGTGACCAGTGAGCAGGAAGAGCCGTTTTAAGTCACAACTCTTGCTGTCACCCGTGGCAAGACCGGGTGTTTCAGACAACATGGGGACCATACACACATTCACAAAGTTCATGATTTTGTCCTTAATTCGGAATTCGTAAAAGTTTGCAATACAGTAAATTAATTTAATTTGTTACCAAGATTTAATAACCCGCTTAAGAAATTGGGTCTGCAATTCCCCGTAAACTATTATTTTGTTTTCCTGTGCCTTATACAGTACATGTACTGTTACTTTCCCTCTCTCCTTCACACCTGAAAAAGGCTTTGTGTTTCCTTTCTTTACCTTTCAGCATGGAATGAACCTTTACTTGTTCCTTTGCAGTGTATGCGTGCTGACGCAAGAACTTCTTCATGTAAACACACTATAAATATGTTGTGCAATATTCCATCACCCCATAATAAAAGGGATTATGGTGACAAACCCTTACCTGTACATACTGGAGTCTAGTCTCCTTTATTCTTTTCTTTGGAACAGGACCTTGCAAAGTTGTTTCATTTGTACGTTATGTCTTGTAAGGAACCGAGCAATACCGGCCAAACTCATACTGTTGACATTTCTGGATATATTGTGAACGACTTCTGTCTGAATTTCTTACAATTTTATTTTTTACCTCTATTTTTTACAATTTTATTTTACCTCTGACACCTGCATGTGGTTGTCTTTGATTCCTTTAAATACAATAAAATTCACATTTTGACACTCACATGAAGGACTGTTTCACACATCTATTGTATTGTTTATAGTATTACTGAAATACTTTTCAGTACATTATATCATTGTAATTTATTCTCATTCTTGAATCCTATTGATGCCACAGTTGATCTACTGAGATTAGGCTGGACCCGCTGTCCAGCCTCTCATGGAAAGGCACGATTGACAACATGGTCAATAACTGTGGCACAAATTTCATCTGAAATATCAGCTCTTTGTATTTCCCTTTGAGTTACTCCACCATGCATCAGAACCCCTCTTCCTCTGTGGGCTCCCTTACCTCTTTTTTGTCCTTGCTCTCAGCCTTGGTCTCTTGGTCTAATCTTGCACACAGCAACTCAGATGATGCCTCTTTTATACATGTATAAGAGTTTATTGTTGTTTGACCAATTGTGCAAAGTTTTGCACAGATGCGTAGAGGTTCATAATCATGGGAGTAATTTGTATCAGTTGTGACCAAATGTTTCAGTTTGGTTTGACATGATTTACTCAGCTGATTGTCTTTTGTAGAGTTGTTTACTGTTTTGCAAAAATGTACTTAGCTCTTGCATTGTGTGTGAAAGCAATGAGAAATTACTTACTTTTTGGCAAAAAAGCATACTGATGTTCTCAGGTTAAGATAGAAGTTGACCCCAGTTTTATTAAAAGTGTCTAAGCAATTGAGAAAACTGTGATTATGTTTAATGTGCATGCATACACATTGGAACAAGTAATAGGTTTATTCCATGCTGAAAAAAAGAAGAAAGAAAACAAAGTTTCAGCCGTGGAGCCTTCTTCAGGTGTGAGAAAGACAAGGCAGTAAGCAAAGGTAATGTAGCAGGAAAACAAAGGCTGGGAGAGAGGAGGAGCTAGAGGCAGGAGCAGGGGACAGAAAGAGAGGCCAATCAAAAGGTGTGAAGTCAGAATAGGTGTAGAGAAGTGTGAAATGAAACCTCCACTGAATGGAGAAAATTTAGAAGAAAAGTAGTCTGTCGTTAAGAGAAGGGGGAAGGTGTGATCCTAGCTGCAGGATAATTTTGGTTTCTGTAGTCTTTCTGATGTATGAGTTCGGAAAACCATCTTGGAGAACACAGACAGAGAGATTAGAGTGGTCATGGCCGTCAGAAGCGAAATGGGAAATAATGGGCTTGGAGAGATCTTTAATCTTCACAGCCCTAACATGTTCTCTGAAGCGGTCTCCGAGTCTCCTTCCTATTTCTCCAATGTAGATGGCTGGGCATTTACTGCAATGCAGTAAATAAGGTTGCTGGAGGTACAAGATGCCATCTGGGTTATCCGGAATTGTCCTGAGGGGCCTTGAATGAGTGTGGTGTTAGATGTGTACTTGCAGGTGATACAGCGAGCTCTGTTGCAAGGGAAAGTGCCTGGTGTGGATGATTGCTGAGGGCGGTCAAGGGAACTGTGAACAAGAAGGTTGCGCAGATTAGGTGGTCGGCGATATGAGATGATGGGGTGGTCAGAAAAGAGGGCCCCCATGGAGGGATCATCCTGTAGGATGAAAAAGTTGTCGTTAATAGTCCTGGGAATAGGAAGTGTGTTGTGGTGACAGGGAAGCACCAAAGGAATGCGGTTGTTACGGCGGGAGTTCCTGATTGAGTTGATGGTCCGAGGGGTGTTTTTGGCTCGGGCAAGGCCCTGTCAATAACACTGCTGGGGTATTCTCTGTTGATGAAGTACATTTTGAGGGCTTGGTTTTGGAAGTCAATGTCGTCGCTGCATAATCGTCATAGCTGAAGGAACTGTGAAAAAGGGAGAGAATTTTCAGAGAGATTGATCCTTCAGGACATGAACTATGCTCAGCTACCGGCAAAATGGGAAAATCAACTACTATTTGCAGAAACATTATATTCTAAAAATTAGGATAACAAAAATATTTTTGTCACAACAGTACATGAATGCTTTTGTAAGGGATTTATAAAGAAAAAAAATTAAATCAATAGAACAAGAAAGTTCAGAGGATTAAAAAGAACATAAAAGTGCTTTGCTCTGGAAAGCAAGAACTGTGAAGAGGGGATATGAAAGGAATATTTCTTATAGTAATGCCAAAATGCTTTTCAGTTGTATTAATTAAAGAATAAAAAGACACAGATGTCACCAGGTCCTGTTAATATATAGTGGGTATAGAAAGTCCCCCTTTCAAAATGTTCACCTTTTATTGCCCTAAATGCCAAAAAGAAGATAAAAAAATCAGACTTCTTCGAGTTTTATTTACAAATTGTATATTGTAACATCCAAGTGAAAACAGAAAGCAAAACTTCTGGTTGGATAAGAGAACATCCCCCTGAGTAACTTGGCGGAAGCACCTTATGCTTGAGTTACAGCCTTGAGTCTGTTTGGATACATCTCTACCAACTTTGTACACCTAGAGGGAGGAATATTTGCCAATTCCTCCTTACCGAATTGTTCAAACTCAGTCAAACTGCATAGTGACCGTTGTTGGACTGCCCTCTTCAAGTCATTCCAAAGATTTTCAATGGAATTAAGTTGGGGCTCTGACTAGGCCACTCACAGACATTCATCTTCCTGTTCTTCAGCCATTGTGCGGTTGCTTTGGCGGTGTGCTTTGGGTCATTGTCATGTTGAAAGGTGAACCATCTTTCCATTTGCAACTTCCTGGCTGAGGGCTGCAGGTTTTATTAAGAATTTGCCTGTATTTTGCACCATCCATGTTCCCAAGTGAACAAGTCCCCAAGTCACAGCTGAAGAGAAACACCCCCACAACAGGATGCTGCCACAACCATGCTTTACTGTAGGAATGGTGTTCTTTGGATGGTAAGATGTATTGGGTTTTCGCCAGAGATACCGTTTTCCATTCCAGTCAAAAAAATCAAATTTGTTTTCATCTAACCACAGCACCTTTTGCCACTTGGCCACAGAATCTTTAAGGTGCTTTTTAGCAAAACATAAACAAGACTTGATGTGGCTTTTTTTAAGGAGTGGCTTTTTTCTTGCCACCCTCCCATACAGGCCAGATTTGTGGAGCGCTTGTGATATTGTCACATGCATACAATGACCATTCTTTGCCATAAAGGGCGGAGCGGTGGCACTGAGGCTAAGGATCTGCGCCTGTGGCTGGAAGGTTGCAGGTTCAAATCCCGTGGCCAGAAGAGGAATCCTACCGCGTTGGGCGCCTGAGCAAGGCCCTTAACCCCAACTGCTCCAGGGCCACTCTCTCCCTATCTGTGTGTCTCATGGAGAGCAAGCTGGGGTATGCGAAAAGACAAATTCCTTATGCAAGAAACTGTATATAGCTAATAAAGTGATCTTATCTTATCTTAAAGGGCTGTAGCTCTTTTAAAGTTGATATCGGCCTCTTGGTAGTCTCTCTGATCACTCTCCTTCTTCCTCAGTCATCAGGTTTGGAGAGACGGCCTGATCTAGGCAAGGTCTGGGTGGTGCCATACGCCTTCCACTTCTTAATGATGGTCTTCACTGTGCTCCATGGGATACTTAAAGCATTTGAAATCTTTTTATACCCAGCTCCCAACTTGTGCTTTTTCACAACTCAAAGTTCTTTTGAAAGCACCTTTCTAACCATAGTGAATTCTTTGCTTTGAAATGCACTTCCAAGCAGTGGAATTCTCTAGAAACAGCTGCTTTTATTCTGAACTAATCAAAATCACCACAATTGATCACAGGTGGGAGCCAATTAGTTTGTTGTGCGATCTGTAAGGTGATTGGTTATACCTGAGAAAGTTTACAAATGCAATTGTAAGGGGGGTGTTCGCTTATCCAAATAAAGTATTTTATTGTTGTAATATTAAATAATTTTCAGAATGTTTTAGAATTTTATTTTCACTTGTCTTATGTGGGTTACTGTGTGTAAATAAATATGGAACAAGCCTAATTTAATTTGTTTTTATTTTAAGAGTGTCATACAACAAAAGGTACAAATTTTGAAAGGGGGTGGGATATACCCACTGTTTATCCCAGGATTATTAAAAAAACAGTGAGAACATTTACAGCCATTTCTTTACTGGTCACCAAATACTGAGGAAATTCCAGGGTTACTGTGTAACTTCCATTACTTAAGATCTTAACAAAAACATATAAAAATATGGTTTATTTAAAAAAATCACACAAACTAGACATGTATAGGGATTATAATATTGTCTCTGTTTTTCAAGAAGGATTTGTTAGCAATTTATGCTTTAGCTTAAAATTGTGGGAATCAGGAAGGATTCACAATTTACTTTTGTATTTGACACGGGAATTAAATATTAATGTGTAAAGCACCCGGATATGGTAATGTAGGTGATAGAGTTCAGTAATATTTGGGGCTGAGTCACCGTGCTTCTTCATGCATATGAAGACAAAAATAAAGGCATTAACAGCAAATCAGTTTTAGCTGATGAAGACTTCTCTTACCAGAGCTGACAAAAAAAAACTCAGATCTCAATTCCACTGACAGCTTGTGGACATATGACAAAGTTCAGTCCCACACACCGTTAATCGCATCACTACCTCAAGTCCTTGAAAGAATGATACAACCAAGCTATCCTATGGAATACATGCTAAGACCTGTTCAAACTGCTGCTCACAGAGCTCTAACGTGCCATTCCATGGTGGATTTTAACGTTCGGGTCAGTGACTATACCATGGGTAGCATAGAAATAGTGAACTGTGGGAAAATAGTTAAGGGTTGGAGCAGATTCTTTAAACTTGTTAAGCAAGTTTTTGACAGCCTGCTGGAAATTAACAGGCTACTTAATGAATTTGCAAGACCTTTGCAATCATCACAAAAGAGGCAAATTACGCTTTGCTATTTTTCTACGCTTTTCTATGCCAGGCAGAATGCTAAAAGTGGGCATTTGGTTCATTAGGCAATATGCTATTAGATCACATCTGAAAATCTGCATACAGTTCTGGACTCTAAAATCACAAAAAGCTTTAGGGAACATCTAGAGCACTACAACAGTCTCATTTTATAGAAGTTTCAATAAATGGAACAGATGGCTAAGACATGCTGTGGAGGACGATTTTGGGATCTTTTACAGCTAAGTGTAAAAGTATGATATAATCGCTCAATATATAGGAAAAGCAATGAATGGCTTAACTTTTCTCATTTACTGTATATTTTGAAGAACAGTCTAGCTATGTGGCTAAATTGCTTCTAAAGCTGAAAAAGAAGTAATCCCATCATAGCTCTCTAGTTTTACATACTAAGCCATACAAAATGCAGCATGCACCTATTAAGAAGTAGTTTCACTACATATGTGAATTGTACTGTACGTGACTTGTCCTCATACACAGTGCAGAAATAATGTTTGGGCAGAACGCTGTGTAACATATCTCACTTTTCCCTAGATCATTATTGAGAGCCCATAGTGTTGCAATGCTGTTGCAATGCTGTAAGAAAACTCCAACAAATACCTTTAGGTAGCAGTTTGGTCTTTGTATCATTAATTCTCCAGCACAGTTCCTTCCTCTGCATCTTATACAGTACCTGTGCAATATAGAGATTCATTTAATTTCAAAAGACCATTAACTGCAAGCTAATAATTAAAAAAACAGTTATTATTTCATCCCTCGTAAGAATTATGAACATACATAACTCAAAGCATGCCATAAATACCAGTTATATTCAGCAACTTCACTATAAACTAGACATGACTAATATTCACATTTTAAAATTAAAGTAATTTTCAAGTAATAATTTTATTAATATAACCCTAAGTAATAATGTAATATTGTAACTGGTTATGACGTTGATAAAAAAGCCGTAATTACCTTTAAAGCAGCAATAAGCCTCAGCCACCTGTAGGAATTGTAAACAGGATTGTACGTCATTCTATAAAATATTAATATTTCATAGCCAAGATAACCATTTTCATAGCCAAGATGTTAGTTAATAAAACTAACACTGACCTCGGTCAATAATCATATTTAAAGATGTGAAATTTAATATGAGAACTGAAATTCAAGAACTGAGATTGAAAGGGAAAATGCAGGTCAATTATAAACTTTAATTACCAAGGCTTTCTACCAAACAAATCAATAAAATAACACAAATGGAGTTTATTCCAAAATATCCAGCAGTACAAGTTTGTTAAGCCACAATAAATTTTCCTGTTTTACAGGTAGGACCTTCTAGCAACGCCAACATGAATATTTAAGTTGCAATGATGTACTTCATTTAGGATCCTGGCATCTAGTGGCACTGGATCAAACCAACAGAAAGACATTACCTGTTATTTTGTAAAAGCCAATGAAACACTGCTTCTGTGAAGGCAAACTTTAGAATCAGAGGTGTAAAAACAAGAAAGCATCATTTTCCATGACATTATTAACTGGCTCTGACCTTTCAGGTTGGTTCAATGCCCTTGTTCTGAAAACAAAGTGGTCTTGTACCACTCACATACAGTATGGCAACTTTACTTCTTTATAAGATGTGGCAAATCAGACGTTACTCTTTGGCCTATTAAAAGAAAAAGTCCTGCAGGTGTGAAACACTGAGCAATTAAAACAGCTTTCTTGGATTTCATGCTGCTACATGTTTTTTTTTTTAAATAAAAAGCTTCAAAGATAATTGCATGGACACAAAAAAATTATTTTCCCTAAGTGTTTACAATACTATGTAAGCTGCAATATCCCTTTTTGTCACAGGCTAAACATTAGGTTTCATATAGATCTGATTTCTCTTTCTTAGTAAATACATTTCAATTGCAGAAATTCCAGTAAATATGAGCATTTTTAGAGATGTTTAAACATCTTTTACCGATCCCTGTACAAAAATATCTGCCACACATCTTTTACCGATCCCTGCACAAAAATATCTGCCACGCATCTTCACTAAGTGTCTTAAGACAACAGCCTTGATTTAATTTGACTACATTTGACTACACCACTTTTCATATTCTGTATTTGTGGCAACCATTCTATACAGACTGTACTAAAGACTGTACTAAATAATAGATTAAAATCACATACTATCACAGAAAAGCAAATAATTAATTCTTAAAGTCATCCATTTTAAGTTTACTTTTCTTTGTGTGGGTCAAGTTCAGTCCTATTATTAATGTTCTGTTTTCTCAAAGATGTATTTCACTTGACACTTTTGAAGCTTCATAGAGATCATCACTAAAGATCTTATTGCCAATTTTTCCTTATTAAGATGAAATGAGACAAGGATGATGATAATAATAATAATAATTGCTTACACTTATATAGCGCTTTTCTGGACACTCCACTCAAAGCGTTTTACAGGTAATGGGGACTCCCTTCCACCACCACCAATGTGCAGCATCCACCTGGATGATGCGACGGCAGCCATGATGAATGCAAAACTGCAGGAACTACATTTTCATAAAAGAACATTCTGCCTTCATGAGGGGCATGTGAAAAATGCACTCTTATTTTAGCATTAGTTGTGTTTCCTGTGGTGACAGAACCAGTACAATACTTGTACCCTGTCCCGGGCCTTAACAGGATCTGGCCTCATGGTGTAAAAGTAAAAAAATAAGTGACCAATTAGGGTACAAACACCTCAATGTGTTCATCACTTTTTTTTATCATTCAGGGCATCCCTGTACTCAAAGAAGAAATAACAAGTAAATCTAGGCCATTTTGAAAGGTGTGTTGCCCAATGTCCTACAATGTGTGTATTTGGTCATACTGTATTTTAACCCCATCTATTTATTTTGACAGCTGTAAGTGAAAGAATATTTACAGAATATTCAGGCTGTTATAATAACATGGCTGGGACTTAGATTTGTTTTGCTCTGTAAATATGCTGTACTCAGATAATGTGCAAAACCTAACATCCACATTAGATGCTAGTTTTTAAACAACTTTGGCAAGTTTGGGCAATTATTCTGTGTTTTTCTTAATCTGTGTTTAAGTAAATACAAATCTTCCTGGGCAATGTTTTTCTTAAATATAGTTTTATTACTTTGAGAATGACTGGGAGAAGAAAAATGAATCAGTGGTCTATATACAGTTGGTTCACTGGTATTTAGTCAGGGCTACTCTAAAAAGATAAAGCCTAAGGTGAAGTCAGTCCAAGAAAAGGGATACTGCAACTTAAAGACCTTCAAACTAAACCTAAGACAAGACATTTTGTCTCTGGATTCCATTTGTGTCCTTCTTCTTTCCATTCATACAATATCACTTTGTTTCAACTTGAAAGTTCTCTGGCACCGTCTACAGATGGCTGGTTGTTATCTCCCTCCTCACAATGTCCTTTGGTTCTGTTGTTTCTTGTTCTGTTTTGTCTGAAATCCCAGCTCTTCATTGTCAAGGGAGGAGGCACATTTAAAAATACTGCCATTTTCCAAGGACTGTGTCTTTGATTGCATCTACATACTGTGCAGGCACCCAGTAAACCCAATAGTAAGATGCTTCTGTGGGACCCAGCTGAAATGCCTGAAATAAACAAACACATTATATTAAAAAGGATAAAAAGTCATTAAACTTTGAAAATTAAAATAAACCACTCCATTAAATATTCTTGTTCATATGCTTTAATATCCTCAGGTCATTAGTTTACTTCAGTATGCTCTAAGGTACATTTTTTGTGATGAAGAAATATAAAAATGTCCAGGTCCTCAAGAATGCATTCATTCTCATGGCTAGCTCTGGAGTCACGAAGAGGATATTGAGAATAGCATTTACAGTACATTGCTCTCCAGTAACAAGATCCCTCTACATATAGACAACAGCTGTTTGATGTTTCATTATTCTTCTTTGTGACTAGAGAAGCATTTCATACTGTAGAAGAATGTAGAGATGCTGCCAGGAGAAATTTACTGCAAACTTTCTAGATTTAAATATTTTGCTTGTTTTTGTTTTGAATACCCACCCATCTATTTTCTGCAAGGTCACACTGGCATTAGGAGCTTTCCCTGACAAGCAACGAGTGCAAGTCAGGACATACCATGGATAGGATGCTAGTCCATCACAAGGCAAACACAGACAAGCACACACTCACACCAGGGCTAATTATACAGACGCCAATTAATCTACCTCTTTGGACTGTGGAAGGCATGCAAACACCGGGAGAAAACACAAACTGCATTCAGATAGCACCCCAGGAATCGAATGTAGGGCCCCAGTACTGTGAGGAAGCAATGCTTACCACCACACCACCGTGCTGCTCAGATTTTGAACTTTTTTCTTAAAAACATACCAAAACAGAATCTTAAAAAAAGTCACAGTAAGGTCTTGAGAGGGACTTGACGGTTCAGTGCAGAGAACCGTCGAAAATAGCTCAATTTGCATATAACCAAGTCCACAGTTGCATAATGTACCACAGTATATATACAGTATATAGTATGCAGAGTTAAAAGACATAAGTAATCCTGCCTTATATGATAATAATAAAAAAATGATAATTAAATTGCTAATGCTTTGCTTGAAGTTATTTAACATAACACTGATCAACTAAAAGAAACAACTGTAATCATAAATTTATAAAAATCAGTTAAAGACTTCCAGTTAGGATGTGGGCGGGAATGGCAGCGTAATACGGATCACCTCCCTACAATTTTGTAATAAAGTCCTGGAAAATGTGTTTTTTTTACATTACGTTTGAAAAATAATAACTATGGCTGAAGGGGCTGTCAGGAGAAGCAGGAGATAATTACCGACCGTGGAAAATATCGAAACTGCAACTTCTGACCGCAGTCGGAGCAGCTCAGCGAGTTCTGAACAAGATGGCCAGTCTTCAGAAAATATTACAGGAATCTAAAGACCTCAGACGGGACAATAAACAGCAGCTTACAGATATTAAACAGGAGCTGAGCAAGGTTAATAAGAGACAGGATAAGGCAGAGGGACAGGAAGAAGTGGAAACAAGGGTCTTAACAACAGAAACTGTGATAAAGAAACTCCTGCAACAACAAAATACTTCGGAAACGAAATTAACAGACCAGGAAGGAAGATCAAGCAGAAAAAACATTCGGATTTACAGAATGCTCGAAGAATCTGAGGGACGTTTCATGGTCACCTTCCTTGAAAATCTGCTGAGGGGGGGAACTTGATTTACCGAAGGATGTGGAACTGAGAATTGAAAAGGCGCATAGAGCGTTAGTGCCCGAAACCTAGAGGCACTGACGCCAAACCGCGCTCCATTGTTGCCAAGTTCTTAAGCTACAAAATGAAAGAAGTATTACGTAAAGCTTGCAATAGAAATAACTTTTCCATAATAACAAACAATTTTACGTGGATGATGATTACCCCCCGGCAGTACTCAAAAAACGTATGGAATATTCTGAGGTAAAAAAGGTGCTGAAATCGCAAAAAATTAAATTTCAGACTTCATTTCCAGCGAGGCTACGAGTGTTCTATGAAGACGTTACCTGTCTATACGATTCAGCAGTAGAAGCCAAAAAGGACATGGCAGAGTGGTGACTTAAAGTTCAAGTTATACCGCCAGCGCCTACATTGGAAGAAGCAACTGAGCAACTGTTTACTTGGCAGATGGCTGGCAGACGGGGTGGCCCTGGGAAAGACCAGTCCTCAAAACAGCAATATAAGGAGAAACTACAGAGTTTCAGGCGGAGATCCCCCTTGCAAGACTGAAGTAAATGGATACAGTGAGTTGTTAAAATTCAGTCAGGATTTAATTGTTTAGTTGTTTTTTCTTTATTTATATTTTGAATAAGTTTCCTCCAAATTAAGAGAATTTGTAAATGTCGGGATATCTGGTGACTACGACTAGAGCAACTTATTTCTTTTTTTATTTTTCTGGTTACACTCTTTTTTCTTTCGGATAAGTTTAGGAAAATTTGGATTTGCCATCACGCCACCTGCTTAAGGGCCCTCCTCCAGAAGAGAAGGAGGATTTCCCTAACAGACTTTCCTTTTTTTTTTAAAAAAAAAGAGAAGCCCATACAGGGTTCGTTTTAAAAGAACCCCAGTTAGAAGAAAGTACTGTGAATGAGATGGAGATGTATACAGCTTTGTTTAAGATTGTTTGGTTAATGTTTTTGTTTATTGTGTTTTTTGTTTGTGATGCATTATTAGAGAAAATTGATGGGAAGAGGATGTTTAACAATATGAAACATATGTCTTATGGGAAAAAGTTTGAAAGTTCTACCATTTACATAAAATATGTCCAAGCAAGACCTTATAATAGCTACATTTAATGTTAATGGAGTACTTAACCCTATTAAGAGAAGTAAGATTTTGTCTAAAATGAAGAAACAAGGGGCTCATATTGTTTTTTTTATCTATTAAATCTATTTCTCCTCATATAAATCTGGACATAGGAGAGGTGTGGCTATACTGATATCTCAAAAGGTTTGATTTGAGTTGCTTACAGAAGTTAAAGACAAGGAGGGGAGATATGCATTAGTATTGGGAAAAATGGAAGGGAAATTACTAACGTTACTTAATGTATATGCCCAACCTGGTAGTGATTTTAATTTTTATAAAAAAATGTTAGTCTTGATGGCTAATACACAAGGGATACTGATTTGTGGAGGTGATTGGAATGTGTGTCTTAACTCCAGGCTTGATTCTACAAATATATCTTCTCAGAAGGCTAAGTCATTGCATAAAAAGATTAATGTACTGATGGGGGAAATGGGAATAAGAGATCTTTGGAGAGATTTCTATCCAAGTGGGCGAGATTACACTGACTATTCCTTCCGTCTTTCAGTATATAGGATAGGATTCAAGGATTCAACATAGGATTCAACATTGTAAAATTGGTAGAACTGATTTTTCAGACCACGCTCCTATGTCATTGTCCGTACGATTAAGTAATAGTTGTGGAAATACAACATGGAGGATGAACTCCAGTCTTTTGAATGATCCACAATGTAAAGCACAGATAAAACAAGAAATAAAAATATTTTTGGAGGAGAATGATAATGGGGAAGTGGGACCAGAGATGATATGGGACACATTAAAAGCAGTTATAAGGGGGAAATGTATTGCTCTGAGCAGTCATAAGAAGAAGGTAAAGCAACTACAATTATCTAATTTGAATATAAAGTTAAAAGAGTTGGAGAAAAAAACATCAAGAAAAACAGGATTCAAAAACCATGCAAGAAATAAAGATTAGAAACAAAATAGATGTCACAGGAAATTTTTTAAAAATTATATTTACAAGACAAAAATATTACGAGTCAGGGTCAAAAACACTAAAGCTGTTGGCAAGAAAATTAAAAAAACAACAGACCGATAATACAATATATAAAATAAGGGACCAGAACCGTAATAGTGTATTCTATAAATGGGAAGAAATCCAAAACACTTTTACAAATGACAAATTTACAGAAAACTATATACACAACCCCATTCAAAAAGTGAAGAAAAGATGGATGCTTTTTTGGAATCTCTTGGTTTACCAACTCTTACGGAAGATCAAAATAATATTAAAAAAGCAACGATAACACCAGAAGAATTGAATTAAGTGATTACGAGCCTCAGAGCTAATAAATCACCTGGTACTGATGGTTTTAATTCAGAATAGTATAAAACCTTCCAAGCAGAATTAATACCAAATCTTCTTTATGCTTGTAACTGGGCATTAATTGATGGAAAAATGCCCCCATCATGGAGAGAGGCTATTATCTCAGTTATCCCTAAAGAGGGGAAAGATAGATTAGATTGTGGATCGTTCAGACCAATCTCAGTCCTTAATGTGGATTATAAAATTTATACAGCAATACTGGCTAAACAAATCGAAAAGATTCTCCCTCATTTGATACACTATGATCAAACAGGGTTTATTCAAGATAGACAAACCCATGATAACATTCAACGCACATTGCATATCATGAACCATATTCAACAATATAATTTAGAAGCTTATTTGATGAGCCTAGATGCTGAGAAAGCTTTTGACTCTGTTAGTTGGAAATACCTCTATAGGGTCTTAGGTAGGTTTGGTTTTTGTGAAAATATTATCAAAGGTATTCCAACCTTATATGATAGACCAACGGCACGAATTAAAATAAATGGTTATTTATCTGATAGTATAACTTTAGAACGAGAGACTAGACAAGGCTCCCCTTTGTCTCCATTGCTTTTTGCAATATATTTATATATATAAAATTTTGCAATATATAGAGCCACTAGCCCAGTGGATACGACAAAATAGCAAACTAAAAGGTAAACTAAAAGGAATGAACACAAGACAGCACTGTACGCAGATGATGTTTTGTTATATCTGGAGGATCCCACTAGTTCATTTCTAGTACTAATGAAACTCTTAGATAGCTTTGGCTTGCTAGCAGGCTATAAGTTAAATGTTCAAAAAACACAAATTCCTAACCTTTAATTACAACCCTTCTGATCTTTTTAAAAAGCAAATACCACCTTAAGTGGGACCAAAGTTCATTGAGATATCAAGGAGTCTATTTACCAAAAGATATTTCTACATTAGAAACAATTAATTATGGACCCCTTATAACTAAAATTAAAGAAGATATATTGAAATGGAATCTAATCCCTTTTATGAGTTTTAGTTCTAGAATTGAATCTGTAAAAATGAATCTACTGCCTTGATTACTCTTCCTATTTCAAGCTCTCCCCATAGAAGTCTCTGCAAAACAATTTACAGAATGGGATAATATGATTTCTAGGTTTATTTGGCAGGGGAGAAAAACTAGAATTAGATTCAAAACATTGCAACTTTCAAAAGATAAAGGGGGTATGGCTTTACCACATTTGAAAGATTATTATTATGCATCTCAAATTAAACCTTTCATTAATTCTTGTAATCCAGAATGTCAAGCTAGGTGGAAAGATATTGAATTATCCCTTGTAAATAGCCCCCCAATTCAGGCATTATTAGGTAATAGGAATTTAGACAAAATTACTGAAAAAATATTCAATCCATGAATAAAGTTTCAACTAAGGACATGGAATATGATTACAAAAGAGTATCATTTAGGTGAGGCGGTAAGGATACTCAGATGGCGCGCCTATGATACAGAGTTTAAACCAAATAAAGTGGATAATAGATTTAAAATTTGAATCACAAATGGAATAGCTGCATTTTGTAATATAATGGATAAGAATCAGTCTTCAAATGCGCCACTATTTTAATAAGGAGATTATAAGGGGAGATTTAGATATTGTTAACGATGGGGTAGTGAAAGTAGTTACAGATGCCTACAAATCAGAATTAAGTAAAGATATTATATCTAGATTATATAAAGTTTTTATGGAAAAGAAATTATATTCTACAGAGTATATAAAAGATAAATGGGTGAAAGAAAGTGAAGTTAGAATTTCGAATGAAGAGTGGCTTAAAATTTGTGAATTTCAATGGAGATGTAGTAACTCGCATTTATGGAGAGTTTTGCTGGAAAAACATTGTTCGATTTTTCATTACTCTGAGTCAGAAGGCGCACCATACTGGGGAAAACTTTCAATGTTGGAGACAGTGCGGAAACCAAGGTGATCATTGGCATATATTCTGGAACTGCCCTAAAATAAGGCTTTTCTGGAATGAGTTACATGAGGCCCTGGAAACTATATTTGAAAGGAATGTACCCTTTACAGTTAACGCTTTATATTTTGGCAAACTGGATTTTGATTGGAGGGGAACTGACAAATATTTGTTTGGAATCCTTATCAGTAGGGAAGAAAGTTATAACAAGAAAGTGGCTTCTCCCAGATTTACCAACAATGAATGATTGGATTGAATTAATAAAGGAAATATATATAATGGAAAAAATAACATTTTCACTAAAATTACAAATGAAAAAATGTGTCAAATATTGGTCTAGATGGATTCAGTACTTTAAACCTTTAAGGTCAGAATTTGTTGAGATACAAAATAACTGAATGTTAATAAGGTACATTTATATAGTCTCCTCCCTTTTCATATTCATAAATGTATAGATCTTCCTCATTTTGAATGTATATAGTTTTGTTTAAAAGTGATATAATTGTAAAATACTAGGGGAACAAACAGGAATAGACAATTTGTGCTTGTGATGTATAGTCGAACGTGTACTGTAAAAGTACGGCTGAATAATGATGGTTTATATGTATAATGGTTTTGTTTTGTTCTCTAAAATATTTATTTTTTTTAATTAATTAAAATAAATAACATGAATCCCTCCTCTGTGTCCAACAGATTCCTGCACTTGATTTCTCCGCCTCCATAATCAGCACACCCCACTGTAATGAGACATACTACAAAACTGTCAGAGAGACTGTAAAGTCATCTCCAGCCTGTCAGGTCCCTCAACGCCAACACAAAATCTGGAGTTTTTGTTACAATATAAAAGCAATGCCATGTTGAGCTGAAGATGCTGGGTAGTGGGTACTTGAGCAGGAAGCAGGGAGAGGGTCACTCATTAGTTAGATTCGTCTCACAATCCTTAACAGTTATTTGAAAGCTGCAGTTAAAAATCTCCAGCTTGCTTTCATCCTGCTCTGCTCTTGTTCTATACAAGACCCCTTCAGTCAGACTGAATCACAAAAAAGCAAATTTGCTATTGTTAAATTTGCAGATTTCGAGACCCTACTCTATATACAAAAAAAGGCATTGGACTACAGCAAACAAGTTTTGCACAAGCAAAATGTAATTTAGTTGTACTTGTACCACCAGAAAACATTCTGCACATAAATGAGATTTAATGTGATTTAAAGGTATCAGTCTTCAACCAACTCTGTAAAAAAACATGTTTTTGGCTGTAGTTACTTAGAAACAACACAATGCATAAAGATTGACATTAACATGAAAATCATTACTCATGACAAAGTCCTACTAGTCAGTCTAAAAAAAAAATCACATGCCACAAACATGTCTAAGGAGTTATCGGGTATACTCTGAAATCAGGTAAATCAGAGAGGGAAGAGAGCTGTTGGCATGGTGTTGTGTATATTTGTGGTGCCAATTTAAAATGGATTACCTTGTGTGCACATTTTTAGAGGAATGCAGAAAATTAGAAATTAATATGACCAAGTATTTGTATTTTTTAATGATTATTCTACCATAAGTATATAATTTATAAAGAAAACCATTTCGTCAGAAAAGCTTTAAATTAATTCAGGACTCCCAGCATTCACATTCTCTTTACAAATTTGTTCAAAAGTAAGGGAAACTTTAAAACCCAATTTATTTAACAGACAGTCTACTAGAGTTCTCAAACAGGTTTAAGACCTAAGAATTTAACTTGAAATATCAGAAAAAAGCAATATATGATCATCAGCATTAAGTGAAATTTGATGTCTGCCCGTGGGGCAGTGCTGATTGGTAAAGGCCAGGGGGAAATGTACCCAGGACTCTTTGCAAGGGTTTAAAGAGAGTCAGGACCTCAGTTTTCTGTTTCATCCAAAGAATGGAGCCTTTTCATGTAATTGTATTGGTTTGTGCAGGATTACCACATAGGCTTATATCCCATTAGACCTCAGTATTCACAAAGTTTAGGTACCTTGAAATTTCTGTGACTGCAACACTTAATGTCTTATGGTTGTAATATCTTATTGTTCCACGGCTTGTGACAAAACCATGTCTGCAGTAATTTTTTTTTATTAAAACCTTTAACTATTTCAGAAATGGTACTGGTAATTATTGGCAGCAATTAATTTTAATAAAAATGTATTCTTAAAACAAATTAGACTGAAAGGGTTAAAGATATGATCCCTAATTGAATTAAACTATTAAATCCACTTAAACAGTGTAGATGAGGGGGAGGAGACAGGCTAAAGAAGGATTTTTCTTTTCTTTCTTGAGACAACTGAGACATGGATTGCGCATGTGAGGGAGAACGGACAAGAAAAAAATATTTAAGTGTCTTTGAAAAAGGTATGATAGTAGGTACCAGGTGCACTGGTTTGAGTGTGTCAAGAACTGCACTGCTGCTGGGTTTTTTGAAGCTAAACAGTGTCCTGTGTGTATCTGGAATGGCCCACCACCCAAAATACAGCCAATGGCAGGTCAGTGGTGGAAAACAGCTCATTTGATGAGCAAATCAGCAGACGGTCTGATGATGCACAGGATATCTGAATATCATTGCCAATCAGGTGCATCCCTTCATGGCAGCAGTGTATCCATCTGCGAATGGATTGTTTCAGCAGGATAATGTCCTGTGCCATAACGCAAAGATTGTCCAGGAATTGTTCTATGAACATGCAATGGCCTGCCCAGTCACCAGATCGCAAACCAACTGAACATCTGAGGGACGAGATGGAACAAGCTATTCGGAGTAGGGATCCACTACCAGCCAACTCAACACCACTGTGGAAGTCTTGGTGGAACCTTGTGGAATACTTTCGACACCTTTTGAGTCAATGCCCCAACAAATTGAGACTGTTCTGAGGGCAAAAGGGGGTACAACGCAATATTAGGATGACGTCCCTTATGTTTTGTACTCTCTCTGTAATAGTAATATATGTTTGAGAGGTGACAGTAGCTACTCTCTCGGTACCTTGAAAGTTTAGTGTAAAAGTTCTTCAGAAAAATTGTATCTATTTTTGGGTCCTTGGAATTCAATCACTGATGGACCCACAACTTAAACTACACTGAAATAATGAATAATAATAATAATCATAATAATTGCTTACACTTATATAGCGCTTTTCTGCACACTCCACTCAAAGCGCTTTACAGGTAATGGGGACTCCCCTCCACCACTACCAATGTGCAGCATCCACCTGGATGATGCGACAGCAGCCATAGTGTGCCAGAAAGCTCACCACACATCACAATGGGGATTATTAGGAGGCCATGATAGGTGAGGGCCAATGGGAAACACCCGTACTCTTTTCGAGAAACACTCTGGGATTTTTAATGACCACAGAGTCAGGACCTCGGTTTTATGTCTCATCCGAAGGAAGGCACCTTTTTACAGTATAGTGTCCCCATCACTATACTGGGGCATTAGGACCAAAATAGACTGCAGGGTGAGCTCCCCCAGCTGGCCCCACCAACCCCTGGGAAAAACTAAGGTTGCTGCTGGAAGAGGAGGTCTCCCATCCAGGTACTGACCAGGCTCACACCTGCTTAGCTTCAGTGGGTTGCCAGTTGTGAGTTGCAGGGTGATATGGCTGCTGGAGATACAGTAGTATTGTGGTTTTCCTTAATTCGAAATCACAGATACAACACATGGTATTGTTTAAGCACTTCCTATCCTTATGACACTAAATTTCTCTTGGAAAAGCACCCAAGAATAGTTCCATTACTTACATCATGCTTATCAGCTAATGCAGACTTAAAATGCTTGAATAAAAAGCTTTGGGAGTTGTAGGATTTCAATTACAGAATCTGAAACAATGTTGATTTACTGGCTGAAAGGGAGACTTTATGAACAACTGTCAATGGTTAAACTTTTTTTTAAAAAAAAGGTTGTAAACAATTACTTTTCTTATTATCTCACCAACTTAGAATTGCTACCTGTTCACACAGCAGTATGATTAGAAGGGAACCAGCAAATCACTAAGGCAATTCAAGCCCCTACAATCCCAGTTACCAAAAGCACACCACAACATGCGAAATTAATATGAGCAAGTACATGGACACAGTCAGATAATGGAACACTGTAGATTTAAACTGACACCTTGACACATTCCTCAAGTGACCCATCTGTTTTATGGGGCTTTCCTTTGCTCTTAATGTGCTTAATTTGGTTGAGTCTACTGTACTCATTTAAATTAGAAATACAAGATAAAAAATAAAAAGACTCTCTGGATTTAAAACTGAGTGATAAAATCAATTTCAGAACTTAAGGCTTTAGTCAACAAAAGTGATAGGTCAACAAAATAAAACACTTACCATCATGTGATAGTCTTCATGCCCTTCAATAGGTTCAGTAATCACATTCTTGATTGAGCCCATTGGGATCTTCTCTGTTCTCTCTGTGGGAAAATTAACAGTAGCTTACAAAGCTTGTAATATCGCAGGTCATATTATGCATGCAATTCACAAAGCAGTCCCGTATTAGTCTCACAGAAAGGAGATGACAAAGGATCTTAAATCAAATATTTGAAGTATTAAATGGTACTGGCACAATCACTCCAGAGGTCTACTTCAGACTCAGCTGGACAATGATACAGAAAAGGCATTAGAATTTAGGAAGAACTGCATTTAGAAATTAAAATAAGGGGTATTTCATAACAGAAAGGGGCTTTTGGGGAAGAATTGGATTCTTTGAAATTTTTCAAGAGGTGTGTGGATCGAATTCCTGGGTCAATAAATGACTAATCACATAATGACAGAAAGAAGAAAAATGAACTCTCATCTGTAAGCTTTCCAACATGCTTCAACTCTAAATCACACAGTAAATCTCAGACATTATTCAGATGGTATTTATATTTGTTGCGAGTTCCCCACAAGAACACATTAACATTGGATTTAAACCCTCTTGCACTACAGTTGCAACAGAAAAGCCTACAGCAGCAACATTTAAAATTTAGATATTATTATACATCAACTTAAAAATATCAAAGACAAAAAAAATCACCTGCAGTCCACTACCTCCCCAAAACCACTGCATCACAAACAGGGAACACTAACTCAGTTGCCTGTTTGTAGCAGCAGTACATTTGAAGCAGATTTGATGTATTATCTCTAAAATTCAGAAGAAACAATATTAGTTATTTCTGCAAACTATCACTAAAGCTTGCCCAGCCTCCAACATTAAAAAAACTGCATTTTAGATCATTTTACGTGTTACCACAAGTGCTCAAAAGAATGCCGTTCCAGTAAGATACAAACAGGATGTCATCTTACGTTTCTTTCAAATCCAGCTCAAGGAAAGTAATCAATGCTCTTTAAGATGCACTTGACAGAAAATCCCTTTATATGTTTGTCTGATTATGATAATTTTAATATTACAAAAAAAAGTATTTTCAAGGTAAAACTGAGGACTCTTGCTGGGCAATGAAGCTCAGCCATACAAGATGTTCTCACCCTTGGTTCCAATCCAGAGCTGGTCTTGTTCAAGTTTAAACGTGAGCCTCACTTTTCCACCTGATTTGTTGTACATTCCAGATAAAGGCACTGTTGGCAAGCGCTCCTGTGGAACAGACCAGGAATCAGCAGCTGTTCATCAATTAAGAATGTAAAGTAACTGTAACAATAATACAGCTTCTCTCACCACGAAACAGAATAAGAGCCAGTTTTCTGTAACACTTCTAAACATCTGACATAAAGAGTGCTGATCTATTGCTATTTTGCAAAGTACAAAAATAATCCTTACACAAAATATCAAATCTAACATGCCTTTATTCTGTATATCTACTCTCCAGAGCGAGAAATCTCCTTAAATTAAAAATTCCATTTCAATTAAATTAAAATGAAGCTGAAAACCAGCTCTAGTACTGAGATAGTTATTTTAAAATCAGTAAACTTCTCCCTTACAAACATACAAAAAAAGCCAAAACAATTTTACTATAGATATGGAGTTTACATAGCTCACGATGCACTCCAAATTCTTTTCAACTTACCTTTGCTCCTTTTATGGATGGCATTATATCCTCCGGTTTCCCTTTGTCCAGCACTTTTCTGTGTTGCTGAAAGAATGGCAGGTGTTAATTTTTCCCTAACCAAAGGGATGTAGCAAAACACAACATACAGTTGTGTTACATTACATTGGGGACAGTTATTTAAAGTTGTGTAATTTACCACCACAACCCTCAACTGAAGTAAGTGGTTAAAAAATGGGTGAATGATCATTTATTGTACATCTGACTGTTCTCCGCCATAAATCCTACATAGAACCATTAACTGTTCCATTACGTGATGTGCACACAATCTTACCACTTTATAATACGGCCTATAAATATAATCAAGCACTGCTATCCTCTGAAAAATACTGTACCTTGATTTGTTTGGAGTAATAATATTGTGCTTTTTGAAACCATGGGAAACGGACTGGATCACACTGCAGTTTATTTTAATGTTTTACAATCTGCTGGTTCTTGTCAATAAGCTTGTATCTGATACTTCAAGCATGGAACTTTGAGGAAGTTTGCACTGCAAGATGTGATAGTTGTAATAATATTTCAGTACCTTCACGCTAAGAATGAGCAGGTTACAGTGTGAGCAATCTGAGACCCAGATTTGGTTTAACCCACCTAATTAGGGATGAACTCTGCCATTAGATGGAGTGAGCAAAAGGTTGATGATGTGGGGAGGGATGCAAAACAATTAACAATCCGAAAGGGTGTTCATAACCTATACTTATACATAGTTTGGCAGTGGTTAGAGTTAGTCTACAGATCTTTCACTACTAAAAAGTTCAAGATCAAGGCCTACCAGATCACACAGCACCTTGAGATCGTATGATAGTGCTTTAACTTATGCGTCTTGTATTTTGCATTGTTTTCTTCACGTACTGAACACCGTGCATTTAAAGACTATACTTTTCTCCATATCCACATCTTTGTATACTATTCTACTCCAATTTGTGCATCATGCAATGTTTTAGTAGTACTGTACATCAACTTATTTTTTATTTATGATGTTCTACATTGCTTTAATGCTTGAATAAAGACATCAAGTATGTTCATTACTATCAGTACACATGCAGCTTGAAAAGCCTGAAATGGACCAAACTGCTGTGCAAAAAAGACTAAATTGTACTATTTTTCCACCCAATAAGGTTCAGCCCCTTATGTAATGAGATGCTGTTTTATAAAAACTCACCTTTTGCCGACACAAAGGTTCCTTTTTATTTTCCTCGGCTTTTACATCTTGCTGAATGACTTCCTTAGGTGTATTCACTGCTAAAACATCATTTATGGTAGATCCTACTACCATTATTTTTGCACCATTTGTTACTTTAATTTCACGCAGGGACTTGTCTTCTGGCAGCAGTCCTTTATACATCACTTTTTGCATAGCAGGGGGAAGACCTACATAGACAAACAAACACCATTTAAAAAAAAGGTGTACTGAACTTCATGCACTAACTTGGGATTCTTAACTCAAATCACTATTAGACAAAATAATTCATAAACACACATTAAAAAGGAAGCTCCGTGAACAATCTGAAGCTGACAGACTGCAATATTACAGTACAACCAAACAGCTGCAACCAATCAGAAAAAAAAAGTTTTGAAGGGTAAGTCACTGGAGAGGACACTAGTAATAACTGAGGGTGATAAATTATCAAGCAGATGTAAATGTGTATCTTTTTACCTTCATCTTTACTCAAAATATTTAATGTGAAAAGAAACGCAGCATACAGTAACAGCCTCAAAAATTCACCCCGCAGTTGTTGTCAAAATAACGTCCTTTACCATAAAGCTATACTACAGGACTTTTTGTAGAGGAATGCTTACCTGTAAGCGAGTGAATTCTCTCTTTTAGATTGGCTCCAGTGCCATCGAGGGGAATTTTTAAATCGTACTTGTTCTTGTTCCAGATAATTTTCAACTCTACCATTTCTTTCCCATCATCGTTGTCGCTCCCGTTGCTGACGGCAGAGCCCTGAGCTGTGGAGTTTTCCCCATGTGATTGCGATGCTTGTTCAGCGGCCTCGGCATCCCCGTCACCGGCTTTTCCGTACGCCACCGGCTCCTTTTTGGGACTTGCTCCAGTTTCCATCATACTTTCACCGCCTTCAACGCAAAGAGAAACATGAGCATTTAACTAAGAACTGAGCAGAACTGCATTGCTGCTTCCGCAGTTAAACTTGAACTTAAGCAGTACTGCAGACTCATTCACAAGGCAGCTAACCGCTGCAGAAACCCGCAGCTCTATTTTTTCTACAGGATTTTAAAACACTAGTTTACTCGCTCCATGCATGTAACGTGTTGATACTGATATGCACTGATACTCCTTCCTGTCAGTTATACGTAAAACGTAAAACTACATACTATATACGCCCTTTCACTCACAACTTCGGTGAAAAATTCGTCTTTTCTGCGAGGCGTCGCTTTTTGCGTGTCCTCCATCACCTGGACAGTATTGCCAAGTATAAACTTTTACACAAAGTTAGAACTAAAAAACAACATATCAAAACCAGCCCAATATTGGAAGCATGTAACTGCCTGCCCCTTTAAGAAAATAAGTCATATTGCATTGAAATTACAACCTTATTTACTGTATGACTGAATGTATAACTCTTGGTTAACCTAAAGAAACTGCAGTTTCATTAACACCGCCAGCCTGGCTTTGGGCTACGATGACTAACAAGGGTATTTTTGTATCACTTGCATTCAGCAATGACAGCTGCACCCTGTTCAAATCAATCTCATGATTTTCAAACAAAACATTCCAACATGACACCAACAGGACATGACAAACTGTCCAACCTACAGATTTTCACTTCGAAAGATATAGAGAGAGACCGTGGTTTCTTTTTTTTTGTTTTTTAGTGAAGAACTTACATAACCCCCTTCTGCTCTGTAACGTAAGCGACCACAGAGTGTTACATCGCCTCCAAAATTATCATGATAAACGATTGGCTGGCTACACACCCATCAGGCTAACCGGTATAAGTTATACTTCGTTACGCGTATGTCAAATAAAAGCAGGAAACCGCTAGGGTTGTTGTAACAGTATAAAAATCCATATTCTCTCTGTACCCACCATCCTGCGACGCCATGATGATTGTGTACAATAACGCGGCGAGCCTGCTGGGAAACCTGCGTGCCTCTCCAGCTCGAGCTGACGGGCTTCCGTAGCAACCCGGCGCTGCTTTTAAAAGTTGGAGAAGTCAGAAATCACTCACCGTTCTTCAGTGTATTTACAACAACAAAGCATTCGTCTCGAAAACAACGATTAAGAGTATTGCGTTTGATTTTTGTTCGATATGTGCATGTTGCTGTAAAAATAACTTAATAAAGGAAAGAAGCACATTATAAAAAAGCCTTTATGAAGTCGATGACGATGCAGTTCTATACATTTTTTAATCAACGCAATGCTTTCAAGATGTATATTTGTTAGTATTACAATCTTATTAGCATGTCTACAAATCTCTCTTTGTTAAAGATGTACTGACAACATCTCTTGTATTGGTTAGTGTGCACCTTTAAAATTAAAAATAGTGTAAAATAAGTGGCTTTCTTTTCGATTGGTCAACTACAGCTCCCTGTCCAACACGTGAATTAGAAACGCACTGTCGTTTTAAGAAAGGAGAGGCGGGGTAAAGAGGGATGAACTGTCCAAGTGTGCTATTCCCCATAACACATACAGTACGCCTCATCTTGTCCAGGTGGCGCAGATTGTTGTCAGAATACGGCAGTAAAGCTACGCTGGCGTATCCACATGAAGGAGCAATGACAAGCAGATCCGAGGACGGATCTTTTCTGCATTAAAAATACTGTTATTTAACTTAAATTGAAGATTAATCTTGCTTATAACATATTTTTCAACTTCCACTATGGCAGACTTCAGGACCTTTAATGTTGTCATTCTTGGAATAGGATTTCTGCTGATATTTACTGCTTTTACGACTTGTGGAAACATTGAAGTAAGTCGTGATTTCTTATTAAAGACATTACGAGGGTTTTACTGGAGTCGTAAAGTTACCTAGATAGCTTTAAACAAAACGTATGTACTGTATTGATTATATGCTTATAGTAAGTGTTGGGGTTTGTATCACATATAATGTAAGCTTTTGAGTTTCGGGACTACATTTAAGTCACATGAAAATTAAATGTTTTCGTAATAGTTCAAATTTTGATCGCTTTACTCAATCTACAGTTACAGTATACTCTATTTTGAAATGGCAAATGTTTGTCATCTTTCTTTAATTAGGCGACGGCGGTAAACTGTAATGTGTAATAAGGTCCTTACAATCTTCCGATGTAAACTTGCATTTGCTTTTTTCGAAGTAATCGAAGTGAAACAGTTAAAGATATCTAATTTACTACTTGGTTTCTTGCAGAAATATAAACTCGGCATCTCCTGCTTAAGGAATTAAATACATCATGTGATTTAAGCCAAATAATGGGACCTTTGTTCCTCACATTGCCCCATGTTCTTTTGGTATCTTATTACACACTTTTAACTTTTCTCCACATAGATCAATTCTTCACAAAGACATGCCAGTGTCAAGAGCCTAGTTTTGTGTATATCCAGCCACAGGTTTTTCAGTTCAAAACATAGCTGCATTTGAAATGTTAAAACACGTTATCTTCATATTCTCAAAATTACAGCATCATAATGAAACTTTTAATTCCATTGTGTGACATTTAGAGCATGTAGAATTTGTATTTTTTTAAGGAGAAAGCTTTTGTTCTTCTTTGATTTATTTTAAGCTTTTATTTTTAGCAAACAGTTATTAAGAGTTTGGCCAACACTACGTTTGAGGGCAGTGGTTACAACAGGTAAGGCAAGACTCATGCTTGTTTTTAATTTATTTTGAAGGTAGACACTGTAAAATCAGGGGTGAATAGCCTGACTAACAAGCCTTGTCATCTTCTCTCCTTGTAGTTTTGCTATTATCTACGGAGTTTTTGCAGGTTCTAATTTTATAGCTCCCTCGGTCATTGCAGTAATTGGACCTAAACTGACGATGATGCTTAGTGGACTATTGTACAGGTCAGTGTCTTTGAAAATAGTAATTGTCTCAAAATGCCATACCCTCCAAAAAGAACAACAAGCAACCCATTTCTACAGGGCCAGTGTGTACGGTACACAGCTCTGCACTGTGCTGGAGTGTAGCTGGAGTGAAAGCACATATTTTCACAGCCAGAATAATAATTGCTGAAGTTGGGCCTTGAGGTTGACCATATGACACAAGTTATTGGTTTGCTCTGACTTAATGTTTTATAATATGTATAGCTTGAATTTGATGAATTATCTGTGTTATCTGCACATTGCACTGGGAGTAATATAGGCCAGTTACCAGAAAGCAGGTGGATGAACAGAAATGAAGACAGAAGTGAGGTTTGTAAAAAATGATGCTGTTTGGTATGATTCATGCACTGATAAATCAGTGGTCAGTTTTTTTTTCCCTACAGTGGGTATATTGCTGCATTCATCCTTCCTGCAACATGGTCTTTTTACTTGACTTCGTTTCTCATCGGTGTGGCTGCAGCTAGTAAGTAAACAGCTGTTTAACATCTGTGTTATTCATTCTATCACTTACATTTTTTTTTGGCCCAGTATTATTTTACAGAACTGATGTTTAGGTTTTGGAGGGAAGGAAGCCACACAATGTGGACTAATATTTCTTTAATAGTCTTCTACTCTGTTCCCATTTCGTATTGCAAAGCTAGCCAACATTTAATTTAATGGAAATCAAAGTCATGTGGGTTTAATGTCTTCTGGTAATATTTATAAATCTTGTCTAAATACATCAAAGTACAATGGAAGGTATTGTAGTCATTGTGTCTTCTAGAAATGAAATTATTCAAATACTGTAGCTTAAAATTGCATTTTATTTTATTTACATTATGTTATATAAAGCTAAAACAATAAAGCAAGAGCATTGGTAATGCAAAATGTTTGTTTTTAAAGATACCGAGCTTTTATGGAAAAGCTTTAAGCTTTTATGGACTATGTATTGGAGTTTTCTTGGCAAGAAATCCCTTGCTGGTCAAAGGTTACAGTGTTGCTTCCTGGTGTGTGATACCTGCTTTTAATGAATAACTGATAAATTCTGGCGGCAACAACTACTTATTTGTGAAATGAGAAATTTATAATTATTGTTAACTTCCTTGCTCCTTGAAGCTGCAGGGTCCAGGTTTTGATTCCTCTCACAGATGTCTGTCATAAGAACTTAAGAAAGGTTATAAACAGGAAGAGGCCAAATGACCCATCTCACTTGTTTGATAGCTAGAGGTTATTTCACCTGAGGATCTCATGCAGCCGTTCCCTGAAAGAAGCCAGGGGACTGGTTTTAACAACATGAGCTTTTCCCATGCTCCCATAGCCTGTTATGGAAGAAGTCCCTCCTGTTGTTAGTTTTAAATGCACTTTCTCTTAGTTCTCTGGGTCATGTTCTGTTGTTGAAACTGTGTTTCATTTCCATCATTTCTCCACGTGCTCCAGTTTTCTCCCACTCCCCAAAGACATACTGGCTAGGTTTATTAACTAATTATTAATTTGATTGATGTTTTATGTAAGGAACTTACATAAATTATGTTATAGTCAGATGATTTATGGATAAATTAATTCACGTATTGGTGAAAAAAACTGTTTTATTAGAGGAGCAAATTAATCTGTTTCTGTTGTAGTGGTTTATGAAATTCAGTGCATACTATAAAATGTGTTTGTTTTCAGATTACAGGGTGTCAACTCAACAGGTAGGTGGAATATGCTGACAAACCGTATAGCAAGAAACAGAATGTAATAATCTTCAAATAATTAGAATTCGGTAGATTTTATCTAAATATTCATTTAACCTGCGCGTACACAAATTGTATAAGCTTGGTAATTTGAGCAGTTTCAATTTTTAAAATTCAAAATATTTTATCTGTCATATTTATACAACATATACAGTACACACATACTGCAGATGTGGTGTACATATTTATATATACTGTACTTAAAAATATAGTAATTAAAGTATATAACTTTTTAGTATTTATATTTATATGCACACAAACAGGTGGTTAATGTGTTCATAGAATAAGTTATTTAACTTAATCATAGTTATCAATTACCTGGCTCAATTCAAATATTATTTCTTCACAACAAAAAATGTTTAGCATCTTGGCACATCCAGTAGAGGGAATCCCAAGATGAATCCCACTCAAGAAAGTGGAAAACCTGCATATTGTGTTAGATAATGGCAGTGGGCAGCTGCTCTTTAGTGTGAGTGCGTATCCACTGAAGATGTCCTGGAGTCTGGATACCCTCTTGATGTCATCATGGATGACATAATTATCTGCCTTAGTATTGGTGGATCATTGCAGCAAGAAAGATAAGATGGCAACAGAGGATAAAATGGAATAAACCTTTAATTGTTCCATTGCAGTAAACTATCAGTGCTGACAGCAATGTGCTGCTGTTTCATAACAACACACCTTTACACAATGCATCTTTTGGTCAAGTCATCATTTAGAAATGTGACTTTCAACAGCCAAATCATCCATTCAGTAGTCTAGAGCGGGACTGGAATAATAACTGTTTTGAAATCTTAGTGCTGATCTTTGTTGTACACATTTTACAGAAGATGAAAATACAAGGCCATGCTAGCAGCAATCTAGACAGCTTGCCAGAGATGAGAGCCAGGTACTTCGAAGTCAGGTGATTGAAAGGTGATATGGAGACCTTGTAATCAGAACCATTATCAATACCTTTGTCTATGGACATATTGACCCACATAATGTTATCAAATTTATTAAAATATCTTCATATCTTTTATAAACACACAGTATAAACAGAAGAAAAAAATAGTATTGTAACAAATGGTGAAAAAGTAAACATTTACCAAGCTAAACCATATTAACGTTTTGTTGCAAATGCTATCCATACCTGCCCTGTCATTGATTTGTTTAATTTGTCCAGTAGGCCGCTTCATGTTTAATATCATGACACCGTTCTAATTTCTGTAGCTGATGTTTATTTGCTAATTGGTGTATAAATGAATCACTTTGGAGAACCAGAACACGGCAATAAATATGTGAGAGATCGTGGAGGAGGGAACAAGAAGTGGTATTCAGGGGTATAAGGGTATTCAATTTCTAATCCAGTGTTAAAAATGGTCAAAATCCATTAACACCTCTACGTTTTAAAATCCTTGATTTACAGCGCAAACCCAATCTGTCCTAACACAGTTGTGACCTGAGGGAATGTGATGTTTCTCACGGCTATATCCATAATATCACAGCTGTTCAGGCCTTTTGACATGAACAGTTACATTGGTGCATTGGTGATGATTTGTTTTTCAAAATTTTGAATTGCAGGATATACACACCCAAATCTGAAAATGACACACTTTTGTCATCTTCACTCAGGATACCCCAAATTTGAAAGATAGCCCCTGTCCTAAAAATAGGACTGAGTTTTGAACTGAGACATTCTTTCACATGGTCCTACTAGTTACGGAGTCTGTGGATGTATATTTCCTACAAATTAAGTTGGGCTATGACTGCTTTTGTGTTTTGACAGTGTTGTGGACAGCTCAGGGAAATTTCCTGGTATTGAACTCTGATGCCTCCACTATCAACAAGAATACTGGGCTGTTTTGGGCTCTCCTGCAGTGCAGGTAAGCCTTGGAACATTGTTACCATTACAGACACAGGTTATAGCCTGTGGAATGTAAATCCAGTTCAGTTACTGTACATATGCCGTGCTTTTTCTTTCAGGAAAGGTAGAGGAAAAGTAGTGTAGCAAGCTGATACAGTTTTTGGAGTTATCCAATTGATTTTTCAGAATTATATAAAGGTTAAGCTTGCGTCTAAATAGATTATGCTTAAGAGTATACAGACTTTGCTACCTGCTATTGAGAACTTTTTCAATGTTTTTTAAAGACTGAGCATATGTTTCTCAATTCCAGTATGCTGTTCGGCAATCTATATATTTATTTCGATTGGAATGGAAAAATTACAGTAACAGGTAAGGCTCTTTGCCTTAATGTCTGCTATGAAGCCTGTAGGATTAATTTCATGACAACAAGTTTCCCTTAGCTAGAAGTGAGAAGTTAACCCTGTCTTTTTTTTTTTGTTAAATGTTTTTTGCACCTTGCAGGTAAAAGAGTAGTACCTGTGTATGCATTGTCAATAAAGTACAGGTGCTAATCTTATTATCAGCAGCCACACAGACACACCATAGCTCTCAATTTACTGCATTCAGTGTGGGTGGCATAGTATACGTACACCTTTTGGATCATAACTAACAGGTTGTGGGTTCAAGATCTCTGCAGACACTGATGTTGTACCCTTGACTGAGATGTTTTACCCTTGACCTTTGAATTTGCTCTAATTGCTCCAGCTGTATCAATAGGGACCAGCAGTGCTGGGAAGTACTCCTTGTGATGGATCTGTGTTCCATCTTAGGAGGAAAGTCACATGTTCTCTAGTCCTCTTAATAATACAGAAACCAGGATGTGCTCTGGCTCAATCATCTGCTGTGTATCTGTTGTGAAATTTTGTGTTGCTTTGTATCTGTTGTGAAATACCCTTTTACTTCAAATTATATTGTGATACAGTATTTTCAAAACTCATCCAATAGTCCTATTTTTTTCACATTGCTGTTTGTCTTTGCAGATAAAGACAGAATGACTGTGTTTGTTGTTCTGTTGGTCCTTTCTTTGCTGGGAACACTGAGCTTTATTGTTCTGAGAAAGAACTGTGATCCAGATGAAGCCCCGAATGAAGAAATTGATTCCTTGCTTCCAGCAAGCATGATGTAAATACATATGGGATTTTATCTCTAACTTTGTACAGCTTTCTTCCAGGACACGTTAATGGGACACTAGATTTCAGTAATTCTGAAATTCCACTGTTAGAGCGAAACAGGGGCTCTGATGCAGATTGATTTAAACCTGACTTCACAGTACTACTAAGATTTCATTACCCTTGAGTGGTTTTGACTAATGTTGTTTAAGTTACTGTTCCTTTTCCTACAGTTACAAGCAAAGAGCACTTTCTGCTGTTAGAGAGGCCACAACAGAGTTCAGTAAGTACAACTTAAAACTGCACCAGTTTGTCAAGTTTTTGTGGAGACAAAGTCATAAAAAATAAATAGAATATTAACATTACATTCATGACTCTTTGCTGCCTATGTTTATTTTCTAATTGCTTCCTTCCTATTATCAGTTTTAGAGTCTTTACTAGATCCCAATTAAGCAAACTGTTACCTTTGTTATAGCATGCTATATACTGTATGTACTGTATCAACTTAAGGAACAGTCTTTTTCATAGGTTGCTTCTTCAAGGTTAGGGTTTCCCAGATGTTATTTGTATTTTATTCTGTTACCTGTGTGTGGCACCCTGCACTTATCCATCTTAAATGTTAACAGTTAAGTTTTTACCTAGTTTGTATTAGTATTTTTGGGATTTCCTTGACTGCAATGTTTCCTTGTGTTGGTTCATACCATGTTGATACACTAGTATGTTGACTGTAATGTTGTTTTTGATTTTTTAGGAACAATGATTAACATGTTTGGCACTAAGACCATATTTCTTCTAAGTTTCTGTATGGCTTACAGTGGTAAGTACTGTAAATATCTAAAAACAGCATTATTAAAGCAAAACAACAATACTTACTTTAAGCCCACAAACTGCACTTTTGGAAAAGCTGCAGTATTACTATGTTAAGACATTTCACAAAAATCCTATATGTTCTTTTTTCAGTTTCTTTTACTCACTGAGTAATTTTGAAAGGCCTTGCTAATTCAGTGATATCTTCAGTTCAATATTCTATATCTGATCATTTTGTAGGCCTCGAACTGACATTTTATAGTGGCGTGTATGGGACCTGCATAGGAGCAACAGCACAATTTGGAACTTCAGCCAAAGGCCTAATAGGGCTCTCTGGAATATTAGTGGGAATCGGAGAGATTGTCGGTAGGTACTCTGTTATAGAACTTAAGGTATTGGTATATTATGTTATTGCCAAGGGAGCAGGAGACTGCACACTATCTTTGTTACTGCACCAACTAGTTAATTGAAATTAGAATATATAGGAAGTGTCCGTCTTCCTGATAGTAATAGTTATCTGATTGAGCCTTCTCTTACCAATCATTTATAGAAAACAGCTGACAACACTGTCATGAGGAATTAAATACTTCTCCATGTGAGAATATTGGTGACCACATCCATTCCAGTTCTAGGCACGATCACATGAGTCAAGCACTTTGTTTTGAAAGTTGGTTCATAAATCTATTGTTATTTTTAGGTGGTGGCTTATTTGGGCTTTTGTGTAAGAACAGCCGGTTCAGACGTACCTCTGTTGTTTTCCTGGGAATGATGGTGCATTTTATCTCATTTTATTTAATTTTCCTTAACATCCCTGATGATGCCCCAATTGTCTTTGAATCTGTCACTGTGCTTGAACCCTACCTCACCCCCAGGTATGATTCATTCTCATTAAACTGTTTTGTTTCATACCCTGAATTGTAATCATTCTCATTTTAAAACTGAACCATTATTGATGATGTTTCTCCTAAGGTAATTTTTTATTACTTTTCTATAGTGTGCCTGTTACCTTGATGTGCAGTTTTTTACTTGGGCTTGGAGACAGCTGTTTCAATACCCAGATATACAGCCTCCTGGGGTGTTTGTATGCTGAGCAAAGCTCTCCTGCATTTGCCATCTTCAAATTCATACAGGTAATGAATACAGTCATGTACTGACACTCCTTGGCACCTGTGCTGCAGCTCAGTTCTCAGATAGTAACATGGGGTAGGGATTAGAGTTCTGCACTAATAATCAGTGGTATATGGGTGAGACATTTGTGTTGTGCCCTTGAGCAAGATACGTCACTTAAATAGCTCCAGTGTGTATGGGTCTCCAGGTCATCATTGTAAATGAGAATATATCAATTGGCTCACCTAGTAAAATAAGAGTACCTAATAGTCTATTACTACTTCTAATCCTAAATAACTTTTGTTGTACATAGAAATTTGCTTTATTTCCCTCATGTCCAGGACAGATGCAGTATTTTTAACAAGACATTTGATGTACAACAGCACTATTATATTGACATAGTTCAGGTGGGTAGCTGTGTCAGCATGCGTAGGGTGCAAAGGAACTAGTAATAGGTTTATTCCATGCTGAAAAGAGAAGAAAGAAAACACAACTGCTTTCTTCTCTTTTCAGCATGGAATAAACCTATTACTAGGTTTACTAACCTATTACTAACCTATTACTATTATATTGACTTTTGTAGTAGCTAATTTACAGGGCTACCCTTAGTTGCAAAATATTAGTGAATATACTGCAGTGCGTTACAGCTTCAGTACCTCTAATCTGCACAATGTGGTGGATCTATTGCAGAGACTATTGCTCAGTTCAGATTCCAGTGCATTTAGTGGAGTTGTACTGAAATGTCTTTTAAGATGCATTTATCAAGGTTCATCAAGATCACAGACATTAGATTTTCTAAAACCCTTGTAACTCTTGTGTCTTTATTTGTGTTGTTAAAGCTTACGGACAATGGTTTTGTTTGTGCCTTCTGAATACTGATATTAATAAACATTTGTTTCTTACAGTCTGTATGTGCAGCAGTAGCATTTTTCTACAGCAACTACCTACTGCTCTCCTGGCAGCTTCTCTTGATGGTCATCTTGGGCTTTGCTGGAACACTGTGCTTCTTCTTGGTGGAGAAGACACAGGGTATGTCTGCAGATTTACAGGAATATTAATTTAAGGAATGCAATCGTGTACATGAAGGCTGGACCATTTTTTAATAGTAAGCTCTATGTAAAATGTAACTTGTCCTTTTTTATTATTCAGTGTACTACAGCTAATAAAGGTAAACTAATTTAGATCTTAATTTCTAGGACATAATTTTTCACATGGTATAATGATGTTTAATGAACATCAAGTGCTTTTCAATGATAATAAAGTATCTACAGTATTTGTATTTATAAGTGTGATAATCCAGGAAAGGCAATCATATGTACAAATCAATGCATAATTCTGGAATAGCCTGATGAAATGCCATGAATATTCATCAATGTTATTACACTTTTCATGGGTGCAATTTTCAGTGCTGTGAGTTTTGTTACTGTATGTTGCACTTGGGTTGCTTTAAAAAAAATCTGAAAAAAATAATATTAGGTTTAAAAACATGTCCTGTATATCTTAAATCACCCTTGATAATTGCAGGAAGAGCCTTACACTACAATGCTATCTGGAAATAACAATCATGATACAAGAACTTTTAAGAAGCTATTATGTTGAAATGTCTCATTTGAGTGCTGTGTATGTGGATTTTATTTCCTAGAATGTAATTCAATGTCTACAATCATTCTCATTATGTGCTATGAATACCTAGTCATCTTTTTAATGTCTCCTGACTACCAAGACAATGGTCTTAAGTTTTGATCAGTATGAATATACTTGGCAAAATAGTTGTTGATTATATGTCTAACAATTAGTAGCACAGTGCCATTTTCTTCCTTACAATTCTTGGTTCCTGGGTTTCAGTTTGAGCTCTGGGACTTCTGGCTATTATATATAGTATTTGCAAGTTTTCACCTGATGCTACAGTACTAGAAGTCACTTGTGTGGAATACTGTTGGCTCCATGAACACCATGCCTATGCTGTAACTTTTACTGGTGCTCTCTGCAAGTGATACATGTTCCCCTGCATATTCTGTGAAGTCCTAACAGTTGTGCAGGTGATTACCCATGAATTACCCATGCTGCTGATGAGGATCTGAGTGATTCTCTCAATTTCATGGTCCCTTGACTGATTTGCACTTCATCTGAATTCAGTGGTTGTGAAAATTCAAGACAAAGTCCTAGGAGCTCCCAGTGTTCATTGAAAAAGCATGTTATTGAAGAACTGTCTGGCTGTCACCAGGCAAACACTGAAGTGACAACTGATTTATTGATCTTTAAAGTTTTATACACAATATTTATTAATGATAGTAGTTTTCTGTAATTCTGGTACACCCAGGAAATTTGAATTGTTTAATTTTATATTTGAGAGAAAATGTTTTCATAAACCGATATAAAAAAGTTTAGAAAAACACTAAGGTGTAATCACACAAATTTTTTATAGAAAAATCAATATAATGATGGATATTTATGACATGTTTTAACAAACCATTTACTACATGCTTGCTTTTGAAACTGAATATTTTTTATTAATATATTTAGCTCAGATGTGATAACATCATACAAAGTGGACATAAACTGTTTTGACTTTCATTCAAAATTGTCAAACATGCAAGAGTGGAAAGTCCATATTTTCATTTAACATTTCCTTTTGTACATTTTATAAAATAAAAATTACATCCCTGTGTTTGAGTGTTTTGTAAACCTACTCTAATACCTGTCTGTATTTAAAATGTATATGTAGCACTTTTCTGGACACTCATCTAAAAGCACTTTACAGGTAATGGGGACTCCCCTCCACCACCACCAATTGCCTCATTAACGCCTCTTCCAACAGCAACCTTTCCCAGGAGGTCTTCCATCCATCTCCCATCCTGCCAGGTGGGCACCTGCTTATTGTCAGTGGGTTGCCAGATGTGAATTGCAGGGTGAAATACAGTTGTATATGTGTTGTAATTTGACACCCATTGCCAGCAGCCATATCACCCTGCAACTCACAACTGGCAGCCCACTGAAGCTAAGCAGGTGTGAGCCTGGTCAGTACCTGGATGGGAGACCTCCTGGGAAAAACTAAGGTTGCTGCTGGAAGAGGTGTTAGTGGGGCCAGCAGGGGGAGCTCACCCTGTGGCCCATGTGGGTCCTAATGCCCTAGTATAGTGACGGGGACATTATACTGTTAACAGGCGCCGCCCTTCGGATGAGACGTAAAACTGAGGTCCTGACTCTCTGTGGTCATTAAAAATCCCAGGGCGTTTCTCGAAAAGAGTAGGGGTGTAACCCCGGCGTCCTGGCCACATTTCCCATTGGCCCTTACCAATCATGGTCTCCTAATAATCCCCATCTATGAATTGGCTTCATTACTCTGCTCTCCTCCCCACTAATAGCTGATGTGTGGTGAGTGTTCTGGTGCACTATGGCTGCTGTCGCATCATCCAGGTGGATGCTGCACATTTGTGGTGGAGGGTAAACCACCACCATTACCTGTAAAGCGCTTTGAGTGGAGTGTCCAGAAAAGTGCTATATAAGTGTAAGCAATTATTATTATTATAAATTGCATGTTTCACAGAATCTGTTAAATTTAGGAAATAAATAGTAATTGAGCATTAAAATGTGCAGAAATATGTCATGTTTAAGTTTGTATCCATCAGAGGTTGTGTTAACATCTTTTCACTTAGAGATTCAGTGAAATATGCAATTTAACCAGGGCTGCCCAAACTTTTGCAGCTACTGGCTATAAAATGTTAAAACTTTTTTGAAAATACCCCACAATGGATTAGGGTATATATGTTTGATTCTACAAACTGTATTTCTTACTCTGTAATCTAGATGTTAATTTAGTTTTGATGTGTTGAATCTAGGCTGAATGAAATGATATTATTGAACGATGTGGTGTTAACACGCGCTTTTACCGTGACGTTACCTTTAAGAGGCGGGTAGTATTTGTGATTGACGGCATCAGGACCCATTAACTTCCAACAGCTTCACCAACCTTTATGCAACATTTTCTTGAACACATGGAGGAGTGTGCCAGCAGTACATTGATAATATGTTACCATATTGCATTGTTTTACACATTACGCGTTTTTGCAGTTCACTTTGTTATTATTCAGTTTTAAAACGCTGCAATTTATGCACTTGCGCGGTGTCTGGGAAGGGTATATGGACGACAAAAGAACACCGAAGAAGATTGGGATCCAAGGCCTCTTCAACCCGGCGTGAAGCAGGCGATGCAATCGACAGTGCAGGGTCTGCTGGAGGTTACGCGAGGTCTTTGTCTACCAACAGCAGGGAAGTGAGGGTGCGGTTTGCGCCAAGTCCTACAGGTAAACGAGTGGATGTGTGACGCTCTATTGTTAATCACAAAAATGTGTAGATCCAAGGTCAGATTATTATAATAACATTTGCCCTGATGTCGTTCAGTGTTGTTATTAATTTTTCTGAAACCACGATACGAGAATTTTGCAACAAGAACAAAAAAATACGTATTATATGTTACGAAGCTTAAGTTGGCTAATGTTATTCGCGTTTTTCGTTCCACCTTAAATGATGTTACATCCAGCCTTTCGCCTGTAGATGGCTCTTTACAGTCTTTTTTTAAATGTACTAATCCGGATGGATTTCTCTACATATCCTCAGTAAAGGGGAATATAAGTAATAATTGATTACACTTATATAGCTCTTTTCTGGACACTCCACTCAAAGCGCTTTACAGGTAATAGGGACTCCCCTCCACCACCACCAATGTGCAGCCCCCACCTGGATGATGCGACGGCAGCCATAGTGCACCAGAACACTCACCACACATCAGCTATTAGTGGGGAGGAGAGCAGAGTAATGAAGCCAATTCATAGATGGGGATTATTAGGAGGCCATGATTGGTAAGGGCCAATGGGAAATGTGGCCAGGACGCCGGGGTTACACCCCTACTCTTTTCGAGAAACGCCCTGGGATTTTTAATGACCACGGAGAGTCAGGACCTCAGTTTTACGTCTCATCCGAAGGACAGTGCCTGTTTACAGTATAGGGGCATCAGGACCCACATGGACCACAGGGTGAGCACCCCCCTGCTGGCCCCACTAACACCTCTTCCAGCAGCAACCTTAGTTTTTCCCAGGAGGTCTCCCATCTAGGTACTGACCTATGCTTAGCTTTAGTGGGTTGCCAGTTGTGAGTTGCAGGGTGATATGGCTGCTGGTAAATAGTGACTGTCCAGATTGCATTTTTGTCGAAATCGTGGATCATCGAAAACCAATTTTCAAAACTCACAATAACACAAACTGGCATGTTAGACAACAAATAAATAAGACAAAGGCAAAACGTGAATTCACTGGTACTTTCTGCATATTTACTACGACCTTGCCTTCTGATCATTAAAATTCTCAAAATCTTGCATTTTACAAGACATTTTAATATAGATGTATTAAATGGGACATTTAGAACATGGCATATGAGAATATATGGTTACCCGAGGATGAGCAAAGGGTGACCGCACTTTCTGCTTATTGCTATGAACTTACCTCCTGGTTATAAAAAAGTCTCAAAATTCTGACACTAAGATATGAGACAATGTAACAGACTATCAAAATCCTGAACTAAAGTTAATTTTACTGTACCATTTTTTTAAAATATGACCCTCTGAACATGGCAAGTGAGAATGCATTGGGAAAAGCTGATTGCACTTTCTGCTGTATTGCAATGGCCCTCCCTCCTGATTATAAAATCGTCTCACAGTTCTGACACTGAGGTGTGAGACAATATAACAGACTCTCACAATTCTTCAGTATGGGAATTTTTACTGTACCATTTTTTAAATATGACCCTCTGAACATGGCATGAGAGAATGCATTGGGAACAGTTGTTTGCACTTTCTGCTGTATTGTTATGGCCCTCCCTCCTGATTATAAAATCGTCTCACAATTCTGACGCTGAGGTGTGAGAGACAATGTGACACACTAAATCCTCTGAACGTGGCATGAGAGAATACATTTTCAAATGGTGATTGCACTTTCTGCTTATTTGCTATGGCCCTCCCTCCTGATTATAAAAAATGACTCTTAAAATCCTGAAGTACAAGAAAACTTACTGTACTGTTTTTTAAATACGACCCTCTGAACACAGCTTGTGAAAAGACATTGGCAAATGGTGATTGCACTTTTTGCTGTATTGCTATGGCCCTCTCTCCTGATTTTAAAGATGTCTCAAAATTCTGACACTGAGGTGTGAGACACAATGTAACAGACTATGAAAATCATGAAGTACAAGAAAATTGACTGTACCATTTTTTAATATGACCCTGTGAACATGGCATGTGAGGATTTATAGTCAACAAAATAGTGAACCTTTTGCTGATTTGCTTTGTCCCTCCTTTCTCATTACCAAAACATGTTAATATTCCGACAATAAGGTAAGAGAGACAAAATCACTCATCATGTACATTTGTATTTACAACATTTCACTGTTGCATTTCTGCATTGTGACATTCTGAACATGACATGTTAAAGTATATAGAAAACCTAGATCAGAACAGGCTAACTGCAGTTCATAGTGATTTGTCATTGTCTTACTTTCTGAATGAAAAATGTTTTTTCTCGGTGATTATGACACTTCAGTATGACATAAAATATGCTGGTAGTTTATGGTAGTATATGGTAGTTTGCCAGTGTCTTCTCACATGCCATGTTTAGAGGGTCATATTTTAAAAATGGTACAGTCAATTTTCCTGTAATTCAGGATTTTGATAGTCTGTTACATTCTCTCTCACACCTCGGTTTTAGAATTGTGAGATGTTTTTATAATCCGGGGAGGGCCCATAGTAATAAGCAGAAAGTGCAATCACCTTTTCCCAGTGTAAGTTTGTGTTACTGTGAGTTTTTAAAATTGGTTTGCGATTTTCTTAAATATATTCCATACAAAAATACAATTTGGACAGTCACCATTTATTTGGATATTCCCTTTCACTGAGGATGTCTACAGTATTCCATCCGGATTAGTACTGACCGAACAGAGCCATGTACAGGCGAAAGGCGACATAACACAGAAGGTGGAATGAAAAAAATACGAATAAGAAGCCAACTTCAGCCTCATTTATATGTTTTATTCCTGTTTATAAGCCACTAATTACCTTGGAGTATGTGAAATGCTTTAAATAAAGCTGCTTACATACATTTAAATTGCACTCTGCAGTGTGGTACGTATTGTTCCGTTATATGCATACCTACATTATATGGAAAACGGAAACAGAATTAAGACCATGCTATGGTTATGTGTGACACTGATATGCAGACGCAATCAGCTTTAATTTCTGCTGCAGGTTTCTTACACCTGGGAGGATTGCGCACTGCTCTCTATAATTACATCTTTGCTAAAAAGCACGGGGGCAGGTTTGTGCTGAGACTGGAAGACACAGATCAAAGCAGACTGGTCCCTGAGGCAGCGGACAGGATCGAGGACATGCTGGAGTGGGCAGGTAATGCATGTCTGGCGTTACAGACACGCTGCAGTTGTGCTGTTTAGTCAAAGCCCTCCTTTACCCCTAGATGCAGTAGCATGTGTGTCCTGTGTTGGGCAGGGATACCACCTGATGAGAGCCCACATAAGGGAGGCCCATTCGGACCTTACCAGCAGTCCCAGAGGCTGGAGCTCTATCAGGAGGCTGCACAGGCCTTAGTGGCAAAAGGATCCGCCTATTACTGCTTCTGCAGCCCTCAGCGATTGGAGCTGTTGAAAAAGGAGGCCATCAGGAACAGACAGACCCCACGGTAAGTGGTGGGAACAGATCAGTTTTTTTTTTTAACTTGAGGAGTCAGCAGTTATTTTTCTATTTTCTATTTTCTATCTTTGCAGGTTGGCTGGAGTAGATTAACGAACAGGCTGTCATAGGCTGAAGCCTAGGGCCAAGATTGAACAGGGGTCCTGATTGGCCAGAATTATTGTTATTATTTTATGGACCCATTGGTCCATAAAAACTTTTGTGAATAATTTGTGGATTGATGATTGGTTAGACGCAATGGGCTCGCAGTTCAAATTTATTTTGGCGGATTTTATATCACTGTTGTATCACTCAGTGGGTCATCTCTGGTGCAAGTTTACGGTGGCTAGCATCAACATGTGTGATAGAAGATATTGTAGTGAGTTCAGGTTCTATGGCATGTGCCCTCGCCGCTCCCACCTCAGTTCGTCCCTCACTGCATGGGCTCGAACCAGGGTCTCTGCTGTCGCTCAACAGGGGTATTGCCAGCTGAGGTAAGACCTTCGTCAGCCCGGGCGGCCAACATCCCTGTTATGTGCAGTGGAGTAGAGGGCGGTGCCGTCACGCAGCAACCGGCTCGTACAAACTGTATGTCGTCCGTATTCATTACAATATAATAGTGGGGCGCAAAAACGAAAAGCACGGCAGTGAAAAGAGCAGCGTAAGCAAGATCTACTTAAGATCAGAGGGGCGGCACTGTGGCTAAGGATCTGCGCCGATGGCTGGAAGGTTGCTGGTTTAAATCCCGCGGCCGCAGAGGAATCCTACTCCATTGGACTCCGTACTCCTGAGCAAGGCTCTTAACCCCAACTGCTCTAGGGGTGCTGTACAATGGCTGACCCTGCGCTCTGACCCCAGGCTTCTCTCCCTGTCTGTGCGTCTGTGTCTCTTGGAAAGCAAGTTGGGGTATGCGAAAAGACGAATTCCTAATGCAAGAAATTGTATAGGGCTAATAAAGTGATCTTATCTTATCTTAAAAAGATCCCCAAATTAACTGATTATTTCAAGTCTGCTGGATCGTCATCCAGTGAGCCTGAGCTGGACCCCAACCCCGGGTTTATGGCTAACGTTGCAGCCAGTGCTACAACAACCATGGTTGATAGGTTAGCTGCAGCTAGCTCTAGGCTGGGTGCACACCACAACAACGTTGATAATGATGACAAGCCAGCTGTGAATCCGATTTATTGGTTGCATTGCTGTACTTACATTAGAAGCTATAGTAGTGTGTGTGCCACGTCATATTCCGTTTGAATCGGCAGTAGCAGGCTCTTACTCCGAGTGCGTCACTGAATTATTACAGTATTTTCTCTTGCTTTTTTCTGGTAATTGGATGGGTAGGGGGGTCTACACAATGTGTAGCCTAGGGGCCTCTGATCACCTTAATCCGCCAGTTTGGAGTGATTTACCTTTGACATTTGGGTGCTGCACAGTAAGAATAAGCACCTGTGAACACTTAGCCATGTTGGAGAACTTTTGGAGTCCCTCGCCATATGACACTATTCTTCTTGTCTGTCATATGTTGCTCCCAAAGGTTGTATACATATGTATGATCTCCTTACTAAATACCACAACTACTGTATACTGTAATTGGGAAATGGTAACTGGACCTTTTACTTTACATGAATGCAGACAAATGGGGAACAAGGTTTATAACCCCCCCATAAGGGCATTTCGTTTTCACCAACAAAGTTTTATTTGCAATTTCTGCAATTTGAAATGGATGTAAATGTATCTTTTCCCCCTTCATATACAAGAATTTATATTAATGACGCTGCATATTATTTAAGAAGAAATCACAATACAAACATGCAGAGGTAATTGAAGTGCAGTTTTTTGCTGGAGCAGCTGACACCAACAACATCTTTTTAATTTCATCAAATGGTACAAAGCTACATTTGCTTCAGTTAAGTCAAACGTTTAACAGAAGTAAGTGTAGCTTATTGCATATCGGATGCTGTGAAAGCAATACAGTACAGTAGGTTTTATCAGTCTCCTTAAATCAACAAAAACATAAGAATTGCATTCCTTAAATTGACCACGAGTTTCTTTAGGTCTCAGGGATGCGAAGCTGTGAGGCTTGGGTGTGTACTACTGCCTTGCACAGGAGCACATCAGAGCAGGACATTCTGAATGGGATATTAGTAGCATCCATGTGGGTCTGCTGGGAATGACTGCATATTTGGAGGCCTTGTGTAATAGCTTGTATTCGTTTTAGGTATGATAACAGGTGCAGACACCTGGATCCGGATCAGGTAAAGGAAAAGCTTATGCAGAAGCAGCCTCACGTGATCAGGTTCCGCCTGCAGGAGGGAGTGGAGCCCTTCCAGGACATGGTGTTTGGGTGGAACAGGCATGAGGTAGCAGCCGTGGAGGGGGACCCGGTGATCCTGAAAACGGATGGCTTCCCCACCTACCATTTGGCCAATGTAGTGGACGACCATCACATGATGATCACCCACATTCTGAGAGGGACAGAGTGGCTCATCTCCACATCCAAACATCTGCTGCTCTACAAGGCTTTTAACTGGGAGCCACCTTCTTTTGCACACCTGCCTCTGCTGCTGAACAAAGATGGTAGCAAGCTCTCCAAGCGGCAGGGCGATATCTTTATAGAGCATTTTGCCAAGTTAGGGTATTTACCTGAGGCTCTGCTTGACATGATCACAAATTGTGGATCGGGATTTGTGCGTACGTCCATTTTGTTTTTCTCTATGATCTGTAATCTGTCCAAAGGAAAGACACATAGTTTTATACAGTGTGACCCTTGGTATGCTAGTTAGCCTGTAGTGAAATGTTATTCCTCATTGGATGTAGAATATATTATTTTTATTACTTGAGAATCTGCAGTAAAAACATTCAACAAAAAATCACATTTGAGAAGAAGGTTTAGTTCTCAATTGCGCAACTTTGCATTTTTAATTCATGCATAATTTGTAGCAAGAAATATGTTAGATTAAGAAACGTGCCATCTTTCAACTGCTTTTCTTTTTATAGAATGCAATCTGTAAGCATTGTAAGTATTCATAATCAGTTATACAATTATTATTACATTTAGTAATATTAATAACAATATATATATATATTTGTGGCAAGTAACATGGTATGGAATGGAGTGGATAATGTATAATTTTGAATTTAAAAATTAAGCCAATTGCATCTTACAGGTTGGCCACTAGGCGGTGTAGTAATACTTTTAGAAAAGCTAAACAGTTTTTTAAAAGAGCTTTGCAGTTTCTTCAGTTTTTAGATTTTTATCCATCTCCTTACTGATTTTACAGAAAATCGGCTGGGGAGAACATTGGATGAAATGATTGCTGAATTTGATGCTACAAAACTAACAACCCATTCTGCTTTGCTGGATCTGGAGAAACTTCCCGAATTTAATAGGTGTGTGAATTGATGAGGAAGCTACTAGTTTTCCGTTCCTTTAGTTCTCTGCTTTAGAAATGTACACTGATTGTATCAGTTAAATTCCTTCTATGCAATAACATTGTTTATAAATGTAATGTACATATGAAAGGGGCAACAAACATTGTCTGGAGTCAAGCACAGGGCTCCGTTATTATATGTTTACTTTTCTCCTTGTGCCAAACAGGCCCTTACTGAGATTGCACAGGGCCCAATACCACAGCAATATTCAATGATTGGGTGGATCTTGTAAATCTGGGAAAGTGGTGAGAAAAGAGCAGTTGGTTGCAGTATATTTGGCGCACACATTCAAATGCCCAGTGTTCCTCCATTCTTGTTCCACCGTAGGTCTTTATATTTTAAGAGCATTCACATCAAACTATAGATAGCAATTTTGGTTAAAAAATGAGTACAAATAGGAGCTTATGTTATTAATGTTTTCATTTAAAATTTAGTGAGAAAAATTGACAACATGAGCAGAATCTGTAAAGTTTTATTCCATGCTGAAAAGAGAAGAAAAGAAACATTGTTTCGGCTGTGGAACATTCTTCAGGTGTCAAATACACCAGTGTTTTTTTTTCTTCTCTTTTCAGCATGGAATAAACCTTTACTTGTTCCTTTGCAGCCTACGTATTGCTGATGCAGCTACCTACTTGAACTACATCAGCAGAATCTGTACAAACTTCAATCAAAAGTGAATTGATAACCATGCTCATGTAATGAACAAGGAGATAAGTAGACGGCAATGTTGAGTAGCATCGTTGGATTTAGACAAGTATATTTTACTGCTATTAAAAGTACACACTTCGCCATTTAATTTTCAGTGTGGATGGTTTATAAATGAGAATTGCTGTGAATGCATTGCTAATTTCAACAGTGATAGATACTTAAAGAAGAATCAGAACTTACTTTCTGCTTTTGATGGAAAAAAGTGTGACCACACTGCTGCCTCAATCTCTCAAGGCCTCTGGCGAGAGGAATAACATTAATTTAAAAACAAGGTGCCATCTGACCCTGAGTTCTTTGTGTTAGGTACATACAGTACTGTCTACATTTTATTTAGTAATCGGGTCTTTCAATACTAATAATGCATTTTACAGAGACTTAAAATTTAAAATGGCTATCTTGCACTTTTTGTGTACTGTTTGGATTAGTTAATTCACTTTTTAACAAAAAAAGTTTTATATAGGGTCTTTTAAAACCTTGTTCGTGTTCATAGAGGACTACCAGAAGTATGTGAGATTGTTTCATCATTCTGCTGAAGTCTTAGACATTGTCAGGAATAACAGTATAGGTGGCATTATGTGTCATGACCATCAACAGTTTACTAAAAGTCTCCACTAGTATTTTCTACTTACGTAAAGACTTTGACAGTTATTAATACATCTTACTTTTGGATAAAAAAAACAAGCTTGTCAGTTAGGAGTCTTGATTTAATCAAAGATTACAGTCATCACAGTGAGTGAGAAGATTAGATCAGTGTAGAATGTCTATGGATTTTGCACAGTAGTGTGTAAATGAACATTTAACAGAATCTTCAAAAATCTGATCACAATTCAATGTTAGCTGTTCACATGCAGCCTGTATAAAGTGTTTAGCCTATTTAAGCTAAACCATCACATTAACCAATCAGATCTAACTGACACTACATTTCTTGTTACCCATCATTAATGTCAGTTATTTCTACACATACATAAAGATGAAAGGTTATTCTTAGTACTAAAGAAATTATAGATCTATCAGAATTATCTTAAAACTGAATGGCTACAATTGCATTATATCACCAGAGAATTATTTCTGCGTGAAGGACAAACAGTGAAAAGATCAGATCAATGCAAAATGTCTATGGCATTTGCATGATACTGTATAAATTAAATTTGTAATACATGACTCCTGATCACTTTGATACAGTATCACATTGGAGAAAAGAATGCATACCTCATAATTTAGGTCATTCACAATTGATTTTAACCACAAATTTCTCCCTTTTTCTCTGCAGGATTCATCTGTTCCGGAGAATCGGTGATGATGACAAGCAACACAAGCTTGTTAAAGATCTACAGAGTTACTTAATGCAGGCATATGGCGAGCAGATACATGATAAGGATGTTTTGGATAGTGAATACATTGAGCGCATTCTTCAGTTGCGAAAGGTTTTTTTTTAATCTGTCTGGTTGTCTTTAGTGTTTAATCATACTGTAATTATATTTTTTTAAATATAAACTCTGAAAAAACAGAGGATTCCTTCAGGTCTTCGATCACAGTAAAAAAAGTTCTGGGTCAAGATATACAATGGAAAGAAAGATGCCTGGAAGGGACAAGCCTGCAACAGAGAAATTGCATTTTGCAGAAATTAAGTCTGGGGGCTGTGTCTCATGATTCAGTGGCTGTCTATGACAAAAGGGAAATGGTGTAGATTTTATGTGGAAAAGTTCCAGCACAGCTTTTTACAACCTTTATTTGCTTTAATATGTTGTTACAGTATATTATTAAGTATTGCTTTAATATTTTTAGATTATTCGGTTAAACAGTTTTGAATTCTGGAAAGCGGTGTGAAAGATTTGTTTCTTTTCTGATAAAACCAAATTACAAATGTGACAGAGTGGTTTAGAATGTAGCCTGCTGTTGGGGAATTCCTCATAGCAATGAAAAACTTTTCTGGAACATTTCTGGATTTAATTTACAAAGTCATGGGATGTTACTGGCAATTACCAGGACACAAATGATAACAGACTAAGATGAGATTTAAATTACAGTAGGTAGTGGCATACAAATACAGAACAGATCAGGCATGTGAGTCTTTGAAAATTGAACTTTGTTTCAGTATTTAGGTGATTGACTTATTTTCACTAAATATGAGCATATCTGAAATATATCCCATTCATCAGAACTTTGATTCATTTAAAGTTTTATGGGCCCTAGGCTCTTGTGCAAGTTAGTGGGCTGATGCTTGATAATGCATTGAAGAAACTGTGTGCAAATAAACAACCAAAAGTACAAATATTATTTATTAAAATAGGCTTTAGAGTGATAATGACTAATAATTAGAGGCATCAACGAAAGTTAAATGAAGCAAGAATCTTGGTCTAGTGAAATTAATCAGGGGGCAGTTTTTGTCAGGTGGTCAGCAACATGTAGGCCATGTGCATAAGGCTGACAGAGTTAGTTACTTTGCAATATAATAATAATAATTGCTTACACTTATATAGCGCTTTTCTGGACACTCCACTCAAAGCGCTTTACAGGTAATGCGGACTCCCCTCTACCACCACCAATGTGCAGCATCCACCTGGATGATGTGACAGCAGCCATAGTGCGCCAGAACGCTCACCACACACCAGCTATCAGTGGGGAGGAGAGCTGAGTAATGAAGCCAATTCATAGATGGGGATAATTAGGTGATTGGTAAGGGCCATTGGGAAATTTGGCCAGGATGCCGGGGTTACACCCTTACTCTTTTCGAGAAACGCCCTGGGATTTTTAATGAACACAGAGAGTCAGGACCTCGGTTTTACGTCTCATCCGAAGGACGCGCCTGTTTACAGTATAGTGTCCCCATCACTATACTGGGGCATTAGGACCCACATGGACCGCAGGGTGAGCGCCCCCTGCTGGCCCCACTAACACCTCTTCCAGCAGCAACCTTAGTTTTTCCCAGGAGGTCTCCATCCAGGTACTGACCAGGCTCACACCTGCTTAGCTTCAATGGACTGCTAGTTGTGAGTTGCAGGGTGAAATGGCTGCTGGCCATTTGTAGTTGTTTTGGTGGTATTTTAGCTTTTAGAAAACATTCCAATGTAATGTGGTAGTTTTTATAATTCATTATTTTTTTTCTTACTATGTGGGAACAGATCAGATCATGAGATCATGAGCATGAGATTAACAGGCTAGCTTCTGCTTTTTTGTAATTAAGTGCAGCACATAAATGTGGACACAGCATTAAGAATGTTTAGTTCTTCTATTCAGTACTAGCAGTACTGAATTTGCTTTTTCAGTTTTTCAGTCCAAAATGAAGTACAGTTTCACAGTAGTTATAACTGGTACCAAGACTCTTGATTGTGAATACAAAGGCTCTTTTTCGAGTTTTCATCAGAGCTCTATTCAGTTGTTTTGAAATGCCTTTTCTAGCCTTATCCTGGCGGAGAACCTGAAGGTAAAGAACGTATTTCATGAACCATTTCCAGCCCTGTAGTTTTTATTGACAGTTAACAATAGATGATAAAAAGCAGCATTGCCTCTTCATTATAAAAAAAGTTACACTGATGCCCTTTAAGTATTCTACAGTTTGTTTTGGCTTCTCAAGCATGCAGACCTTTAGTTTTCTTTTGTTTCTGTAGGGAAAGACAATTGAAGACAGCTTTGACAAAATCAAAATGTTTAAGTAGATGTATGAAACTTTAATATTAATATACTCTGCACTACATATTGCATTGGTTGAAAATTGGGCAATCTGTACATTTTAATTGTTTGAAAGACGTTTTTCTTAAATGGATGAAGGGATGCTCTGAGAAGCAATTTGCAATCTTTGCTGTTACTTCTTCATTTTCATAAGTCTGTGCAACAAAGCACTTTCATTTGTGCTTCTATTACAGCCTCAGAAATGGCCTTTTAAAAGGCTCCATAAAAGTACCTACAGCATATCTTACATAAGTAGTAATAATACACTTGTCATAACTTAGAAACCTCCTCATGTGTTTAGGAGGAGCTCCACATTTGTAGGATTTAGACAGAAGCTACTTTGGAGTGATAAAACAATTTATTGCCATTCTGTTCCTCCAAAGAATCTGTGAGATGGTTTTAGGATTTTGAACCAGTCTAATGCTTGCCTGTTCTGTGTGATGTGTTTGTTCTGAGTGATATGTGTTATGAGGCCTTTGTGAATAGGCTTGTTTGAGCAGTGATGTTCATATTCAGAAATAAATATCATTCAATATTTTTTGTTCTATATTTTTTTCAGGGACACATAACCTGTATTCAAGACCTGGTGTCTCCCTCATACTCCTACCTGTGGCTGCGGCCCTGTGTTTCACGAGAACAGTTACAGGGTATTTCTGTGGAAGCTGAAAGTATTATCACACTAATTCTGGAGTAAGTATAGAATGAGAAAGCAGATCCCGAGCACAGGCTTTAATTTCAGGAATCAGAGCTGTACCCTACAATAATTCTATTGCATGAGAGTTGTTATTGAGTTATTTAATAATTGTATGACAGTTATTTAATAATCAGAGTAACGAGGTGGAAATGTGTTCATGCACACATCATAGTATGCTACATGTATAGCCAGTAAAAAAACAATGATAGAGATCCACATGGCTTCCACTTGTTTGTCCCATTACCCCCAACATCCTGAGTCCAGCGTGGCAGAAATCCTTAACGAGCTCCTGGAGCCAAGACTTTGCCTTCATTTGTGAATATCAGATCCAGGCTGTGAGGTGGGTGGCACCACAGTTTCCATCTGTAATGCCATTAACATTCAGAGGAGTGGCAGGCTTGGCATTCTCATGCAGCAAGATGAAACCCTGATGCAGTAATCTAGGCTTTTTTCAACAAATGGCTTCTTTCAGATTGGTCAGTTGTATGAAGGGAGCAGTCAGTGTTTGACAGTGCCAGCCATTATTAAAGTGTTATATGGCCTCATTGTGGATGTGTGGCGTGCTTCCATTGGGTCATGACAAATCACATGCATAGTGTTAAAACTTTGCCTATTTGTATCCTCCAGGATAAAAGGTTTTAACTTCTTTATTGAAAGTTATTTGGAATTTAACTACAAAATTGATTCTGATGATTCTGAGTGTATTTGCTGGTGCAAATTACAAAAAATGAATGAGGTGATTAAAAGTTGTTGCTTGCTTTTCCTTTCTGACAGAGCAATATTTTTGTCTTCCAGTGACGTTGTGCCATTTCTAGAAATCTTCCATCACTACAGATAACATTTTTATTAAGTGAAGCATTAGGATCCAAAAATATAAGGTCAATAGCTGAAAAAGTTTGCTCAGGGCATTAGGAAATCCAGTCCACAAAGTTAGCTGGTCATTTTGTACACTTGTAGGCAATTAAGTATTGATTGGTTTGTCCCAGGAACTTTCCTTTCTTTTGTATTATAAACTGGTGAACTGGGCCTTTTAAGAACCATTCGTCACTTAGATGGAAACATTACATAAATAATAGGAAGTGTGGAAAAAAACAAACAACACAATGCTTATAAACAGTAATCAAATGTTTTCAGATCAATGTAGTTTTATGGATTATGAAGAAATTGTTTTTTCTGGCTTCTATTCAAATTAACATGTTTGAAGAATTAAAATGATGGTCTTTTATCACACAGTTAATTTAAAGTTCTACTGTATTATTGCATTTCTATCCTGTTAAGTGGCGTTTCCTGTATTGTGCTTTGTGGCAGATTAATTCAGAACCAGACTGCAGACTTTAGCCCAGAACACCTTAACTTGGAATTGAAGGCATTGCAGAAAAGGACAAAGGAAACTAAATATAGTGCTATGATGAAGTTTCTCCGACTAGCACTTAGTGGACAACAGGTAATTTCAAAAGCATGTTCTATTGATTATCTCCCCGAGGTGACCTGGTGTTTCTATTAATAAATTGATCTTTAGTGTAGGTATTGGTGAACCATTTATTAAAAAGGTATCGATAACATACTTAGAATACATTTTATATATAATATTTTTTTATATATATTTAAATGTAATCTAAATACAGTGCCCTCCAGAATTATTGGCACCCTTGGTAAAGATTAGGTAAAATTATTCAAAGAAAAAATAAACATTTTTTCTCAAAAACACGTGTCACAATTATTGGCACCCCTAGAAATTCCTATGAATAAAATCTAATTGACATATATTCCCATTAATATTATACCTTTTTTAAACACATCTGAGTCTTTAGGAACTCTTAAATTGTAATTCATTACTTCTTGTTTCACTGGAGTGTAAATATGAGGTGAGACACAGGCCAAACACCCTTAGTCATCCATCAACATGGTGAAGATCATAGAATACACAAATGAAATGAGACAAAAGGTTGTTGACCTTCATAAATCAGGCAATGGCTATAACAAAAAGCTTCACACCTGAAAATACCCAGTTCCACTATTAGGGCAATAATTAAGAAGTTTCAAACAACTGGAGCTATGATGAAAGTGTACTTTGCCCCCACGCACAGTGAGAAGGATGGCTTGAGAGGCAAAACTTTCTTCAAGGATCACAGTTGGACAGTTGCAGGAGTTGGTTGCATCCTGGGGTCACCAAGTCTCCAAAACAACAATTAGACGCCACCTCCATGCCAACAAACTATTTGGAAGGCTTGCCAGAAGAAAGCCCCTGCTGTCGTCAAAACACAAACGTAAGCGACTGCAGTTCGCTAAACATCACTGGAACTTGGATTGGAACTGGGTTCTATGGTCAGATGAGACAAAAATAGAGCTTTTTGGCAACAAACACCAGAGGTGGGTTTGGTGTAAAAAGAGTCAAGGTCTTGCAGAAAAGAACCTAATCCCCACTGTGAAGTATGGTCGTGGATCTGTTATGTTGCGAGACTGTTTTTCTTCCAAAGGCCCTGGGAATCTTGTTAGGATACATGGCATCATGGTCTCCATCAAATACCAGGGATTTTAGATGAAAATCTGGCTGCCTTTACCAGGAGGCTAAGACTGGGTCGTGGTTGGACCTTGCACCAGGACAATGATCCAAAGCATACCTCCAAATCCACACAAAAATTCTTCACTAACCACATAATCAGGTTTTTGCAGTGGCCATCCCAGTCCCCTGACCTAAACTCCATTGAAAACCTGTGGGGTGAGCTGAAGAGGAGAGTCCTCAAGTGAGGACCATGGACTCTGAAGAATCTGGAGAGATTACTGTATGTATGAAGGAATGGTCTCAGATCCCTTTATATGTGTTCTCCCACCTCATCATTATAACGGAAGACTCAGTGCTGTTATCTTGGCAAAGGGAGGGTGCCAATAATTGTGACGTGTTTTTGAGAAAAACGTTTATTTTTTATAAGGAATTTTTTCTTTGAATAATTTTACCTCTCTGAAAGGTTAAATTTCTCTCATATTTTCAGTGTAACATCAAGATGATACACAAAAGACATTTTTTCATAGCCTTTTTTTCTCATCTTTACCAAGGGTGCCAATAATTCTGGAAGGCACTGTATATATGTACTGTAGCTCATTTTTGAGTCCATACAGTAGCTTTATAGTGTGTTGGTGCATAGCAGGCTGTGTGAGTAAATGTTAGCTTAACTTAAAGTGCTATATTTTATATTGGAAAGTTTTTTTTAGCATGGCAACGTTTAAATAACAAGTGAACTGGTTTTGGTGCATGAAACGTTTCGTTATGATTGTCGGAAAAGCCCTCTTGTTTGTCATTAGAAAAATCACTGCTTTACTGATTTCTATTGCAGTTGAAAACAAAGTTGTTTTTTGTGTCTTGGATTAAATAAATGTATTATTTCATATTGGTGATACAGTAAATATCTGTATATATTTTTTCTTGTAAAATGAGAGTAAATTCTCCAATACTTTGTTCCATGTTTTTGTAGCAAGGACCAAGTGTTGCTGAAATGATGGTCTCTCTGGGACCAAAAGAAGTGTGCCACCGTTTACAGAAAGCACTGAACTCCTAATGTAAGGGATTTGTATTATGAAGTTTTTAATAATTCTGCAGACATTTTGAAATTAAATTAATGTGTGAATTAAAAATCAATTTGTACTCTTTGATTTTTTTTTATAATACAGGGTATGTATCATCAAAAATGAATTAATATTAACATCTTCATGGGCGGCATGGTGGCACAGTGGTTAGCATTGCTTCCTCACAGCGTTGGGAGCCTGGACTAGGATGCTGGCTGAATGGAGTTTGTATCTGACTATATCATCTGTTAGTATTTGCATTGGTTTTGTTGAGGTGCTCAAGTTTCCTCCCACAGTCCAAAAACATACTGGTCCGTTAATTGGCTTCTGGAAAGAGTCTTTATGTGTGTATCTGCCATGGTAGATGAACTGAATGAAGCAGTTAGAAAATGGATGGATGGATTAACAGCATCACCTTTGGTTTAATACTGTATATACTGTAAGGCTTTGCAAGTATTTCCTTTTGAATTTATTTTTTATTATAACAAGATGTAAATAGATGTAAATTCTCCAGTTTCTGTATTTAAATAAAAATTGTAAGAAAAATAAATGCAGATTGTGTTGTTTGTTAAAAAAAATCACTATAGAGAAAAACACGATTGTGCTCATGAATGCGGTTGAGTTCTGTGTATTTCAAAAACTGTGTGCCAGTACTCTGTTTTACCAGTTACAGCAGTCATACTCAAGCATGTAAACCTACATTCAGTAGAAGGTCAGCTTGACAGTGAATTTGCAACCATAATATCCGCAAATAAACTGCAGTCTTAATGCCCAGCATTTTTTGCTGTTGAGATTTTGAATTAAATATTTTATGAACACTAAAGCATAACAGAATAATTTTGTTTTTTACAAATACCTAAATTAAGGCATTTGATACTATTCTTTTGATATAGTCTGCTAAGGAACCCATTTTTAATGGTGAATATGACCATAGGCAGTTGCTTTTAAAAGTCTTAAGAATGGTTAACAAATGAGAGGAAGCCATTTGGCCCATTTAGCTCATTTGGTAGTACATTATTGAGCTAAGGGTCTCATCCAGCCGTTTCTTGAAGGATGACAGGGTCTTGGCTTAAACTATATGGTTGGGTAGCTTGTTCCACACTTACAAAACCCTTTGTGTTAAACAAGTGCCTTACATTCCTAGTTTTATATACACTTCTACATACAGCAGTTTCCACTTGTGACCTCTGGTTTGTATTTTGCGGTTTTATTCAAAAGAGTTCCACTGGATTAATGGTGTCAGTGATTTATACATCCGACCTGGACTGACCATGAGTGAAGCTGAACTAGGAGATCCTGAGGGTGGCTAGGGCAGTCCTAGTGAGTTTTGGAGTCTTTTGTTGTCATTTGCATAATTTAAAAACATGCCCGCTGTGGTCTAAGACTCAAACCCTGTTCCACTACTTACAACTGACAAAAACAGTGTGAAAGCGACTCGTTTATAGTATTATCATTGTCTTTTACACACTTTAAAGATCATCAAGGGAACGGTTTTCTTTTTAAAAAATAATTGCTGTTGCACACATTATCATCACAACACAGGTGTTAAAATCCATCCTCATGCCTACGAGCAACAGAAATTGCCAAGAACCATTAGAGCTTTCATCAAACAAACGAAGATTTTTTTTTATATGAAAAAATTGCTTTTCCGGTACTTCCCAACTAGATAAGTATGAACTCAGCGTCACATGTTCTGTCAAGTGCCTCCGGGCTGTCTCTAGAGTTCAAACTGACACTGCCCGAATTAAAGGTACAGCACGGTTTGTCCACAGTAAGCAGTGGCCTGTGAGGGACATGGCGGCTGATGAAGGGGGAGAAACTTTAGAATCTTGGCTCAGTAAGTTTTAACGTGACTGAAAACAAAGGGTTGTGTGTGGAGCACGTCCCTGCTCGGAGAAACCTACCTTTTGTAATGTCAGTTTTACGTGCGATGCCAACTTTTAAAAAATTAATATGCAGCTGGGAAACGTCAAAGCAACAATTAAAAACTGAAGATTTATAATTAAATACTACTGTCGTTTACAGTCTCAAATTTATATTTTTTTCATGTTTTCAGATAGAGACAGTAGAATCTCATAAATGCTTTTAAGTTTATTTCATATTGTTTACGCTGTTGAATTGAGATTTGTGGTGTGTTAAAACTGCTTTTATTTTATAACAGCACGCAATGACAATATAAAGATTGCCATTGCAAACTCTAGTATCATCTTTAGATTAAAAAGTGTGTAGTTTCAAAAACAGGAAGTTTCAGAGAAAGACGGTGCTGTCATGTGTTCAAACGGGTCTGTGCAAAGCCCTTCGTATCCGCAGACAGTAGAGCCTGCTGCTGTTGCGCTAAACGTCGTCATGCGTTGATACTTTATTTTTGGGTCAGGCTAAGCGGAAAACCTCTTAAACTCGATTTGTTACATTAAGGATCAGTGTAGTTAACTCAAAGACAACCGCTCTGCTAATTATTTATGTTTTCGTTATGCACATGTTTTTTTGTGTTAATGGGAGAAATTACTGCCAGTTATTGATGTTCATTGGTGTTAGTACTGCAGAGCTGCAGTACCGGCTGCAGTTTTGTTTCGTGTTAACACAGGAAAATGAGAGATCTCTGCAAAACAATATATGAAAGAGCGCTTCAGCCATACAACAGCAGTTCCGTATAAGACGGTGGCTATAAGGATGCTGTATTATAATGAGAGTCTTGTTAAGGAATAAGTAGAGGTCAGTTCCACTGTGAAAAGTATAAAGCTTAAAAAACACAATGTTTCAGCTGTGGATCCTTCTTCAGCGATTCTTCTTTAGGAACAAGGCACCACAACTGTAATGTTAGGTTGTTTTTCTTTTGAGCATGAAATTAGTCCCTGCTTAGTCTTTGCATCTTTCATATTTCTACATTCAAGCTGCGATATTGTTTAGTTTTTACAGTTTGAGTATTTAAAATGTTAGATACTTGTGAATCGTTAAACTCCAATTTGTAAAGTAAGTGTTACTCAACCTAACCTTTAGCCTGATCGTGATGAGAAATTTTCATGTATTGCTGCAGTGAAAATGTAACCTACTGTTTGTAAAGCTTTTAGAAAAAGTATCATGTATGACTGTGGCATTTATCTTTTGAGCATACAGTAGATAAGATGATCTTGTGCCCTGTTGCTTCAAATGTGTCTGTTAGATAGTGTGACTGGTGCAGCTCTGCTCTGTTCTTTAGTCACTGGTGGGTTCTGAGCATGCATAGCACCACACCCTTGACAGCAGTGAACCCTACTACACTCAAAGCCCAGGTCCTCTGCTGTAGGAGAATTCCATATTGTATGGGTTTCAAGGGGGTGACATCACATCTGCAGTATGTTCTTTGCCACTGAACTCTATTACCATAACACAGTGTTGCTAGATATTTGCATGTACATGATTTGGCAGTTAAGCAGGCTACTTTTTTACAGAGTTATAAAAAATACAAAGACCTGTCAGGTTACAAGCTTTAGTTTGTGAGACATAGTGCTTTTGGGGAGGACACTAGAGCATGCCTGTATGGCTTGAGCTTGAACAGCATTGCGGATCCACTGGGTTACATTGCCAATCTTTGGATTCGCCGGATTAGTTCTCCTGCTAGTGCACTGTGCGGATTAAGGGGTCTGGAAGATGTCTGAGAGATGACAGATTTTGTACCAGCCACAAATAAACTATGTATGCAACACTTGCCTAATCTTGATTTAGAATGCCAGTCTGTGCCCATATAAATTTTAACCCATGAGTGTTCCGTTGTTTCCAGATAAAGCCACAAACCCCAGTAATGAGAGGGAGAGATGGGACTGTATACAGGGATTTTATGAGAGTATTAACAAAGAACTTGAAGGGTGAGTATATAAAAGAACAATAAATCACCTGCTGATAGTAAATACTTAGAGCACATGTTAAAATCAATAGTGAACTCTAGAATATATGTTTATGTAATGGCAACAATATTACTGCAATAGTACTGGTGCATTTTTCTGTGTTTATGCATCACAAGTATAACAGGACATTAAAAGGTATTGTGTTTTCTTGAAATGTTTGTCAGATTTAATTTTCTGTCTGTGTTTAGATACAGTATACTGTCATGCTGTCTTTGCTTTAGTCATTGTGCTATAAAAATACTGTCTGTCAGACATCCTCATGTAGGGTACCCCACATTTTCTGAAAGATCTCTCTGCAAGGCAGTTGCTCTGTAACAACAGCAGTTTGCTGATCACCTGATCATTTCCTCTGTTTTCTAAAACCTAAAACAGGTTTTATGCGAGACTTCTGCTTTTCCATGTTTACAAAAGTCTCAAAGAACATAACTGGTGGTTGCAGCTTCATTGATCAGGAAAGGAGATAAGAGCACAGAGATGTTAGTCAACATGTGACATATTATTTCAACAGGAACAAATGACACTGATAAAACTTGCACCAAGACGGGCCACAAACACACAGAAAATGATAAATCATGAGCATTAATTGTTCTATATTCAAAACACTGAAGCAAAGGGGATTTAAGCACTTAAGAATTTTTCACTAGGATTAACAACATCTAAGAATTAACTGTACTAAAAGGATTATGGAGTGTTTAGTCAAAAATTTGGCTCAACCTGCTTAGCTGAGGGCTAACCTCCCGATGTTAATAGGATGAGGAGACTGGGACCCCCGTGAAGTGTTAGGAGTGACCAAGGCAGTTGCAAAGGTAGAGGTGGGATGCAAAAAGACATTTGCGAGGGAGAGAAGGGAAACACATACAGCATTTATAATGTTTTAGGTGAGGAAATGACATCAGGAGTGATTACAAATTACTGATAGATGAGTCTAATTGAACTTGGTTGTTGTCATTCCTCCCAAACTTTTGTTATGAACTCCATTGAATAAGGGACCCATTGTGCATCCTGTGAAGCTTTATTTGTGATCTGTTTTTATGTTCCCCCTTTTACAGCAGATTTGACAATCACGTCAAAAGCAATAACAGAGAATCATACAGGATCTGTTTCTCATCTAATCCTGAGAGAGTTACAGTTTTACAGATTTCCGATACTTAATAGCACCAAATAATTAGGTAGTTCTAACATGATCAGTATGTAGTTTGCATGTGTCCCATAAAGCCTTTATAGGCTCTCTAAATTGTCTCTTTTTCCATGGTCCTGAAATGAACTGGTATCCCAACCAGATGGGGGGGAGGGGGCACTGTCAGTGGTCCTGTCCCACCTTGCTGCCTGTGCTTCAGAGCTAGGCTCTGACTCACTACAACCTTCATTCAATGTGATAGACAGCATCTGTAGACATGACTTGAATACATTGATCACTGTGCTCTTACTGTACTTTCAAATGTATACAATAGAAAGAAGACATTTTGGCAAAGATTGTTCTAAGATAAATTGAAAGTCATTCTTCTTGTGCTTATTCAGAAACGTCACATCAGAATAATTCAGATCAATCCAATAGTTGCTATACTTGCATGTTATTGCTCGTCATAATATTTTGAAAGGCTTTTCTCTGGATGGTATAAGAACTGATTCAGAATCGAATGGCTTTATTTTTGTTATAATAATTTTATTATTATTTGAAATGTTGGGATAGGGCCCTTTCTCTTTGGTTTTTTTTTTTGAGGCAGGTCTGTAAAGTTTAGGGTAAGAAGGGTAACACAGGGTAAGAATACGTTTCAGGATTTATAACTCATCTCGTTTTTCTTAGTGTCTTGTTGTATGGTGCAAGTCTAACAGTGGTTTGAAAGCATTTTGACAAAAGCTGAAATGAGCAAAACTGCAATTAATAGCATGTTCTCTTCTCACAGGCCACAGATTGCTCTTCGGCTTTTGGCTCACAAGATTCAGTCTCCTCAGGAGAAGGAAGCCCTGCAGGCCCTGACGGTGAAATTTGTTGTGCACTAAATGAAATATCAAAGTCTGAAAAGCAAAGTTCTGAAAGGCATAAGTAGAGCATTGAAGCTTTTGTGACAAAGATGTACTGTATCTGCATCTTGACTGACATACAAATGCCATCTATTAGTAACTCCTAGTAAAAACCAGTACCTGAAAGCAATAATATGGGAGAGGGTTTTGAATGGACATGTACAATAATCAGGGACATACAGTAAACTGACAATATGAGTGTGATACAAGTACACAAGACACAAAAAAACAAATGAACACCCAAACAAAAGTATTTAAAACAGAAAAAAGATGGCTTACTCAGTATATATAGAGCAACAATGCTACATTTATTTTAAAAGAACAGATAAAAAAGCACAAAAGCTAGTTTTCAATCACTGCTAAAACACAAACATACAACATTTTAATGATTATTTTTTATTTGATCAAACTTTGAATCTGAAATAGAATTTGATACACTGAATTAACATATTCTGTATATATTAAACAACAATATACACAATTTGAAACTTAAAAAATAGAATGCTGTTTGAATTGAAAAATGAAAAATTCTTCAAAGAAATCAAACTTAAAGGAAGCTTTTCTGAAACTATGGCATTAAGCATAGACTTAAAATCTAGACACGAAACAGTATATATTACTTCCCGAGGTCACAAGTGAAAATTAAGAGCAGGGGTGTTTAGCATAAGCTATTCAAAACTTTTTGTTTACAGGCATATGGTACAAGCTGTCCAGCCAAAGCTCTGAATTGGATGCTCTGGAATCTTTCGAGATACAGCTGGATTTGAGTCTGATATTGTATAGCAACTAGTGGATAAGATTAGCAAGAGGGTTTGAAAGACTCCACCCCTTCTCATGTTCTTAGTAGAACTTTCAGTGTGAATACGACATGCAAACAAGAAAAAATAATGAGAAAGAAATGAGAACTAAAAAGAAAGAAGCAAATATGGAATTTTAAGAAAATGTGAGTTGCATGTTTTCTTGAATATGCTGTAGACCATGTACTGTATAGTAAACTACATGAGGTCTCACAATATCATACTTGTCAATGTTCCACCTCATTGTGACCTCTGTCATATTGTACTACATAAAGGAAAATCATGAAGGACAAAAACCCACATGTTTTCTCCAACTACAGTGCCCAAAATCATTGGCTGCGACAAAGCTTTTTTGTTTGAGAGACTAATGTTACTTCCTGGTTGAATAGGGAATTTCAGTTGCTAAATGTGAAACAGAATATTTTATAAAATAGAAACGTTTTCTAACAAGTCTACCAGAGTATAGCCAGTACGAGAGTATAGTTTTTGTGTTGGTTTTACATTCTCCAAAATGAAAAATGCATGAAGAGTGCATAGTGAAGAGAAATACAAGTGTGCAGAAGTACAGGAATCTTTTTGATCTGTGGTTTCAGAACAGAGCAGGGAGATGCGCAAATGGGAATGTTTCTTTAATTACAGTCCATGCCTACCAGCAGCCCACTGTTAACCAGAAATCAGAGCAGAATCAGAACTGTTTGATGGACATTCTTCCTTGACATGAGACAGACGGATAATAGTCTCTTGCTTAAAGACTCTCTGAGACCTAACCTCACCTCTGAAACTGTTTAAAGAGTAAATAAAGTTATTTTTTCCCTAATGCAGATAATGGGCAATGTTCTTCTTCACCTAAGTCACCTCCTGCACCAGAGTTTGTGCATAGCTAATAAGCTAATATGTCTTCTCTTAGATATAGATGTGGAATAGCACTGCAGTAGATATAGTCTAAGAGATTTTTCTGGAAGTCACAGATAAATTATTTAAAATTGTTCTTACAGTCTCCTTCTAGGTATCACTAGGTTTCATCAAGCAACTCAGTAGAATTTCTAAGCTCTACCTTGCCATTGCAATTTCATTATTTGTATTTATGTGGGAGTCAGGATATACGTGTAATTAATTATGTGCAAACCAATCCATTTTATTTCCGATTCTTGTTAGGTGCTGGAGGCTTGCATGAACAACTGTGGCAAGAGATTTCACAATGAAGCTGGGAAGTTCCGTTTCCTGAATGAATTAATCAAAGTTTTATCTCCAAAGGTAGGATAATCAGTGTTTTGCTGGAAAGTCCTAATAAAGCTATCAATTAAAAGTGTAACATTAGAGACATACAGATGTTGTTTGAACTGGATCATGAACAGTTGTTGTCATCCATCTTTTTAAAGTTTTTTGGAGGGATCAGCAGTGCCTTCTATTACTATAACATTCATTCTTGCAATTCTGCTACATTTTATGTGGTTTTATTTTTTTTTCCAAAGAACAGAAATTACAGTTCCTTAATTAATTTTGAATTGGCTTCTGCTGTTCTGTACAACACCTCTTTAGTGCATTAGTGATCACATAGGACCAAGAAAACATAAATTTACAACACTGATATTCACTCCTGGTCCTATAGGGTCACCCTGTCTTCTGTTTTTCATTCTACAATGGATCCTTCACGACTTGATTGGAATCCATTGTTCACTTCATCAGTCTGGATTACTCAGTGCTTCTGGGACCAGGAGTGAAGTCCAGATCTTCACTCACTGCTAATTTTAAGTTAGCTGCAGAATAAAATCTAGTGTACTGTGGCCCTCGTGGACCAAGAGTGAATATCTCTGCTTTAGGACCTTTGCTGTCACTCCACCCTGCACATTTCACGTCCAGAACAGGAACAGTGAGACATAGGAGCCAGCTAGAGGACTGATACAGTTTCCAGTGTCAGTGTCCAGTGGAATCTTGAAGATGCTTGGCCAGTAGAAAAGAATCATTACTTAGCGGTCTTCTCCACTCCTCCCTAGAAACAAGTGGTTTTGCTGAGCTTGAACTTCTACAGCTGGGAGAACAAAACTCAATCAACATTCAGGATAATGAGGAGCCCTTCTCATTTGGCTACATCATCCCTGAACCCAAAGCAAATCCTTGAAGTGTTCCTGCACTTTACGTACTGTGGATTGTGGTATCTTATCCCTGCTTTTCATGTATCATTTGCTAAAATATTTTCTCTCTTTCTTGGCGCTTCTTGTACATTGCTCTGATAGTATCTGGGAATGTGCAGCGCAGAGAATGTAAAGTCCAGGGTGGCAGAAGTCTTATATGGCTGGACCGTGTGGCTGCCTGATGAAGTGAAGATGAAGGAGGCTTATCACATGCTAAAGAAACAAGGTGTGTAGAGCACAATAAGTTATTCAATGAGCAGATTTCTGTCTCCTGTTTAATCGAATTTGCTTTACTTAATGAATTAGCTTATCCTTTTGATTGTGGGAGAGATTTCCTCCTGTTGCAGTGTCCTTTCTAAAGTTTCAGCAAGTCCTGTTTAAGCCTGAATGTCTCTCAGAACCCAGACACTGCAGTCAAGAATGGTTCAGGTGTTAAAGTAGTTCAATTCATGCACTCATTCATACTGTTAAGGTTATCTGGTTATCTAATAAGAATGTTTACTGTATTCTTGTAGTATCCACAAATAAATAATGCTGAATATGGAGGGTTCTCCACGCAAAACTCTATGAGTGAAAATTCATAAGTATATGTATTTCTGTTTATTTCTAAATAGATTTTGATGTCATTCAACTTCTTACATATCAAAAACCTCTCTGATAAACTTTTGAAGTTAAGCTACAAGAAAAGGCTAACTTTTACATAGTTTAAAGTTTCAGTAAAGGAATCACGTGCTATGAATAATCTTTGCATTTTGTGTCTCTCACCCAGGCATTATAAAGAAGGATCCTAAGTTACCAGACAAAATAGTCATGCCACCGCCTGCTCCAAGAGCACAGGACTCTGTATTTGATGACGAAGACAAGTCAAAGGTATTTTTAGCTAACAAACATATAGTGGCAAGCACAGCAGATAACACTGCCTGATTAAGGTATTGATTTTAAGTGAATCTGATTCCCCCTATGGAAGCCTGTTTCTGCCCGGATTCCTGGTAACACATATAGTAAACATGTTATTTTCTAGTTGGTTTGTCTGCATGTGTGCCATGTAGGTAGACTGCTGTTTACTGTTGTCTGCAATCTGTGTAGTGAAACTGGTATGGTTTGTTGAGCACCACTTCCCAGAATGACAATAAGCCTTAAAATGCTGTCTTGCTTTTTAGATAGAAGGTGTTCAGTCTGTGGCTGCACACTCTTGCCTTTTAATTGTGCTGATCCTCCTACGACACATTAGTGCGTATGCTGAAGGTACAGATTTCACTCTGCTCTACTGTCGCTTAAAACACGAAGAAGTCAAGAAGTCACTTTTTTAGAAAAAGGTTTTATGTAATTTTTTTTCCAAAACAAAGCACAGAGATGTGTTCCTAAGGGTTCCACACTGTGGACTGAGGTAAGGAACCTACACACAAGGTAGATTATGGTAGCACATACAAAAGAAATTGGAAAAGGGCCTGGGAGAAGAATTGTTTTAATTAAACTTTAGGTTCATGTGATATATTACAGTAGAAAGGATTTTTACTTTCAAGATGAAATTATTTCTTAAAAGTTAATCATTGAAGCTGTTCCTTTTGAAAATACAGCCTTAGTTGACTTAAGAACAACATGAACAAATTTGAAACTGGCATGAGGAACAACAACAGTTCTGTTTGGGAATTCATATTGCCAATGCCAGAGCATGATATGAAAGGAGAAAACACTTCAGCTTCTTCCTACTTTTTAGGTCTCCACTGGAGTCATTGATAGTTTACAGAGGAAGATAATTTAATTGCAACAGAATTGCCTTACAGCCATTGATAAGTTTCACCGTGCTTCACAGGGATGGTTTACCATGTGAGTAACATAACTGAATCTGCCAGAACTGTGTCAACCCACAGTTTGCTAAAAAGGTCTGATATTTTTATAGTTACTGGAGAAGCTTCTGACAAGTAAACAACCTGAGGATCTCCAAGCAGCCAACAGACTTATTAAGAACACCATAAAAGAGGTATGATCTCTGATAGAGGGAATGACTGTAGAAGGTTCTCACCATTTATCCCATGAATGTTTCTCTTCCATTGTTAGGTGGCCTTATTGCTGTATGGCCAGGCTTATGTTCATTTGGTTTGTCTCATAGCAGATAAGAACGAAAGAAAAGCTGTACATGGAAGGAGGTCATCAGGCTGGCCCATCCAGCTTGTTTAGTAATTTAGTGGCTAAAGGAACATAAAACTCCATCTAGCCATTCCCTGAAGAAGTCCAGGATTTAGACATCTTCCTTGGCTGAAATGGAGTGGTTAAAAATCACAAAAAAGTTCCATACCTTGGTTCCATTGTAGTTTTGTCTTCTTTTTTATTCAGTGTAGCGCTATATGATTTTGGTTAATTAGCCATTGATTAATATGCTTGACTGAAATTATATAAAGCATCAGAACTCTAGTTTTTCAAGTCTCATTGGACTAGAGGATAGGTATAGCTCAGAGCTGCCTCCAGTAATGGATTTGTTAGTGTCACAACAACATTTTATCCTCTGGGAACTGCTAGGAATCTCATTTCCTCCCGAAGGCCTGTGTGAGAGTCTGTGCTGTTATACAGCAGGTGCACATAGCCTAAAGTAATGATCTTCGAGAATGCACAGAGCTGCTGGCGAATCCCAGCTACAGGACCATCCTCTACAACTGAAACAGTTACAGGTGTTCCAGTAGGAATCATTTACTATGTGATAACAGTTTTCTGTTCTATCGAGTACACTACCAAAATGAGGGAAAAATCTTATATAATTGCTGGGGGTTCTTGGGCAATTCATCAATTTATTTTGCTAACATAAACATATTATTCCAAAAATGGGTATGTTTTGTTGCTGTCTTGTGGATTCTGATTAACATTTCTTAGTGCAGGTATAGACAGCAGATCTTTGCTGGGGTGCAGAACAAGAGACAGATTCCATGTGTTTCTCTTTACCCTGCCTATTTTAAATATCCTCAAGGCCACCCCTGTGGTGTCACAAGGGCATAAAAAAGAATAACCAGGTTCCAAATGAAGAAAAAATGTCAAGGATGCTAATCATATCAGACTCTTAAGACTCTCCATGAGCATCTCAGTGCTCAAATGAAAAGCTGATCTTCTAAAGCTCCAATTTCTAATTGGTTTTGTCACAATCGTGTTCCTGAGTAAGCAACACCCCTCAGAGTTAGATAATGCAATCACTGTGCTTTTTAGTTTTAATCGTTTCACTTTTTGCAGAAACAAGAGAAGATGGAGAAAGTATCTAAACGTATTGCTACCATTGAAGAAGTAGAGAACAATACAAAGCTTCTGAAAGAGTTGCTGGAGAGTTACAGGAGGCAACAATTGTCAAGCAGCGACAGAGACACCATGAAGGTACTGTACATCCTGAGAGGCATGTTGTAGGAATAAGCAACATTGTAGCAGAACTGTTGAATATACACAAGAGAAATGAGGATCAAAAAAGAAATAGCAACAGAGGCTGTGGGTGTTTAATGTATGATGATCTTCAAAGGAACAAGTAAAAGTTTATTCCATGCTGAAAACAGAAGAAAAGAAAACACAACATTTTGGCTGTGGAGCCTTCTTCAGGTGTGGCACCTGACTTGTTCCTTTGCACCTTATGAATGCTGACACAGCTACCTACACACCTACAGGTACCTACACAGCTACAGCTACCTACTTGATGATCTTCATGGCTGCTAATTAATGGATTGATAATTACTGAACAGTAGCTGGGATATCTAAAGTCTCTTCTTAGTTTTTTTATAAGTTGCTCTATTCTCAGACCTGTGTGGAGGGTGTTGTCCCTCTGTGTGATCTGTTTAGAATGAAATTAGATTACAGTACCTTTGATAATATTGCCCTTAACTCCAGTTAAAAATAAGAATATTAAAGCCTTTGTAGAATTTCACAATCGCCCTTGTAACTTCACTCTGGAACATAACCTTCTGCTGTTAACGGAAACTGATAACTGATGAGCTAAGGGAGATAAGAACCAATATATGCTTACTTCAAAATGCACAGTTTAGAGTTCCTATATTAACTGAAAATGTACTAATCACAAATTACAAACAGTTCTGGAGGTTTGTTGATTAACTTTGTTTAAATTCAAATTCACCTTTATTGACAAAGCAGGTGAATTACAGTCTTGTCAAAGCAATAAAAAATTTGCCAACCATTTACAACAAAAACACATTGTAACTATTTGAGTGACTCACTTTTGTTCCTTAGGCTGACAGGAGATCATATTCTTTTATCTAACTAAGACCAGCCAGTTAAGTTTTTTTTAGAACTATGATATGCTGAAATTATAATGTAATCCACACCCACATAACATTAAGTGTAGAAATTCTTCTCTGTATTTGCTACCTGTGCCACATTAGAAAAACACAACAGTTCTTCCACCTAAGTTCACCATTTCTGTAAGACTTGATGAAAATGATAACTGAAAGCAGACTCAGCAATTACACATGCAGGCACACACTGCTCCTCAGTCTTGCTTACAGTAGTGTTTCATAAGTGATCTAAAGATTGAATTGGCTGCTGCAGATTTAAAACAGAAAAAAAAATCAATATATACAAATAAAAAAATGCTTTTTATAGTTACACTTCTAAAAGAAAACAGGAGGTTTTACAAAAACTACATGTTATGTTACAAAAGGTCAATATAAAAGAAATGTCTCCAGTCATGTAGTGACAAGGCCAGAGCCCAAAGATCTAAATGCTTTCCAAATTTGAAAGTTTCACTGTAAAAGAAGATAAAGCATCTGAATCTGCTTTGTTCCAGGACCTGTATGAGAAATGTGAAAAACTGAGACCCACCCTCTTTCGTCTGGCCAGCGATACTGTTGATAATGATGAAGCATTAGGTACAGATGTCAGGCAAAAGTTGGATTTTTTACTTGTAACTAATTATTCCATATTTGCATATAACTCTTCAGATTTGGGTCTGTCAAGTATTAATAGAATGACAAATGTAATAACTAACCTAATCAGACCCAACTTAACCCTAAACCAAGAGTTTTTGCAGAAGGTAACTCATTCCATCTATAATAATGTGTTATATGTTAATTGATGGATTATTATCCAATAACAGAGTGTAAGCATGCGATCTCTGAACTAAAGGGTCTTAATAAGTTTTTTGAGAATTATGATCACTGCGTAGAGTGAAGCCCAAACAGCAGATTATTTACAAGTTCTTCTAATTTTAAGATGCCTAAAATACAACTCAATTTTCATTACAAAGTAAAATTATTTTTTAAGTTTGCTATGCATTAGACAATTGCAATTAACATTAAAGGACAAATTCTGCTTTTGAATGATGTATAGATAATTATGGACTTGGCTGTTTTGGCCTAAAATGTAGTTAATTTTTTTTCCAGTTAGGTCTACATTCTTCACTGTATTTACACTTTTACAGTAGTTGCTATGGAGGAGATAAATAAATTGAATTCTAGGAAAACAAGAGAGTAAGAGTGTACCAAGCCTCCACGACAGTTTTATTTTCATTTTATTTGGTGCATATTACCTATGGGAAAATAGTGGGTAAAACTTTACAAGATGTTAGGTATTCAAAGCATTTACTACTTATTTTGTTTTATTTAGAATTTCTTTTTTCCTCTTTCCCAGCTGAGATTCTTCAAGCCAACGATAAACTGACCTTGGTGGTAAATTCATACCAAGAGCTAGTGGAAAGAAAAGAACTAAATGGAAACAGCTTGAGTGAGCACTCCAGAGTTAAAGGTACAGTATGCATTTTTCTTCAGAATGTATGGGGGAAAAAAGAGTTAGTTTGTGTTAAAAGAAATTGAAATGGATTTCACCAAATCCTGAACCGATGTTCAACTGAAATTGCTCCATCTTGCTGAAGTAAATCAATCATATACATATCTAATGTCTCAAATAGAAATCAACTTAAAATACGCTGCACTGAATGAGGTTAAAATAATCCAAAGTGTCTTTTGCAACCTTACAGTCCTCTTCTTTAATCACATGAATCATTGACTGACAACAATGTTGTACAGATGTTGCCGGAGCAAATTTATGAAGCAGTGTGTGTCAATTTTTTTACATTCTTATACCAGATATTTTTCAGTGTCGATTCCCTGCATGGCCTGGACATAATGAGGACTTCTCTGACACTCACACTTACAGTATCACAGCCATTAGCCATAGTGTACATGCTACAATCTCCACAATAGCAGGAGTAATTGTGCTAATTGGAGGAGTGGTACATCTCTCTCTGGCAAGAGCACACGGTCACAGCACTAAAGTCCCAGTGACCCAGGAACTGGAAACACGGACCTAAGAAGGACCTAGAAAAAGGATGCCTTTGTTGGCCACAGTCCATCCATTCAAACAATTCGGGGTATGCCAGTAGCTATATCACCTTGCAATTAACAGCAGGCGACCCACTGAAGCTTAGTAGGTCAAAGCCTGGCCTGTAAGTGGATGGGGGTATTATTGTTATCATCATCATCAGCCAGTGCACTACCTCTTAGGAATCCTGGTCACAGCTAGTGACATGGACCAGAAAGAACTGAGGATATCTGGACCATGGGACATGCTGTCCATACGAGTTTATTGCAGCATTATTGACTGGGCCACTTGTGAGCTCCGGTTCAGACTGGTTTCAAACCAGAGTGGATCTCTACGACAAGGATTCCTCCATAATTCTGTTCCTTTCTACTTCTTGTGGCATGTGCAGATCCTCAGGGCCCCAAAGAGATGAAAAGTTATCACCTTATAGACTTCAATGAGCTAAACTGTCTGGAGACTGGCTCCACTCCACACAAAGGCTCTTGGCAGGAAGAGAGCAGCTCTTTGTCACTTCTGGATGAAGAATTTATGTTATTAGGTTGGTGTTTTATTTGGGTATTTTTGTTATGTCATCAGTACATGTAGAATAAGTTTAAATGATTGTGACTTGCACTTCAGTATGCCTTAGGTTGGATACTAAGCTACTTTTAGTCTGAAGGAACTTTACCTAGTTTTCCAGTAGTTAATATTATTTTGTGATGCTAAATTTAGTCAGGCACATTCTCCCACAGACGTCTTGAAAGGAGAGTACATTGTTAGTGTATGCTAACATCTGCCTGTCCTGTTTAGTTAAGCAAGTGATATGGTATTTACAGGTTTATTATTGCTGTAGATGTTCTAATGTTGCTATGCATCCTATATCCTGCTATTTGTAGGGCTGAATGATCCACCAGTACCACAGACTTCACAACAGATTCATACAACGAACAGCACGGAGTTAGCTAAGGTAGGGTCTTCATTTTATCTATTAAAAAATATGTTTTTGTAAATGTATTTGATATCAGTTGGTTTGTATAGTTTTGCAACTTTATGATCTATTCCAACAACCTGAGCAGTACACAAGATTCGGGTCATTCAGCAGTGTAAAAACCTTTCAAGAATGAGCAGAATAAGCTCAAATAGATAGATAGATCAGACTTTATTAATCCCGTAGGGAAATTGATGTGTTACAGCAGTCCAGCCCAAGACAAGCAAAAACAGACATCAGAATAGTTATAAAACAAAAGACAACAAAATTAATAAAAATAAATAAAAAATAAATAAATACATAGGTGTGTGCAAAATGTGATGATCATAGTCACTATAAAAGCAATAAAATATGTGCAAAATGTGCATAGGTTTATACAGACTGATTGTCCAAAAAGTATATAAATAAAGTATATAAAGTATATAAATAGCTACTAGTAACCTAGCAAGCACAAATGGCTCAATGTTCTCCCTTTCATTCATCATCTTTTTTGTCCTTTTTTGTCCGGTGTGGTATCTAGGTTTTATTTAAGAGGTCCATTTTCTTTTTTTCATGGTCTTTTCCAGCCTTTAAAGGAAGATGCTTTCAGCTTCCAGGAACAGTGTGGTAGGTTCTATGACAAGGTGGAGAAGAGGAAACCAGCCAGCATGTTGACTGCAAGAGGCTGCAATGTAGACAGTGCACCCAGGGGACAGGGAGACCACAGAACCAAATCTTTGACTTCAGAAGCCCAACACAGCAACTGGTAAGAGAATGAGATGCAAGCCAACGTCTCTCAGCTGGTTAAATGAAATCTAAGAAAATAACTTTAACTTACATGCATATGTAAGATATTTTAAAGTATTTTTTATTTGATCAGTACCTTCATACAATACAAATGGACAGAAAGGGAAAGATGTGTCATTAAATCTCACAGAATCAGAATGTCCCACTGAAAAATGAATATACAGTTTGATTATTGTAACCCTTATTTTGCATAGAAAAATGCGAGTTATTACTTTCTGTATCAAATCCTGTCATGTTTAGCAGTTTACTAAAACAGTTCCCTTCTATGAAAGGTCAGTTCTCCACCCCAGGATTCCTGAGAATCAGCCCATTGTGAACTCAGGATCACATCCCTGTCCTGGAGTCCAGCTTCAGGATATGAGCTTTTCAGACATCTTTATCTCATTAGATTCTATAACGCCAAGTAAGTCTACCGTACTTACTGTATGTTGTGACTATTATTTGAAAGAATTTAAAAATATGGTAGTTAATCTTAAATAGTTTTCATTTTTGTTTTTCTGAGCCCACTTCTTCGTCATTGTCTTCTAGGTTTTGTTCCAGTTGTGGTCTTAATTAAAATTAGGTTTTAATTAATAATCAATGGAATTTCTCTGTTTAAATACTTTTCTGCTCTTAATGTGGAGATGCTGCAACATTTTCTAAATAACTTGAGCTCTCCAGCTATTTAAGAGATGTAAACAGTATTAAAAAGTTATTTTGAACTTTTTGTGAAAGATGTAGTGTGCTACATAAGTGAAAAATATAAAATTTATAAATAAGCGTCAATCCATTATCTGTGCCATGAAGTTTGCATTTTAAATTGGATTTAAGCACTCAAGGTCATATCAGTTTAGGATGCAGTGACAGTATCAGATTTGATTCTGCATTTTAAAATATTGTTGGGACTTGTGTTGCACAGGTAATATTCCACCACTTACTGCCTACGATAAGAATGGATTGCGAGTGATGCTTCACTTTGCCAAAGACGCGCCAGTTGGACGACCAGATATTGTTCTCATTGTGATCTCCATGCTGAGCACTTCCCCTTATCCCGTGAAAGATATTGTATTTCAAGCTGCTGTACCAAAGGTGAGAAAATAGCCTTTCAAGACCAAGATCAGTACAGCTTAAATAAAACATATACTTTAAATTAATTTAAAAAAAGATGAGCCAGAAATATGTTTAAATCTTTTAGGCTCTGTCTGGGGCATTTCTTTAGAGAAATGAAAGAAGTTCACGTTTTAAAATGAGGTGACAGTCAGGTTTGCATTTCAAAATGTGCCACAAGGAGTTTATACTGATAGGAGTTCATGTACTTAATGCAGTCCTCCATGGCAGAGGCTTTTGATATAGCCAGGCGTGCCCTAAACCAGATTTTTCAACATTGCACTCCTCCAGCTCACTAATTAGCAGTACCTACAATAAATACATTATGAAATTATTAACTAGTATTAATTATGAAAGTATTCTTTTAAATAGCAGGTACATAAATAAGCATATTAGTTGAGCAGATTGGAAATATAACTAGTTGGCTAGACTTGCCTTCAGGTTTTCTTTCAGGATTTTTCTTTATCCATCCAATACAGGGTCGTGAGGGAACCAGAGCCAGTCCCAGTATGCAGTCTTTCTTTACTTTCCACAAAATTAAAAGGGCCTTTAAATGAAGAATATATGTTCTATAAAATCTGCAGTGCAGTAGTTCAGTTTATTTAATAGAAAATTTGCTCATGATATTGGACGCCAAATGATGATACAGTTTGCACTTTGGTTTGGTCATCCTGGTCTTTAAAAGCACCCTCATGTCTTTCAGACAATGAGAGTTAAGTTGCAATCGGCAACAGGATCTGAGCTTCCAGCCTATAACCCCATTCTGCCCCCAGCTGTGATCTCCCAGGTCATGCTACTGTCCAACCCACAGAGAGTGAGTATCAACTATGCACACATCCTTTACTTATTTCTCTGCTTTACAAGAGTAGGCTTTCCTTTGGAAGCTTATGTAGATCAGGTGTGATTCTTAACCTATATGATCTTTAAATGTAGCAATATTTTTAGATGAGTTCAAAGGACATACTGTAAAAAGAAATCCTTTAATTATTATTAGAACATCAATATGTTGGAAAGTTTACAGACAAAAAGAGGCCTTTTTGTGATTTTGGTTGTTAGTTTTGCAATATCACTACTATTATTTATTTGGCTGACACCTTTATTCAAAGAGTTTATTACAAGAGCAAAATAGAATTCATATTATTGTGGAATTTGTCAAAGGCAAGATTTAGATTCGATCATGCCAGAATTGCCATAATGAGCCCCCTTACCAACCTGCTGTCTTGAATAGTCTTCGTTATTCAGCATGGATTCCTGTTCCTTTAACTAGAGCCTTATTTCAATGATTCTGCTCTTACAGCAGAAATCCAGTGCAAAACAAAGATGCAGAGTAAGCTACACCAAATTGGACATCAGAAAATATTAGATAATTACAGTATGCAGTAATTGTGTTCCCCAAACATGTTTTTAATGCCACACTGTGTCTTCCCAGTATAGTTATTAAGGATGCCAAATGAATGTTTCCATTAGGACAAACTCTCAGCTTTGAACTTTAACACATACAGAGTTAAACGGTTTTCCAGCAAATCAGTAGGTAACAATATTCTGTATTCAGTTTATATAGTTTGTTTGACTTGTGTTTAGCACCAGATTTCCCTTTTAAAGGATTTGTAATGTTGATAAACATAGAATGAGACACTCTATTTTATCAAGTAAGGAAAAGCAGAAAATGCTTTTCTGGGTGCAGATATGAGCTGAAGATCCCAATCAAAATGAGCCTGCAGGTGAAACACTGAAAAACTCCTCCAGAACAGTCCTCTCTCCCCTTCTGAAAGCATATAAATTGATTAACTATTCAGGGGTGGTTTAAAACAGTAGTTAACAATATCAAAACAATTTTGATATTATTTTAACATAACAACTAAACCAATAGGGAGCCAATTAAAAGTTAATTATGTAAATCTAGTCTATATATTTTCGTGTGCATATTAAATAAGCAATGTATTTCTACAGGCTGTCAGATTGAAGTTAAACAGTATTCTCAGGATTTATAGTCAATACATTTTGATGTATTAAAGGATATTAAATGGGAAAGTCAGAAAAAATGTAATGTCATTATCTGAATTTGAATGCTGGTGCTGGTGAAGCACAGATATAAGTTTTGAATCATTCCATGTATCTTGTAATATGTTTAGCAAACATTTAACACATATTATAATTTAAGAATCAGCTTTTTATATGCACTTGCATGTGTCTTTGTGAAAGTTGTGACTGTTGCAATGATGTCACTCTCCCAGGATCCCAAGAGCCTTCAGACCTCCTGCATCAGAGGACTGACTTTTTGATATCTCTATTGCTTGTCTGGGCAATGGCATGTCCTTAAAATGCATTGAATCCATACCAGGATTCTGGTCATACACACAGAACGTATATATGTGCTGAAATACTTTGAGAATACAGTGCCAGGATGAACATTGAACATTGAACAGGATAAACAGAAGTATATTCTTGAAGGTTTTTACTGTGACTTAATTTAGTCATTTTAAATCAAGTTTTAGATAAGAAAATTATGTCATGTCTTACGTTTTGCAAGGTTAACCTCATGTAGCCCTTGCACTGTGGTTATTTAGCTATAATAAATACAGGTTACATTATAATCATTTAACATTTGGGTTTTGCCTTTAAATTCACTTTTTCCTAGTGAATTTTGATTTTTCCTCAGTGCAGCTACAGCTGTGGGTAATGTCTTAGACCTTACATTTTGTAAATAGAAGGTTTCTTGTCTCTGCTACCTTGTACACTTGTTCACAGTAGCTCTGTACCAGTCATCACAGAGCTCAATCAAACCTGTCAACCACATCTGTTACTGTTGTTGTGTTCTCCAGTCAAAACGTTAATGGCCTTTTTTCCCTACAGGGTAAAGTGCGATTACGGTACAAGCTCAACTTTACTCATGGCACCCAGAAGATGAGTGAGCTGGGGGAGGTAGAGAACTTTCCTGACTTGAGCTCCTGGACAGGCATGTGAAAGAGGCTTATTAAATTGGATTCGGACTGCTCAGAAGGGGGAAATTCTTACCATGTGCAAGTGTGACACTCAGTGAGCAGAGACAGTTTTGCAACGTGTGCAGTGAGGTCTGTGTTTAGTGCTTACAGAGGTAACAAGTGGAAGAGAAACTTGGAAAAGCAATGTACAGTATTTATGTCTATGGTGTGATACAGCAAACGGAGAACTGCAGGACACTTTTCAATTCATGACTGCTGTTTATTCTTTGGCTACAAAGTACAGGCAGTTGTGAAAATCCATTCTCTTGTCTCACTTCAGCTGAAGCAGCTGTTTTTCTATTGATACATCCCTTGACAGTAGCTTCTGATGTCTTTATTTATGCTTATGAAGTGTCTTTAATCAAATTGAATAAGAATTGCTGTGCCCACACCTGAGAACAATGAAAGATTTGTGTTATCGCAGAAGATCAGGGCTTGATTAGGCAAGTACAATTTGTCTGAAAAAGTTCTGTATTGATATACAAACTAATGCTACAGTGATTTGATTAATACAGTGGTGGAAATGTAATATTAATGATCAAACTGCAAGTAATCATGTTCTGTTTTCTATCAATACTCACAGCATACAAAACATCATTATATGCAAGAACACAGCATATGCTGCCTGTATCTCTGCCGTACAATCATGGACATTATGTTAGCATTAAAAGGAAGGATAGCATTTTAAGTGCAATAAAAGGATAATACGGATAATACAGACATTAAATGAAATGTTTGTAGAATGAGCAGGATTGCAGGAGGAGCTATGCTGCCTGCATAGAATCTGTCTGAAACAGCTGGACCATCACACACTGATTAGATGTTTGTATTCTCTCATATTTAAAGTAACATTATGATTTATGAATTCATCATAAGTATTTTAAGAAAGAAATGTTGAGAATTATGTTGTTTCACTGCTGCACTGAGCTGTATACTTTCCAGCTTCTTTAACCTTACATCACCTCAAAGCATATTGTACTCTGCATTTTACCTGTGCTTCTCTTCCCAGGTTCCCTTTTTTATTATCATTTTGATAACATCAGCTGGTTACACTGCTTTTCTCTCTGATGTAGGCTCAGTGCAAATCCCATGAAATTAAGAAAAAAAGTTTTTTTAGGATGTCTGCTTGACAAAATGTGCGTGCGTGGTTGTTCTTAATTAAACATAGTTATCAAGTAAGCCTCTGGTCTGTCTTTTCTGTGTTTGATATCTGGTGTCTTTTATGCAGGTCTTATGGCTATAAGGTACAGTATGGAATAGTAAACACAGTGCTGGTTTAACAACATAACAGCAACATCACTTTATTAGCCCTATACAATTTCTTGCATTAGGAGATTGTCTTTCTGCATACCCAAGCTTGCTCTCCATGAGACACAGACACACAGACAGAGAGAGAGAAGCTTGGGGTCAGAGCACAGGGTCAGCCATTGTACAGTGCCCCTGGAGCAGTTTGGGTTAAGGGCTTTGCTCAGGGGCCCAACGGAGTAGGATTCCTATGCTGGCTGCAGGATTTGAACCAGCACCCTATCAGCCACAGGCACAGATCCTTAGCCACAGAGCCACCGCTCTGCCCAATTTAATATGTTATGACTCATACGTACTGTTGTATGTTATGAATAGGTCAATTTTTCAATGATATACCACCAGAAAAATAAAATTACTGATAACTGTGCTACCTGTTTTGCGATTTCATAATATTTCATTTTAAATAATCAAATGAATATTTTTATGAATTTATAAATCTTATATTTATAATCATTACCACAACACAATACTCCATACTTATGTACATATACAGGAGTATATACAGGAGTCCCAGATGGTGCCTAAAGCAACTGATTTCCTGTATCTGAAACGTTTCGCTACTCTCACTATTTTTTGTCATATGCACACTTGACAAGTATCATGTTTTCTTTATAAAACAATCTAATTGTTATTCCTTCTGTGCAGACATCAAATGGAGATGATAGCATAATTCTTTGAACATTTGTTTGGAGTTGTTCTAATTGACCTTTGCTGGTGTATGCTAAAAGAAATTCCTTTGGGTGAATAACTTTTTTTCAGTTTTTAAAGATACATTTATGTAAGAAATAAGTCTTAACAAGTTTAAAAAACATATTTCAACAATGACCAAAATGTTTGAAGTTAATATTCAAAAAGCAGTTACAGCATATTAACTAAATTTGCAATTATTAGTTCTGCAGCCACATACGGTACTAATTTCATCTTTCCAAAATGCCAGGCTGCAACTTGATTCAAGGTTTTTGTTTTTCTGGTGTTTTGAAGGCATTGGACACTGAAGTACAGCCCAGAGCCTTAACTAGAATATACATATTTCCCAGCAGGGGGTAGTTCTTCCACATACTATTAGTTTTCCTTTATGTACCTTCTGTATCCATCTACTATGACCATTCTTTAAAGCTCTTTTAGGGTCTTAAACAGTGGTTTCATCAGGTACTACTAAAATTAATGTGGCAAAAGTCAGTTCATGAGATTTATATAAGATTTTTGAATCAACTAACAACTTAAAAAACATCTGAGCTAAATGGGACAAATGACCTCCTCTTGTTAGTGTTCATAAAGGGTGAATATTATGTGCTCTTCTTGTAAGGGCTCTCAGACAGCTCAGCTATTCAAGAAATGGACCCTATGTGTGTTCCAACTGTCACAAACAAAATGAGGAAAATAAGGTGCAATCCACACCCTTGTAACAAGCCAAAGTCCAGAACCAGGAAGATCCAGAAAGATAATAAAACACAACCCAGAAACAATGTTGAGAAACAGGCCAAATCCCAAAACCAGGTTAGTAATCCAGGAAGAAAAACAAAACACCAGAAGCACAGAACAACAAACGGGGAAAAAAATATGCAAAAAGGAAACAATTCCAAAGAACAAAAGTAAGAAATAGGGTAACTAGGAAAGGAATCAAGACAAGAGGGAAAATACTATAACTAGGAAAAACTAAAAAAAAGACAAGATTTTTTTTTTTGAGTTCACTCACTCAATATGAAGTAAACAATATTAAACACATCATGGTCAGAGAGCAGGGTTTAAATACTGTAAGCCTGAGGAGGGGAGGTATGGTGAGCTAGGGACACTAGGCTTAGGGACTGGTTACAGACATCTGCTTGGCCTGTACCTCTGCTGCACAGCTGGAGTAGGTGCTAGAGGTTAGGGTGCCCTCTGGTGGTGAGATGGTGGAACCGTAACACTTCTATCAAAATCATCAACAAATCATATATCTGAATTAAGAATTATGATATTTGGCAAAGTGATAATTCCTTACACTTATATAGCACTGGACACCACACTCAAAGGGCTTTACAGGAAATGAAGACTCCCCTCCTCCACAACAAATGTGCAGCACCCATCTCAATGATGTGACGGCAGCCATAGTGCACCAGTATACTCACCACACAACAGCTATCAGTGGGGAGGAGAACAGAGTGATGAAGCCAATTCAGAGGTGGGGATTATTAGGAGGTCATGATTGGTAAAGGCCAATGGGAAATTTTGGCGAGGATGCCGGGGTAACACCCGTACACTTTTCAAGAAACGCCCTGGAATTTTTAATGACCACAGAGAGTCAGGGCCTCGGTTTTACATCTCATCCGAAGGATAGCATCTTTTTACAGTATAGTGTCCCCATCACTATGCTGGGGGCATTGGAACCCACAAAGACCACAGGATGAGCGCCCACTACTGGCCCCACTAACACCACCATCCAGGTACTGGCCAGGCTCACACCTTTTTAATTAATATCTAGAGCCACAGCAATGATGTAGTATCTTCCACTAGTTGCCTGTCATGGCTCAAATACATTTAAAGAATAAATACTCGTGCTTCAGTTGAAACGCTCCTCTACTGTAATAGTGGTTATTTTAAATGCTTGCACCATTAAAAATGGTCTTGTACTCACTCAGATATTTTATCTCCTTATTTTAAAATTTGAACAATTATATTACACATAAAATTGTTTTCAAAGTATTTCATACTGTTTTTATAATAATAGTCAAGGTGTAACACCTTGAGATAAGGCTGATTTTTAAAAAATCAGGAAAAGGTCATGTTATGTCCTCAAAATGGCTCAGTCTAGGAGCGAATGGGGACTAACATATCAGCCAGGGTTTAATGTACATAAATACACACAACTACAGATGCAGCCATTCAAAACGAGCGGGGTATGCTGCGTCCTACAGCGTTTTACCAAATGCAAATTAGATGTTTAAAATTAAATGTTAATAGTATCCAGAATCACCTTGTGAAACCAACAGGTGGAGGTGGACTTTGGACATGCTGTATACTAATGTCAAGAATGCCTACAGCTCCACATCACTTTCCCCCCTTGGCAGATCTGACCACAACCTTATTCACCTCCTACCTCTGTACAAGCCTCTTGTACTACAGCAACCAGTGACCACCAGGACAGTGAACAGGTTGTTAGCAGTACTGGGGCTCCACAGGGGACTGTCCTTGCTCCATTCCTGTTCACCTTTTACACCTCTGACTTCAGGTACAACTCTGAGGCATGTAATCTGCAGAAGTTTTTGGATGACTCTGCAATTGTGGGCTGTATTAGAGAGGGGAGGGAGGAGGAATATAGGAGCTTGATTACCAACTTTGTGGAGTGGTGTCATCTTAACCATCTCCAGCTTAACACCAGCAAGACCCAAGAAATGATCTTGGACTTCCGAAGGAATAAGTCTCTGGTGAACCCTGTTTCCATCCATGGTGAGGACATAGAGGGGGTACAGTCCTACAAGTACTAGGGGTACACCTGGATGATAAGATGGAGTGGTCCTGTACAAGAAAGGTCAGAGCCAACTCTATTTTCTTAGGAGGCTTAGGTCCTTTGGTGTGTGTGGAACACTGCTACACATTTTTTATGAATCAGTGGTGGCGGCAGACATCTTCTACGCTGTTGTGTGCTGGGGCAGCAGCATCATGACAAAAGATGCAAATAGGCTCAATAAACTTATCAAGAAGGCTGGCTCTGTGTTGGGGATGAACCTTGACCCCCTGGAGGTGGTGGCTGAGAGGAGAATGCTGACCAAGCTCACAGCCATCATAACAACGCCTCTCATCCGCTTCATGGGACTGTTACTGGGCAGCGGAGCACTTTTAGCAGCAGACTGCTCCAGCTACGGTGTTCAAGGGAACGTTTCCGCAGGTCTTTCCTCCCAGTGGCTGTAAGGGTGTATAACGCTGCCCTATTTTGCACATAATTTTATTGTTTCTACAGTGACTATGGTCATCACATTTTGCACACACCTATGTATTTATTATTTAGGTATTTTATGTTTATTTTGTTGTCTTTTGTTTTTATAACTATTCTGATGTCTGTTTTTGCTTGTCTTGGGCTGGACTGCTGTAACACATCAATTTCCCTACTGGATTAATAAAGTCTTATCTATCTATCTAATAAAGCTTAACCTCTCGTACAGCATTTGAGCTGTTATCAGAAAACACAGTTTCAAATCCCGATCACTGCTGAGGGACAATCTTTATTCAATTAAGAATTTAAGTTGCATGCTCCTTAGACTTTTAAATTTAAACTGTGTATTACTGCATGTTAATCATTATACATTAAAAAGTTGGTATATTTTATGAAAGCAAGATTGCTCAGTTGGATAAAAGTACACAACCTACCACCTTTATCATACATATTTTAATTATGCAGAAATATTTTATGCATCAAAATCTTTACCTAAGATATTACTAATAGTATTAATAATGAATGACCTTGGACAAGATGTAAACTCAAGGTATTACCCTAGTTCACATTCTTTGTAAATGAAAATACTTTATTTTTTCATTGACAAAAAGTAACACCACAGCATTTTGTTGATCCGATCACATATTCGTTTCCAATCATACAAAGTAAGTTTTGAGAATCTCTGATTCACCATGCCTTTCACATGCTCATAAATGATATTAATTTAGGAATATATACATATTATATAAAATGTATATTGCTGGTATTGGTAGTTTAAACAAAAAATACACACCAGTATTCCATTTCTCCCTAAACATTTTAAGCATCGAAGTCTTACATGTGGTTATTTCAGAAACGTTTTTACGTGCTCCTTCTGACCATATTGATGTCAATACCGGATGTCACAAATCGCATATTTAGGAGCACCTCTCACTGCCAACATCCACACACTAATTAATCAATTGTCATTCCTCCTCACGCCCTTCCCTATCTATACCCTCTCACTCCATTCAGTCCCCTCTCACTATTGAGAATTACCCTTGGCTTTCTCTGGTGCGTGCTATAACTCTCGACCTGACTTTTGGCTACCCGACCTAGTTTCTTCCTACTTTGACTTCACCTCATTTCTCGTCTTGGATTTGGATTCACTTGACCTGACTCTTTTGGCTACCTGACTTAGTTCTCTTGTTTCAACTTTTGCCTTTTGGAATTTAGATGCTAATTGGTTTCAATCACCTTGAGTCTCAGTGCCGAATAGGGTCCAACCTGGTGCTCCTAACGCCATCTGCGACAGATTGTCTGTTTCCAAAGAATACAGAAATTTTGAAGACTGGTAGGGAAATATTTTTACCTAATGGAAAATCAGCTTGTGTATGTGAGCATGAATTCACTTTTTATGTTACTGATTTTCAAAAGAATCCCCTTAATGGGAGAAAGTGTTGCACAAATATACCAATGAACAAAACTTCCAATGTTGGGGTTTTACCTTGTTACCTGCAGAATGTAGAATCAATGTGAAATATCTTCAGATTCAGAAGATGCATCCAGTAATTTTGTAACTTGGTGTGACAAACCTGCAGAAAAGAGACCCACCTGATCAGGAGCACCTTTCTTGTGAGACATGGACAACTGACTGTCCACACACATTGACAGATGAAAGGAGGGATCCAGTAGAACAGATAAGATCTTCTTAGTGCACTTCTCACTGTACTGATTGTATTGTATGTATTGTATTATTATTATTGTATCATTCATTACACTGTTGCTGTGTTGTCTGTGTTAAGCCGCAATTTCCCTCATGGGATCAATAAAGTATCTATATATCAAAACCCCCATACTTCAAAATCAAGTGAGAATTGGTTGCGAGAAGAAAATTATTCTGTGTTTTCTTGTGAAAGTCCCAATATAACATACTGATTTATTGCCTAAAAATTTTCCTGATCAGTGCTTAATGACAGCAATGTGATCAAGTTTTTGATGAAACATGATTTATCTGATACCATTCCTTTAGCATCAAGCTCTCCCTCATGTCTCACTGAACACAACCTTATGATACAATGTGGGAATGCAATGGATGACCTGATGGAAGCTTTTGAAAACCATCCACACGTCATAAATAATGGGATCCTGAGGCAAACAATCGGCGTGGAGTCTCACAAGACAAGACACATTGCAGAGGTCTAGTAGGAGTTTTATAGCAGATGCACACTTCGGAAAACCCACAAGCCGCCTTGTCTGCGAGCTCTGTGAAGTTGGCCCTCTTACAAACAGCACAAACGATTAAAACCACCTCATTCGTTAGTGCTACGTGTGTGCTGGTTTTTGCTGTTGAAAGTAGCATTTGTACTGTGTTCGTTCCTGAGATACAGTATAACGCCTTGTTTTTCGGGAGGTCACGTGACCATGCACGGTGACTTTGACCTCCAGTGACCCCGTCTGGTGAGTTCAAGCGCTCTGTTACTGGTGCGAGAGTAACAATTATGCAATTTTGTTCCTCTGTTTGCCCAGATTGGGGGCGGTGGTTGATTTTGCTTTTAATACCAGTATCTTCTGTGCATTTGTGTAAACAGGAAAATTAAAATTACCAATAATATCATACCCTAATCAGAAGAGTTGCGGATGTAGCCTTAAAAGGCGAACCTTAGCAAGCAACTGCATACTGCTTACAAAGAGGCTTTAACTAACACGTCTCAATATTTCTTAGCTGTGTCCTTTATTAAAAATCTGAAGAAGTAATCGGTTTCTCATTGTGTCGTTTTTAAATATGTAAATCAAGGGCCGCTTAAAGATTCAAACCGTCTTTCGAGCTACATATTTTAAAAAAAGTTAGGATTAGCAATTTCCTGTATCACAAGCCCATTGTTTTAATATATTCCTTATGCAAAAAATAATAATAAATGTGAAACAGAACCAGGATTTTTTTAAAGGGGGCACTATGCACTAAGTTGACCTAGGTAGTTCATAATGCAACTGCAAAACATTGGAAACTCTACTGTTTCTGACATGCAGTTAACCAACACAGGTGGATGTTTTGCATTTCAATATAGCTCCTCCCTTTTCAGAGTATAACGTAAATACAGAAAGACCACCAGCTCTTTCATATGTGATCTTTGATAAGTTGACCCTAGCGTCAGAGTTGAACTGATTTCTGATATATTTTCTATATAGAAAAAGACCACTTTGAAAACTTCATTTGTCGAGAACATTTTAAAACTATAGATCACAATTGCAAATCGCGAGAAGAAGATTGCACCGAAACAAATTGCACCTGTTGTTTTCATCACATCGAGTTATTAAAAGTACCAAGTGGGTTGGTACATTTAAACTTTCTTGTAGACAGTCACGTGCTCACCCGAAAGAACAAGGGGCTATATCTTGGTAATGAAAGCAGCATAAACGATAGTTTCAACAGCACAAACCTGCACAGACGTAACACTAACAGATGCAGTGGGTTTCAGTAATTGTGCTGTTTGCTGAGGGGGTGAGATCCCGGAGCCGGACAAGCAAACACGTCCTGGGTAGTTTTGCACATTGCAAAAGACACGATTTCAGCTGGGAGAAATATGATGACTTAACAAAGGCACTCAATCTGTGTCTTCAGAGGTCAGGGTCTACCCCACACTATATTCTACACCAAGGATTGTACAGGAATACATGTAACGCTTCAGGGTTCAGGTGGGCACCCTCACCTGCTGCCTACACAGGTCGGCCCCCCACCGTCGGGGACACGAACCCGGGCCTCCGGTGTCACTCAACAGGGACCCAGCCTGGTGAGCTAAAGAGAGATCTCCCCCCAGCCCAGCGGCTGTGGTCCTGCTATTACAGGGAAGGGCAGTGACGTCACCGCTCTGGTAAGCCGGCTTTCACACTCAATGGTGGCCGTGAGCGTTACATACACAAATAAAAGGACTGTGACATAATCGTGTTATGTTTGCATGTAAGACCACTGTAAATAAGAAGACATGGATGTAGCGCCCTCGTCCGGTGGTGAGGAGGAAGCGCACCTAGGCACTCATGGTACCGCGAAGCAGGCTGGGAGTTGTAGCCAGGGGGGAGTCTGAGGGTCAGCACGATGACCAGCAGCTGACCCTGCGTATGTAAATAGTGTTATATTAGTTTTAGTGTCCTGTGTAGCTTTGAAAGTGTATAGTCTGTTGTTAACAAGTTACCACCCTAACAGTGTGTACGTATCTCCTGTGTTTGGTTTTTGTGCGGTTTTGATAGGAGAATAAAAGCAGTTGCTTGTTTTGCTAGCTCGTCTCTACTTGTCCTTTGTGCTGTGAGAACTTGAAAACGCTACATGGATAATGACTGACTTTTAAGACCTTAGATGAGTCCGGTTATTTTAAATAAAATAAAAATTGAAAAAGAAATTCCACGGTCTGCATGTGTGAGACAGTAAAGTTCCCAATGTTTTGCAGTTGAGTTATGAGCTACCTGGGTCAAGCGATTACTTCTTCAGATTTTTAAGTACACAGCTACTAAATAGTGAGATGTGCTTGTTCAAGCCTCTTTGTAAGAACATGCTGCTGCTTGCTAAGGTTTGCCTTTTAAGGTTACATCCGCAACTCTTCTGATTAGTGTATGATATTAGTGACAATTTTAAATTTTCCTGTTCACACAAACGCACAGAAGATACTGGTGTTAAAAGCAAAATCAACCGCTGCTACCCACCGGGGCAAACAGAGAAACAAAACTGCAGAATTGTTATTCTTGCACCAGTAACAGAGCGCTTGAACTTGAGACATTGTAGGGGGGCTGAGTGATGTCACGACCCCGAAAAAACAAGGCGCTATATCTCGGAAATGAAAGCGGCACAAACTGGCACAAACGTAGCAGTAAAGAATGAGGTGGGTTTAATCGTTTGTGCTGTCTGTAGGGGGGTAACTTCAAGGAGCTTCATCGCTTCATCGGCGTCATTATTTTGGAAAGTTAAAGTGGGAAACCATGGCAAGAATTATCTTTATAAAGATTCTACACCAGATGCCAAAAAAGTAAGGAAGCTAATTTGCTTTCAAGAGTACATAAGTTCTTGCAGAGTATGAATCGCTGCTGCAAAAAAAGAGATGTGTCTGGCTACTTACTGAAGTTTGTAGAGAGACTAGATGATGTAGACTAGGCCTCTTTCTTCAGATCCTGCACAGGTGATGATATTCCGTACATGTTTATACTGTACATAGATCAGATTGAGATTACATTCTCAAAACTTGAAGGACAAGCTCAACGTCCACTATCTCAAACCTTTGGGTGCACATTGGAACTATCAAAGTCATCCAGAATTTTAAAGTGAGTTTTTAGCTGTCCTTAAGTCTGGTGTTTGGGTAATGGACATGATGTAAACTAAAAAAGAGGTACTAAATGAAAAGTCCACTGAACTCAGTCACTCTGCATATTTTAATTTTGAATAACACCATTTATTTCCATTAATGTTATAAGAGTGTATTTTGATTTTGATTTGCTGTGTTATTTTTTAAATTTGACAATGTCAGATAGTTGGGTTGTTATTCTGTTTACCATTACATCTGAATGATCTCTATCAGAATTGTTACAGTCTATTACAATTCAAGGTCACTATTTTAATTTTTGTATTTTCTTTGCACTTCTTCTTCCTTTGCAGACTTCAGCAGGTCTTCCTTCATTGGTAGGTTTGATCTTAATTGGTTTCCCATGAGCAGCTGTGCTGGGGAAGCTCCATGTTCAAGTGGTGTACTATGATACATTAGAAGGCTCTTATAGAAATCACCTCCACTTTCTTTAGATTTTTTCATGAGACGTTTAATTGTCTAAATTTATCTTTCTACATGTCCATTAGATTGAGGAAATCAAAAATTATTTTCCATGACAAGTAAAAAAAACTATATCTACTTTTTCATATGGCCTACATGGTACAGGGTGTGGTTTTAATGGCTCTGCAGCATTATAAGGTCTATATTTCAAGCATAGTGTACATCTTTCTACTTCATTAGTTATATCTTGATTAATCTTGGGCCAATACATCACCTCACGTGCCCTTTTCTTACACTTTTCAATTCCCAAATGCCCTTCATGAATTATCTGTAGCATCTGCTTCCTTAATGACATTGGTATCACAATTCTGCTACTTTTGCATATGATTCCATCCACAACAGTTCTGCCCGACAGCTCCAGTACTCAGTCACTTGTGGGTGGCAGTATGCTTGTTTTCTGGCCATCCTTGTAGGATTACTTCTTTCAGCCTTTTCATTGCTTCGTCTTCTCCTTTCTTTTTCCAGATAAGCTGTGTTTTGCTGACACTGGTATCGCTGTTACTGGCATGTGGACTGGCATGTCCACATATGGTTCTACTGCCTCTGAGATCTTCTCTTGATGTCTATATTTTTTATCTACTGCCCTTGACAGCGTGTCGGTCGTAAACATCCATCTGCCTGGAGTGTAGGGTATATAGGGTGTATCTCTGAAGTTTAATCATCATGTGTTGAATACATAGTGGCAGTCATTGAGAGGTTTTTTAAACAAAACTATCAATGGTTTGTGGTCTGTTTCAACCATCACAGCTTATCCCAACACAAATGGATGAAACCTTACACAAGTGAAAGTGATGCTCAATAATTCTTTTTCTATTTGCACATATCTTGTCTCTGCGCCAGTAAGAGATCTAGATGCATATCCTACTGGCTGCCATGTTTCTTCATGGTTTTGTAATAGTACAGCTCCTAATCCATATTGTGAGGCATCTGATGAAATCTTGATTGGCTTATGTGGATTGTAGAACATCTGGGTCAGGAAGATCTCTTGCTCAGGGTTACAACTCCATTCAGCATTTTTCTCAGTCAGTTGTCTAAGAGGTGCTAATATTTCTGATAGATTAGGAATACATTTTGCAAGAAAATTAACCAAACCCATGAATCTCTGCACATATTTCTTGCACTGTGGCCTTATTGTGGTATATTTTCAATAGCAGATACTTTTGTTTTATCAGGACGAACTCCTTCACTGCTCAGAAAAACTATGACTGTCAGTTCCTTTACTCCTATCATACATTTTCTTTAACTTCAAATTTGCTGCTCTTGTAGCATCCAGAACTTTTTTCAGCCTTTCATCATGCTCTTCTTTTGAAGATCCCCACACAATGATGTCATCTATGGATGTGTCAACTCCATCCAGATGTTCAAAAATCATATGTATTGTTTTGTGGTAGACCTCTGGGGCTGATGCTATTCCAAAAGGCAATCTCAGAAATCGATATCTGCCAAAAGGATTATTAAACGTGTACAACTTGGAACTAATTTTAGTTGCCAAAATTCAGAAGATGCATCTAATTTACTGAAATATTTTGCATTTGCAAACTGTGCCATAATTTCTTCCCTTGTTGGCAGTTTAAAATGTTCCCTCTTAATGGCTAGATTCAGGTCTCTGGGATCTAAACATATTCTTAATTTACCATTCTTCTTTTCTACAATAACCAGAGAGCTCACCTATTCAGTTGGTTCCTCAACTTTCTTGATCACATTCATGCTTTCCATTTTGTCCAGTTCCTCTTTCAGTTTGTCCTTTAGGGCGAAAGGAACCTTTTAGCAGGGGTAGATGACAGGAGTTACATTTTTGTCTATGCTTATCTTCTGCTCCCCGGGAAGACAACTGAGTCCTTTAAATAGAATACTATATTTTTGCAGCAGTGATTCATACTCTGCATTGCTCTCTACATTAATATAGTAAGCACTCTCTCAATCAAGTTCATTTTCTCACATGCAGACAAACATAAAATTGCCTGTACATCTTTTGGCACAACTACAAATGATAGTGGGTATTTTTTGTTTTTATACAGAACACTAGCCCTTTTAAAAGGTATTTCCACTCCTGAATATCCAGTGACTTACTTTTGCTTCATGTAGGTCTGGGCTGCAGTTTTCTAAATTCATTTTCAGGCATGATATTCACTTGTGCTCCTGTATCTAGTTTAAATGAAATTACTGTATTGTTCACTTGTACCAGGAGAATCCACTCTTTCTTTCGCTTCAGTCAATGTATCTACATAAAATTACTCAACTTCAGGTTCCTCTACTACAATATGCACCTGGCTTAGTTTTCCTTGCAATTTACAGCAGGGTGTAAATTGGATGTTCGTTCCACATTTCTTTACAAATTTTTCCATATGCTGGACATTCTCTAGGAGCGTGCTGTGATCCACAGCGTCCAAAAGCACGCTTTGTGCTATGTGTTTATTTCCATTTTTATTTTTCTCAGTAATTGCACACATTTTGTTATTCTCTTTTTTGTTCACCAAGTGTACAGTTTTCTCTTTTACTTGCGTTTTTATTGTTTCCGCTGCCTTGCATATTCTACAGCTTTAGTTCACGCTACTTACTGCTTTTTCCAAATCCAAATCTTGCTCTTAGCAACCTTTCCCTAAGTGCGTTATCTGGAATACCGCAGACAATCCTATCTTTTCTTAGGGATTCTCTTAACTCTCCAAATTCATGTTTTACTCCGTGTTTGTAACTCAGTAAGATATTGATCAACCATTTCACCTGGTTTATGTACACGTACAAGTGAAGAATCTGTGTCCTTCATAAGTCACATTTAGTTTCGGAATGCAGCATCTTGCAAATTTATCCAGTATAACAACATCTAACTTCACATATTCTCCGGGTTCGAACTAAAAGTTGTTATAAATTTCCAGCACTTCCTCTCCAATTATATGTAATAAAATGGATGCTTTCGTTGTATCGCTTTTTACATCCGCACCTATTGCAGATAAATATACTTTGAATCGCTGTTTAAATCGCTTCCAGTTTTCAGCAAGATTACCTGAGAACTGGAGACTGGGGGTGGCTGTAACTTCTCCATTTTCACCGGCATTTTCTTTTTTCTTTCTGTAGCCTGGCAAAGAATAACCAGCACAGGACACAAATATATTTTTGGGGTTCTTTATTTCCAGGTAAGTATGGTGTCTGACCTGTTTTGTTAGTTTGGAAAATAACAAAAAAACAAAAGAAATGACATATAATTATATTTTTGCCTACACAAAATACAGTAGTGGCTCTTCCTACCATGAGGGAAAACATAAAAAAACACATTTTAGTTTTACGGTTTCAACATTCCATCTAACCGTTACAAAATCGTATCTATACTGAACAAAAAATAAATTACATTACAGTTTAAATTTAAACAACACAACACGCAGCGCATGCAGAAATAGGCCGCTCACAGGCTGCGCAGGTCACCTCTAAGCTCTACCCTCACTGAGAACTACATTGTGCAGCGGCGAGGCTTATTAAAATACAGGAATTAAGCTTTCTGTTCCCTTGCCAGTCCCTCTCTCCTTCATCTCAGTGGTGCCTGATACAGAGAGGCCATTCCATTTGGTTCACATCTAAGGTGTTTTTCTAGCTGATAGAGTGTCCTGAGAAGGAGCAACTCCCAATGCTGATATTCTCCAGCAACTTTAATAAATGGTCATCTGGCGCCTCAAAGTCTGGGAGATTCCAAGGGAAAGTGTTATTCAATTCAAAGTTGGTTTACAACCCTAAGGTCAGAGTGCATGGTTACTCATCATCAGCCAATCAGGAACTGGTAGGGCAGGTTAACCTCACGTGGGTCTCTGATGCCCATGAAACTTTTAACCAATGAACGACCTGCAGTTCCTCCAGGTAAAAACAGGCAACACAGAGCGCCTGCAGAACAGTTCCGAAGGGTGGAACACAGTTCCCAAGCGCAGGACATTTTCGCAGCGCGCCTGCTGGACATTCAGCCTCAGGGCTCCTCCTGAATATCCTCAGACTCAGCCCGGACCACCACGTAACGGCCAGTGTATCCGAATGCAGGACTTTCCTTTGTTCTAAGAGTCGAGAACGGAGGAAGCCAGCGCGTAACCAGAGGACCCACCCGAGGTTAGCATCAGCAGCAAGCCTCGTAAACAGGTCGGAACTGTGGACAGCTGAATCAGTATTCAGGACTAGCGCTTCATCAGGAACGAACCGGTCTTCTTCCTGACCTGCTGGGACCCGCAGTCACTTTTCTCCTGTGCAAAAACTTTGCTAGTTTCAGCCAACACTAACTAGCTGGTTTTCAGAGAGCATCAGTAGCGAATCGCCGCAGGAATCTCCACCACGTCGCACGCCGCAACACCACTGCCTGGCACCGAGCCAGAGAGCGCCAATTGGACAGCAACAAGCCTGCCACTGCTTCTTTGTGTCCGCAGGAGAGCTGAATCCACAGAAATTGGATGAGTATTCAACAATCAACAATTCAATTGTTACCTCAACCTGAGTTGATATCAATTTAATTCCTATGAGTGATGTACTTGCTTTTGAGTATCTAGCGTAGAAGTTGTAACTAAGTTCATTTAGAAACGGTCTAAATGAATGATATACTGAATGTATGTCCCTCCTGGTATTTGTAACTCTTCGTGACTGAATGAATATACCTGTTGTATTCTGCTAACCCTCACGATAAGATCTGCTATGTTTATATGCACATTTTATGTATTAATAAATGTATTTTCACGTATTAGTACCTGTGTGTGTGCATTGTTTGAGTTATCCCGCAGAGTTGGATTCTAATACCATCAAAAGAATCATTTTGTGACTTACTGCTACAATTAAGAATTGTCCCAGTAAATGCACAACCCCTACATTACTGGTGCCTCGTGAGAGGATGCTACAATTACAACAATAATTAGTACAATACTTACAATTGCATACACTCAACAAATGGTGCTATACCAATTTCACAACTAAACATAAGTCTCTGTAAAGAATAAAGGAACTTAAAATACAAGGAACATGTGAAACACATTACTTACAAATGAGTAAACAGATATTCCTAGCCCGAGTAGATGTCTAGAAACTGGCTACGGCCTCAGTCCACTCGGTTAAAATCTAATATTCATCTTGCCAATCTTGTCTTAATCCTATGAAATACCCCTTTATACTCGTTAATACTTTTGATTTCAGACCTCATTTAGGGTGTAAATAGGAAAACAACACAGTATTTACCGTTACAACTCTGCAGCAATTTCGGATTTTTTTAAACTGTAACTGCTTCCTAGTCCCTACTGCCCATGCGCAGAATGCTGAAATTAACTGGCAGGAACTAAGAGACAGCGCGATGTAAGAGGGAGCGCCATCTAGTGGATTTGGCATATCAGACAGCTATTTCTTTTTTTTTTTAGTTTGTAGCAATTATTTCCTCCACACGTTTACTTCAACTGCACCGCTTCTGACACCATGTCGTGTTTTTTTGGTTATTTTATATATAACTTAAACACAGTTGAACATAACACCAGGAAAAGCGATGTAACTTTTACTAAAACCGTTATAATGTGTCCATTTACAGGTCAGCCAAATTCTAACATTCTAGTTTACTCTAGGGAGTGTCTCACAATAACTAGACTAACTGAAACATAAGAGAGTTTGTTAAAACTACCTATCATGAGAAGTTTCTTAAAACAAATGGTTGAGTGCAGCAAAAGAAAAAGCGTAAGCAAGCAAGTAGAAGAAATACTAACACCAGTATACACTTATCATTATATTTATAAGTTTATTTTTCTATACTTTTAAATCTACATTTTCAGTTGTGTTCTGTAGAACATGTTCCTTAACAATGGGGGTTTAGGTCTACTATAACGTTATAATTAAGCATTCTTGAGTTTAACAAATCATTTTCACAATTTTTGTGTAAAGCAGAAAAGACACGGGTTTCCTTGTGTGTGCAACAGCAGTAACTTGTAGACAAGTTGTTGCCTAATTTTTAAACATTGAGCAATTAGGAAGATTTAACAGTAAGACATTCGCCTACTACTGGTTTACAGTCGATTGTTGTATACAGTATTTAATCATGAAAACACACGCTTTCAGCCTATGCTTATCGAAAAATTCGAATATCGAATTTTACCTTGAATTTACACAACAAAAGACAAGAAACATAATGTGAATTGAGCAGAAACTACTGTACAACATTACACATGAATGTAATGACATGCATCCTATTAAGTACAGTCGAATACCTTCACCCAAATCCAATCCACGGTGAATGGCTTAGACCTGTATCTTGCGTGTAATGCACCAGACTACATGAGTTCTAGAACACACTATATGACTCACGTGAGATGTTGATTTCCACGAAAAATATTGAATTCGCAACGGTATTTTCCATAGTTCTATGGAAATCCTAAGCCTTTTGGCAAAGTACCAAGAGTGAAAATAAACCTTACGACAGTTAGATGAGTCAAGCAGAGACAAATGTCTTATTTTTTGTGTTGTTTTTGAAAAGGGCTTTCCCTTTAATCTACAGTGTATAATGAAATGGGCAACAAAGAATGAAAGTACTGTGGAAAACGCTTAAGGGAATGCAACCCTCAGAATCCAGGAAACAACTGCAGAATGTAACACTAAATGCTGCTTTAGCCAACAGAGTACAATCACAGTTATGAAGCAGTCCTTTTTGCACATACAGTATGTGTTAGCTACAGTATCTCAATAATAGTAATATAGTAATATGCAGTAATAAAGTGTCGCAATAATTTTCTATCTTAAATGCAATAATTATCTCCAAAAACAGAATATTTTTTTCTCCGTGGCGCTAATGAGCTTCTGTACTGAACAAACCATTGCATGTGACTATCCACTTACAAATAAGGGTTTCGTTGTACAGTAACACGATTACTTAAAAATATCCAGGCAACAAGAGACTGCAGAATGTCCTCCAAACATATATCTTAATCAGTTATCCACAGAGTTAAATTGGGATAAACAGGACGGATGTTATGAAAAATGACAGGACACAACGCAGATTAGTTACACTACAGTACGGGAATATCTCCACAATCCATGGAACTCCTGTGATCCATGCTGGTGGTTATTATGACTAAAGTTTTTCAAAGGCTCGTGTATCACATGGATTTCTATAAAGTTGTAAACTAATCAGGATGTTTGCTGATTTTAATATTGCTGTTTATTAATTATATATTGCATAATAAAGTTAAAATTTTAGTATGTAAATTCACTCCTTACAAACATTGAAGACAGGAAATAAAAAGAAACATCCATGTAACTCAACTCACTAATCCTCCCTTTCAGCCACATAAACAGAATGTAAATTCTTATTCAACATCACTCCACCCTACTGCGAAGAACAAACACATGCATCTGGTACTGTACAATACAACGCATTATAAGATTATCACATTATGGTAAACCACATAAGGTGGAGAAGATTAAGTGATAACAGGAGCTTCTTGTTTTTCCTCAGTGATCTTTCATAAAAAGAAGAGACCACTTTCAGACCCTATAATGATGTAAGCATTCAAATCTTGAAGTATGCTCAACACTGCTTTAAAAAAAAAGCTTCCTATGACATTTATCAGACAAGTTCCAAGTAAGTTGCGTCAATAGTTCAACGCCCACGTCTGTCTCCTTTCACAATTATGATCAAACGGAAACTTTACTGTATTTCCTTATACTTTCTTTCAGCCTTTGCTGTGCCCTGTCAGTTTGGTAGCACAACACAAAAAAAATGTTTTGTGAAAGTTTTTTCTAACATTTTGTGTAAGAGCAGTTTGTTCATAAACTCAGCTAATTTAAAACAGAACATAGCTGGCACAGCATGTGATTGAGTCTGTAGTAAAAACATGCAAAAGGCTTAGTGTTGGGAGTATAAATATACTGTATTGCTGTCTACTACAGTGAATCCAGGAATACATGTTTAAAGGAAAAAGTGGTTATCTTGGGTTATTTAAATTTTCTGTTGATTGGGAAAACCTATCAGGGTCATCAACAGATAAAATCAATAGACGTGGCTAATAACTGCTTTGTTACTCAAAGCACCTAAAGAGGGAGTCTATTTCTATCAAATAATCAAGATAGAATAAGGAAAGGAAAAGTGAACCATTAGAGATCTATGATCTGAATATGGTTATGGTATGGCTGTGAAGTATGTTATGTATAATGAAACAAGCTACCCAGCCATGTTGTTGAAGCTGATACCCTAATGTCAGAAATTCCTGAATGAAATTCTCTGATAACTTAGCTACTAGAAACCCAGTGAGTTAGAATGGTCTTTTCTTGTTTCTATCCTTTCTTTGCATTTTGTTTTTAAATATTCCAGACAGACTCTTATTTTGTTATATTCAAACCTCAAATATGTTCTCATTCTATTTTTTATTGTGTCTTTCTACAACATTCATGACCTACAGCTTTAAAAATGTTTATATTTGCTTAAGCAAACATGCATTCCAAGACCAAGTTTGGTCCTGTTGTTCCCTCCCCTTGCTTCAGATTACTGGAATCTGAAAGAGTGTGTCAGTTAATGTTTATGAACTACTGCAGTTTCTTGGAATTATGCTCACTCTTCCCTCAGCTGAGAATTAACTCCTAAGTCATAAAAAAGTTAGACTGTGCCTAATGTCATAAACCATAAATCTGAAGTACAGTGTTAGTAATGTTTCACTTAACAGAATGTTAACATCCTGTATTATGGAAAATAAATATTTTTACTGTGAATTCAAAACGTGGTTCGGTAAAGAGAAACAATTGTTTTGTAATCAAGAAGTTACGCTTTGTGACAGTGTGTTGTTTAGCTGTGTTCATCTGCAGAAATTCTCAGAATCATGATAATATTACCACAAACCATTACAGAAATAAAAATACAGCAACAGACTGAGAAAGCTGCAAATGTTTACTGAACTGTGCATTTCAAACCATTGTATAATGACCACAGTTACATTAAAGAAACACCCCAAACCACTGCAATTATAGTACAAGTGACTGACATGAATTGGATATGGCTCATATATAAATCAAATTACAAAAAATGCAATTTTGGTGGTAAATGCAAAATCTTCAAAATCAGACAATGAAACACAATGAAACCAACAGTTTATATCTAAAGCTGACAGCAAACACAGCACTTCCAAGCTAATTAAAAATAAATGATTAAGTGAAAAATATCAGTGTATGGAACAGTCCACCAAGCATATTTGTACAATGATTCATAAAGACATGATTTTTTGTCAATTTTTTACAATGATTTATAAAGACATGATCACATAAACTGTGTATCCTTATTTTTTAGTATTAAACTTCACTTAACATACACAGAGGATGATTTTCATATATGGAAAAGCTGCAGACTTCTAAACATGTTTTTCCACTGGTAAGTAAGCAAACAAAAAAATGAATTTATTTACAGTATAGAAAATAGAGATTAACATTAACATTATCTTTCTTGCAATTAAAAATATACATTTTTTTCATAGTTATGGGCAAGTCTTTTACAATATTGCCTTAATCATAGTTTACAAGGCCTTCTGCCTTGTAAACTATGATTTAAGTTACAATTAGCAAACAAGGAGTGAGCACATTTTCTCTGTCTGAAATTCTGGTGTAGGGGTAGTTCCCAACCACATAAAGAAAGGTAACCTTAAAAGAGGATCCCACCTGCCAACTTCTGCCACTCTGCCATTTGTGTCTTTGTGTCTCAGCTTGCAGAAAGGAGAAAGAGTCATCTCTCTTTTTTAATATAACTCAGCATTATTTTTACATTTTTAATTAAGGTATGTTTCTTTAGTCTTTCATTATTTTCTTTCTGAAATGTAGAATCTTTAAATGTTTTTTTCTAAACCTACCCAATCTGGAATTACCAATTGTGTTTTTGTGTCTCAGCTTCCAGAGAGGAGAAAGAGAAAGTTAATTATCAAGTCATTTATCTTTCTATACACTACAAGGTCTGGCGTGATGTACTGGAGGCTTTAATGCAGGATGCCTGAGTGGTGCATCCCAGAGCAATGTCACTGCATGCCTGCAGTCACCAGGAAGTGGAGGTGGGAAGTCACTGTTGTCACTGGGAGATAAAAATGACTCTGCTGACTAATCTCAGCCATGCCCACAGCACTGCTATGACACTCATGTGGCATCCTGGTCAAAGTCAGCTGGTGACATGGACCCACAGTTTGTAGAGGTTAGCCTATGAATGCAGAGAGCCCCCAGTTTTCCCTTCTCGATATGTCACTTGATACCATTCCAATAAAACATGCATCTTAATAGGATCTACAGCATTCATATGTATTACTTGTTATCTGTTTTATTTGGATTTTTTTTACAGTTTTTTATAAGTAGAATCTATAGGCATTATTGTCATGTCTGGAATAACTATAACAGAGCCAGGATGAGAGTCTTTATCTGGATTAATTCTGGTGTGTGGGTTTTGCAGACCATGGTAATCTGAAACACATATGGTGGGTCCATCTTTTGGGATCTCTGTGAGATTCAAGCCTGAGAAACGGCTTAACTGTAAATCCTGCAAACTCTTTGATGATACAACATGCTCTAAATGTTGAACAGGTGGCTTATCAATAGCAATCTTTTCAACCATGGTTTGAAAAGGTTGGTATCCTTCTACACAAGATGATGTACTACTGGCAGAGATTTTCAGATCTGCATAGGCAGGGTTGACATTGCAGATAAGCTTTGTTTCAAGTTGCCAATCAATGTCTGTAAGGGTCTGTTCTGTAGTTGCAACACTGAAATTAGTTACATCCGAGTTCCTTTTGGTTCTAGTGTCATTTAAGCTCTGATACCCATCTGCTAATTGAAGAGCTCCTGGAGATGACAGCAAATTACCAGCTCCACAAAGCAGAGATCTGGAAGAGAGCAAAACTGTTGTTCCATTGGTTAATAGGGTTCCATTGCCATCATAGGACTGATACTCTGAGATGGTTTGCACAGGTGTTGGTAAGAAAGGACCTTTCAGAGAGTCCGTGTTCATGGAGGAGAGAAGACATTTCTCATTATTATTTAGGCATGTGTTTAGACAGAGGCCTTGATAGCTAGGATCACACCACACCACTGGCTGAGCAGTCATTGGTGGTCTTTCACTCAAAACTAATTCTTTTGAACTTTCCATTTTGAAAACAGGATACTCCTTAAGAGATATCCAAGAGTACGGAATGCTTTTGTACCCTGATTCTGAAGAACCTGTTGAGCTCACAGAGCTCCGGAAATGTTGAGCTTGGCCATCAGTAGTAAAAGGCAGAACATTAAGCTCTCCACATCCAAGATTCTTATTCTTCATTAATGCACAGTTGTCACTGCCACTATATGCATTGCATACATCCATGCTATTGTGTAGCACACTTGTGGGTATGAAGGCTTTAGAATGGTGGCTGTGAAATATATCATGCTGGCAAAACAGTGCACGCAGTGCATTCTGAGTTTGTGTGATGACCTCTGAGTTAGCTGTGTCCCTCTCTTTAGTCAGGGAATAGGTGGTGATTGTATCAGGGTAGTCAGCCTCACACGAACTGGAGCAGCCATGATAAGGAGATTCTGTTACAACCACTTTTTGGTCTTCTTCAACAGTCTTGCTTATAACAGAGTTACATTTTTCCAATGTGGCATCTCCATCAAGTAATGCTGGCCTGTCCAGGAAATATATTACAATTGGTTTAGTCTATATAAGAATACATGCAAAGAATTCCAACACTCACATATAAGACAGCAAATCTTTTACATTTCATTCCTTTACAATATTATTCCATGTAATTTATATAAGGCAGCTATGAGTTAAAATATGCAAGAAAGCTCTACTAGAAAAACTGTAAAAACCTGGTAATTATAAAAAATGAACTGTGAGAAGTGACTTTATAGTTCAAACATATAATACAAAACAGAAGGGTTTAGTTGCTCGAGGTAGGTATATGATATGGTGATCAATAATCCAGCAAAACATGACCTAGTCCTCTCTGAATGTATAATCTTTATTTTAAAGGGCTCACCATAGCTTTTCAATTATTCCAGATGTCTGCACGTCCAGTGTTAAATTGTTGATGATAGGTTTGCAATAAAGTGGGGAAAGCACCAACTGAAAATGTAAAACAAAAATCAATGATACAACATTTTAAAAAGATACAAATTCTAAAAACAGTAGCAAACTGATACAGAGTATAGCCAGGATGTTCTCAGTAACATCAGACTTAAACACATCTGTCTATGCTAATGGTAACACATGTAATGAAGGCCATAGATATCTTTGCTAATAAAGACTAATTTAATGTTTTACTAGCACCCAGGTATATCACACTTTTTTTAATGCCTATATAGACATTGTACTAAAGAAGTAGAAGCTGATAGCTTACCAAAACAAATGTGTTAATGTTTAATAGAAATATTGATAGCCTTTTGCTTCACCCTAGTGGAAACAAGCTAAGATGTCTGTAAATTTACTGCTTAATTTGCAATGAACAGGTGGGACAACATTTTGATTTAATTCAGGTCTTGTTCTTAAATTGAGCATTCCAAAGTCTTTTAATTTTTGGTCACAATGATAGAAAATAGATGTTAAAATGCTTTTATACTGTTGCATATTCAACAATGCTGAATTAACTTTGCCAGAGTGAAATTTAAAATGAAGAATTAAACAGAACTCTATTAATTTAACTATGACAAACACAATGCCTTATTTTAGAAATTTGCTGTGAGAAACCTGTCAGACAGGTTTTCCTTGAATATGAGTTTTCTTTCACAGAATTTTAAAGCATTGGTGCACCACCTTTCACATCCCCATCCAGGATTTTCAGCTTGTTTGAAAAACAGCTGAAAAACTGCTGAAAGCAGTAAGCTGGCTTGCTGTATATCATATACTCATGGTCTGTACATTTTGTACATGGTCTGTACATTACATAAGGAATGGGAAAGCCACAGCCACAGGGAAAGCCACAGGCTTTACTATACTATTTACATCTGCACCAGCTACACAGGCCGGTGCTCTGACTCTGGTCATTTCACAATTTGAGATTTTGTGACTGCGATTTGTGATTAGCAACTTAGACTTAAAACTTTAACTTGTATGCTTAAGTATTTGTTTCCTTCAGTGCTTTGCACTCCAGGTTTATGATTTTAATACACTTAACAGCTTAACTGCTGTTGAACTATTATTTTCCGAGTTTGGAAAGGCCTCACCACTGCAGAATTTTAATCATGACATTCTGGACACGTTCTTTTGGAAAGAATACTTAACACGAATGATGATTTAATTACTGTACCTTGGTATTTGCAGAGTACACATGGTTTATGCGACTGTTACCAGGGCTGGGGATTTTATCCCACCATGACTTTTTCAGTCTGGGAACAAAAGGAAAAAATATTACGATGACAATAAGACAAGGATTATAATAATACAATATTATATTGTAAAAACATCATTTTTCCACCTCAGAAATATTACCAGAGTACTTTCTATGTTGTCACTAACTGTTGCTGAAAAGCTGTACAACACTTTTGTTTTCTCTCAAACTGATTACTATAATGCCCTACTCACTGGGGTACCTAAATCCACTCTGAATAAACTTCAATATGTTCAGAATTCGGCAGCCAGAATCCAGACCAGGTCCAGTGCAAGTAATCACATTACTCCTATCCTGGAGTCCTTGTACTGGCTTCACGTTTTGTGTCGACTTCTCATGCCCATCTATAAGGCTCTGCCATGGCTTGGCACTTCAGTTCCTGTCTAAGTTACTATCATCCTGTTGCCCACCATGCAACCTTCGTTCAACTAATTCTTATCTCCTGTCTGTCCCCCAAGCCTGTCTACACTCTACAGGTCACAGGCCATTTAACTGATTCTGTGTATGCCCCTTTGCTTTCCTACTGTATTCCAAACCCCAAACATGTATTCCAAACATGTGCAATTCTGCTACCTCCTCTAATTAGATTTTCTTCTTAAAAAGGGCTTTGTGAACCCACTTTTAAAGGCACTGTGTAAAATAAAGTTAATGATTTAAACAGTGGGTATAGAAAGACACCACCCCCTTTCACAATTTGTACCTTTTGTTTTATGACACTCTGAAAATAAAAAATTAAATTAGGCTTCCTCCATTTTTATTTACACACAGTAACCTACACTAGACAAGTGAAAATAAAATTCTAAAACATTCTAAAAATTAATTGATATTACAACAGTAAAATACCTTATTTGGATAAGTGAACACCCCCTTACAATTGCACTTGTAAACTTGCTCAGGTATAACAAATCACCTTATAGATCACACAGCAAACTAATTGGTTCCCACCTGTGATCAACTGCAGTGATTTTGATTAGTTCAGAATAAAAGAAGCTGTTTCTAAAGGATTCCACTGCTTGGAAGTGCATTTCAAAGCAAAGAACCCACTATGGGCAGAAAGGTGCTTTCAGAAGAACTTTGAGATAAAGTTGTGGAAAGACACAAGTCAGGAGATGGGTATAAAAAGATTTCAAAGGCTTTAAGTATCCCATGGAGCACAGTGAAGACCATCATTAAGAAGTGGAAGGTGTATGGCACCACCCAGACCTTGCCTAGATCAGGCCATCCCTCCAAACTGGATGACTGAGCAAGAAGGAGACTGATCAGAGACACTACCAAGAGGCTGATATTGACTTTGAACGAGCTACAGGCCTTTATGGCAAAGACTGGCCATTGTGTGCATGTGACAGCTATCACAAGTGCTTCACAAATCTGGCCTGTATGAGAGAGTGGCAAGAAAAGAGCCACTCCTTAAAAAAAGCCATATCAAGTCTCATTTATGTTTTGCTAAAAAGCACCTTAAAGATTCTGTGGCCAAGTGTCAAAAGGTGCTGTGGTCAGATGAGACCAAAATCAAATTTTTTGGCCAAAATGCAAAACGGTACGTCTGGAGAAAACCCAATACATCTTACCATCCAAAGAACTCCATTCCTACAGTAAAGCATGGTGGTGGCATTATCATGTTGTGGGGGTGTTTCTCTTCAGCTAGAACTGGGGCACTTGTCAGGATGGAAGTGAAGATGGATGGTGCAAAATACAGGCAAAGAAAACCTGCAGCCCTCAGCCAGGAAGTTGAAAATGGGAAGATGGTTCCCCTTTCAACATGATAATGCCCCAAAGCACACCGCCAAAGCAACTGTACAGTGGCTGAAGGACAAGAACATGAGTGTCCTTGAGTAGCCTAGTCAGAGTGCTGACCTAAATTCTATTGAAGATCTTTGAAATGAGTTTAAGAGGGCAGTCCAACAACGGTCACCATGCAGTTTCAATTCAATGTATTTTTATATAGCCCCTTTCACAACAAGGTTGCCCCAAGACGCTTAGTTTGACTGAGCTTGAACAATTCTGTAAGGAGGAATGGGCAAATATCCTTCCCTCTAGGTGTGCAAAGTTGGTAGAGATGTATCCAAACAGACTCAAGGCTGTAATTCAACCAAAAGGTGTTCTCTTATCCAACCCAGTTATTCTACTTTTTTATTGTTATTTTTTCAGAAATGTTGCTTTCTTTTTTCACTTGGATGCTGCAAGGTACAATTTGTAAATAAAACTAGAAAGGGGTGGTGACTTTCTATACCCACTGTAGCATTGATCTTTATTTTCTAGAATTTAATTAGGGGAAGAAGTTTCTAGTTTTCCAACAGTTTTCTTAATATTATAAAGTACTATTTAAATTAGGGGATACTTAAATCAAACTTACCTAGTGTAGAATCGATAAGAAGAAACAATGGTGATAATAAGCAGTATACAAAGAACTGGGATTCCCACCTTCAGTATGTCAGGGACAGTCATAGCTGGACAACATAATAAAGTTATATACTGTAACAGCTAACAGAGAAATTAGAAAAATGGTTTCTCATTTACTGTGTAATATTTCTACCAAACGTTTAAGTATGCAGCTTTGAAAACTACCTGTTGGTAGAATGCTTCTAGAAAAATAAAACTTCTAGACATACTGTATGTGTGTCAGTTTCTAGTTTCTGAGACAATCTAAAGTATATACTGGCAGGTTACTCTACATATGACTAAAATAATTTATTTTATAGTTATAGTTAATAGCATATTAGTCTAGATTTATCTCATACATTTACAGTTATATATTATATGTGTTTTACAGAGGTGTGACAGGAGCAAGTTTAAAAATACAGAAAACTCCTACAAGTACTTGTACTATTCTAGATGGACGGATACTTTATTGATCCCATGAGGGAAATTGCAGTGCAACAGCAGCTTAGCACAGTCAACACAGCACAGTGTAATGAAATAATACAACAATACAATATGTACAATACCATCAGTACAGTCAGTAAGAAGTGCACTTAAAAAAAGTTGCTCACAGTACAGAATATACAAAAAAAAAGTTGTATTGCACATTATAAATATAAAAATACATTGCACAAAAAACAGTTGTAAACAGGAAAAACCAGATGTAAGCAGAGAGTTTCATGTTTAGTCCAAATACAGGTCAATGTCAATGTTGCCCCTGCCTGGACACACAATGGATTCTATTATAATTTGGACATAATGAAGTAAGTCCTGTAGCTCAGACAACTCAGGAGAAGTATGGGGCATTACTTTAAGAGTAATAAGTAAAGGGGTAAGAAGAAAGACCTTCTAATACAGGTTGAAAAAGTCTCTGAAATCTAAAAGCCAGACTTTTAAATATACTGAAATAAAGGAATGGAACAACTCCAGTACTCAAGAGCTAGAATGCTCTGGCTTTCCTTCTACAACTGTTCTTAATTGAGCTAACTGTATGGATAAGAATCAGGATCTGGTTTCACCACACAGGCTTACAATGGCAGACTCTCAGACAGGTTTTTTTTAATGCAGTTTATATATATATGACTCACAGTTGTGCCACTCCAGCTCCTGACTCCAGTCACTGAACTGTGTTTTGTATTTGCTTGAGTATGACCTCACTTTCACAACATAATCACGCCCAGGGTTTAGGCTGCTCTTTAAAATCTCATAGAAGAAATCACTGACATTTAATACTGTTGCAACCTGTTTTGGAAGAAGAATTATCATTGTTGGATCATTATTTACTATGAGTATTCACACACTATGAATGTTTTTATAAATTATTTTGATTAATAAGTACAAGAATCATTAACAGACATCATATACTGTACAACTTTGTTAGGTGTTAACATCCATCCATTGTCAAAAAGGTGCTCGATTCCACCAAGTGATTGACAGACCAGGCCTACAGTATATTGGAATAACACAGATCTGCTTCCTGAGTGAGTTCACAGGACACACATGGACGGGAATGAACCAGAACACCTGAAAATCTGCACAAAGGATGAATGTGCAAACTCCACAAACCTGCACTCAAACCCCAAAACTGAGGTAGTAGCAGCCACTTCACATGCACCTTGTTAGGTACTGATTACTGTTATTCCCTAATTATTAAGTATTATTTGTCTTTAATAGACCTGGTGCACCTCTACTAAAAATAATGCTATCTTTGTCCAATAAAGCTATAGTACTTGTTTTTTAAAATAATTAAGCACTCACTTACTTCATCTCCTTTCTCTTTTATCCAGTAGCTCAGCTGCAAATTCAGGCTATCATATAAGAAGCTTTCATTAGAGTAATTATTTTCCCAGGTGACTTGGAAATTTCCATTCTCTCCTTGTTTCACATTCAGTATATGGGGAGCTCTTGGTTTGACTACAGTGAACAGAAAGCCAGTCTTAATTTAGTTGATATTTGAGGTTTGGAGATCAATAAACATACCTCTGCTTTACTGATATTGTATTGCTATCATGAACTTCCTCAATTGAAAATCATACTGTAAAGTGTATTTTTTAAATGCCCATATGCACTCTGTTATATAGAAAAACAATAAACACTTATAAATCAGTAAAGTGAGTTTGTGTCTTTTGATACTACACACAACTTCCATTAATTATCTCATTAAAGTGTGTATACACATTGTTTTTGTTGGAATCTACACTGGTATTTTAAGTGCTCTTTATCATGTGTTTTGTCATTGTGAATTAAAAATTATAGTGATAGACTTGTCATAACAGGTGCAAAATGTATTTGTTTAGAACTATGAGAAGTCATTCGGTTTCTGCTGACACTATGCAGATAAAAACATTTTATCTGTGAAACTAAGCTTTAAGTTAATACAATTAAAGAAATATTTTATTATACTAATTATTTTGTTGTCATTTAAATGGTACTTTCATATAGCCAAAGATACCAGACATTTACACACTAAACAGAAACATATGTTTTTATTTCACAAATGTATACTACTAGGAATTTTTTAATAATATTTTAAACTACAAGAATACATGAATTCCATTCAGGCTGTGTTCATACTTACTGTTGTTGCGGGGAATTATATTCTTTAAGCGTGAACTTATTTTCCCAGTCAATAGGTATACCGTATAATTGTCATTATAAACAAATCGTGGCATCTGAGTTTTGCACCAACAATGTGTTTTTAAGGAGCTGAAGTCTGCATTTTTATACACCAGAGTGCATGTATAGTTTCTGAAAACAGAAGTTTAAACATTATTCATTGAATTAAAGACATATCATGTATCATATCACATATCACTTAAGAGCTTTTATTAGAATAAGTTAATTAAAATGACCTAAAATTAAGTTATACATGTACTCTGTTCTTCACTAATCATTAAAAAAGAAAACAGAGGTAAAAACACAGGATGGATTGGTGTTATTATATTTTTTATTTATATACTCTATGCCCTTACTCATTAACAGCAAAGGACACAAAAAGAATTATTTAAAAAGCAACATGCATTTACTTTTCAGAATTAGTTCCTGAAAAAACTAAAGCAGAACTATTGTTACAGTCCTCAGGCCCTTCTGCGTCAATCTCACAAATCATTGTTGTCTCATAGTCATTGTGACACTTCAGGCTCTCTGTATCCAGTTCAGCTAAAAGAACAGACAACAAAATATGAGACACAGATTCAACAAATGTCTTCTGTAAATCATAGGGTAAGGAGTTAAATACAACACATGAATGAAGAGATGCATATAAATTAGTATAATCACTTCTCTTGTGCTACAGGCAAATCAGTCAAATACATTCAATTGTTTCTTTCAGCTGTGTAAATCCTTGATAACACATTTTAGTCAAACGATTAAATGGTTTCATTTAAATCAAACCAAACATAGAAATATAGGGACACTACATTTCTTAAGTGAATTCATAATTAAAAAATCACACAGTTTATACTGTACAGTACCCCCACTTCTTTCAAATTTCAAAGTAACTAAAAACAACAACACCTAACACAGACAAAAATCTGTGTACATAAACATGATTAGCTCATCTGTTGGTTAATAAGTACAGATTTGGCACTCTTCTAGGAAATGTGTTTACTATCATACAGTAATTCAATAGAATGAAAGTTAACTTGCTTCTGGAGACATAAAGATTTTAGAAAATTACCATATCAAACAATAATTCTAATATACTGTAGGTTAAAACAACCCTATATAGTACAGTAAACATGTACCACACCTCAGATAAAATGCATGCAGAATCATACATTATTCTGGGGAAACCCAACATGTCCGTGTACAATTGTCCACGGATGATTGTCTTTGTTGATTCATTGTTGTAGTGTTAACCACATACAGTATTACCCAACTGAAACCGTAACACATACAAGACAGGCACAATCTCCCAAAGTTTAGAAGAAATACAAGAGGTAATGAAGCAAACTATTACCACATTGAATCCACTAAAGTTTCTTACCACGACATGGTCAACACATCACTACACATCCCATTTTTTACATCACGCTGTATTTTAAAAAATAAATCCTCTTACCATGAACCAGGCTGTATGTGAGCTGAATCAAAATCGCTAAAACCATATAATTCATGTTTGCAGAGTAGGTTACAATTTCTCAAGGGAAAGCCGCACAAATGTTATTTCCCGAAGTCTACAAAATAAAAAACAAGTTAAAATGGATAATTATTTAACGAACCACTAATAACATGTACCCCTACTGTATAAACATGTCTTCCTTTTGAGCTACAGTTTTATGTATTTATTTTCGATGTTGCTTAACCGAATATTCAGTTTAAACGAGTGCAGTTCTGTGGGAACCTCTGAGTCTTGGAAATTACGAAACTAAATATGACGTGTCTAAAATTGTTCGATAGTCGTCTAATATGATTAAACATTTTCTCTCTGTGTAACCTATATATATTAAAGAAAATATGAATAGAACTAAAATATTATTTTGTTTCTTTAAAATTTTTAACACAAATGTAATTACTGTACTACGCACATACTTTCGAAGGCGTTTTTTCTTGGAATATTTCCTTGTACTTCACAGACCACAGTCTGCTTCGATGTGTCATAAACAGAAAAGTACAGTTTAAACTTGAAAGGTAATATTGCCAGAGCTCTTAAATAGACCTTTACCTTGGTAAAATCTTCCGATTCGTTTTTTTTTTCCAAATGCAGTATAAAATAAAACTCAAGTCGCAAGGTTCTGAAAATAGGCACATCTTAAAACATTAAGAATATGAATAAGCATTTCCACAAATAATGTTCATAACTGAGTTAGCATTGGTCAAATTCTCCAAAGCCGTCTCCTACAAAATAACAGCTGTTTCTTAGGTTTTCACGTCCTTCACTCTTTGAGAGCGCCACCAAAGAATACACTGTGTGACTAAAGAGGAACTGGCTTAATCAGTACACAAAAAGACGCATTTACGGTCCACCCAAATGCCAGGAACCAGTGAACGATCTCCAGTACTGTATATCCGCTTAAGTATGACACTCAACGGGAGAGAATTCTGGAGGTGGGGATTACGGATCACTGTTTTGCTTTTTACAATTTGCATTTACAACTAAACGCAGATCCCTTTAGGGCAATAGTATTCTTAACTAGAAAGTAAACCAAACCTAAATCCATTACTTTTTTTTTCTTTGAACAATGCAATCGTTTAAATGTGATCTTAGGTTGAATTGCTGTTTTGTTCTTACACAAAACCAGAGTGCTTCTTATACCATTTGACATTTGTTTTTAGGTTTGTTTTCGATTAATGAATAATTTCGAATTAAAAAATACGTTATACTGTTAATTTTGTGCGTTATTTCTTTTGACAATGTCTTTATTCACACACAGCTGATATATTTGTCGTAAATTTGAATAGCAAATACAGCTTCCTTTACGACCTCACTGTACAGTATATATTCACTTCTACGCTATATGAAGCAGGTGGCCAGATCAAACAATTAACAAATAACCATATTTGCATAATTTCAGATTATATTTTTGACCGACATCGACCTGTGAAAGACGTTATTGTACCGGTAGCAAACTTAATCTCATAAAGACTTTTATACCTAGGACTTTGTTAAACAGAATCTGAATAAGATAAAAGCACCAGCAATCATCAATGTATTTTAAGTTTTAGTGTGCATCTGGTGCCGTCAGAGATTGATAACAGTATATTAAAAAAAACTGCGCAGCGTTAAACATTAATGCCTTAGTACAGTAATTTTGCACATTATCACTGAAAAATGTGACGGAGTTATGATGATAGAGAAAGGGTCAGATTGAAAAATAAAGGCTGTTTGATGACAAGATTTATACAGTATCTACCTGTTTCAGAGTACAGCTCTTCGGCTTTCTTTAAAACTCTTACTACTGTATCTTTATAAATCAAAAGGTAGGATATAAAAAACATTATCATTTTAGGATAAAGGTGTATAGCACCTCATTCAGTGTTGACTATGGTTTGCAATGAACATATTAATTATTCATATGAAAAAATACCAATATCAAATTAATAACACAATATAGATAATATATTATATAATATATAATTAATACACAAGGTTGTCAGTTGCTCATTGTGTTAAAATTAAGAATAAATTTCACTAAAAAGTTTTCAGAGGAATCTGGTTACATTTTGGTGAATTTAAGAATTATTATTTTATTATTATTATCATTATATTTCCATATATATTCTTGAGCCACTACTCCCGAGTTCTAGACAGTATTTATAAACTCACTGCTTATTAACCGATTTTTTGTTAACTGATGGTTTTGTATGATTAAACCTTATTTCAACATATATTTACAATGTCAATAAAAGTTTTAACATGTATAATGCAAAGTACAGTGAGTGATATAATAATAATAATAATAATAATAATAATAATAATAATAATAATAATAATAATATATACATTACATATTTCCATAGCCTTCCAAATAAAACAAAACTCAGTAGCTAAAAACAGGTTTTGCCCAAGGTGAAGCCAACAACAAAAGAACATAAGAACATTATGGCTTAATAAGGCTATTAAGCTCCTGTGGTTGCTAGTTACTATTTGATTGGAGAATCTTATCCAGCCTTTTTTTAAATGAAAGCTTCATTTAGCTTATTCCAGGCACCTACACCTAACCTACACCTGTTCTGTTAAGGAATGTTTCCTATTTTCAGTTTTAAAAAGCACTTCTCCATAATTTTCTCTTGTGATGTCTGAAATGTGTTCTATTGCAGATTCAAAAGACATTCACTTTGACTTTGTCACTGATGTAGGATTTTGAATACTTGAATCAGGTCCCCTCATAGTCTTTCCTGTTCACAACTAAAAAGGTTCAAAACCTTGTCACTTGCTTTGGTTTGAATCCAGAGGATCAAAATCTTCTTTTGATGATAATAACATGCCATAATAAAGTATCCATCCATCTTCAAACTGGTTCTTCCAATTCTGGGTAACAGGGGCAGGGACATCTCAGCAAGCAACAGACACAAGGCAGGGCTTCAGTCCAACACATGGCAAACACATACACTCACACTTAGGGCCAATTATCACAGAAGCCACTTAACCTATCCTTACCTGTCCTTGGACTGTGGGAGGAAACCAGAGCACCTGGAGGAAACCCATGCAAACATTGGGAGAACATAGAAACTCTTCACAGATAGCACCCCAGATCCAGACCTGAAGCCAGGGCCCCAGCACTGCAATGCAGCAATGTTAACCACTGCACCACCATGCTGTCCACATAAAGAATCCTTTTATACTCAAGTACCTACAGTAGTATAGTATGTTTGACTGGAGCTCCTCAATAGGTTAAAGGAATAGGGTGAATGAGCACTTCTTATATATTTGTTCTTTGTGAGATTTTAACTGAGCATCCAATAAGAACGTTAAAAAGTAATCAATTTTAGCAGCAGAACACACCCATAGGTCGAACAAGGCCATTGTAGATGTAAATGTAATATCATTCATCTGATGTATCATGCACTTCATAAACTTAACTGGAACAATGAGTTGCATTAGCACAGTTCTGCACAGCTTTAACAGAGCCTTACAGTACTGTGAGTCATCCGGGCTTCAGTTTTGCTTTATTGAAATGTAGGCAGTGGGGAAACCAGCATTCACAACCTATCGTTGTATTTCTGGTGTTTACTACATTCTGTTTTCATTTAAGTGTTGATATTTTATGCTGTTTATTTGTACAGCGCTTTAGGTTCATGTAAACAGGAAAGTCGCTCTATACGTTTGGTCATACGCAGCGAAATACTCTCCCCTAAAGAAAGTTGCAACATACAGCTTATAGAGCTGCAAGGGATGCCACTTTATTTTCCTGACATACTAAACCGGTGTGTGCAGTCCTGCGAGGACTCACAAAGCTGCGACCCAGCGTCTCGAACTGCGGTTTCGCCACCAATGAACCGGAACTGGGGAACAATCGGACTACGCATGTTCATGTTTGGGTACAGCCGGTAATTTCGTCCGGGTGAGAAGGAGCTGTGCTCTTGTTAGTAGCGTGAAGCTAGTTACACTAAGCGACATGAATGATCCGGAAGTGTATGTAAATAGCCGAATTTCAATCAAAATAAAAGTTTCCAGCTTCCACAGTAGCGTATGAGGAGTATACTGTAGCAACATTAAGCGAAGTGACAAGCAGCTGAAACACCTGCTTTGTTGTTTCTTCGTGGTTAAATGTAATTCCTTGAACATTCTGCCAAAATTTGAGAGGGTCCTTTTTAATTTTAAATCGCCTGCACTAATCTCCAATTTGATAATCTCAGATTATTAGAAGTTTTTATTAATTTTACAGCACATTTCTTCCATTTATACTACTGTAAAAATTGTCATTGCTACATTTTTTCATATAAATGTTTTTTGTCTGTTCAATGAAAAAAGATTTAAAATGCAAGCTTTTAAAGGAGCTGTATCTGAAATTTCTAATTAAATCAAATTCTCTATTATATTTAATTCAATCAGTTTTTTAAACTATAACCGGGGACAAAAACATATTTTTTGCACCATAAAAAGTGGTGAAACATACAGTTTTAAGACAGTCAGCCAATAGCAAATCACCCTTCTTCATTCAGTTTTAAGTCTTTATTAATATTGTTGGTCTGGGTGGATCCCCTCTAGAAAAACTTCAGTGCAGAATTGGATGGGGAAAATTTGTGCCTCTCCAAAGGTGGATGGAATCTATTGCATAATAGAAATCTAATAGAAAATCACCTTGTTTTTGTCAGATAAGTGTCTCTGTCAAAACTGCTGGGGTTTATAGAGCACCTCCCATTCCCAGACTGGGACCATGCAGTGATGGTGCAGGGAGTGGTCTAACTCTCCTCCCGACCAAACCAAAATTTGTGCCTCTCCAGAAATCCCTCAAATCTATTCTACAGATCCTCAGCTAATAGTAAATCACCATGTTTTTGTCAGATAAGGGTCTTTTCTAAAGCTGCTGGGGTTTATAGAGCACCTCCCATTGTCAGATAAGTGTCTCTGTCAAAACTGCTGGAGTTTATAGAGCACCTCCCATTCCCAGACTGGGACCATGTAGTGATGAACAGGGAGTGGTCTCAGTCCCCTCCCGACCAAAGAACAATTTGTGCCTCTTCAAAAATACCTCAGATCTATTCTACAGACCCTTGGCTAAAAGAAAATAACTGTATTTTTTCAGATAAGTGTCTTTGCTAATGTTGCTGGGGTTGATAAGAACACCTGCCGTTCCCAGACTGGGATCATGCAGTGATGGACAGGGAGTGGTCTAATTCCCCTCCCGACCAAACAAAAATTTGTGCGTCTCCAAGAATACCTAAGATCTACTCTACAGACACTCAGCTAATAGTACATTAGCTTCTGGTCTTCCGGCTTCCGGTCAAATTCCGTGTAGACTTTAAAATCCTCATGCTCACCTATAAGGCTCTGCATGGCTTGGCACCTCAGTACCTGTCTGAACTATTATCGCCCAACTCCCCACCTCGCAACCTTCACTCTTCTAATTCTGCTCTCCTTACTGTCCCCCAAGCCCGTCTACAATGTATGGGTGACAGGGCCTTCTCCTGTTATGCCCCCAAGCTCTGGAACTCTCTGCCCAAGGATATCAGAGAGTCACCTTCTCTAAACTCCTTCAAATCCAGACTCAAAACCCTCTTCTTCAGAAAAGTCTTTACTTAACGTTCCATTCTTCACCCCTCTGCTCTTCTTAGTACCACCATCCACGGTCTCCTCTATATATTGTAATTGTGTTTTATCTTGTGTATTCTTCTTATTTATTGTTGTATTCTCTTATTTATTGTTATTGTCATCCTGTAAAGCGCTTTGAGAAGCCACCTTTAAAGGCGCTATATAAAATAAAGTTTTTTATTATTATTATTATTATTATTATTATTACATAACCATGGTTTTGTCATATAAGTGTCTTTGTTAAAGTTGCTGGGGTTTATAAAACCACTTGCTGTTCCCAGACTGGGACCGTGCAGTGATGGACAGGGAGTGGTCTCACTCCCCTCCCGAACAAAACAAAATTTGTGCCTCTTCAAAAATACCTCAGATCTACTCTAAAGACCCTCAGCTAATAGTACATAACCATGGTTTGTCAGATAAGTGTCTTTGCTAAAGTTGCTGGGGTTTATAGGATCGCTTGCTGTTCCCAGACTGGGACTGTGCAGTGTTGGACAGGGAAAAGTGTAAACAACAACCGTGATCCCAACCAAAGTAATGCTGACACTGAAGATCATAGTATTGCGACCAAAACCATAGCTGTGACACGGAGTAACCATTCTTAGTAATAGAGTGGATGACTGGCAATGTTTTGAAAGGGCAAAAACCATAATGCATCTGTTAACCACCCATCAGCCAAAAAAAACAAAGATGGAGTGCGATGCTTGCAATGAGCAAATTAACTTTGTTTAAGTAGGTATGACACAGAATGACAAATATATTGAATCTGTAGGGTTTCTGTGTTGCTCAGAAAATTGTGATGTTAAAGCCACGGCATTAAAAACTGGGTTCAGTTTCATGAACAAATGTGAAGCAATCAGCAGTGTAATGCATAATAAATTAGATGTAACCAAAAAAAAAGTAAAATTGATGTATCACGTCAGCATTGGTGCTCAAACAGCGCTGGATTATCTCATTTTGGGGGCTTATTGTGGTAAGACAGACAATAAACAGATGGTTTCCCAGGATAGGGAGGTCAAGCTACAGTAAATGGTGACATAGAAGTGGAAAGTAATATTGCATGTAGTGCATCCATCACACATTTTGTCAAACCTGCCATCAACAATCCTAGCAGCTACTTTTCAAAGCCAGTGTTAGATGAGATATGCGAAGTGATATCTTCAATAGATTTCAAGAGAGAAATTGGCCCAGCTGATTTAATAATTCCCCTTATGTCCTGGGTTGTTTGTGGCCAAGTAAACAGTACCTTTATTACTTCCCATGTAGACTTTTGCTGAAACTGTAGTTTCTTGCATACCGAAATATGTGGTTAGTCATTTTTTGCTTGCACAAAGAGCTGAGTTTTTCATGAGTTAATTGACCCTCATACACAAGTCTTTACTAGAGAACATAGTCACACAGAATTGCTCAAAGTGTAAGCAAACAGTGGTCTGGAAGCAACAATTTAGCTCTTGTCAACAAACTATTGTGATTCAGATTCCCAAATGATCAAAACATCACAACACAGCCAACACATAGCATAGACTAAACTAATGTTGTGTTTGTTTTCTAGAAATAAAGGAGACATCAGACAGAGACATATGTTGGTCAAACCATGTATTCACAGTTGAGAATGCCAATACTCATGAAACACAAAAAAATCTGGAGCTACTGAAGAGTTACATATTAACTCTACTGCATAGTAAAGAGGCACTTAAAGAATATTTGGGTAGCTTGCAATCAGTGACAAAGAAACAGACAGCCCTACTTGTAACAACACACAAGACTTTCAAGACCCTTCTGGGATCTAAAGCTGTTCAGATTTCCAAAAGTACCAGTAGATGCAGAACCAGGTAAAATTGACATAGAATCTAATATTAGAGAATTTCTTACGAAACTTCTATCATCCAAAATTGAACTCCCATGCTGTGGACTCCCAGAGGTTTTCTTGCAGTTAAATGAGGGTTTTCCTCCCCCCTGTGCTGTGCAGAATGTATGTGTCCAAAGGATAATAGGCCAGACAGCTAAAGCAGCGTTTGAATGCTGTCTGAGTAGTTCTACACTCAAAATAATAAAAGCTGATCTGATTTAAGAGAAAGTCTGTAGTGTTTTGATGCAGAACACCTGCAAGGCATCTTTACTTCCCAGTCTATCGGAACGCATGGGGGGAATCAATTATCAACTGGTACTTGGGCAACATGTGAGCCATCGTTTCCACACTACCAGTCAAATAAAAAAGGCTCCATACCATGTCTGTGGCAGAGCCACCTTCCCAGGAAAGACACATCACCATTGAAGGCCTATTCAATATTTTGGCTGTTTCAATACACTCTAATAAAAAAGTGTGAAATTGACACTTTATTTCAAACCAGAAAGGATGATCCACTGGTGAAATGTTAACAATGCCCACATTGCGATAACATGCCCTTCGAAACAAATCTAGTATCGGCCACTAAAAGGCCCCTATAAACCCCAGCAATATTGGCAAAGGACGCTCATCTGGCAAAACCACGGTGATGTACTATTAACTGAGGATCTGTAGAACAGATCTGAGTCACTTTTGGAGAGGCACAAATGTTTGTTTGGTCATGAGGGGAGTGAGACCACTCCCTGTCCATTGCTGCACGGTCCCAGTCTGGGAATGGGAGGTGCTATATAAACCCCAGCAGTTTTGAGAGAGATGCTAATCTGAGAAAACCACGGTGATTTTCTATTAGCCAAGGGTCTGTAGAATAGATATGAGGTATTTTTGAAGAGGCACAAATTTTGGTTTGGTTGGGAGGGGAGTGAGACCACTCCCTGTCCATCATTGCACCGTCCCAGTCTGGGAACAGCAGGTGGTGTTCTAAACCCCAGCAACTTTAACAAAGACACTTATAATGACAAAACCATGGTTATGTACTATTAGCTGAGGGTCTATAGGGTAGATTTTAGGTATTTTTGGAGAGACACAAATGTTTGTTTGGTCAGGAGGGGAGTGAGACTGCTCCCTGCCCATCACTGCACGGTCCCAGTCTGGGAATGGGAGGTGCTCTATAAACCGCAGCAGTTTTGACAGAGACATGTATCTGAGAAAACCATGGTGATTTTCTATTAGCTGTGGGTCTGTAGAATAGATTTGAACTACATTTGGAGAGGCACATTTTTTTTTGTCAGGAATGATACTTTTTCCTGTCTAGCAGTGCACAGCTCTGTGTCAATTTGCAAGGAGGAGGTGATATAAAAACAGCAATAAGATTGCAAGAAAGCAAAGAATTAATGAAGAACGGCAATTTCATATTACCTGTGGGTCTATTTATCACATTCCACTTAGTTTTGATGATGAACAAATTGTTGTTGTGCTATAAATGTGACTTTAACTGGTCCAGGATTATTTTTTATGAGTCAGGTTTAAGGGGACTTTTATTTTGAAAGGTGCTGCCAAGCCAGAGTTATTGTAGCTAGCTTCACGCTACTGCTCTTTTGAGTTTACTGGTCTCATCCAGTGTATCTACAGAGCGTCTAAACCTGCAGGAACAGGTCACATTGATACGGTTCGGCTCTTCGGAGTATGTAATTTTACTGACTTGTACAAAGTACTATTGAGGAGAGTGATTTGCGTACTGTCTATTGTAGAGGATGGACTGAGACTACTTATTTTGTCGTTTTAAAGTCTGTAGGCAAACGGTGAGACGTGTTATGTAAAGGTTACGTGATGAAACCACTTATTTTTTTAGGAAGCGAAAATCATTTTCGTCTGGTTTCTCATGTGATGTATGTGGGCATTGTCCAATCACGGCTCTCTCTGCTTGATATTTGCTAGTGGAAATAGTAGTTCGGAGGAATGTGGAATGCGCTGCGGTCTGAAAAATGTTTCCAACATGTTTCGTCTTTTAGTTCATATTTGCACACATAACTGAACTATAGTAAAGCTATAATCGTACGTGTAACTTCGACAGTACTTGTATTTTACCGTGGAATATTTTATTGAAAAAATGTGTGAAAAGCACAAGAAAACAATATAAATGGCCAATATAAGGAAATGCAATGCGTAATTCAAATACCAAGGCCCCAGTAACACGCTATAACTGGTTTTGAAATATTAGTGTTTTCCTTTTAATCCAGACTTAGATGTTATTATTTTATCAAATACATTTTATATTACTATTAGCAAGGACTGTAATAATATAAAAAGTGTTTGTAAATGGTTCTAACTGAATATTATTGTTTTAGCTGAATATTATGCCTTGTAACACTGCTGTATTTCATTGTGTAAAGTACAGTATATTAGGTTATCACTTAGCTGCCTAGCTTGTATTTTATGGCTGATTTCCTGTTCAGCAGGGGATATTTCATTCCTAACCAAGAGATCGTAGTCATGAAGTTCATATTCTTAAAATGACAAAAATGTTGAGTTATTCTTCCTGTCTAAAAATTACACTCTATGATTCACGTCAACTTTATTTACTGAATAATAATAATATTCCAAAAAAGCTTTCTCACCAACACTGTTTTAGTTCTCATTGTTTGTGTTTCTTCACAGGTTTTGTGCTAGCCTTAGTCTTTTTATTAATTTATTTTTATGCATTGTTTCTGCACAAATGTTCCCTGTAATTAATATACAGTATATATAATTGAATTTAAGCATAAAGTCAGACTAGATAAGGGCATCTTAACAATATTTTGGGTAGTGTGTAATAAGTTTTCAGTTCATAAGCAGGCTTTTTTCTGCAGTTGATGGCATGCTCTTTCTTGTTTTTGCTAGGGATTTGGGGAAAAAGAACCTAGGCTATGGCCAAGCACATGACGGACAGCCACCGGAGGTTCCTCCAGTCTCTGATGTGCTGTGGGATCATAGAGGGCTCAAAGGCCAGGGCCCTGCACAGGCACTGCTGCGAGGTGCACAGAGGTAAGACAAGAAGATGCCTGTTCCTCTTTGCTTCAGCTGTTACCAAGAAATACATTCACACCTTCACTTTCAGTGTGGTGTTTTGAAATATTTCTTGTCCAATATCAAATCTGTTTATCTTATTCACTGCATTATGTCACTAGAAAGATGCTTGTATTGACATGCTGTTGAAAAATAACAATACTGTTGTAGGTAGCTGCGTCAGCATGTTTAGGCTGCAAAGGAACAAGTAAAGGTTTATTCCATGCTGGAAAGAGAAAAAAAAGCCTCTGTGGAGCCTTCTTTGGGTGTGGATCTTCTTCTTCACACACCACAGCTGAAATGTTGTATTTGTTGTTCCTTTACGTACTATTGTTTTTATGTTTAATATAATTTGCTACCAAAGCCTAATGAAAAGGTGTTCTTTCATTTTTTTAAAGCCACATATGTACGCTTAAATAACCTATAAACCATCAGTCCAATATCTATTCTGATGTTTCTTGGTTGTTCTGTGTTATGAGTTGATTCTCCAAACTCATTTGAGATCAGTAAGGTTTCCTACTTGAACATGGGTTGCAAAAAAAAATACATTTGCTTTTGAATCTCATGCTTTATTGTATCATCATGTGTAAAAGCATGCTACTTGATGATTTCTTTACAATTGTTTCTCTTTTTGTTAAAAACTCATGCTTCATTATTCACACAAGCAATGTATGTTGTTCACAGAATAAATAAACTGCTTAATTAAAAGTAGCAGTGAAAGTTGATCTATTAGATAAATTGACTAATCGCATGTGTGGATAATATTAGAACGTGCAGGCTAAAATATTTAGTAAAACACTATTTTCTGTTTAAACATTAAAATATTAATAAAATATGTCTCATTCTCTTATTCCCTGTCAATTTCTTATTGAACAGCAATAAACACCAGTCCAGGAGCTGGGATAAAAATGTGCAGAATTTCATTAGCAGTACAGTAATCTATATATTATATGGTATTATACTAAACACAATAAGTACAAACACCTGCACATTTTCAGGTTGTCCATACTTCATTGATCTGGTCAACAGCATTTATTAAATGCTTAAGGCTGTGTTGCTCAACCTCTGGTCCCACTGACCACCACCAGTCTCTGGAACAGTGCTGACTGGTCCTTGCTGAGACCTCACAAACTGAGCCATAGAGGCATAGTTATAATGAGTAAATTTAAGACTGTTTCTTCTATAGTTTTGCTTTTATCTTAAGAAGTTGACAAATAAGGAAGACCTTGTGGAGCTGATCTCTGGCGCAAAAAAAGGTTGATAAACACTAGTTTAAGGTACCAGAGATGCAGAATGACTCTCTGACTGTCTGAAATTGACAGTGATGTAGACATTAACTCTTACTTGCTAATACATTAGGAGCACCTACTGAATAATACAGTATATCAGGTTTCCATGGCCGAAAGAATAGTTCAAGCGTGACTGACTTGTCATTTATTTCACAAAGTTTAGAAATATTTGCTACCCAGTCAAATTCCATTGTTCTAGCAGGATCACCAAGTAAGGTGTGTGGCACTGAACTGCATTTTATACTGTTTTTACTGACTTTCCACAGGATTAAGATATAAGGATTGTTCTGGCCAGGAAAGGTAAATGAAGTCTGGGTTATTTTTCTGAAGCCACATTGCCTGCCAGTGAGAAAATTCATTTGACAGGGAGTTCCAAATATTTTTATCCAATGAGAGGATACTTTTTCAAAAGAATGCATGTGTATACCAGCCTTTGTTTCAAGTTGCTGCCTAGCAGCATTCTTATGTGCAGTTTATTGTTGTAAGTGTTGTAACATTGCATGTCGTATACCTTCTGGTGAAACTGAAAGATCCAATCACTAGTGACAGTAGTGACAGTAGTGACAGTGTTAAGCATGGTACTAGAATATTCACTCTACATTCAGAGACTTAAGCACCTGTATTTTAAGGGACTATTGTAGATTTAACAAAACATGATAAAAATTATATGACTCAGAGCATCAATAGATAATCAGATTTCTCAGGAAATCTACATCATCTTAGTGGTTCAGAGCTAGTTTGTAGTGTTTTTTTTAATTTAAAGCCATTATCAGCTACTCCCTCTAGCATGCCTGGAACCCACTCCGCTGCCCCCTGGCTCCCCAAGACAGGCCATATCAGAACTACTAAACACCTGCACTGTGAATAATTAGGCTCTTTTCATTAGTGACCTTATTACAGAAAAAAAAAACTTGATTTTCTGTGCTTAACCGAAACCTGGCACAGACAGAATGATGGTCTCCTGTTCAATCATCTAGTCCAGGGGTGGGGAACCTTTTTTCTGCCAAGGGCCATTTGGATATTTATAACATGATTTGTGGGCCATACAAAATTATCAATTTAAAAATTAGCCTGCTATATTTGGTCAAACACTTAATTAACTCACCCCTAATGTGATGGCTGGAGCTGCTTCTCTTTGGTGAGGCGTGTGATATTAGCTGGTATTGATGATGTTGCTATCCAACGTTCGTATCATCGACTCTTGAGGTCTTTTCTGTGTACTGTAATTTCCTTAATCTTCATCTGAGATTCAGTTTGTGCGAGGATTGTTGATCGTGGACGTGTGGATAAAGGTTGGATTGGAGTTATTGTGTCTGTCCCGTCATGTATGTGACGTCGTATGTGTCCTGTCTATCCCGTAATGGACGTTCCTTGCTTGTCCCTCAAAATTTACGTTATTATTATGATTCACTTAATATAAATTTATGTTGCTATGAAAAAATTTCTTAGATTTATTGAATTTCGAGTCCCGCCTGCGTAGGGCTGGGCGATATGGCCAAAAACATTATCACGATAAAAATGTTCATATCAGTCGATATCGATAATTATCACTATAAATGTCAGATCATTATTTCTTTCAAGTTTAAAGGCAGATTTTTTCTCCTGAGTGAAAGTTAAACAACTTTTTATTTTAAGAACACAACAAACACTTGCCAAACAGCAGAAACATTAAACAAATCTGTTAGCTGCCCGGTCTGCAACACGCACGCGCACTTGCGCAGTATTTTGTGCGCATGTGCATATCATGCGCAAAGCATAAACATAGATATCGAACATTTATCAAACTTTTGTTAAAATTCTGTCAAGGAAAATTATATTGCGATTATTATCGTTATCGAATTATCGCCCAGCTCTACGCCTGCGGTTGCCTTGGCAGGGCCAGACCAAATGAAATGGCCGGACGTTCCCCACCCCTGATCTTGGGGGTATGGGTTGTTTGACCTCCCTAGTTTTTCAGGCAGAGGTAAGATAAGATAAGATCACTTTATTGGCCATATGCAATTTCTTGTATTAGGAATTTATTTTTTTACATACCCCAATTTGCTCTCCATGAGACACACAGATAGGGAGAGAAGCATGGGGTCAGAGCGCAGGGCTTTGCACGATTTATTTTCATTTTTATGCCTCAGATTTAAGAGGATCCTTATTCTTAAGGGACTTTAATGTACATATTGATTCAGGGTCTTAGCTAAGGATTTTTTTCCAGTTTAGCTAAGGATTTTCTAGCTCTGTTCGGATGCTTTGATCTAACCCAGTTTGTTCATAGTACAATGTGGTACACCAACCATTTGCAATCAATAGATGGGGCGAAAAGTTTTTAGATTGTCCAGAGCCTTGGTTGGCTTTTTTGGCACAGGGGTAATGGCAGCAGTTTTGAGGACTGTTGGTACAACATCAGTGCTCAAGGATTCATTTATTATATTGAGGACAATGGGGCAGGGAGAAGTGAAACAGGCCTGAAATAATGTGGTAGGAATGGGGTCTAATTAGGGCTGGGCGATAATTCGATAACGATAATTATCGCGATATAATTTTCCTCGATATAATTTTAACAAAAGTTCGATAAATGTTCGATATATATGTTTATGCTTTGCGCATGCGCACAAAATACTGCGTGAGTGCGCGTGCGTGTTGCAGACCGGGCAGCTAACGTGGTGGTGTTTACCCGCACGGTGGGGCTGAGTGGAGAAATGAGCGACACTGAAGCAAATGTAGTGCTGCCAACGACCAGCTCGAAGGACGATGACATCGTCGACAGAAAAGGTCATTCAACTTCGGTAATTTGGAGATATTTTGGCTTTTTACGATCAGACATAAAACAGAGCACTTTAAACTTTGCAGTCTGTCTGAGCCATCTTCTGTGTGTGTTTTATCACACTGCAGTATTTAATTTTTCTATTAAGATATTTATTTTGTACATTTTACTCATGCATATTTTGACATAAAAAAGACTTGAATACTCTCTACCTCAGATTTGTTTAATGTTTCTGCTGTTTGGCAAGTGTTTGTTGTGTTTTTAAAATAAAGAGTTGTTTAATTTACCAATTAACTGTCTGGTTTCTTCAACTTTCACTCAGGATAAAAAATCTGCCTTTAACTTGAAAGAAATAATGATTTGACATTTATCGTGATAATTATCGACTGATATGAAAATTTTTATCGTGATAATGTTTTTGGCCATATCGCCCAGCCCTAGGTCTAATATAAAGGTGGCATTGCATTGTTATATGTCATTACACAGCCAGGAGTGCAGGAAAGACATGATCAAAACCACAACCCACAGCTGTGCCTGAGCAATGTTTTTTTTTCTGTGGGCTGTGCTCTTCTATTAAAGGTCATGCTTTCAGCCATTTTTTAGTCTGGTAGTTCTTAAATACTTCAAAAAATCCCTATGTTTAGACTACTCATCTTCAGTGTTCATACCTGATCCATATTGTAACTATTTTTAAAAAAACAGCTTTGTGTCATATTTACTGTAATGTACTATGGAAATTCCTAATTTAATCAAAGTCTCTTCAGTGACCCCTGTTACCAGATGAATTTCAGTAATTATTAGTACCATCAGAAAAAGTATCTGTTAAATAGAAATGATTTTTTTTCCTGGAAGAGTGGCTGGGTAATTTAAAATGTAATTTAAACCTAATATGCAAGATTATGTGTTGTGGAAGTTCACTCAAGCTCTGGCACAGCTTGTTACTGTGCAAGTCATCTTGAAATCGCTTTCGCCTTTTAAAAATAAATCAGTGATATTACAGAATGAATTGTCCATAGGTGCCTTATATTGCTTGAACAGGTTCATGACAATGTTTTATTAGGAGAAACGCTTAGTAGTTTATGGGTAGGGGGTATTTAACTTAATATGCTGTCATGTTAAATTCTGTAACTGTAGATGTAAAGGAGAAGTTGTTCATAATCTGTATTTTTAAGTGTTAAGAAATTTACTTGAAAACAGTGTCACTACTTGAAACTATGAAACCCTTAGTATATAACTTGGATATGTTGGATTTTTTATTCAGGGACTCAATATAGTATAATCTTAATACCCAAGGTTAATAATTCCGAAATTATATACCACCTCAAATTATACCACTGCCACAGGAATGAGACAGTAGTAGTGCCATACATTTTCTATGATTTAATAAACAATTGACTTGTTTCTCCTTCTTGTTGTCCAACCACAGTACATTATCCCCATGAAGGTCTAGATGACTTTATTCGTGTGATCAACACTCACCTCCAGCCTATGTTCATGCAGATCCGAAAGGGGATGTCAGAAGAAGATGGTGTGCAATACTACGCTCTGGTGAGCTAAGCTGTAATTTAATTCCCTTTCTTTCATCAAGGTCTCATTTTTTTCCATCATCCCTCAGTCATGACCTGTCTAATTGCTGTAAAATAACCCCATTGAACATATGGGCTATCCTTGGCCAAGCCATGAAGAAGAGTCCCAGTAATTCATCATTCCATTGACACAGGTCTCCTGTGTTAATGTCAAGCTCTATTCTTATTTAAAAAGTGAAGTTACCTGTATGTTTGTGCACTTGTAATGAGCCTGAAATGAAAAACGTAATGTTACACAAACTGGAAGGAAACATATTGGTAGAGTCTGTAGTAAAATCACATTTTATGTGATGATAATTAGAAAAAATTAAAGTCATAACTGCAGTTAATTTTCTCCTGGTTTTGGGGGAAATAAGAAATAAGAATTCTTCTCATATGCCAATGATAAATTAAAATATTAAAGACTACACATTAAGACGGAGCTTTTCTAAATATAAGATATTCCATCCAAGCTCAGTCAATCTTACTGTGAACCTGCTATACAGAAAGCTGTAAACTTGTGAAATTTCCTGGCCAGGTGAATAATACTGAAACAGATGTGACAAGAATGGCCTCTGATTACTCTGACACGGAGTTGGAATTGTTCAGAAAAGCAGTGAGTACATGGTTCTTAGTCTCAGATTTTATGTTATTTTATAGTTATGAGTAACTAATAGATTAAGACTTATAGAGTAAGTTTTATTATGTTTTAAATTCTGTACTGTATTTGGACATAATGCACTTAATGGTCCTAGATTAAATAGTAATCCATATTGTTTATTTTAGCACCAATTTCCTTGTCTGTCAGTTAACATTTGCGAATCAAAACTAGTCTATTTTATTATGTGTTGGATTCATGAGTTTCAATGTTATTTGCAAATACAGTTTTACTTTTAGGAGTAGTTTCACAGACCTTGTTAAAAATAGTTTGAGAATGAGAACACGGTCATCTCAAAGCTGCAGTTATCTTATAATTAATCAACTTGGTTGTGAGCCCAAGTTTATCTGCTGTTGTTTTTCACCTCCTGCAGTTTCAGAACCCTGTCTGAGAAGGAAACCAGTGAAGGAGGAACACTTTATCTGTTTTTTTGTGTCAGATAATGTTATAAAAAAGCAAAGCACAACTATAGGGTAACCAATCCAATGTAAATTCTGTTAAAGTATATCTGCCAAATGAGATTACTGATTTAACACACTACTGTATTACATTCGGGGGTTCCCCTTTGTTTTGGGGGTTCTAGAAACAGTGGTTGGGAGCCATTGCTTTAGAGGACTATGAGTCCACCGCATTCAGTTGTGACAGATAAGGTATTTACAGACCTAGGAATGAATGGTTCTTAGGGTAGCCTTTGATAAGGGGGTCCTCCGATGACCAAGCAATACTTTCACATCAATTTCTGGCCTGCAGATAGCACGATACCTGGGATATGGGAAAATGCTTTTAAATTGTTTGTACCCAGATGAGTATAGCAGGTCATTAACATCATAATTTTTTCAGGCTATTTTCTATCCACTAAATTTGCATATTTTCTGCTTCACTTATAACAAACATGTGTTGATAAATATAGATGTTCTCTAATCAAAATGTTTCTGTATAAACTTGAAGCCCTGAAATAATCTTTCTGTATGAACAAATAGTTCATTTGAGGATTGAGTATTTTAAAGGTTGGTATACTGTAAGAATTTTTTTAAATAAAGTCAAATCCCATTTGAGGGATTTTGTTCCAGAATAACACTGGAGTTTTTCAAAATTTTCTTTTGCTTTGCTTTAGATGGACCTGATTGTGGACTCTGAAACTGGAACAGCCTCATCCACAGAAATCCTGAACCTTGCAGACAGACTGCAGCCAAAGAAAATGAAAAAGAAAGAAACAGAACAAGTCCTTCAGAGACTGGTTCAAGACAAGTGGTTGTACGAGGTTAAGATACTATATTACGCTCCCATGCAGTATTAGGAATTTCAGAACATCTTAATGTTTTAAATCTGAATAGAAAATGTGCTAGATTTGGCTAACTTCTCCTGTGTTGTTCTAATAGTCTGGAGCTTGGTTTGGGTGGTAGTACAGTGATCCTAACCAAGACTCTTAAGATCTTACTGTTTCTTATGGGATATATAGCTTTGTTTTTTTCTGATATTTGGTGAATGTTGTTTTATGTTTGATAGAAGGATGGCGAATATACTCTAAGCACTCGCTGCATTATGGAGATGGAACCCTACATCCAGAATATTTACCGGGACCTGGTAAAGGTTTGCAACATCTGCCGCAACATTGCTATTCAGGTAAAGATGCCTTTATGTAATGTAGCCCATAAAAAGGAATAACAGACCTCTTATGTTTAGATTGCACCACACCATTATAAATTTTATGGATATTTTTTTTTGTGGCCATCTAGCAAGACCCCATTTAAATCAAAAATGAAAATCACTCAGTGTGAGGGTGAAAATGTCTTGAAGCTCCTATGCTCCTTCACAGCAGGTTTCTGTTTTGGTAATGGCTGACATTCACGCAGGGTGGTTTCATTGTGCGGCGTCACACACATTAGGAATAGTGCCAAACCCATTTCACACAGGAACCTATACACTTGTCACAGCAGAGTGGTTTCTATCAACATTATCTTGAAACTCAGTCTGCAGCAATCAGACCTTCTGCCAGCACAGCATTCCTGTGTCCTGGATTTGATTAGTTTAATTAAAAATAAAGCTTAACATTTAAAAAGGTATCAGAGGCATTTTTGAAAGATTTTAAAACGTATTAAATGACTCAGTTAATGTTTATGGCTTTGTTTTTTAATAAGAAAATACAACAGTGGGTGTAATCCTGAATGTGTCATTCTTCTAAAAATACACACCAGACATGCGTGGTCCAGTCTAGAGGTAATTTCAGCAGAGGAGGGAGACTGATTTCTCTCACCCGTTAGACTTCATTTGGATCCACAGAATTGTGTGATTTTAGCAGAATAAGTCAAATGAAGTGTATATGTTTACTTTATGATAACATTAGGATAAATGTCTGACTCAGTTTTCAGATTTATTATAAAATCTTTGTAATTTTTTATTCTCAATGTAAATTCTTCTGAAAACATCAAATTCCAGTAGTATTTTGTCATGCAGTTGCTGGAGGCATTGTGAATGTTACAAACTGGATTGGTTCTCTTCAACATTATGAGGGCCATTTCTATTATTGAAAGTATGGTGTGGGTTGAGAGGAAGATAAGCTCTTTAAAGACTACTGAACATTATATCATAAAAGTTGAAATAGTAAAATAGTAAGTTCATACAATATTTTAAACAATCCTCCATCTCTCACTGTTGTCAGTTTAGTCTTTTTTCACTTGTGAAACTGAACACATTGTTTAAACACGGGGTTTGGTGGTGGGGTTTCAAATGCAGAAAACAAAGCAGATATTGACTTGAGCCACTTAAATGCACCTTTTAAAGGATTCAGAACTTAAAAGTATGATCTTAATAAGGACATACAGTGGATGGTCTTGAAAGTTTCATGTTAAATGGTGCTCTGTAGCCTTTAAAGACCACTTTAGATTGATGGGTAGAATACAGAAACAGCTCAGGAAGATTGTCGTGAGAGACAAATCCAACACTGATTTCTCAAACTGTAAAATTCCTCTTTTAGGGTCAGATGTGTGAAAACCCAGAGTGTGGCATCAAAATGCACATACCATGCGTGGCAATATACTTCAAGGGTCGCACCGATCCTCGCTGTCCTTCTTGCAATGAATTCTGGCCTCATGAGATTCCAGGTATCCATTTTATTCATCTGCTAAATTTCTTGTATGAATTCAGTGTATTGTAAGCAAAAATAGCTACAGGTCTGATGCTTAACACTCTCAGTTTGTCTTTCAAAGTGGATATGTACAGTATACTTTTTACTACATGGTGACTAAAACCATGTAGTTTTAGTAATACTTACTAAAGTACTGTATTAAGAATTCTAATGAATTAATAGTCACTTGTGCAAATAATTCAGTCTTGATCCAATATGAATAAATGAAAAAATACACATTTTACGACATATTGCTATAACTGCTGTAACATTTTATGGTACTTAGGCTTTGAAGTTGGTTTCAACAACCTAAAATGAAGCATTCCTCATCAGCTTTCCTTTTTAAGCACTGTTGAGGCTAAGCTGTTTTCTCTCTCCGTTCTGACAGATATCAGTTGCCCTTCACCACAGGCACCCTCTCCTGGCCAGGCTGTGGCAGCGAAGGAGAACACTACCCCAGACACTGCAACCTCACGCTCCAAGAGATTGAGGAAGTGAAGCTACTGTTATGTCATGTGACACACTTCATAAAGTTAGCTTTTAATTTAATAAATAGCTTTTAATTTAACTATCAATTTTTTTTAGTTTTTTTAGTTTGCTATGATAGTCCTCATTATTCATTTTGTTTGTTCCATGAACTGCATGCATATTTTTTTCTCTACTATTGTTGTTACATGAGAAATAGATTAAACAACAACTAAATATCAACATTACTGTTTGTCATCGGATATGACTAAACCTTTACACTGTATTTGCTGTACTATTCAAGTGTATTTTTAACATAAATAAAATATATTTTGAAAGTGAACATTTGAAACAAATTATACTGCATCAAATGTAATATTATTTCCTTTTACAAAGTGAGCCATGGCATTCACATCATTCACATTAATTCTAACCTCTGCACAGTAAGGAAAATTGGGTAAAAAAGGAAAAGCCCCAACTACAAGCCATACTAAATCATTAATCTGAAGCAGAATAAAATTGTAATAAACCTGGCATTAATTTTTAGCAGAGTGCTTCTGGGGAAAGTCTGCTTCATCACAATCCAGAGAATCCACACTTTCAGAAATGTGAGTTACAAACTTCAGTTTAATTTTTTTAGTTAGGACCACCAAAAACTGACAGAGAAGCTGACATCAAGAGATCTCACATAATGCCAGTACTTTGCTGGGATGAAAAGAACTTCCCCAGGGTGCAGAACACACTCTTGAAAAGGAGCCTTGGCAAAATTGGGGAAGTGTTCCAGGTCTGGATTCTCCACTTCCACCTGAGAAAAAAAAGGATTTTTGTGGTTTCTTATTCACTAGAAATGGTCTCCCCTCTAGAATAATAAACATAAACGGATTAAATTTTGTACAAAATCATTTAAACACCTTGAGTATTGAAATGACAACTTTGTTTTCCCTGTATTGTTGTGCTGGTAGCTTTAGGCTAAGAAGTACATCTCATTTTGAAACCTCTGGTTCCCCAAGACTCACAGGGGACTCACAATTTTGCTTACTCTGTAATATTAAATACTGTATGTCACAACTGTCTAGCGATTTAAAGGAATGGTTTTTTAGTTTGTTTTTAAGTGCAATGGAAATTCAGTAATCCAAAATGCATGTGTTTATGTTTCCTTTTTTTCTGAAGAGCTAGGTGTCTAGTAGTCTTTACAGAGGGTGATAAAACAACTATCATATGAACTATGGCACTGTGGAGTAATGAGTACCACATATAACTGGGGCAATAGAGAATACTGCACGGGCAACAGCAGTGCACACCAGATGGTGCTGCTGCAGCAGCAGCAGGTGTTCTTGCAATTTTAACCCTGTACACATATCGCTTTCTGGTGGATACTGGTGATGTAGCACCTTCTGCCCTGTTGCTGTCCGTGAGAATGTGACCCAGCACAATGGAATCAGAATCATACAGTAGTGCTGCACATTCATATTCGTATAAGTTAAAGGTTTTCTCCTCCTTTGCTACCAAAATGAGACGAGTCTCTACAGCAGACCATGTTTCACAGCACTGACCACAATTCCCTGGACACTACTCCTGCCTGCTCCCTCTCTCTTGATTATGAAATACAGTAGCGCTCGGCCCCAAGATTCCTTTCATCCGGAACACTGAACTGTAATAATACTTGCTGCCTTCTCATGTTTAATTCAGAGACCAACAAGGTCCTGTACTTCACCAGCAATTTTATAATGAACAAAGCTGAGATACTGGATCGATGCTAAGAAGACAAAATCATTTGTAACTTTTTAATTGTACAGCTGCCTGTACTGGTCTGCTCTAATTAAACGCTGTATATTTCTGAGGGTGGTAAAGCTACACTAAGGTAGCAAACATGAGTAGTAGTGTCTTTCACATTATTTCTTAAAACCCACTTAGGTGAATGGGGGGACAGTAAATGTTGATCATGAGTGACTAATTTCTAAGTGTGGACTAGTTTACAGGCATAGGTATTATATCTGAATCATTGTGGCAACAGCCCACAAAGTTCTGCCTCAGCCGCCCAGGAGAATGGAAAAATGCAGTAAAAGGCTTGTACCTGGCTTGTGTTGTGTAACAGCCCAGACTGGTGAGGATACACTTTCTCAGTGTCTTCTGGGGAGTACAAACGAATGTATTTTCTTCCAACCACCTGTTATATAGAAAAATGAAATATAATGAAAAATGAATATATCTGATCTGAGAGCAAATCATAGTGCAGATTTATTCAACGTGTTCTTGGTATTTTGTCACAATAACCTGGGCCAGGAAGTTCTGCAGTGGATCCTGGTGTAATGGAGAGACAGTACCCGCAGGCCCAATCCAGGCATTTATAGTGATGTCATCTTCGTCTCCCTCACCAAGGCAACAGTAGTCAGGGATACTGATGTCCTGCTTAAGTTCAGGGACCTTGAAAATAAATCACACAGGTAGGCACAACATTTTCAATCTGTCAAACAGTTTTAAATTAAAAAAAGAAAGTGTATTTGAAACATCATAAAAATAATTCCATGCACTTGTTTATGCTGCAGAACTCTTATTTTCTTTCAGAATCAAGTGGATATATTTTGTCATTATAGCTGAATCTTACGATTATGTTATGAAAGCCTTCTCTAGACACAAGAAAAATTGAAGCCTTGACTACCTAAAGACATACTGTTATGGCAATTATTATTTCAAGGAAATAAAGCAGCAATGATACTGCATTTCTCAGTCTTAAAATGTCTCTCAATGTTGCATTAAAGAACCCCTTCAACTAATTACAACAATTCCCAGTCCTGGACCTGGAGGGTCAGTTTGTCTGCAGGTTTTCTAGGTATCTGTGTGCTGCATTTTTATATTTATATTGTTGTTATATCTCTGTAAGCCAATAATGAGCTGATTTAGGAACTGAGCGGAAAAACAACAGAATCTCCTCCCACCAGGGCCAAGATGGAACAGGAATTAGTGAATCTGAGTTCATCCTAAGTCCAAGAATCTGCAATATAACTCCTGCAGACAACTTACAAACATAGTATGATGGGTGAGCTAAAAACCTGTGAAAGAGAGATCCAGAGATCCAGATCCAATTTCCTTTCTAATCAAGAGCTACATTTCTCACATTCTCTCTTGAGATTGAAGTTTTTAAATTTATAGACCAGAGTCTGTTACAAGATTGCAGTCAGACTTTTTGTTTAAAATAGAATGACAGTAGCTGTATGGTGCAAGTGTGTTCTCACCTGATCAAAAAGCTGGTGCTGGGCTAGATATCCTATGCCATTCCCCCTTTCCTGTTAAAGACACTGTAGGTTACACCTCATAGTTCTAACCAGCGCTAAAGAGACCCTGATATCAATTTGTAGACCTACCGGTTGGAGAATGTAGTTGTCTATGAATTCATTGACTGTCAGCAGAGTCTGTGACCATTCATCATCGGTGTATCTAGATCCAATTTCAACTGGCACAGTCCGGCACCCAGCTACCTGCCTCAGGTATCCAAGACTGGCAGAAAGTATTAAAGAGCAAAATAACTAACAGACATTCATTGCAAAAGTATTTAAGCACAAGTCATAAAACCTACTCCTTTCTGGTAGCATACCTGGAGATCATTCAGGTTTTATCTGTCTGTCCAGGAATGTCAGTCTGCTGCCAGGGTAAATGTTAAGCATTTTGTGTCTGCTAAAGAGAGGATGCTTACATGTTTACTCCTCAGAAATATAGTCACTGAAACTAAGAATGCTTGTCCCATTTCAGCTCAAGCTATCCTTTCTCCCTTTGTTAATACTGTATCAAAAGGCTACATCTTCATTTCTAGAAGAAAATGTTGCATTTTTTAAATGACTGCAGTACATAAGAGAAAACTAAATAGAACTTAACTAAAAGATAACTAAAGAACTTCCATCCATTTTAAAAGCTTCTTGCAATTCACAGTCACGGGGAGCCAGAGCCTATCCTGGCAAGCAATAGGTGCGAGGCAGGGTACAGCCTGAACAGGACACCAGTCCATCGCAATAACTTAAAAACTTTTAAATCTCAATTTTTTGTGTAGTTCATCAAACAGTTAAGATGAGCTGTAAGATATAAGAAAATAGACTAGTTTTTCATTTGTGAAACAATAAAGTAAAATAGCTACCTCCACTGATGGTCCTTGAATGCAGACCAATGGTTTATAATGCCTTCTAATATAACAGGCTTCTGTGGGATCAGATAATCTGTTCTGAAACGCTCCAACGCTGGACAGTGCAACCTAGGAAGCACCAGTGCTGGATTGATTTCTGGAACAGAAACTAATTCTGTCCTCAATTTCTGTAATAAAACACAATTGTGAAAATATGTATGTTTTGTGAGTCTGCAACACATAGAAGATGCTCCATTGATAAAGTCTATTAAAATAATCAGAAAAGAAAAAAGAGATTAGATGTGACTGAACCATTGGGAAATTAAGTATAACATAATATTATAACAGTGCATGCATCAATCTTAACAATTAGAATATAAAATCAGGTTTCAGACTGTGAGATAGGAACAGATGGATACAGAGTCAACAGGAGAAGAATACTTATAAATAAAAAACAGAATTCTAAAGACTCAAAAATGGTTTAACACAGAATGATTCTTAAGTCTCAGGAGTCACTTACAGATAGGTTAAATGAACTAAGTCACAGCAATCTAGATTAAAGGCAATCAAGAGGAGATTTGATCCCAATATATAAACACCTAAAGAGTAGAGATGGGGTCAACCCAGGGAATGTCTTTAGATACAGTAGTGAAACAATGACATGGTGTCCTAACTGGAAAACAAAAAGGTATTAATTTTGGATGTTGAATAGGAAAGAGCTGTAAGGCATTTGGAACAGGCTTCCCAGACAGCTTATTGAGGCACAAGCTTTGAGCTCCTTTATAGCCTGTCTCCTTCTTTCTAACAGTCTACCATATCTAGATATCCATGATATTAGTGACTTATAGCGTCTACTGTATAGTCGACAGACTCTTTGCTAGGGCAGGGGATGACCCAGTTGTTGTTCTGAAGAGATACACTGTTCTGAAGATATTGGAAAGATGTAGCTATATATATTAAAATTAAATATATATTAAAAATTAATACAGGTTCTGGATCTTGTTAGAGGAATCAAGAGTCTTCAAATCTATGTGGGTCAAACTAATTGAATTGTACATTCCAAAGGTATAGTGTTAGGAGTATGCTATTGTGCTATATATGCTAAAATGCATATTGTGAGAATTTAATACTGTAGAATTAAATTAAGGACTTACAGTGCCTTGCAAAAGTATTCACCCCCCTTGGACATTTTCATATTTTATTATGTTTCAGCATGGAACCATGGAAATACATGATGTATTTAACTGAGAATTTTTGCTCCTCAACAAAAGTACTCTGAAAAAAAAAATCCAGACATTTTACTAAATTAATTAAAAATAAAAAACAGAAAATAATTGAATGCATAAGTACTCCCCCCCCAGAATTAATACTTGGTAAGACCACCTTTGGCAGCAATTACAGCTGTGACACTGGAATCTTGACACTGGAATTTTTGCCCATTCTTCTTGGCAAAATTGCTCAAGCTCCATCAAGTTGGATGGGGACCATTTGTGAACAGCAATTTTTAAGTCATTCCACAGATACTCAATCGGATTGAGGTCTGGGCTTTGACTGGGCCACACTAGGACATTAACCTATTGGTTTTAAGCCACTCCAGTGTGACTTTTGCTGTATGTTTCGGGTCACTGTCCTGTTGAAAGATGAATAGTCTTCCAAGTCCCTGTGCTCTTGCGGACGGCAGCACGTTTTCCTCCAGGATTTTTCTGAACTTAGCTCCATCCATTTTTCCTTTTATCTTTATGAGTTTTCTAGTCCCTGCCACAGAGAAGCATCCCCAAAGCATGATGCTGCCACCACCATGCTTCACTGTGGAGATGGTGTTCTCAGTGTGATGTGCTGTGTTAGGTTTGCGCCAAACAAAGTTCAATTTTGGTCTCATCAGACCATAGAATCTTCCTCCAAATTGCTGAGTCTCTCACATGCCTTTGGGCAAACTCCAGCCGAGATGTGATATGAGTTTTTTTCAACAAAGGTTTTCTTCTTGCCACCCTTCCATATAAGCCGGATTTATGAAGTGTGGATGCTATTGTTGTCTCATGCACAGTTTCTCCCATCTCTGTCATGGAGGAGGTGCTGTAGGCCTCTTGGTGGCCTCCCTTACTCTTCTTGCCCGGACATTCAGTTTTGGAGGATGGCCAGTTCTGGGCAGATTCACAGTTGTTCCATATTTTCTCACCTTTTTAATGATGGACTTCACTGTGCTTCGAGGTATATTCAATGCCTTGGAAATTTTCTTATATCCTTGCCCTGACTGGTATTTTTCTAGAACCTTGTCTCGGATCTGCTTGGAATGTTCCTTGGTCTTCATGGTGTAGTTTTTCCTTGGAAATGCACTAAGTGGGGAAGCTCCCAGACACAGGTGTATTTATTCTGAAATCATGTGGAACACCTCAACTGCACTTGACTCCAGCCAAGTAATTATGTGACTTGGAGAACAGAGGTTACTTCAGAGGTAATTTAGGTGTGTCAAAGCAAGGGAGTGAATACTTATGCATTCAATCATTTTCAGTTTTTTATTTTTAATTAATTTAGTTAAAATGTCTGGATTTTTTTTCCAATTTGAAATTATAGAGTACTTTGTGTTAATGAGTGGCAAAAATGTTCTAATGTTCTTACATGTTCAGCACTGGAAATGTACAAATACTGTTTACTATATGGAACGATCCTGCAGTGAAATGAAGACGTTTTAGAACAATACGAAATGTGTACAAATGTCAACATTTGGCAACTCCGCTGTTGCTCAGAGCATTTTCTCATAGTATCACTTTCACTAAGTAAAATGTTTCTGTGTTACCAGTTTAACTGCCTTAACATGCAATTCAGGGAAAGCAGTTGCGATAAACCTGGAAAAACAATGCCCATTTAAGCCTAAAGCGATTTGTTAGAAGGCAGTTCATCTTGGTGAATAAACTCTTCACTGAGAAACTTTAACATACCTTCAAACAGTGGGTGTCATTAGGGTCAGTATTGTGAAGTCCCCTTTTCTTCACCCTATTCTGCAGGATACCAACAAGCTTTTGAAGCAAATTGTCCATGATGGCTGCTCCCATCAACAGTCCCATGTCACATGTTTTTATAGCTTCCTGCACAGTTTCTTCAGTTGGCTTGCTCTGACATAAGGCAGCTGTTTTGAAGAGGCAGCCATAAGAGTATACACGCCTCCACTCCTTATCAACGTCTTTCCATGTACCTGTGTTTAGTTTCTCCCAGGAGAAGTCCAGGATGATCTGACTGATCTGCAAAAGTTGAGATGCCACTGCTTGTCCATACAGCAGCTCTTTAGCCTGTTGTAGCATGGCGATGATACTGGGGTCAATCTTCTCATTGAACTGTTGTACAAACTCCGCCTTGCTTGGGGGTAATGCAGTCTTTATCTCACTCCACAGGTAAGCCATTTTGTACTCTTCAAAAAATGAAGAGGAAAAACAGTATCAGCAGTCTAGATAATTCTAAACTAAAATGTCATTTTCCTTAGTATCAATGTTAAGAAGAAACAAGAAACTTCAGAAAAAGCAAAATACACAAATGAATCACAAGCTTTAGTCTATCATGTCAAATGAGACTAGTCATTTTTGTTTTGCTGTACATGCCAATAATGAATCACTCAATCACTCCCATTCCCCCATCTTTACAGAACACCAAAAGACATTACAGTTAACCCTCAGTTTAAAGGGCTAATATGGTTGAAGGGGTGTCCATTAAACTACAGATAACATTTCCCGAATTATATACTGTAAGTACATATTATATAAAGACTTAAGAACAAAAAATCATATAAACTGATTGTTTAAACAAAAATTGCAATGAACATAATGAAAATTGTTCCTGTCATTTTTATCACAATATACACTCATTTGTTGTAAATACTGTATAAAATGCACTAAAGGCTTGCATACCAAACACAACTGACACCCATTTCAAGCAACTGATATTCCTGAATTTTAAAACTATTTAGTATTTATTTTTACCTTATTTATTTATTATTTATGCATTTCCCCTTTATCTGAGTGTGTGTTCAGTGTTATTCAGTGTTAAACTGAATGTTTACTGTACTACACATACAAAAGCGAGATCTCAGTTTGGTATTTCAGCTCTAAATGTATTTCTATCATTATATATACATCATTTTAGGTGAAAGTTGTAAGTTTTTTCACACAAGCATTGCTAACCAAATCGAATCCCATTGTATCTCTCAGAAAAAGCACGTGATACAACCCACTACATACGACCTAAGCATTATGAACAAATTTAAATCAACAGAGCTATTGCCTTTATATCACCTTTAAATGTCGCACTACAAACATTTTTACAACAGACTTATAACAACCAAACCTGTACAATGTTTTAAATCTCAAACGTACTTGTTTTAAACTTTAAAAAAACTAATCTTTTGTGTCTACAAAACACAGGACGTCGCATGCAACCAAGGTAAAACAGTCTCTGCGCGCATGTGAACTTAAATTCACTATGGCAAGGCAGCGAAACCTTTACGGGAAAACACCCGTTAAGGTTTGTTTTAAACAAACCTTAACATTAAGGTTAACATTAGAACTCTCCAGTGTGAACACTTACTCGTATGATACATTTCATGCTAAACTGAAGAATATTTCACAAATGTTCTTGGACTCATCGTGTGTTCAAATCAGCGATCACAAACAGAAAAATGTTTAGTTTGAGTGCGCTTGATTAAAATAGACATCGCAAAAACGACATAAGATTTGTTAATCCTGGTAGCGATTAAGAAAAACGTCTAATTATATCCGTAAATTACTGTAGCACTCTCGATATAAAGAACTAATGTATAGTATAATAAATACTGAGTTCAAATTGCATGCTCCTTTTCAGTTTGTGCTACATGAAATACTGCCCGAGTGGAAAACTGAGCTTTCACTCGTCTTGGTTCAAGTTGAAGACACAAACTTCTGTTGCCACAGACACGATTACAATTTGACAACTTGATACTGTATGTAACTGGCAGGAATATTAGAATTCCACTTTAGGATTAAGACATAGACATAAATGATTCACAGGAACTGCATGTTTCTGTACACGTATTAACATTTGTAATGTGCACGGTACACATACAAACGGTACGCATTACACTACAGTATGTAATATCCGACTTCCACCGTAAGAAATGTGAGTTTATGGCTGATTATGCCTGTGTAGACTCCCCAATGAACTTCGCCAGGTTTAAAAATTAAACATGTTTATTAACATTCACTTTGGTTTCGTCAACAAACAAAAAAAAGGGAAGTTTTCCACAATACCAAAAACTATTCCACAAAACTTAAGTAAACTAAACCCGCACCTACACAAGCACATCAGAACCGTTGCGCTCTAATTTCCACCAGTTTTTTAAAACTAAACCTTCTAGAATTTCCCTTAAAGAACATTGGCGATTGGCCGTCTTAAAGGCATATGCACAATTTACGCAAACAAAACAACGTGGTTTTCAAATAGAATATCAACATATTTACAGGATTGTTTTTAAAGGAATATAACCAAATTAAAACATTACATGGCTCCTACATTACCGGCCTCGATTTGTTCTTAACCTACAATGGAACAATTACCTACAACTTAAATAAAAGGAGCTATTTCAAGGACTCATTTATGTCCTTAGGAACTTAAGGAAGTTCTCACAGTTTGATTTAGTCAGTCTTTAAGAGTCGGATTCTTTCACATGGCTGCCTTCTTATTCTGCTTCCTGAAGGAGACACATTTTGGTAATAGGTCCGTCTAAAACATTGATCTTTGTTTTAATCCGTACTTGTCTCACAAGTCCCCTTTTATCTGGAAAGCACTCCACAATCTTCCCCATTAACCAGGAATTCCGCGGAGCAGTCATCCACCATCAGGACCAGGTCCCCAGGAATGAAGTTTCGCTTCAGCTGGGACCATTTTTGGTGTCTTGAAGCAATGTTGGATACTCCTTTGTCCATCAACGCCAGAACAGGTCTGACATGTATTAAACCTGTCTCCATCTTCGTCTTAAATACAGGTCTTCCTTACTGAATAATCCAGAAGGTAGCAATGGCTTGGTCTTCAATGACAACAAGTGGTTTGGTGTTAAGGCCTCCAAATCATTGGGGTCTGTGGATACTTTTGTTATCAGTCTGCTGTTAATTATGGATTACATTTCGCACAATACTGTCTGCAGTGGAATTGAGAATTTTCCTTACAAATCTAATTAATTGCTCCCAAGGTCTACCATGATGCGATCCAGGAGGGGGATTGAATTTCCAAGAGATGTTATGTTGCAGAGGAGTGTCATGGATCTTGGCGTTGTTCCATTCTTGTATGGCTTCTCTTAATTCTCACTCAGCCCCAATGAAATTAGTTCCATTATCTGAGTAGAACTCCCTTTCCTGGCCTCTTCTAGCAATAAATCGACACAGGGCATTCACACAAGTGTCTAAAGATGAAGCCACTTCAATATGCACAGCACAAATTGCCAAGCATGTGAAAGTTACCCCTTATCTCTTTATTGTGCTCCTACCGCGCTTGACCTCAAAGGGCCTGAAGTAGTCCACACCTACTCAGGTGAAAGGAGGGTCATCTGGCAAAACTCTGGCTGAGGGTAGTCTGCCATTTGCTGTTTTCCTGCTGTTCCATGCAACCGCCAACATATGACACACTTGGAGAGAATCCTTCTTATGGCAGCCCTTGCACCCAGTATCTAGTACTTTTCACACAGCTTAGAAAGCATATGGTTAACACCACCATGCCCAACCATTTCATGTACGTGTTGGAGGATCAAAGTAGTAATGTGAAGCTCCTTTGATAGGATAATAGGTTTTTTAGATTCTTCTGGCATAGCAACTCTACTGAGTCTGCCACCAACTCTTAGAACTCCACCCTGAAGGAAGGGATTGAGCTTGTAAATGGTACTTATCCTCTTCATGCACTGTCCCTTAAGTAGGGTGGAGATTTCCTCAGGGAATGTCTCGTTTTGAAAGTGGCGGATGATTTCCAGCTCTGCTCTTGTCAGGTCTTCCACAGAAAGGCGACTTTGTTTGGCCTTTGCTCTTTCTAGTTCCACCTGTCTCTGTAGGTTTTCTCCCTTCAACTGATTAGGGATGGCTGCCGACTTCCTTCTTGACCTACTAAGACTCAGAAGCATGTCCCTTAATCTTAGAATCCATGCCACCACACGTTTCAACTTTGTCCAACATGAATAATAATTTATCAATTTCTTAACTGCATCATTATTTCTAACAGTCACAGTGTTTACCGTTACAGTCCCTTTTACAAGACCTCTGGGTCTTCGGTTTCCATCCTTCAAGTATTATCTGGGATTTCAGGCCAGTTCTGTTCTGAACTTCTGAGAAAGCTTGGTCCTGAGATCCAGACCTCGTTCTGCAAAAACTTATCCATCTTTTGGCCCCTGGATGCATAATCTGCCGGATTTTGGGAGGTATTGACATATCGCCACTGTGCCACATTAGACAGTTCCAGAATGGCTAAGACTTTATTTGCCACGAAAGTGCAGAATCTGGTTTGATTATTTCCAAGGTATTTTAGTATAGCCATACTGTCTGTCCAGAAGACAGAATCCGCCAGTTTCTTGATGAAGTTCTTTCCGTAACAGTCTATCTGAGCGCCCACCACTGCTGCAGTCAGCTCCAGGCGTGGAATAGTTGGTTGCTTTAAGTGGGCTACCCAGGCCCTTCCAATCATAAGGGCACAATGTATTTTTCCTTCCTGGTTCCGCAACAGAAGATAACTCACTGTACCATAAGCGTCTTCGCTTGCATCTGAAAAATGATGCAACTGGCAAAGCTCTGGTCTCCAAACTCCTCTGGCTTGATGCATCTCAGCAACTTGAAGTCTTCAAGCCGACTGAGGTCTGCCAACCACTCCATCAATCTTGCAGCAAGCTGTTCCAGTAAGTGTTGGTCCCAACCGAACTTCATTCTGCTTAACTTAGTTCAAAATCATACTTGAACTGTTGATTCCACAGATTCTCCAGTTGCACAACAGATTTGCGATTTGCAGTGACATGCGACACTTTTGTGAAGTGTGTTTGAGCCGTGTTCAAATCATCCCTCAGAGGCCCATTAATGATCCATCCTAGTTTGGTCTTAACGGCGTAGGGACCATCTTTGACGCTAATAATCTGCCAGGGCTCCATTGCCTCAGTACAATTGCTCCGATTAACAGCCCAACATTTGCTGAGATTTCTGGCAGATATACCTGTTTCAAGTAAGGCAACTTATCTGCCTCTTGCTGCCTTGGTATGTTTTCTCTACTAACAGGAATCTCCTTTTGAGAGAATGCATCAAGAAGGCTTATAAACTCATTATCTACAAGACTGCTGACTTCCAGCCCTGACACCCTGTATGTTCTCACAGATCTTTCCTTGCCCATTGTTCGCAACAATATGGCAGTAGTCTTTTGCCACTGATGTTCAACTCCCTCATCACTGCCTCGGTGCAGAAAGTTGCCGTGCTTCCTGGGTCTAGCAAGGCATAGGTTTGCACAACTTTACAGCCTTTCTTTGTCTTCACTTGAACGGGAACTATAGAGAGAATGCACTCACTCTCACCGGCCTCAGTGTGTCCACAAGATCCTCTGTCTGCACTAACAAGTGCACTTGTAAATGACTGCCTTTCATCATCATCTGTTTTGTCTGTATTGTCCACAGGTTCAGCAGGCCTTTCCTTTCTCTTGATGTGTAACACATGTAAGATAACCAGGGGAAGGGTCATCCAGGACAGGTATTTCAGGAACGATCTGCTCAATTTACTCGACTTAGACCTGAGCAAGATGGCCACCAAGAGAAACCAGCTGACCCGCAGATGGAAAGGGCTTAGTCCGAAAAACAATGAGACACAGGTGTGTCTCATCAGGAAACAAAATATATATGGCCTGGAAACAGTGAACCAGGGTGGAAGACAGTAGGTGAATGCGTTTTGGAGGAGATAGTGGAATAAGGTTGGTGTTGGTACAGATTGAAGAAGAACGGAAGAAATAAAGGATTACGGTTTACGGTTTGTGATTTGGATACGACACGGATTTGTGGTACTTTACGGACTTTGGAACTTGGACTGAATAAGGATTGAGAGAACAGATTGCGGACTGGCTTGGAAGACGAACGAACTGGAGAAACGGAGAAAAACTCCACGAAAATTAAAGAAGAGAAGTGTGGTGTGAGTACTTTTCTCAGTTACTGTACATAAACCTTTCCCCCAGAGGCACCACACACAGTAGGATGGCACTGAGAGCACTTCTGACAGTACAACTTCTCATTACATGTCTTGCTCGTACAGTATGTCCCTGCTTTAAGCAGCTAAAGCAGAGCCCTTTGCTTCTAAGCAATGCAAGCTTTTCCTTATGCGTTTTGTTCTTTAAACATTTACAGACCTCAAGAGCATGCTCTCCCTTACAGAATACACAAGAGTTTGTCAATGCACTTGTGGGAGCCACAGAATCCTTTATGTCCTTATTAAGAGGTACAACTGCAGTAGAGAATTTTTTTTCCACCTTTCTTCTGAGAGGCTGTATTTGTTTCGAAATTTGCACAACCCTTCACAACATTGCTGTCCTTTATATCTCCAAACACTGGCTGCATTGCTATCTTAGTTTGCTTACTGATAAAGCCAACAAGATCTTGAAACCTGGCTCCCAGCTGTTCTTGGACATCGAAAGCTACAGCCCTCCACTTCTCTTTCAACTTGTAGGGTAACTTAGAAATGATAGCTTTCATGTTAGCTACGCTGTCCATTTCACCTAGAGAGTCCACCTCAATCATGGCATTGCAGCAACTACTGAGAAAGAGTGAAAATGAATTCAAAGCCTCTCCATCCTCGGGTTTAACTGGTGACCAGTTTAAAGCCTTGTCCATGTAGGCAGTGGCTATCCTACATTCATTTCTGAAATTCTCCTGCAACAGCTTCTTTGCCTTATAATAGCCCTTCTCTGGGTCCATAAGAAGTCAGCTTATTACTAAGTCCTTGGGTTGTCCACCAGTAAGTTGTTCTAAAAAGTAAAGCCTGTCCCTGAAACTCTCTGTCGTTTCCTCTACTCCCTGTTCAAAGGCTCGAATGAACAACATATAATCCAAAGGATCACCTATGAAAATGGGAATCTCCAACCGTGGCAATGTGGATGACCTATGTTGCTTCACTAAGATCTCTGTTATATAATTTTGTTTCTGCATTACATCACACAATGCACCAACCAGTCCAACTTCCCTCGGAGCAGGACTGTTAAACCATTGCACATCACCATGGCTTTGCTGACATTGCAGACGTGGTTCAAATGGACACTCTTGTCTAAATAGTCACTGTCCTGACTGGGTGATTATGTTGCTCACTACTGCCAGAAGCATCAGTGAACACATATGCCTTCCCTTCCTTGCTTGACACTAGGGATGTAGCTTGACCAAGCTCAAGTTCCTTGAAAATCTTAATTTTAGCGTCTGAAATGGCCAAAGCAGTCTCAAGTTCTAGTGCATCCCTGTGTGCTTTAAACTCGGCTTCTTGTCTCTCAAGAGCTTGTTTTTGCTTTAGAGCAGTTGCTTGAGCAAGTAAAGTTGCCCTTATTATTTCTGCTTTCACACGAGCAGAAGATGAGGAAGACATGTGAGAAGCAGACCCTACACTAGAGCTCTTTCTCTGTCTTCTTACAAAGTTTTGATGACACCACGGATATACTATCAGCAGGACACACTTCTGCATCAGTCTTCCTGGCTAGCTCAGTCCGTTTATGGACTTCATGCATCCACCTTTCAGTTTTTGTGATAAATTCAGCAAAGGTGGCCATTCTGGGCTTATGCCACTGATGTCGTTTATCAATAACATCATCTTCAGATATGCACTGCCACACCAAATCATTGAGCTCATCAAATTCCTTATGCAGCTCTATGAAATCAACGTTTAACCTGGTTTTTACTATGTCAATATTACTGTCATTTTCCATAAGCTGTTCAATCTGATTCATTTTATTAGTTATCTGCCTTAATTTAGCCTTTCTTGATCCCAAGAGCCGAGAAAGCTTATCCTCCTTAGCTCTATCCGTAAGCTATACGTCTCTTTTAGAAGTTGATAATTCTGCTGAGCCACACTCCATGTTTGTTCGTTTGCACAATACAGCACGAAAGTTAAGCAACTGCAATGAATCCACACTTGGTAATTATTCCACAACAATTTCCAAAAATTATTGCAGCACAGAAAACTCTCAATGTTATGCAACAAGCTTTCGGATTTTAACTTCAGAATCGCAGGAAAGTTCATTAACGTTATCGCTACGTAAGGCAGATATGTACGTAATAACGATGTTCTTGCCAGCTTTTCTGAGGTTCCATTAACAAACGTGCGTAACATCTGTTACCTCTAGTAGCGTGAAGCTAGCTACATTAAAGGACGCTGGTTTGGCAGCACCTTTCAAAATAAAAGTCCCCTAAACCTGCCTCATAAATAATCCTGGACCAGTTAAAGTCACATTTATAGCACAACAACAATTTCTACATCTTCAAAACTAGGTGTAATGTAATAGATAGACCCACAGGTAATATGAAATTGCCGTTCTTCATTAATTCTTTGCTTTCTTGCAATCTTATTGCTGTTTTTATATCACCTCCTCCTTGCAAATTGACACAGAGCTGTGCACTGCTAGACAAGAAAAAGTCTCATTGCTGACAAAAGAATAATTGTGCCTCTCCAAATGTAGTTCAAATCTATTCTACAGACCCACAGCTAATAGAAAATCACCATGTTTTTCTCAGATACATCTCTCTGTCAAAACTGCTGGGGTTTATAGAGCACCTCCCATTCCCAGACTGGGACCGTGCAGTGATGGGCAGGGAGCAGTCTCACCCCCCTCCCGACCAAACAAACATTTGTGCCTCTCCAAAAATACCTCAGATCTACTCTACAGACCCTCAGCTAATAGAAAATCACCATGGTTTTGTCAGATAAGTGTCTTTGCTAAAGTTGCTGGGGTTTAAAGGACCGCTTGCTGTTCCCAGACTGGGACCGTGCAGTGATGGACAGGGAGTGGTCTCACTCCCCTCCTGACCAAACCAAACTTTGTGTGTCTTCAAAAATACTCAAATCTGTTCTACAGACCCACAGCTAATAGAAAATCACCATGATTTTGTCAGATAAGTGTCTCTGTCAAAACTGCTGGGGTTTGTAGAGCACCTCTCATTCCCAGACTGGGACCGTGCAGTGATGAGCAAGGAGTGGTCTCACTCCTGTCCCGACCAAACAAAAATTTGTGCCTCTCCAAAAATACCTCAGATCTACTCTACAGACCCTCAGCTAATAGTATATAACCATGGTTTTGTCATTTAAGTGTCTTTGCTAAAGTTGCTGGGGTTTATAGGACCACTTGCTGTTCCCAGACTGGTACTGTGCAGTGATGGACAGGGAGTGGTCTCATTCCCCTCCCAACCAAACAAAAATGTGTGCCTCTCGAAAAGTGACTCATATCTGTTCTACAGACCCCCAGCTAATAGTATATAACCACGGTTTTGCCAGATGAGCGTCCTTTGCCAATGTTGCTGGGGTTTATAGGGGCGTTTTAGCGGCAGATACTAGATTTTTCTCAAAGGACATGTTATCGCAACGTGGGCATTGTTAACACTTCACCAGTGGATCATCCTTTCTGGTTTGAAATAAAGTGTCAATTTCACACTTTTTTATTAGAGTGTATCGAAACAGCCAAAAATATTGAATAGACCTTCAATGGTGATGTGTCTTTCCTGGGAAGGTGGCTCTGCCACAGACGTGGTATGGAGCCTTTTTTATTTGACCGGTAATGTGGAAACGATGGCTCACATGTTGCCCAAGTACCAGTTGATAATTGATTCCTCCCATGCGTTCTGATAGACCGGGAAGTAAACATGCCTTGCAGGTGTTCTGCATCAAAACACTACAGACTTTCTCTTAAATCAGATCAGCTTTTATTATTTTGAGTGTAGAACTACTCAGACAGCATTCAAACGCTGCTTTAGCTGTCTGGCCTATTATCCTTTGGACACATAAATTCTGCACAGCACAGGGGGGAGGAAAAACCTAATTTAACTGCAAGAAAACCTCTGGAAGTCCACGGCTTGGGAGTCCAATTTTGGATGATAGATGTTTCGCGGGAAATTCTCTAATATTAGATTCTATGTCAATTTTACCTGGTTTGGCATCTACGGGTACTTTTGGAAATCTGAACAGCTTTAGATCCCAGAAGGGTCTTGAAAGTCTTGTGCATTATTACAGGTAACGCTGTCTGTTTCTTTGTCACTGATTGCAAGCTATTCAAAGACTCTTTCAGTGCCTCTTTACTATGCAGTAGAACTGATATGTAACTCTTCAGTAGCTCCAGATTTTTTTGAGTTCCATGAGTATTGGCATTCTTAACTGTGAGTACATGGTTTGACCAACATATGTCTCTGTCTGATGTCTCCTTTATTTCTAGAAAACAAACACAACATTAGTTTAGTCTATGGTATGTGTTGGCTGTGTCGTAATGTTTTGCTCATTTGCTTTAATTCTAAATTTCTGTCCAATGCACGAAAGTACTGCCCAATAATGCCCACCTCTGCTTATAGACTTTCCTTCATGACATATTGTTGATTTAATAGTACATTGCACTTTACCAACACCTTCCATTTCCAACTGCAGTACACATTGGAAAGTGCTTTGGGAATCTGAATCACAATAGTTTGTGGACAAGAGCTAAATCATTGCTTCCAGACCACTGTTTGGTTACACTTTGAGCAATTCTATGTGACTGTGTTCTCTAGCAAAGACTTGTGTATGAGGGTCGATAAACTCATGAAAAAATCAGATATCTGTGCAACCAAAAAATGACTGACTTCACGTATTCACGTATTCACGTATTCACAGTTCTAGCAAAAGTCTACATGGGAAGTAATAAAGGTACTGTTTACTTGGCCACAAACAACCCAGGACATAAGGGGAATTATTAAATCGGCTGGGTCAATTTCTCTCTTGAAATCTATTGAAGATATCACTTCACATATCTCATCTAACACTGGCTTTGAAAAGTAGCTGCTAGGATTGTTGATGTCAGGTTTGACCAAATTCAGTAAACAGCCAGGCATAATCTTAAAACCTTTAGAATAGAAATCCATAATTGTTTTGGTCTGTATTACATTCATATTAGCAACACACTACATGACAAAATTAAACCAGCACTTGTTTAGGGCTTTTTTTAACCTGTTTTTAAGACTTTAATGATAGGGGCTTGTTGTGATCATTTGGACCATAAATTTTGCATTTATCATTTAGACTAAAAATGTTTGATTGGCTTTTGGAATGAATGCCTGAGATGTTGTGGAATTTTCTTTTCTTGTTCCATTTCTCCTCTTCCACAAGGGCAGGAGACTTACTAATTCCAGACAAATTCAGTCTTATCAAACAAAATTCCCTTTCATGTGCTTTGTAAAGAGTTCCTAACCTTTCCACATATTCATTTTGAACTTTACTTCAGAAATTGATGTAGTCCATCCATTTTTTGGTATTGCTGAAATCTGCCCATTAGTATGTCTGTTCATATTGGGATTGACGACAAGAAAATTAATTTTTTCTTAAAAAAAAAACCATTCCAAAATAGTCATTGGGCCCTTTGTTCTCCTGTCTGTTTATATCTGCCATTGCCTTAATGTAATTTTTTTTAAATTGTGAAGAAATGGAGAATTCACATTCTCTATGCATCTAAAATCTGAGTCCTCAGCACCTGTAACAGTGGGGACACTGCTAGTGTTCAGTTGTGACACTCGACTTCTGAGATTGGAAGTAGACTGTGTGACAAGTGTGTTACTGTATCTACTACCAATGAAAATGCAGGTGTCATAAATATGAGCAGACAGGTCTTCTAATCCTGTGGAATTAACTATGACACTGAAGATATACATGCCGATTCTGCAAAGTTTCCTGGGTTATTTTTAGCTGGTTTTTGAAAATTACCACTGTGCTCGTGTTTTAATTTCAGGGGTGTTCTCATGAACTTGAACTTGAACTTGAACTTTATTGCCATATGTAACCGGTACTGGTACAATGGAATTCTTACTTACAGAAAGTCTCTCGATTGTAAAACAAGTGTAAAAAACAAGACAAAGTGCAAACAGTGCATCTGGGCCATATTGACCATTCTCTGCAGTGCCCTTCTTTCTCGCGAAGAGGTGTTGCCGTTGGTGAGGACGCTCTCGATGGTGCAGCGGTAGAAGTTCACCAACACATGTATTGGCATCCCCCATCGCTTGAGGCACCTCAAGAAATAAAGGCGCTGCTGAGCCGTCTTCATGATAGAGTCAGTGTTCACAGTCCAGGTTAGATCTTTAGAGATGTGAATTCCCAAAAACCTAAAGCTGGTGACTGTTTCCACTTCCGTTCCATCAATACTGAGTGGGCTGTGAGTGTATGGCCTGTGTCTCCGAAAGTCCACTATTAGCTCTTTCGTTTTCTTTATGTTCAAGTCCAGGTTATTGCTATGACACCACCTAAGCAGCTGTACAACTTCATCCATGTAAGTGGACTCGTCATCATCACTGATCAGTCCAATTATAGTGGTGTCATCGGCAAACTTAATGATGCGGTTGTTGCTGTGTCTTGCTGTGCAGTCGTGAGTAAATAGGGAGTACAACCTTGGACTCAGACAGCAGCCTTGTGGGGTTCCAGTGCTCAGGGTGAGTGGTGTTGATGTTTTATTGCCTATCCGCACCACCTGTGGTCTCTCGATAAGAAAGTCCAGCAGCCAGTTGCAGACAGAGTTGCACAGACCTAATCCCCTGAGCTTTGTCACCAGTTGACTGGGTATGATGGAATTGAATGCTGAACTGTAGTCCACAAACAGCATTCTCACATATGAGTTCTTAGTGTCCAGGTGTTCCAAGGCTGTATGCAGAGCCAGGGAGACAGCATCATCCACTGGTCTGTTGTTCTCGTAGGCGAACTGCAAGGGGTCCAGGGACTCTGTGATGGAGGAGTTGATGTGTGATAACACCAGCTTCTCCAGGCATTTCATCACCACAGATGTTAATGCTACTGGGCGGTAATCATTCAGGCATGTCACTTTTGTCTTTTTGGGGGTTGGAACAATAGTGTTTTTTTTAAAGCAGGTGGGGACCATGGACTGTGACAGGGAGGAGTTAAAGATGTCCGTAAGCACTGTGGTCAGCTGGGCTGCACATGTCCTTAGGACTCGAGGTGGTATCCCATCAGGCCCTGCAGCCTTACGGATTTTCACCCTGCTCAGAGTCTTCTGCACGTCCTGCTCTGAGAGTTTCAGAACAAACTCGCCCTGCACACTTGAGGTCTTCTCAGCATTGCCCATGTTCAGAGCATCAAAGCGGGCATAGAAGTGGTTCAGCTCGTCAGGCAGGGATGCGTTGTTCGTGTCAATCTCCTGGCTGCAGCCCTTGTAGCCTGTGATTGACTGTAATCCCTGCCACAGCCTCCGGGTGTCAGCGCACATAACAGCTACCATCTAGATTCATACCATCGACATCACTTCTGCACATACTGTGCATTTCACTTTTGGAGGGAATGACATGAGGAACAATTTCCTTGGGTTATGGATGCACTACATGCAATACTACTTTCCACTTCTGTGTCACCAATTAGCTCGACCTCCCTATCCTGGGAAACCATCTGTTTATTGTCTGTCTACCCCAAAATGAGATAATCCAGCGCTGTTTGAGCACCAATGCTGACGTGATACATCAATTTTACTTTTTTTTTGGTTACATCTAATTTATTATGCATTACACTGCTGATTGCTTCACATTTGTTAATGAAACTGAACCCAGTTTTTAATGCTGTGGCTTTAACATCACAATTTTCTGAGCAACACAGAAACCATACAGATTCAATATCTACCTATACAAACAAAGATAAACTGCTCATTGTAAGCATCGCACTCCACCTTTTTTTTGGGCTGTTGGGTGATTTACAGATGCATTACGGTTTCTGCCTATTTTGGAAGAGGCACACATTTTGGTTTGGTCGGGAGGGGAATGAGACCACTCCCTGTCCATCATTGCACGGTCCCAGTCTGGGAACAGCAAGTGGTCCTATAAACCCCAGCAACTTTAGCAAAGACACTTATATGACAAAACCATGGTTATGTACTATTAGCTGAGGGTCTGTAGAATAGATTTGAGGTAGTTTTGGAGAGGCATAAATGTTTGTTTGGTCAAGAGGGGGGTAAGACCACTCCCTGCCCCATCACTGCACGGTCCCAGTCTGGGAATGGGAGGCGCTCTATAAACCCCAGTAACTTTAACAAAGACACTTATCTAAGAAAACCATGGTGATTTTCTATTAGCTGAGGGTCTGTAGAGTAGATTTGAGGTATTTTTGGAGAGGCACAAATTTTTGTTTGGTTGGGAGGGGGGTGAGACCGCTCCCTGTCCACTGCTGCACGGTCCCAGTCTGAGAATGGGAGGTGCTCTATAAACCCCAGCAACTTTAGCAAAGACAAACCGAGGTGATTTTCTATTAGCTGAGGGTCTATGCAATAGACTCCATCCACCTTTGGAGAGGCACAAATTTTCCCCATCCAATTCTGCACTGCAGTTTTTCTAGAGGTGATCCACCCAGACCAACAATATTAAAAAAAGACTTAAAACTGAATGAAGAAGGGTGATTTGCTATTGGCTGAATGTCTTAACATTGTGTGTTTCACCACTTTTGATGGTGCAAATAATGTTTTTTCCCTGTTTATAGTTTAAAAAAACTGATTGAATTAAAATATTGTAAAGGATTTGATTTAATTACAAATATCAGATACAGCTCCTTTAAAAGCTTGCATCTTAAAACCTTTTTCAGTGAACAGAAAAAAAACACTTCTATGAAAAAAATATAGCAATGACTATTTCTACATATAAATGGAAGAAAAATTAATACATATTTCTAATAATCTTAGATTTGTCAAACTTGGAGATTAGTGGAGGCGATTTAAAATTAAAAAAGGACCCTCTCAAATTTTGGCAGAATGTTCAAGGAATTACAGTTAACCACTAAGAAATAACAAAGTATGTGTTTCAGCTGCTTGTCACTTCGCTTAATATTGCTACAGTATACTCCTCATACGCTACTGTGGTAGCTGAATAACTTTTATTTTGATTGAAATCGGCTATTTACATACACTTCCGGATCATTCGTGTCGCTTAGTGTAGCTTCCCAGTGGGCAAAAGACGTATAATATACGTCTATTAAACGCATACCTTAGACGTCTAAATGTGGTCTAAAATTCGTCTAGAATGAAATTCTAATATACGTCTAAAGTTATACGTCAATTATACGTCTATGTTTAGACGTTCATTATACATAAATGGTTGGAGTTCTATTATACGGATAAATTTAGAGGACTATTATACATATATGGTTGGAGTTCCGGATAACTTTAGAGGACTATTATACGGATAACTTTAGAGGTCTATTATACGTATATGGTTAGAGGTCTATTATACGGATAACTTTAGAGGTCTATTATACGTATATGGTTAGAGGTCTATTATACGGATGACTTTAGACGTCTATTATACGGATAACTTTAGACGTCTATTATACGTATATGGTTAGAGGTCTATTATACGGATAACTTTAGACGTCTATTATACGTATATGGGTAGAGGTCTATTATACATCAAAGATAGGTTTTATAGGTGTAGAAACAAGTAAACCAAGCCAATGATTTGGTTTAGAAATTTATTCTGAAAATACACATTCACACCTGAAAAATTAAATTATACATTGTATGCAATCAATCAACAATCAACATATGGGCAATAATCATTAAAAAAAACACAACTAGTCTTAAACTTCAACTACAAATTCTGGTAACATCAATATACAGTATAGTAATGACAAACACAAACTAATTACATTAACACACTATCTAACTCAAAACCACATTTTGATTCAAATATAAATTTTAAAATGTACAACTTATATATTTCCAAAAAAAATATTACAATGGAAGTTAAGACGATTTTTGTCCACCATTTGCAAACCCTGTCTAATTGTCCTAACAGGACCAGAAACCTATTATTTTCAGTGTCCAGATCTCCTGGCCCCCTGCCTTGCATATGTATTCTTCAAGTAACGCATTGCGTGCTCCTTTATATCTTTTTCTTTCGATGTAGGGTGAGACTTCAGCACTGCAGCTAGGAGAAAATTATATAATATTACTACTCAAATAAATGATGGTTAATATCTTCTTGAGTATAATCTAAAAAATGAACCATTAAGGTTTACTAAGCTCAAAGCTGAAATAAACAGATAAAATTAGAGAAACGGCAAAACGATTTTGTGTAATCTTCCCCTTCACACTGTAGCGGCGAGGCTTAATAATAAGGCAGAATTAAGTGTTTCTGAGCTTCCCAAATGAGGCCCCATTTCTCTGTTCATCTCTGTGGTGCAGCCACAGAGAGACCATTAGGGTGATTTAAGGTTTCCTAGGACAGCTCCCAAAGGGGGGTGCACTTAGCTAAGCCTGGCTATCATGATCAATGGTCATCCATTGGCGCCTTTATGTCTAGGGAGTGCCGGATGGACATCTGGACTGCATTACTAAGTGTCAGAAGTAAGTGACTCATATCTCACCTTGATCAACCAATCAGGGACTGGTAGGGCTGAGTAACCCACGTGGGACTCTGATGCCCATGGAACTTTCAGCCAATCAACGAGCTGAAGTTCCTCCAGGTAAAAACAGGCAACACAGAGAGCCTGTAAGATTCAGATTGAGATTCAGATTCAACAAGATTCAGATTCAACAAGATTCAGATTCGGGAGATTCAGTAAGATTCTGGAGAGGATTCTGTGGACTGTTCTAAAGGGAATTCAAAGGAGAATTCCAGGGCAGGACGGCCCAGGAGCAGAAGGCTCCCAAGGGCAGGACATTCTCGCAGCGCGCCTCCTGACCATCCCGAGACTCAGCCCGGACAACCACGGAACGGCCAGTGTGTCCGAGTGCCAGAACTTTCCTTTGTTCTAAGAGTCTAGAGTGGAGGTTGCCAGAGAGTAACCAGCAGCAGGCCTCGTGGACAGGTCAGAACTGTGGACAGCTGAATCACTATTCAGAACTAGCTCTTCATCAGGAACGAACCAGTCCTCTTCCTGACTTGCTGGGACTCACAGTCATCTTTTCTCCTGTGCGCAAACTTTGCTAGTTAAAGCCAACACTAACTAGCCGGTCAGTGAGCATCAGCAGCGCACTGTCGCAAGCCGCACAGCACAGCCTGGCACGCAGCCAGAGAGCGCGGATTGGACAGCAACAGCCTGCAACTGTTTCTTTGTGCCCGCTGGAGATCTGAATCCCCAGAGATTGGATGAGTATTCAACTTCAATGCATTACAGCTCGAGAATTCAATTGCTATCCCAACCAGTTGATATCAATTTAATTCCTAAGAGTTATGTACTTGTTTTGAGTATCTAATGTAGAAGTTATAACCAAGTTCATTTATGAAACGGTCTTAACGAATGATATACTGAACGTATGTCCTCTTGATGTGTAACTCTTCGTAACTGATTGAATATATACCTTTTGTATTCTGATAACCCTCTCGATAAGATCTGTTAGTTTTACATGCATATTCTATGTATTAATAAATGTATCCTCGTGTATTAGTACCTGTGTGTGCGCGTTGTTTGAGTTATGTCGCATGGTTGGATTCTAAAGCCATCAAAAGAATCAACTTTGTGATTTACTGCTACAATTAATAATTGTCTCAGTAAATGCCCAAACCCTACAGAACTGGTGCCTTCAGAGAGCCACTATGATTACATATTTGGCGTCCCTGAACGGCTATGAAACACTACATTTATGGCGTCCCTGGACCGGCGTGGCAAGACTGAAATGAATCAACCAAGCGGAATAATTCAATATAAAACGCCGCGGGTTTCATACACGACAATACAGTGTGCTGAAAGCCGAAAGGAAAAAAGTTCCCCTTGCTCTTTAAGCAGTGCTTGATTGTTTTGTGATCTTTTGCAATCTACCGGGTTGATTGCATACTTGATCTTGTGGTTTTCTGTGGTAAAACTGTGACTTCGTACTTAAAAGTAATACTCTTTAAGTTTAACGATGGTTGCTAAAAGGTCTGAATTCGAGTCGCTATTAAGCACTCTCTCTAGCAGCGGCAAGTCTGACCACGATCTCTTCCATATCTCCGTCAGCGGAGAAGCTAGAAGGATAAATCTCCATTCTCTGAGAGAGCTAGCGAAGGACATAGAGAGATTTGACCCCGCAGTGTCAGAGAATAATATCGAGAGTTATATTCAGGACCTCAGGTATACCCTGCAGTACCTGCCAAACGCCACAGAACAGGAGAAAGTGTTTCTGGTCAGGAAAACTACCAGCAGAGCTGTACATGAGTGGATGGCTAGGCAGATGAAAGAAGTCTGTAATGACTTTGAGCAGCTATGTCAAGCACTTATCGAAGAATACAGTGCGTTTATTGACCCGACTGCCGCGATAGCCGCCGCCCTTAACATTAAGCACGAGAGAGCAGAGTCCCCTCGCGAATATTACGAGAGACTTAGACGAACTTATTTTGCAGGGCGAAATTATGAGGGTTGCGAAGAGAACACACATTTCAAGGGTTTATTCATTGCGAATCTCCACCCGTCAGTCAGAAAGATGATCTTAATGCATACAGATGCACAGACCATGAAAATGACTGATATTAAGAGATTCGCGCAGAAAGCCTGGGAGTATGATGTCCAAAGTCGCTCTGAGCAAAAAGCTGCTAAAGCGACTGTGTTCGCCGTCAGAGCCAGCAGGGTTAATTCCCTCCTGCTCGAAGGAGCACAGGCTCCTGAGCTGGCTAAGCCCCGTTCCAAAGCACTCACACAGGACCGCACCCAGCGTCCTAAGTGCCATGAGAACACCGGGGAAGGGAAAGGGCTAGAAAAGGCTGAACAAAAGGATTCAGTAGCCGCCCGCCTGGCCAGGCTTGAACAAGCTTTATTAGGACAGGGACAACCGCTCCCCAAGGCTGCCGGAAGCGTGAATGAGCTGATACTCTCCACTGGAGGAGGCGGAGACCCGCCCCCTCTCCCTCCCTCAGTCTATCTGATTGAGCGGAAGGGTTCCTGCCTGGATGAGGTCAGCCACTCCCAAGCGAGTGCTGACTCCACCCCTGAAGTCACAGAGCAGGCAGTAAAACACAGAGGAAAAGCACGAAGCTTTTACCTCAAGGCTGCCATGGGAGATGTCTTACCCAGTGAGACACTGATTGACACTGAGGTTGAAAGGTGTTTGATGTCACACGGCAAGCTCAAACGGGTTGAAAAAGAAAAGGGCATGCGACTCAGAGTGGAACCTTTGGTGGATCACCAGAAAGGCAAAGTGTGGAAACAGGTCAAGGCTCCTAAGCCTTCTGTACAGAAGGAAAGGGGGGCCAAGAGGCAGACTGTGCTTACACAGTGCCCACCGAACACAGAAGCCTATGCGGAGATTCCTTCTGTTCCCTCTGGACAAGAAATAAAAATATTTTCTTGTTCCCCGGATATACAGGGAAGTCGTGCCCTGGCCAAGGTCCCAACAGCCTCCATGCCACAGGAGCGGTGCTCCGAGCAGCCGCCTGATCCACCAGGTAAAGCACACCCCTTTTACATCCCTAAAGAGGAGCAGATCTCCCCACCTGGCGATGAAAAGGAGCTTTCCCTGTGCACCCTGGCACCCAAGAGGGGTCAGGACCACCACCCTGCAGTGGTGGAAGGGATCCAGATGGCAGGAGAGCAGGTTGGTGATGTAGCCCTCACCCTTAGCCCTGAGAGGTCCTCTATTAGTGAGGATCTGCTTGAGCAGCTGTCACAGGGCCACCGCCAGGTGCCCCTGGTGCAACATTCACAGGTTAGACAGGAGGTCCAGCTGGACGCTGAGACTACTGCGCTGTGGACACACCTGATCCCAGATGCCGATTCCCTCTGCTGTGACCCAGGGAACCTGCAGTCAGGTAACATTATTTCTCACAACTACCAGGTAGTGAGTGAGACTGACCTGATTGTTCCTGCCTCAACGGCAGGGTTGCCAACACACCCAGTCCCCCAGAAGGGACAGGGAATGAAAGCCGAGCCGGTTTTCTTACAGCCACCAGCTCAGTCTGTCAGTCTGAGTCTGACCAACAGTGGTTCAGCCAGACTGGAGCTGGATGGTCAAGTCACCCGCCTGCCAGTGCAGGACATCGCAAAGAGGGGTGTCAGAATCCCCGCCTGCACTGACATGGGCCTGGTGGGTGATAGTAAGTTCAAAGACAATGAACTAGCTATCCCAGTGCTGGGGCAGCTCCCTGAACCCCTAGCGAGGGAAGGGGGGAGCGAGCAGGTGTCCTACACCCACGCCCAGCGAACGATTGTAAACATGCCGATAGAGGGATTCCTCAATCAGGAAGTGTGCAGGGTGGACCTGAACAGTGAGAATGGGGTAACAATCTCAGATCACTCAGGTGCTCCAGATGACCACTCAGCCGAGGGTCAGGCATGCTCCACCGCTGCACCACCCCCTGCAGGGTTCCTAGAGCACAGGCATGAACAAATCAAAAAAGCAGATGCCCTGGAAATGGAGGAGCAGCATCAGCAGCTGTGTCAGATCTCCCCAGATTTCCAGGATGTTGGTGCCCAAGATGCCACATGGCATACTGAGAAAGACACCATGTACACGCTGCGCCAGCTTAGAAAGGCAACAGTCACTCAGAAGGAGATGACTGGGATCAGCCACCCGAAAAGACTTTTGGGAAGACTGATTGCTGCCGCCACTGTTGCACGTTTGCTTTTTCTGGTAGGTTTGTGTGCTACTGGCACTCTCACCCTGACTGCCCCAAGAAGGCAGGTGTCAGAGATACCAGAGGGTAGTGACAGACTGTATCGACCGCAGCAAAAGTTGGAAAGCTTAGGGAAAACCCTACAGGCAATTTCCTATGCAACAGAGTTAAACCTTATTCCCCAACCAGTGGACATGATTGTTGGTGTTATACAGTGGGTTTATGCTTGTGTGCAACAGGCCAGAATGTTGACACAAGACCTGTTAAGGGAGTTTAGTGCCACTGTAGCCAGTCTAGCCATGGCACAAATCCCAACCCACTTGATCCCACTCTTCTCAGTAGAGGAGTATGTGACATTAACCCCATCGCTCATAGCTCACCCAGAAGGCAATCCAAGATTGAATTCGGTTCCAAATCTTGAGATGGGTATGGCTACCAAAGCTATCCATTGGCTGTGTCTAAACGATTCACCAATGAAGGGTGTAAAGCTACTAATGGGCAGAGGGAGGTTAATGAACCCCATGAAGAGCAGGTGGGAAGTAAATGGCTGGTCAGCACACCACGTTTAACTGACACTGTGACTTGTGACAGGCATGATGCAGCTACCTAATAAAACAGTTCCTTTAAGTTCCTGAGGAGGCCATAGTACAGCATGGTAACTTAACACTGTACGGTCTAGAACCAGACAACATAAGACCAAACTTGAGGTCATGGATGCCTTCAGGTGCCACACTAAGGAATTGGATAGAAATCCAAGAAACAGTAAGCCCTGAAGAGGTACAGGTAGTTAGTTTGCTTTAATGGAACAAACCTCCAAACCACCCTAGCAGATACCCAACACAGGTGTTGTGGTTTATCGGGGGGCTGGGAACAGGAACTGGTGTTATTGTAACACTGCTGCCAGGTAGCTGGATCATGACTGACAGTGTACTCTGAATGATGTACTCTCACATCAAGATGTACTCCGGGTAGCATGAATGAGTCAAAGGTAGCATGTCAAAAGAAAGGAAGTGACTTCTCCCCAAATATCTACCACAGAGGTATCAGATATTGACAGTGAACTTCCTGATGTGTAATTCCTAGACTTAGATAATGTCTCCTACCGTGTTTATACATACTCCAGATGTTATTCATCCTGTTTGTATCCAATGCTGGTTCTGGTATGAATTCTCGAGGAGTAATGTGGACATTTAAGATTAATGTTCTAATGGCAAGGGACATCACTTAACTCTGTTTTTGTTTTGAAGGCAACAACGCCTCAGGACCTCGTGACCTTCAAAAAGGGGGGATATGTAGCGGCGAGGCTTAATAATAAGGCAGAATTAAGTGTTTCTGAGCTTCCCAAATGAGGCCCCATTTCTCTGTTCATCTCTGTGGTGCAGCCACAGAGAGACCATTAGGGTGATTTAAGGTTTCCTAGGACAGCTCCCAAAGGGGGGTGCACTTAGCTAAGCCTGGCTATCATGATCAATGGTCATCCATTGGCGCCTTTATGTCTAGGGAGTGCCGGATGGACATCTGGACTGCATTACTAAGTGTCAGAAGTAAGTGACTCATATCTCACCTTGATCAACCAATCAGGGACTGGTAGGGCTGAGTAACCCACGTGGGACTCTGATGCCCATGGAACTTTCAGCCAATCAACGAGCTGAAGTTCCTCCAGGTAAAAACAGGCAACACAGAGAGCCTGTAAGATTCAGATTGAGATTCAGATTCAACAAGATTCAGATTCAACAAGATTCAGATTCGGGAGATTCAGTAAGATTCTGGAGAGGATTCTGTGGACTGTTCTAAAGGGAATTCAAAGGAGAATTCCAGGGCAGGACGGCCCAGGAGCAGAAGGCTCCCAAGGGCAGGACATTCTCGCAGCGCGCCTCCTGACCATCCCGAGACTCAGCCCGGACAACCACGGAACGGCCAGTGTGTCCGAGTGCCAGAACTTTCCTTTGTTCTAAGAGTCTAGAGTGGAGGTTGCCAGAGAGTAACCAGCAGCAGGCCTCGTGGACAGGTCAGAACTGTGGACAGCTGAATCACTATTCAGAACTAGCTCTTCATCAGGAACGAACCAGTCCTCTTCCTGACTTGCTGGGACTCACAGTCATCTTTTCTCCTGTGCGCAAACTTTGCTAGTTAAAGCCAACACTAACTAGCCGGTCAGTGAGCATCAGCAGCGCACTGTCGCAAGCCGCACAGCACAGCCTGGCACGCAGCCAGAGAGCGCGGATTGGACAGCAACAGCCTGCAACTGTTTCTTTGTGCCCGCTGGAGATCTGAATCCCCAGAGATTGGATGAGTATTCAACTTCAATGCATTACAGCTCGAGAATTCAATTGCTATCCCAACCAGTTGATATCAATTTAATTCCTAAGAGTTATGTACTTGTTTTGAGTATCTAATGTAGAAGTTATAACCAAGTTCATTTATGAAACGGTCTTAACGAATGATATACTGAACGTATGTCCTCTTGATGTGTAACTCTTCGTAACTGATTGAATATATACCTTTTGTATTCTGATAACCCTCTCGATAAGATCTGTTAGTTTTACATGCATATTCTATGTATTAATAAATGTATCCTCGTGTATTAGTACCTGTGTGTGCGCGTTGTTTGAGTTATGTCGCATGGTTGGATTCTAAAGCCATCAAAAGAATCAACTTTGTGATTTACTGCTACAATTAATAATTGTCTCAGTAAATGCCCAAACCCTACAGAACTGGTGCCTTCAGAGAGCCACTATGATTACATATTTGGCGTCCCTGAACGGCTATGAAACACTACAACACTATTTTTATGTGCCATTTTTTGCTTATTAACATACTATTTTAATCAAAATAATATTAAGTAAGATCTGTATGTATTCAGATAGTATTATTATTATTATTATTTATACTTACTCGTCAAAAGAGGATTGCTGAGATATTTGCGGATATACTTCTACGTTTGAAAAACGTGTCCAAAATGGCGACCAACAAATACTAGCAATGCATTGTGGTATATAACCGGAAAATATGCTGGGTTAGATATTTTCTCAACGTATGCGTTTATTAATGTTGTCGATATTATGGTTGAAATTTAACATTGATAATACATCGCGGCTATGTGCCCCCTGCTATGTGCTGATGTGCAATTTTAACGCATACAGTTAGTAAGGATCGGTCACTGTTATTATATACAGTATAATGACATTATGGAAAAGGATTGGGAACAGGCCTGGCGTCACGGGGGGAGGAGTGTCGTCCCTTCAGTTTTGGGCAAAAGGATTTACTTAACTTAACTTGTGCCCTAAAAAAATAGTTGTACTTTGTCAATGGTCAGACAACACTAAATGACACTAACAGTCACTCGGACTGTTTGATGGGCAGGAGGGCTATCCGTCCAGGAACTGCACATATCAGTGTCGTTATTGAGTGTCAACATTACGATCCTGTTTGCTCAGTTGGACCGATTCCTTGCAGTAGTTTATCATTATACTTAAAATCGTTATATAACTAGGACTAGTTATAGCAGTCTGTGCTTTCTGTTGGTTTTACAACATTTTTTTCTTAACGATTCAGAACGTCCATGTAGCTGCAAAAATGAACGCTTATGGTACTTTTCGCTCCAGGCAATACAAACCGTGAGAGTGACGAAAAATGTGAAACTGAACTTCATCGCAAATACCAGATTGCTAGTCGTCTTCTATCATGAAGCACTAACCAATGGCATAGCTGCGAGATTTCATTTGGGTAGCTGCACCGTACAGCTCCGTTTCAACCGAAATATCACCCCCCCACCCCTCAGAATTTCAGACGCCCCCCTACAGATTTTTCCCCAGGCACCGCGCACTGATCGGGGGACGGGGTGTCCAGGAAATGGTATCAACTTTTCCCAAGAAAATAAAAATAGAAACTCTATAGGCACTCAAACATTTTACTGTTTTTTTTCAGGCAGGTGGCAAGACCCCCTCCGCAAAACCCATGTATGCCAAGCTGTGGGCATTGATTCGTCGAATATACGTATATATACGTCGCCTCGACGTATAATCAACGTCGAATTGCAACCGTAAAATCGACGACATGAATAAACGCATATATAACGTCGAAAACACATCTAACACAGTGCCTGAGGCTTTTTACTGTACAGTATGTATCGTGTGTGCCGCAACTAGGAGTATACGGCACTCTGCACAGTGTACGAAGTAAATTATTTTCGCAGTAATTAATTTACACGTGTAAAATAAATATAGTAAATATAATAAATTAATTACTGCGAAAATAATTTACTTCGTACACTGTGCACAGTGCCGTATACTCCTAGTTGCGGCACACACGATACATACTGTACAGTAAAAAGCCTCAGGCACTGTGTTAGATGTGTTTTCGACGTTATATATGCGTTTATTCATGTCGTCGATTTTACGGTTGCAATTCGACGTTGATTATACGTCGAGGCGACGTATATATACGTATAGCCGTAATTTCGCCGTAAATATACGTATATTCGACGAATCAATGCCCACTGGGTTGTTTCTCGGATGTGTTATGAACTGTGTAAACTTTGTACATAGTGCCCCTTAAAAAAAACGTCCTGAAGTCCTGGTTCCTTTTCACGTTGGCGAATGTGCTTTGAAAAAAAAAAAGCACATTAAAAAAGCAACAATGGTTCAGAAAGTTGCAAATTCAAGTCTTTTAAAATACGTGGTTCGACAGACAGGTCGAATCTTCACATGTCCCTTGATGCCTATGTTTATTTAAGAAGGAGACAATGCGAAACCTTTTACTTCTTCAGATTTTTAAAAAAGGACACCGCTACGAGGTATTAAGCCTTTTTTGTTAAAGCCTCTTTGTACATACAATTGTTCGCTTTTTAAGGCTTTGCTTGCAACTCTTCTGATTCGGGTATGATATTGGAGACAAATTTAATTTTCCTGTTCACACAAACGCATAGAAGATAATGATATTAAATGCAAAATCCACCGCCGTACCTTCACCAGGGCACACAGAGGAACAAAGTTGCAGAATTGTTACTCTCGCGCCGGTAACAGAGCGATTGAACTCGGCAGACGGGGTCACTGGAGGTCAAAGTCACTGGGCATGGTCACGTGATCATCGGAAACCCAAGACGTAGCACTAATGTATGAGACAGGTCCGGTTCCCCTACGACGTTGTAGGAGGGCTGAGTGACGTCACGACCCCGACAAAACAAGGCGCTATAGCTCGGAAATGAAAGCAGCACAAACGCTACTTTCAACGGCACATTCCGGCTCAAACGTAGCACTAATGAATGAGGTGGGTTTCATCGTTTGTACTGTCTGTAGGGGGGCCAACTTCACGGAGCTCCGAATTCCATCGTAAGAAATCTGAGCTTATGGCTGACTATGCCCCTGTAGATTCCACAATGAACTTCGCCAGGTTTAAAAATTAAACGTGTTTATTTACATTCACTTCAACAAAAAAAGTTTTCCAGAATACCAAAAACTATTCCACAAAACTTAAGTAAACTAAACCCGCACCTACACAAGCGCATCAGAGCATTTGTGCTCAAATTTCCTCCAGTTTTTTTAAAACTAAAACTTCTAGAATTTCCATTAAAGAACATTGGCGATTTGCCGTCTTAAAGGCATATGCACAATTTACGCAAACAAAACAACGTGGTTTTCAAATATAACATCAACATATTTACAGGATTGTTTTTAAAGGAATATAACCAAATTAAAACATCACATGGCTCCTACACAGTAGTGTTCTGTTCAATGTTTATGCCATGCTTAATGCTAAGCATTGCTTAGTTCTAGATCAGTGCTTTATTGCTAATAAATCTCTGAAATGTACAATGATTTAACTTAATTCATATTGTAACGCATAAGGCCACCATTGCAGGTTGTTCGAGCCAGCTTACCAGCGCGGTGACGTCACCGCCCTTCCCTGTGAATAGCGGGGACCGCAGCCATCGGGCTGATGGGAAATTCCCCTTTAGCTCAACTGGCTGGGTCCCTGTTGAGTGATGCCGGAGGTGCCGGTTTGAGTCCCCAGAGTGGGGGGTGCATACCCACGTGAACCTGAGAGCACTACAGTATCAAACATCTGCATCTTTTAGTTAAGAAAAAACGTAGATAAACTGTCCAACAACTATTTCTACAGTATATCCTGATATTTGCTTCTGCCTCAGAAGCTCCCCTGGATTTTAGCATATAAGACTAATGTTGTTTTTTTCTCTGTCACAATCTTCCATAAACTTTATTTACATTTATTGTAGGTAAAAATCAAAACACTGGCTCTCTTACTTGCTGTACGCACAAAGAATGAGGATTCTGTTATTCTCAGATTAACAAAGAAATCTACAGGTATCACCAGGGATCCATAAAAACCCAAGGAATGCATCAAATTCTACTGGATATTTTGATTTCTTCTGTTTGTGGGGCTTTTGTTTTCAGTGTCACTGCATTAAAAATTGATGGAGAAAAAATGAGAAAATCTTTCAACGCAAAAATTGGAAAATGCTACTTTTAATAACATTAAAAATGTTGTATATTTACTATAATAATAATTGCTTACACTTATATAGCACTTTTCTGGACACTCCACTCAAACACCCTGGGATTTTTAATGACCACAGAGAGTCAAGACCTCAGTTTTACATCTCATCTCGCCTTTTTTTACAGTACAGCAACCTGTCACTATAGTGGGGCATTAGGACCCACATAGACTGTAGGGTGAGCACCCCCTGCTGCTCCCACTAACACCTCTTCCAGCAGCAACTTAGTTTTTTCCCCAGGAGGTCTCACATCCAGGTACTGACCAGGCTCAGAGCTGTTTAGCTTTACTAGGTTACTAGTTGTGAGTTGCAGGGTGATATGGCTGCTGGCATAACTATGTTATGAAACTACCTTTTAATGCTATTTTCCCATGCATTGTTAGTAATTTAAAATGTAATTCTTTATACAAATAACTATGGAGTATAATTATTTGTTTTATAAGCAATATGCCCCAGCACTCTAAGTACTGTATATGCATAGCAAGTACTAGTGCAATTTAATTCAGAGTGCTGTCATTAAACTGGGGAAGTATTTTAATTTAGTTAGACATAAGCAGATGTTGATGGCCATATGTTTTTTTGAAGTATATAATGTATGACCTTTCTGGAAACACCAGTTCCTTCTGCTTGGGACAGCAGTTATTTTGTTCTGTCTAAAATAATCTCATAACAATGTTACATCTCCACATTGTTGCCCAGACTCAGCAGTCTTGGAGGCACTGTGACTTTACTAAACCTCCTGAGGGACACAGAGAGACACAGAGTTTTTCATGGAACACCTGGATCAACACAAGGAATATTTTTAAATTAACTAAATTGTTTTAGTCATCACACAACACATTTAATTGTTTACATCATTAGTAGATTGTCTTGATCCTTTGAATCAGCCTTTTGACCTTCATGGTACGTTTGTTTCTTATATGATATAGAAAATATTGTGTAACTAGTTCAACATAACACGTTGAATATATCAGAAATACTGAAGTTAAGTAAGACTAAAAAGCTTTTAAAGGCTTATTGAGGACTATAATTTAAACCTTTAAATAACACTATTTTATTTCCTTGCTAGTATTAATATCCTGTGCAGTTGCTTCTGTATTTTAGACTTTCTGAGTCATGAAATATGGAAATATCCCTAACCTTGGGATTTAAATTACTCCTGGTAGCACTAGCTGTGATCTTCATTGATATTATCAAGCACAGGCTTTTTATTGCCAAGAAACTTTCCATTCCCTAAAAAGGGTGAAAATGCCTTGTGTAGAATCCTGAACTAGGTGAACAAGTTCTTTTCATGTATTGGACATTTATATTATACATGATATGGTTCCTGGTAGCCTTTTATGCATACTGAAAACAGTGATATAATTGAAATCCCTGTATTGATATTATATTTTCTTTACTGGGCATTTAGTAAAATGAAAGTGTGTATTGTCAGAAAATTGTAAGATTTTCTCTTCTTTGGTGCTTCTCACCTTTTTTGCGACACAGATTCACAACTATCATCGTGACTTTCTACTGAAACACATGTCTGTCAAGAATGTCTTGTAGTTCCAAATGCAAATGATCACTCCCTTGGTGCCCTTGAGTTTATCACTACATGTTGCTTTGATTTTCAAAGGCTAAAATATACTTGGTACTGAATTAAACTAAAGTTAATAAGAGAGCTGTTTTAACTACTTTATTGGGAACAAATGTAAGAGTTTTTAATCTTGTTTTTCTTTAATACTCAAGACATACAGTAAGAGAAAGTCACACAAGCATGCGTGTGTTTTAAGAAAGTTGTTTCTTTTCTCCTGTAACACTACTGTATTCTCTTCCCTTTTGATGATGTGTATTTTTCATTGTGTTGTGTTTGAGTGTGCCGTAAAACAAATTTCCCCTAGGGGACAATAAAGCTTGAATTGAATTAAAGAACAACTATGTGTGAACTGCCTCAATTGTAGTTCTAACTAATAAATCAAATCTTCACACATCTGTCAGTCACAATTTCTGACTGTCCTAACACTGACAACTGTCTGATTGCCTTCACCCAATTAAAACTACTATTGAAATTTTCAGTTTGAGTAAATTGAAAGGTGGCTTTAATCTGGCATTCATTTTCAGATATTCTCCAGGGTTTTCATAACAGAGTTCATAGTAAGGATTTTTTATTTTTTCCTGGTAATACTTTCTTGTCTATAACGTGTTACATGAAGTTGGGTAGAAGTTGTATTTTAAATACTTTATAAGGTAGGAGACAGTTTTCCTCAGGAAGCAATTTATTTGCAGTAAGTAGATTAGGTATTTGTATGGTTCTGAGAATCTGGGAAAACCATTCTTTATGGATTCGGACCAAAAAGGTTTTTTTTTTTGTTGATAGTGTAAAATTTAGATCAATTTATTGTCAAGGAATCAATAGATAGAATGGGAGGATACTTATGCGTTGCCGCGAATCCTGCAGAATGCAGAGTAGCACAGGGACAATATCTGAAACACGTAATCCAGAGGCTTAGTTGATAGGAGAAGAAATGAGTCCAGTAACCAGGGAAATCCGTGGAAAACAATCCGAAAAACCATATCCAAGAAGTGTGGTCAAAAAAGGCAGGAGTTAAAATCGGGAACTGGGAAATCAGTCGAGAAGGTTTGAATGCGCACAAGAGAATTCTACGGGAGGCTCCTCAATAGTGAGTCTGGGTTGGTGCATTAGGGAACTTTAAATACTGAAGGGAGAGGGACATGGTTGGATAATTGGTCAGAGATTGAGAATCTGTGGAATCTGGTGCATTTGAGAATGTGATGGGTTCAGTAAGGAATGAGATCGTGAAAAAGTGGGTTTGGGAATGTAACGGCGTTTGCGAGAGAGAGTGTGGGGCGTGACAGGTATGTTACATGAATATTATGAAATTATGTTTGGAACTTCATACAGAATGCTGTTTACAGTTTTAGTTGCCACGTTAAAAAAAATGCTTTGGGGCAGAGGGTAAGGCATGCTGCTCCTCAAGAAAAATGAGCCATATGAGCTTGAGTTGAGTTCATTCCGTTAATCAACGAAGCAAAAAAAAACCAACAACCAAGAAGCACATTGTTTACTGTCAGATGAATTGCCTGAGTGCTTCAAAAGCTTATTAAAATAAACACGACAACACAAAATGGAGTACAAACATGCTGAGTATATTAAAACATAAAAATCAATTTCCTCACTTCTGTTGCTTTTATTTTCAAATTTACTGTGCTGAGTGAGTCAACAGGCATATTTACAAATACAAGGCCACTGGGGTTGTTTTTTTGTGGTCTTATTAAAGTTGTGCCAACATGCAAGCCTTGCAAATCGCTAGACATACCCTAAGTGGTTTGTTTTTAGTGGATGGATTGATTTTTAAAATGACAACATCTGTTTAGATGTACTTCATTTATTGTTAATTCCTCCCATGGTGATTGAACAGGGTGTTTGGTGAATATTAACCAGCTGTTTAAGACAATGAGCACTGAATGCAGGGAGCTGATCTGTGAAGGAGTGTATGAGACGAGGACAGGATTAGAAAAAAAACACACTGCCTTTAATATTTATTGGTACACTGAAAGGTGTTCAAAAGTCAAATGGGCCCTACTTTGGAAATTATTTTTTAAAAAGAATTAAAATGGACTAACATATTATTTTGGTATAGACTAAGTCATTTCATTTTCTATTTTATACTTTCGGTACATACCTTCAGTCAATATAAATATCTTTACAAAAGTTACATCTCCATATGCTTTAGGTGAACCCAATCAGTAGGTTTAAATTGGGTAGTAGGTTGTGTCCAACTTTTCTTCCTCTCATACGACTCCATCAATACTAATGTCCTCATGGAGGATAAATTGCCAAATGCTTTATCTCAAATGCTGCACTCTAATGCAAATCTGAATAAAGAAAAGATTAAAGATCACCCAATGCTGCATGTCTTTCAGAGATTTGTGTTGCCTCTCATTCTGGACAAACTGGTGTTTTCAAAACTCTAGTGTGTGTGTGTGTGCTTTTGTTTGTGTCTGTTCCTGCCCAGCAATGAATTGGCATCTTATCCAGGGAGTATCCTGCCTTGCACCCATGCTGTGTAAAGTTCCATCTCCCCTGTGACCCTGAATTGGATGAAGCACTTAGAAAATAGATGAATGGTTTTGTACATCTTGCAATAACAGCTGACAAATGTCTGACAAATGTCTTTACAAATGAGTTAAGGGCCTTTAAAAAATTAAGTAGTCCCTGATCTTATGCACCACAGATGAAACAGCATAGCTAATATATAACTATATTAAATGTATATTAAGTATATACTGTATATTATACATACTTTGCTTGACCAACCAGGGTTGTTTTAAACTTTTAAACTGTTTTAAGGCTCCACGGCCAAAACGTTGTGTTTTCTCTCTTCTTTTTTTCAGCATGGAATAAACCTATTACTTGTTCCTTTGTTTTAAACTTGCCTGGCAGTGTATGTGTCTTTGCAAAGGATGCATCACTGATGGGATGAGATGAAAGCTTGTTAAATTACTAAGAGAAAATCACTGGCAGATCTGAAATGTTTCACTACTTCACCATTTTAACACATTAAAAGAACATTGGCATAGACCTGTGCTACAGAAGTGGCATGGTTTAGTATTTTCAACAGTGTTCTTGTTTCCATTATTTGAGAAATTATGCAAATCAGAACAGACAGTGTGAGCAAACTGTCTACAGCATCTATCAATGGTTTGTTTATGTGATGCATTATGGGAACAAGACATCAAGAAACAGAATTCAAACTGAAGGTTTTCATTTGTAATTTGTTTTTTTACATTTGTTAACGAGAGCCATAAATATAGCTCAGAACTAGCTCAGAACAATAAAAACACAATTCAAATAGAAAATCTGTGCACCATTTTCTTGTTTTATAAATGTATTTTTTATTGAAATTACAAAATGAGAAATGCATGTAAAAACTACGCATTATTTAGTGTTATGTTTCATTTTAAATATTTGGAAAATTCCAGATTTGTACTTAAACAACTCAACGTTTGTGAATAAAATGTTTTAGACGAAACTTCAAAGTCTTAAAGAAACAACTTCCATGTCAGCATATATACAGCTTTTACATGATAAAATCCATTTTGACTCATTTGTTTAGGCACACTATAAAATAGCTCTGTAAACTCATTGTGAAATTGCTGTACCTTGCCTCTTTAATTGATGGAGAGGTAGCAAATTGCATTGATTAAATATATAAAGAAATTAACTCTTGTGCTAGAATAAAACTTGGCAGTTAAATAATTTACCAGCTTTAGAGAAACACTTAAGTATTCCAGATTGATTCATGCTGTTCTATTTAATTATGAAGTTCTGTTGCACTGACAGTGATGTCTGTGTCTGGACCTTTTATATCATTTTTGTTTTTCAACATTAAAGCGGATATCTACCTTGGCTTTCCGTATCGTTGCCTAACATCATACTCCCTATTCCAGTGGTCACTTTTAATACCAAACATTCTTCTAAAATTACACAAGTTATATAATTTACTCTTATATGTTTTACTTTTTCTGTCTTGTTTTAAAGCAATAAAGAGGAGAAGGGAGACATTCAGCCAGCAACATTTTGACCAATATTCATACTCTTACTGTGCAATTAGGTGGTTCTTTATAAAATCAAATTGATCATTTGACCTGAAAAAAGCTTTTGTGTTGTTCTGTACTTTGAGGAAAAACCTTCAGATTACTGAATCATTTTTATTTTTGAAATTATGTATTCATACTCTTTTTCACTTATTTCAGTTACTCATGCAACCATGACATCCTTTCTTATATTAAAAAATACAGTTTCTTACTTCACTGGTTAATTTTGATGTATTATCCATTATTTCTGAAGAACAGATAATCTAAATGTAATCTTGTACATATCTGCTAGTAAATCTTCTGATAAATTATAATCCAACAGTAACCAAATCATTTTAAATTAATATAACTTTATAATAAATTAGACATTATTTTTGTGCTCAAAGGTTAAGGTAACCATGTTCAGGTACTTTATATTTACTAATATAGATATAAAAACAGAATAAAATCCACTGCAGCAGTAGTGTGACTAAACATTGTATTCAGCAAGTATTCTACTATTATTATATTACATATATTAGTATTACATAATTTTAATCTGTATTCAGATGTTAATTAGAGGTCTATATTTCATCATTTAATTAAGGTTAAATATGAAAACACTGTCCATATTGCTCTTAGGAAAATCTCCAGAAGTTTCCTAATCTGCAGCTACATATTAACAGCTGTAGGCTAAATACACAATCATTTTTGTGGCTAGAAGCTAAGCTAAAAATATATGAATTGTGTTACTAAGAATCATATTTGTAACATAAATACAATTTCTCTTTTCAGTTCAGCCTTTACTGTTACAGTATGATTTCATTAAGTATCCATTGCCTTCCATTGCTAGTATATTTTATATACAATCTTATTTTGCAGTGAAACTTACTCAAACCCTAACCTACATCACATCCTAACACACTATGTTATCTTCTGAAATAAAAATGTTATTTCACTGAGACAAGTGCTTACCTTTGGTAACAATCACCAAGACTCAAGAACACGGTAGTGTAAATGTTCAATTACCAAAGAACAGTAAAAAACATTTTAGTACATATATATAAAAGATATTTGCTTTTACATTTTCATCAAAACAATCCACTTCTCATTTGATAATTTCTGTATGACTACCAGCAAAGATCTTTTCAGTGCCTCTTACAGCTGGAGGTGTTAGAGGGTGTGTTGTCTGAAGTGTCAGATTCCCTAGATGACAAAATAGGCAGAGAGCTATCTATCTGAGCCATAATTGCGTGAGGGTAAATGTGGGGTAAAACTCAATGGTACAGGTTAAGGACAAACATTCAAGAAGCCTGGCACTAGCCAGAGTGCCTGTTACGAATTCCAATTTACAATCGGCTTTTAATTCTGAACTGAAGAACATTTTTCAAATTCTTCTATATAATAGGCTACCCAGCTACAGTATGTTCTTAAAGCTAACACAATACATCAAGACACTCAGTTTCTAATCCATACAAGGATCTCATCCAGATGTATCAAAAAGGCTACATGGGCCGAATGGTTGCCTCTTATTTGTAACTGTTCTTATGTTCTCAAATGGAAATCTAACATCACATAACAAAACTGTTTATTTGAACATTAAAATGCTACATTTTAAATCATGTTTGCAGGTGGTACTAATCAGTAGAACAGCATCTACTACAATAGTTTTTTTTTAATTAAGAACAGGTGGAAAAATGTTTCTTATATTCCCTCTCCCTGCTATATCTAAAATAACACACCATAACCGTTGCTTGAAAGCTTTTGTTTGGAATAAGTTTTCGAGTGCTTGAAGTTTTATTATAAAAAATTTAAGAGAAACAACATTTTTGAAGTCAATGATCAATACTTTCCTTTGAGGGAAAAGATGCTGGATACATTTTAATACCAGTTGACACCACACAACACATACAGAAGTCTAGAGTAATATGACGAGGCATGAAAGAACTCACATATTTTCATGACTGAAGAAAGAATAAACAAAAAATAACGCATAATATGTGATACTGTTAGTGTCCTGTTGTGCTTCACAGTGAGCAGAAATAGTGCAAGACAGACCTTGGCTACAAACAGATAAAATAAAAAATAATCAAGAAAGTACGTAAGTTAAGAAAATACATGAAGCAAGGAAAATGTTATACAGCAGAAGCACAACAACATTTGATCACACATCAAGATGAAGGTTTGAGTGAGGGAGCTGGGCATTTCCAGTGTGTCTTGTTGTGTTGCCTATTTACTTCCTATTTACTTCCTGTTTCTGCTCTGCTCCTCTCTCAGCATTGAGGTTCGGATGTCCTGAGACCTGCCTAGCACCAGGTCACTCCTGTCCGTGGTCTGAGGGTGTAGGTTTCTATATGGCATTTCCTGAACAACTGAGCCTGGGCTAACCCCCATCTTGCCGCTACGCATAGGGTCTTTATCGCTCTCCTGCCACTCCACCGTTCGTCCCCCCAGACATCCGTGACAGTGTGTATGCCTACACATCTTTATATGCAATAAATTGCAATGTCTGGACTTTATTCATTCAGCCCATAGCCTTCTGTGCACATTGCATTTTATTGTAACATGTTACAGTTCACTGGAATCACTATGATCTACTGCTGTGTGTAAAAAAGTATCATTGGTAGCTGCTAAATGCAGTAAATATTTGCAGTAAGATCCTGCAGAACTTAAAACATCCTGATTAGTAACAGAATAGTCCAGGCAGGCTATGTTTGGCTGGGCCGTGAGTCTAATCATGGCCAAATTCTTGTTCATATATTCACTTGCAAGGCAACATTGGGCAGATGAGCCAGCATCAGGGAAAAGACGCCAGGGAGCAATTTGTACAGAATTTTGATGTTGAATAAAATTGGTTTGGGAAAGAGTGATAGTGTGGGATGCAATTAACTCTCAGTTCAAATCAGTACCTGTTGCGCAGTGTAATCTCACTGTTCAATGTGAAGTGGCCAATGATCTTACAGCTTGTCCACCTCCTACTGATGATGGAACCTGACAGTGAAATTTCATGTTTTGTGTTCATCTTCTTAAACAGCAGTAAGTCACATGGTGGCACGGACAATTAGGTTCTTGTGAAAGGTGGTAAGTATGTAGTGTGGCTACCATTAACATGGGCACAGACACACACACACAATGTCATATTGACAAGCACGGAAGATACACACGGTACAAAGAAATGAAATTCCACTCCTCCTGCAAGACCACAGTTGTTCAAATGCACAGAAGGGATACAGCCAGCTAGTGGATGAGATAGATGGCAGATCAATGTGGTGCAACACGCAAACTGTAAACGTACATTCTGGTGTCGTTTGTTTAGAATGTTATCTTCATAAGAATGTCTGCACCACAATCTGAAACTATGGAGATTTCTGATTACAGCCGTGGCATTGGTGAGTCAACCATGTTTCTCATTTTACATTATCTCCTTTGCTGATCCTTGCTTAGGCCTGTTCAAATCTCTTCTCATGTATGTTTCAGAAGATCAATTCATACAAAGATTTTATTTTTTGTTGTTCAACTAAAAAGGTGCTGTATTTCTAAAGCATGTCAGTCTATTTATCACTATTTTTGCTCTCTGTTTCTTTTTATCTTTTAGTGTTGTCAAGCATGTGTTGCTTGGATTAGGAATTGGGAAAGCTAAATTTTCAGCCAAAGCCTGACAACCTTGTATTCAATTAAAATGGATTACAAGCTCCTTTGATGACAGATATTAATCACAGTATTTACGCAAATCCAAAATCCCGCAAGTAATGAAGCCATTTGATTTCAAAAGACCTTTCAACAATAAGGAAAGTTCTTGGCATTTCCTTTACATATTTTCTATTAATAGTACATATTTCTTCCAGCCTATATTGTTAATGGAACTATTTATGAGAAACATCTCAGGGTTAAGTTTGCTCTTCCCTGATTACTTTAATTGAAAAGTTAACCTGAGCTCCAAACTGGATGCTCCTTTATTAAATTGCACAAGGTAATTGTTTCACAAGGTCAGCAAATATTGGCAACAACAAGGCTATTTTGGTCTGCTGATGAAAATATGTACTGTATGTCCACTGGCATCAGGTTTAAATTAAAAATAAAACTTCTCTGTGGATGCAGTGTAAATGACTTTTGTACTTCATCTGCAGGAAATGCAATTCATAATAAAGTATGGCTCACTGCTGTTGATCCCATAGCTTATTGAACCAAACCCTCTGTCAATGCTGGAGCAAAGAATATATTATTAAAATCTTTCCAATATAAAAAGGAAAACTCAAGACCATACACAATGCAGAACCATAGCCTTTGGCTCCTCTTAATGCTGTTCATGGGATATTACACTTGTGAGATATTTATTATCAGACAGCCATTCTTTCCTGGGGAGGGTCACAGGGTCTCATCTTGGAAGAAACAAGTGGGACTACACTGTCACGACCACCAGCCAGCAGAGATCAACACACAAAAGAGTTAACCAGTGCCAGCAGCGGGTTGATAATAACAAGCGCTGCCGCACATGTTAATCCATCAGCTCACGCTCTACCGTGCGGCAGGCAGCGCTATTTAAATCATCCTAACCCGCTTCCCGCTGCTTGGTATATGCTTCTCCTAGAGAGCTCTACCTTGCCTTTGTGTGTACCTCGGTTGCGATACTTCTCCCGGCTTCTGAACTTCCCTTTTGCCCTCGACCTTGCACCTCGCCTGTCATTTTGGATTGTACGCCTGTCTCTGTATCTTCCGGCTTTCGAACTACATTTTGCCTTTCGACCACGAACTCGCCTGATGTTTTGAATTATACGCCTGATTTGATATCTACTCGCTCCTTCGTCTGCATAGGATCCTCATACCTCATCATTGTGGTTCGTTACATACACCTTGGAGAGGAACCCAATTCATCACATGGCACACAAACAGGGACAATTTAGAGACACCAGGTAACCAGACCATCCAAAGACAATACATTACGGACACAAGGAGAACATGCAAAGCTCAGAAAGATGACAACCCAAGAATCAGTCCCATCAGTGTACCTCTGACTCAAATTTCAGGAATGGCAGCTGCAGGGGGAGACTTCACAATGCCTCCATGAGGGGTAGTTCACAACATTGATTAATACTATTACATATACTACAGGCAAATATTTAAAAATCCTGAAAGGAAGGCACTGACAAAGTCTGTCTGAAAGCCTACTTCAGGATCAACAGTGACACATTGAAAAGCACAAATAGAGTCTCAGAGGTAGAGTATTGAGGACTGAAACTGGGAAAAGTCATTACCCAAGAGGTTGTGGGTATCTGGAACAATATCTTGGTTATCTTGTCAAGCCAAGCTGCTCAAGCTGATGTCCCATTCTTCTTTAAGAAATGTCTTGAAGGGCTCTTTTGATCAATAAGCCACTATCAACCAAATAAGTAATAAAAAGGCCGGTCATGATTGCTTTCGGCTAGAATGTGGACATTATGTCCAAAGTGTGGTAGATGTTAGATTAAATTTATTGAAAAGATCTGATGTTAAAACCACAACATCCATTGGGGAAAAAATTAAAGCCAAGTTCCTCTTAGACCTGGAACATAATGGTGATTCATCAAGGGATGCCTATGGAAAATAACTGGTGGGATTGCACTCTGAATTCTACCCATGAATCAGACTTACATCACAATGGATCAGAATCCAATTAAGTTCCATTTTGTTATATGCAAGTTATCTTTTCTGGCATGTTGACACACCAGATTAATTCATTGCTATGGAAGGAGAAAGTCAGCATACCAAAATTATAGATACTGGTATGCACTGTACATCTTTCCTAAATCCTCTGTTAAATTAGTAAGCATGCTGGGGGAATCTAAATGGCAGATACTGTACTTGCTGGTGTGATATTAGTGAGCTCAGGGAAAATGAAGTGTGAGGCATGCTTAACAAATATATAGTAATTTACTTTTTGTTAATCTAAAATAACCTTGATGCTTCTATTAACTACTGTCAAACAACTTGGTGCTGGGTATGAAGCATGTAAGATAAATGACATCAATGTTGTTTACATCAATGCTATGTAAAAGACTGCTATTACACAGGCACAAAATATTTTTATGGATTTGATGCATAAAGACCCTTTTCTTGGATGCATCTTGAGTCTGGGGATTTACTCTATTATCAGGATTCCCCACTTGGAGGAGGAAAAATTAACAGAGGGTCAGTGATTTGAAGTGGGTTACTATATTCTAGAAATTCAAATACGTATCTGTGTAGGCTACAAATAACAGGTAAAGATTTATTCATTGCTCAAAGGAAAAGAAACAAGACACAACATTTGGCTTTTGGAGCCTTCTTTAGGTGTGAGGGACAGAGGGAAACCAGCAGCTAATAAAGTATGGGAGAACAAAAGACAGGGTAGTTAAGAGGAGGTGGGGAGCAGGGGAGAAATATCAACACTGAGAGAACTGGAAGAAATGTTGTGTCTCTTTTCTTTGCCTTTCAGCATGGAATAAACCTTCAACTGTTCCTTTGTATTTTAGAAATGCCATGTAACCCTCTAGGAATAGCCTCCCACCTGTGAGCTTGCTGTCAGTGAGAGATGCATCACTTCCCTGATTGATGCCAACTTGGCCGTTAGCACTGTGGGACTCCCAGCATGAAAAAGAAGCAGATATCTTTGATAGTGCTTATTCCAGAGCAATGCGTGTCAAATACTTTCTTATTGTAAAAGCATTGAGCAACGTTTATGAACAGTTGGAGATTATAAATTAAACTGGGTAAAGAAATAATTGGTCATCCCATTCATACTTACTAGTTGTTTCAGTGTCTTGCAGCTGGTCCCCACTGTGGTCCAGCATGTTTTCTGATTATTATCAGCAGTTGAAGACTGAGAGGAATGATTTTATATTTTATACAGTATAAATAAACCTTTAATATAACAATTTTCCTCTGTTCTTCAGCTGGCTGTTAAGGAGAGGAAATTGTTTTCAAAAGGAATGTTACTGCCCATATGTAATTATCGGTCAGAGACAATGGGGATATTCTGGGTTCGAAGTCTGTGATTTTGAATTGTGGAGCCATTGTCTACATTCATGCCCATGAAGCCAGTGGTCCATTGCAGACTGAATGAAAAACAGCTGTCTGTGTAAAAGATGACTGCAGTGTTTCAGTGCATTACAGAATGTATGCAGGCACAAAGCTATTACAGTTTAAAGCTCCACACTAAAAGTCTGGGGACAATTTTAATGGGATGCCGTGAAATCCCTCAAGATATAACGAATGGGAAGCATAAAGTTAAACGCCCTGTGAAATCAGAATGAGAAACTTACAACTAATAAATATAACAAATTCTGAAGCAGATGACACTTCGTTTGCTTTATGCATGGCAGATTTTTCCGCTCTCATAAAAAGATGTTGTCCCAAACATGTTATGTCTCTGATAAAATTTAAGGCCACAATAACCTTTCTCCTAGCTGCATTTAGTGTGGTTAGAGCAATAAAATCCAAACATGCCATAGACTCTCCACTTCAGTTTGCCTTTCAGCAAAAGCAACCTGTTGTGAAATTGCTCTTAATAATTTGAAAAGGCATATACATTCACATCCCCACTGCAGTCGGGAACGATAATGACACACCGGCTAAGTCCCAGTGCATTACACCCTCAGAGATGCCGTACTATATAACTATAATTAATTCAATTCCATCTTTTTTTTAATTATCCATTTGTATTCAACTTTGCTGGCACAAAACACTGCTGCGATATCAGCATATGAATATAACTGTTGCTGTGAGGTACATTAAAAGGCAATGTAATACTCATTATGTATGAATGTACTGCACAGGATAAATCCTATTTATGGAGCTGTTAATTTTATACAAACCAATTTTACAAAACATTGCTTGTGGTTCAAGCAATAATGTGCATAAGCATGTTAAAAAGACCCACACATGCACCTATTTGCATTTCAATTTTATGATATAAACAGGCAGTCAAATTAGAGGTGCTACAATCGTAGGGATTGTCCTTATTTCTGACATAGAAAGTGCCAGCAGTAAACCTTTGTAAACCTGCATAAACCTCACAATAAAGAAACTGTCTCACTGAACGTGTGACAGTTAAAATGCTGGAATTTAATAATACAAGGTAACAGGTGCACCCACATGTAATCCATTGAGAAATAATATAATTATTTTCTAAAAAAATAAAACATTATGCTTTATTAAATAATTACGTAGAACCTGACAGCAGTGCTCGTGTCTTCAAACATAACATTGTTCTTGAGAACAACGCAAGGCAGGAGGCCATTTTTGTCTGAACTGTCTGAAATTTAAACATTTAATTATCTTTATAGTTTTAGTAGCTTAGACGAAAATCACAGAATAGAGCTTTGAAAGCTAATGATCAATTCATATATTATTGAATTTTTTCTGTCTTGCCTCTTGAATTTTGTTTTTTGTCTGTGTTTCACTGTAAGGGATAAAGTGGAGAAGAAATAGGCTTACCTATGGTACAGAAATCAATTGTTCTAAAAAAAATTGACTCAGGAACGTTCTGTCAAAGATGACTTTTTTTAAACAGCTATGCTCTCCAGCGGCTTTTCTCATTGCAACTACTCCTACCACAATCTGTTCGGCAGAAGAGTACATTCAGTCACAAATATAACTATTGCAAAGACATAAAAAAATACACTAAAACTGGACTCAAGCTGTTCACAAATGTATTTTACTTTTTTGGAAGGGAAAAGTCTAATATCATAATCCAATTTATGCTAGAGTTGTGCTTTGGAAGCTTAATGTATGATAAGAGTCACTGGGCTGCAGCAGGGTTAGTGTATCTCTCTCTTGCATAAACTGAATTTCATTAAGCATGCCAGTGTGTCTGCCTTGAGGTAACATATTTCCACCCTATCAAGCACCTGTTACTTTATGTAATTGAAAGTATTAGAACATACTGGTGTCTTGCGCCTTGGCCTCTTCTCTCTTTCAACCATTCGTACTGTGTCGTAATGTGCAACTCTACTAGAACAACACGTACTGAAAAAGGAAATATCTATAGAATTATTTTTGGAATTCACCAGGGGAATTTGACATTTTACCTTGTTTGTTGCCTTTTTTGATACAGTACTGAATAATACTCCTGACACATCAATCACTGCCTGTGTACTTTTTTAAGGGAAGGGCTGTTTGCTGATTGTATTTTTAGAATACTGTAGCAATGAAATACAATGTTTAAAGATTATTGATAAAGAATTCCAGGTGGCTTCTAAAGAGCAGACATTTAAAGTGTAATGTAATTTACATATGCGTGTTGATTAGAAACATCTGTATTTGAACTTCAGATCTCTTCCTGAAAACAGAAATCAGGATTGTATCTATAAATGAAATATTACACAATACAGTATATGCAGTGTGTTGTGATGCTTTCAACAAATTAATGCAACATGGTTACTGTAATCAAATTACAGCTTTTGGTAACAGTAGTCCACTACAGTTCTTGATGACATTATAACTTGCAATATGATATTGCAGGTACTATATATAATTTAGCAAATGGTTAACAGCAAAGACAATTGAGTAAATTAAGTAAATTGACATAGTCATTTACTTAATCACATTTCACATTGAAGTGTTTAGAGAATAGGCTTCATTGCAAGAAGTTGTTCAGTCAAATCTAACAGGGCAAAAGAAAAATTATAGTATATTTTTATAGAATCACCTCCCAAATTACCTTTAACTGTGTACATGCTGGTGCTAAAATACAGACAGGAAACTCAACTGACCTTCACTATAAAGTGTTCAGTTTAATTACTCCACCAGAATTTTTTTTCACTGAGACACCCAGTTTCATTCTAACTCTTGTGACAATGTGACACAAGAAAAATTTATGTAAGATAAAAACACAAATTAAAATTAAGGTTCCCAAGCAATTGTGAAATATTAAAGGATTTGTATACTTGTCTTATTCTAAGTAATAGGAAAAATTTTAGATTATAATAGATACTGAATTACACATGAAACAATATAATTTTCAATTTAACAAGTAATAGATTTATTCCATGCTGAAAAAAAGAAGAAAGAAAACACAATGTTTCGGCCGTGGAGCCTTCTTCAGGTGTGAGCCTGAATTTTTAATTTGCAGTGTTTTACAAATGAAAACAAAGCCACCATACACTGAACATAAATATCTAGTTTTATTAGGTTTTCCCAGTATTTCTATTTTCACACTGGTGTGAACATCTGTTGAACAGCTTGAAGATTGGGATGTTGTGATGCAGGGTCTATATTCGGATGCTAGCAGGAGCTGTTTTCTCTGCACTAATGAGAATGACACTGTCACTACCTAACAGGCACAGGGAAGATCAACAAGACCCATCTGCAGTGATAAACAAATGTGATGAATGAGGACTTTACAAATAACCATTTTACTACACTGTGGAGATGATCAGAGAAGCTGAATCTCACATTGCACAAACATGAAAGTTTTCTTCTCTTATCCCACCTAGTCAACACAAATAGCCATACTCTTAACAATGCTGAATAATTTCAGACTGACTGCTGTGACTGTGCCACTCAGACCTCAACTGTTGCTTCTCAGTGATGCTTCCCATGTTGTTATTAATCTTCACTGACAACATCTTTGATTTGAGGATCTGAATGCACCCATTAATTAAATTTTATATGGCTCAGGAGAGATTGGTGTAATTAAATAATACTCTTTACATAAACACAAAAAATGTATTTATGGGGAGATTTTATGAACAACTTGATTTTATTTTGCATATGCAAAAACTGTGAGTGTGGTTTGATGTCTTCTCTCTTCTTAAGAACTTCTATAAGACTGCAGTATTACTCTACATTATATTTGGTTTTTCAGATTGTAAAATGGTTTCTCCCCAGCTGCTTAAGTCTGTGGTTAGAAGGTGATGTCCTTAGCTGAGGAGATATCCTGCCCACACTTCTAACAAGGCCTGATATGGGGGAGGGAAGGCAGTGTAAGGCATCATATCTATGTTTGGGGTTACAGACAGTGAGCCACGTGAAGACATTCCCCAGTGGGCAATCTTAAAAGTTATCATTTAAGTTTACTTTGATGTTACCTAATAAGTGGAACAGAAACATCGTGGGCAGTATTTAGCATGAAGGGCAAACTGTTCTGTCAGACTCATTGGCTAAGATGTCAACTCTATGTTTCTCATTTTATTTTAGAACACAAGCAGATCTGCACCTTGCCTGTCTCTTCCAGTAAGAGCAAAAACGTTTGCTCCCAATGTTCATAAAATTATAAAAAACATAAAACATATAATTTTTTTATATGTTAACATTAACCCAGTATGATTTCAGAACTGAAGGAATAAATGCAATGATGAAAACTGTATCCCTTCGATCTGTAGACCACTACAGATTCAGATCAATGGATTCCACCTACACCTTAAATGAATCAACAATACATTTTCCATTATATATATTCATTAATTTATTCATTATAGTCACAATCCATATCAATATACATAGTATGTATACTAAATTCCAAGTTCATAGATGTTGAAAAGTGATGTGTTTTGGAATATGGCAATATTCGTTTTACACTAGTTTGAATTTGCTGTTTAACGTGCTGGAGCTTTAAAAACAGAGCAAGGAAAACACCATATACTTTAACTTCTACTCACATGTCCCATAGCTATTATAGATGCTGCAAGAACTGTTTCTACTTTTAACCTTAGCATAGAGCATTACAACATCTGTGAAAATCTGCAGAAATGAAACAGCCACTATATAAAATAACATTTATTATTATTATTATTAACACGTTAACATTAAAATATACAAAGCCTCTACTGATGTTTAAACCAATCAACTTATGTGCTTTTCATATCACAGAAAATGGAAGAGAAAGGATGGGAAGATGCTAAAGGCCCTTGACTCTCTGAACCTTTCTTTGCAGTTTTCTATAGACCAGCAGTCCTAAACCTTTTCTCTTTCCTTCTCTTTACAGCCTGCTCTTACTGAAAACTGTGAAACAAAAAAGTCTCACCAAAAAAACTGCCTGGATTATGGAAAGAGCTAGAGTCCTGAGATAAAGGCATGAATTTCTACTCCTAAACAAAAGAAATACGAATGTGAGACACTGGCAAAACAGGCTCTATAATCTCTATAAGCTGGCTCTCCATATTTTTGTACAGGTTTTACTGGTTGCTACAGTTTGGAATGATAGCATCTTTTGCTGAAGTCTTGCACACAAAGGCAAAGCTAAGAAACACACCTTCAAACTTCTCTTGCAAAGCCTGATGAAGAACAGTCATAAAAACAAAGGAGATGGCAAATAATTCAGTTCACACAGACCTCTGAATGGGCCGAGCAGCATAATTGAATTAGATAGACAATTACAGGGGAATTGAATTTGCTTTCTGTGTACTAAGACTAAGACCTGAGCAAAGAGGAAATGAAAGCATGTTGGTTGCATGGGGACTGCTGTCACAGTCACGGGATTGAATTGACTGGCAGAAGTGCACCATAAAGGTGAACAGAAAGGAAATTGGCTCATCTGGGCTGTGTGGAAAACATTAAGTAAATTGAAAGCTGCTTTTTATCATTATGTTTAGTGTTTCCAATCACACTGCAATCAGCTCAGTGGTGAGTCACCTCTACTGTGTATAAAGACGTGGTATGTGATTTTAAATGTCAAAAGATATTCTTTCCTTGATTCATTTTCTCTATAAAACAGGCATGAGAAAACGTCTGCAGAGGGCAGTAGTGCAACAGTTATACCAGCACAAACTCCCATCTGAGGGACTGCGAGAAAACAAGTTTAACATCACCTTCTTAATGATAAGAAGCTGAAATTAGTGTCTACTGAGAACAAGTGTCAATGCTTCTGTTTTTATAGTGTTTTCTAAATAGGAGCATGTCATAAGTAAGATAAAATAAATACTTTAACATTAGAATTTCTTCTACGTTTTTTCCTGTTTTCTTCAAAGAGAAATTATTATTCTTTAACTGCACATAAAATATATAAATTAGCTTAATGGGCTAAAGCTGCATAATTAAGCACTGAGACTTTTTTGTTTCACAGTTTTCAGTAAGAGCAGGCTGTAAAGAGAAGGAAAGAGAAAAGGTTTAGGACTGCTGGTCTATAGAAAACTGCAAAGAAAGGTTCAGAGAGTCAAGGGCCTTTAGCATCTTCCCATCCTTTCTCTTCCATTTTCTGTGATATGAAAAGCACATAAGTTGATTGGTTTAAACATCAGTAGAGGCTTTGTATATTTTAATGTATTAAATATACAAAACATTATTCAAGTGTTTATAATAATGATAATAATAAATGTTATTTTATATAGTGCTTTTAAAGGTGGCTGTTTCATTTCTGCAGATTTTCACAGATGTTGTAATGCATTATGTTAAGGTTAAAAGTGGAAACAGTTCTTACAGCATCTATAATAGCTATGGGACATGTGAGTAGAAGTTAAAGTATATGGTGTCTTCCTTGCTCTGTGTTTTTAAGCTCCAGCACATTAAACAGCAAATTCAAACTAGTGTAAAAAGAATATTGCCATATTCCAAAACACATCACTTTTCAACATCTATGAACTCGGAATTTAGTATACATACTATGTATATTGATATGGATTGTGACTATAATGAATAAATTAATGAATATATATAATGGAAAATGTATTGTTGATTCATTAGGTGTAAGTAGCTGTGTCAGTATACGTAGGCTGTTTATTTGGTGACTGTACAGTATGTATCTGGAATCCATTGATCTGAATCTGTAGTGGTCTACAAATTGAAGGGATACAGTTTTCCTCAGTTCTGAAATCATGCTGGGGTACATTATATGTTTTATTTTTTTTATCATTTTCTGAACACTGGGGGCAAACATTTTTGCTCTTGCTGGAAGAGATGGGCAAGGTGGTTCCAAAGTAAAACAAGAAACATAGAGTTGGCATAGCTGCCAATGAGTAAGAGCACTTCCTTTAAAAAGTCTGACAGAACAGCTTCCCCTTCATGCTAAATACTGCCCATGATGTTTCTGTTCCACTTATTAGGTAACATCAAAGTAAACTTAAATGATAACTTTTAAGATTGCCCACTGGGGAATGTCTTCACGTGGCTCACTGTCTGTAACCCCAAACTTAGATATGATGCCTGACACTGCCTGCCCTCCCCCATATCAGGCCTTGTTAGAAGTGTGGGCAGGATATCTCCTCAGCTCACTCTAAGGAAGTCATCTTCCAACCACAGTCTATTTGCAGCTTCATTAAAGGTGGATGCCTTTATTTATTGTTCGTTTACTAGTTCAGTTCAGGTGTCTTCTTGTTTAAATGCAGGAGACTGAAGCTTTTTGTAAAACATGATCCAAAAACAACAAAAAAATTTCCATAATTGTTTTTCTCATCTGGGTTTATACACCCAGGACAGTGAAGGTCGCAATATTACTAGATGCAATCAGATGTCACAATGGGGATGTTAGTCACTAGCATAAGCAAATAAAACAAAAGTTCATTAAAAGTATCTCATACACCACATAACTAAACTGACAAAGGCTCATGTCTCAAGGCAGAATTTAAGTTAAATATTTTCACTTGTCACCTGTGGTTGCCAGAGCTTGCTAATTTCTTTGGCTTCTGTGACCCAGCTTAGTCTTGCCGCCACCAACTGCTGAGAGGTGATTAAGTGTTGGTGAGGATAAACAGTGCCAGGAGAGTGATGCCTTTAATGTGAAACTGTGCAGTGTATTTATATTGTTCAAAGCTGCACAAAATGATTCCAAGTATGTACAGCATTTACAAGGGATTTAAAAAAGCTTAGGAGTTGCCTCACAATTTCTATGCTTTCTTAGTGGGAAATCTTCCTTCAGCTGTGCAGGTCCTTTCTCATTCAGCTCTAGATACCATCTGAAGCCTGGAGCTGGCAGGGTTTGGACTCTGGGCAGATGTCATTCTGCACCTTAAAGCGAAAGCAAGAATTATAATGTGTTTGCCCAGCCCTCAGCGCTGCGTATCTCTCAGCATACTGCTGTGTGCTATATGGGGAGGATGTGCTTGATATTCTTAGTGAGGCACTGGTTCACAGTGGTTTTTGTTTTTTGTTTTGGTTTCTTAACTGGGTTATGTCACCCATTATGTGTTCTTTTCTATTTTGTCCCACATTTTCTATCCTGTGTTACTAGGTTCCTTCTCTACACTTTATTCTGCTTTTACCATGCTCCACCATCCAGGTGGATGCTGCACATTGGTGGTGGTGGAGGGGAGTCCCCATTACCTGTATAAGTGTAAAAGCGCTAAAAAAAGCACTATATAAGTGTAAGCAATTATTAATAATTATTATTATTAAAACTGTACTGGGCTACACAGAAGAGCAAAAACATTCTGCCTGGCTAAATACAATGCTAAATTATGCTATAATTATACTAAATTGTGCAAAAAATGCTATAATTAAATGCCCGACTATTTGGGTTCTATAGTTTCTTAAAAAGTTGCTTTCTCTGGTTCCTGAAAGGCTCATTCTGAGGACAGTTGAGTTCCATTTCATGCTAACTTTGCCCATGGCTGAACACCAACTGGACTGGGAGTGTTAGTTGCTCAGGATTCTCTTATCCATACTGGGTTCATAGTCATGAATAACACTGGATGCCAAATTAGGTGCATCCAAAAAAAAGTTTTCTTTAATTGCAGGAGACAATCTGGAAGATGTTGGGCCATGAATGGATGTGGTTTGAGATTGTTGGTTACTCAATTACTTTTGACCATGGTATAGCAGATTCATTTCTTTCACAAATATATAGACTATACAATATACAGTAGGGAAATGAGCCTAGGAAGGCTCTGTTCTCTGTAGAAGTTTACGGAATTACAAAACCAATATCCCGTCTTGGCTTTCCCAGAGTGTAAACATGACGGGGAGAAAAATCATCACCCATTTCACAGCAGCTTAGAACAACAACAGATCCCCACATCTGAAATGGATCCAATGGGAGTTTGGGCTTTTTTCCAGAGTATGTAGAAAAATAAAGAAAATTATTTACAGTGTATAAATGTTATTAAACACATGTATCAAAGCAGGGTTACATGTCTTTATTCACATTAGAATGATTGCTGACTATAGTGAATTTGTTGAACTCATTGACCATCTGCAAAACCTCTGCAGCTAATAGGAAAGATTCCTATGAATATAGTCAATATACTATATACACTACAATATACCAATAGTATACTTGAATATACTATGAATACAGTCACACCAGTAGTAATAATTATAATGAGTTCAAGTATGTAGCTGTGTCAGCATGCGTATGCTTCGAAGGAACAAGTTAAGGCTTATTCCATGCTGAAAAGATGGAATTCAGCGTGGAATAAATAATTATAATGAGGAAGACAATAATGACTGTTCCTGCTACATAGGTCCGAAAGGAACATGTGACATGTCCAGTCATCATACAAGCAAAAAAAAAAGGCAGTTCTGTGGTGTAGGAGTTTTGTGAATTTACTGAGACAATTTATTAATGGTAGCAGTAACCATGAGGTGATTCTTTTATGGCTATGGTCAGAACAACCAGCAACGCACAGATTCAATACACGAGATACATTTATTAATACATAAATCGTGCATATAAAACATACTGTATAACAGTCTGCCTGGATACAGATGGCAGATCTTACTGTGAGGGCTATCAAAATGCAAGGTATACTGTATAATCACGAAAAGATGCAAAACATAAAGAGATACAAACAAAACATATACTTCGGTATACCATTCAGCTATACTATATCGTTAATCAGTCTCATTAATACAACTTCTATATTAGATACTCAAAGTAAATACATTCTCATATGAATTAAATTGATATTAACTTGTGTTGAGGTAACAATTGAATTCTCGAGACGCAATGTAGAACATTGAGTTTCCTTGTCCAGATATGGATTCGTATTTCCTGGCACAGACACTAAAGACCAGCTGGTTGGTTATGTTGCAAACTCTGTCCAATTGGCACAATGCTGGCTCGGTGCCAGTTCTGATGCTGTTCCAAGTGTCTCTCTCAGGGACCTACTAGTAGTTCGACTGACTAGTAGAGAGTCTCTATGCACAGAGGGTGATGATTGGTCGAAAGTTTAGTGGGCATTTGAGACCCACGTGGGGTTACCACACCCTGCAGGTTCCTGATTGGTTGGTCAAGGTGAGAGAGGAGTAACAATGACCTCTGTCATCTAGGACTGCAATCCAGATGTTCCCAAGAATCTTATGGACAGATAGGTGCCAGGAATGGCCATTGATCATGATAGCCAAGCATGGCTGGGCACAACCCCATTTGGGAGCTGCTCCTTATCGGAGAGAAAACACTTTAAATCAGAAACTGCATGAATAGCTTCTCTTTGGCTGCACCACAGAGATGAGGTAGAGAGATGGAGCCTCATTTAGGAAAGCACAGCAACACTTAATTCTGTCTTATTAATAAGCATTGCTGCTACAGTGGTAAAGCAAGAACACACAGTGTTTAATTGACATCTTCCTGGTTATTTATTCAATAGTAAATAGGTTTATTTATATAGTTTATTGCCAAATGCCAAATGTCTGTTAAATCACAAAGATGTTTTTTTCAGCCCCAAAACACTACAATATTAGAAGCATTTATATATGCTTTCTGGATTTTTACTTTTTAAACAATTTAAATCAATGCAATCAGAAAAAAACGGTTCCTGTCGTTTTTTATCACAAATACATAAACTCTTTATTTCACATGTCGTAATAGTGTCAGGCTTGCTCCTGTGACAATTCCGTTTCTGGGGATGATTGTGTTGAATGCTGAACTGAAGTCAATGAACAGCATTCTTACATAAATGTCCCTCTTATCCAGATAGGACAGGGCATGGTGAAGGGCGAGGGATAGAGCATCATCGGTAAACCAGTTGGGAAGATATGCAAACTGGAGGGAGTCCAGAAAGATGGGGAGTCTGGACTTAATGTGGCCCGTGACTAGCCTTTCGAAGCACTTCATGACAATTGGTGGGAGAGCCACGGGGCGATAATTATTGAGACAGCACACAGTAGACTTCTTTGGCACTGGTATAATCATGGTGGTTTTGAAACATACAGGGATAACCACCTGGCACAGAGAGATATTACAAATGTCTGTGAAAACATCAGCTAACTGTGCTGCATATTCCTTGAGCATGTGACCAGGTAAATTATCAGGTCCAGTAGCCTTACGTGGGTTAACTTTTGCTAGTGTCAACTTTTGCTCACATCAACTGCAGACAGGCAAAGCACCTGATCAACGAGAGGAGGTATGGCGCTTTTCCTCCCTGATGGCATGAGACAAGTTGGCCCTCGCAGTCCTCAGGACTTCCTTGTCACCTGATCTAAATGCTGCATTGCGAGTTCTTAGCGGACCCCTGCAGTTAGCCATGGCTTTTGGTTGGCCCATGTGATAATAGATTTAGAGACAGTGACACCATCTATGCACTTGCTGATGTAGCTAGACACAAATGCTGCATGCTCCTCTAGATTGATATAGTTCTCATAGGTAGCAGCCTCCCTGAACATATTCCAGTCTGTGTGTTCAAAGTAGTCCTGTAATGCTGAAGTGGCTCCCTCTGGCCATACCCTGATCTGTTTCAAAACCGGTTTTGGACGTTTGAGCATCACAGAAATGTGTGTAACAAAAAAGAACATAAGAAAGATTACAATCAAGAGGAAATCATTCAGCCTATCTAGGTTGTTAGCTTCTAATTGATCCAAGGATCACATCCAGGTGTTTCTTAAAAGAAGCCAGAGTAACAGATTCAACAGCATGTCTTTTTACCATGTTCCTGGCTTCTACAACCCTTTGGATGCAGAAGTGCTTCCTGTTCTTGTTTTATAACACACTACATGTACATGTAAATGGTTCATACATTTTACTTGTGTCCTCTGGCTTGTATTTCACTGTAAATTCTGAAGAAATCCACTGGGTTGACTTTGTCAATGCCTTTAAATATTTAGAATACTTGCATCAGATCCCTTCCAAGTGTTCTCTGTTCAAGACTAGAAAGGTTCATTTCATTTCACCCGTCATTGTAGAACATGCTTGTATGTCTGGGAATGTACCTGGTTGCTCTTCTCTGGACTGATTCCTACAGCAGGAATAACTTATTTGTAACATAATAGACAAAATTGTACATAAAATTCTACATATGGTCTCTTAAAAGGACATTAACAAAAGCTTTCTGGATATATAACTGTATCGTCATATTCTTTTGAAGTATCAGGTGATTGTTCAAATCATTTTTATAAGTTAGTTAAACAAAGCCTTTATTTTGTAAATGCATGTTGGCTGTCTCAGAAAATATTGATTAAGTTCCTCCTCGTGTCTGTGGCATGTTTTTTATTTCTTCTTAGTGAATTCCTGAATGAAATATTCATTTAGCTCACAACCTATTTTCTTCAACTGCTTCAGAGTTCTTTTATTGTTATATTATTGAAAAAAATATTTGCATAATTTTTAGCATCTGTTTAGCAGCAGAATTGTATTTTCTCTTTTTCAAATTCTGATACATTGTCCAGTTGCGTCTATTTTGGTGTACTCTTATTCTATTTTAAAATCATAGACCTTTTTTATACTGTCTGAAAAGTATTCTCTAGCTTCTTTTTTTTTCCTTAGGCCCTTCATTAAGGAAATGTTCATATACACATTCATTTTATATATAACTTGTATTATAATATCTAATAATGTATTACATATTTAAGAAACAGTATATATAAAATAATACAAGGCTTGTAGTGGCAATTGCAGTTTATTAACAGCTCGCTCTTACAAATTTAAAACATGTTGTTGTGAGGCATACAGTATGTGTAGGTTCTTAAAGAGGGACAGCCTTTCATGAACATGGATACAGCAATGGGCAACATATGAATGCATAATTTCATGATTTCTACTTGTATATGGTAATAATTGTACTGGTGCACAGGAAGCACTAGAGTGAATTGCTGTTCCTTAGAAATTGTGGTTGCCTTTCTGTTGCGTTTGCAGCAGGGTATATAAAAATTAGGAGACTAGGGGGAAATAGTCTATATATGTTCTAAATAAATAGAAAATTAGGTAACAACTTAAATAAAATATGAAAATAAAACTGCTCTGGCAACCATGGAAACCAATTTTTTGTCTAGTTGAATGCCTCTATGAAATTAACGACTCTTGCCTGCTCAAGATCACGTGTTGTTTGTGAGCAATTCAGTAAGTTCTGCCTATTGGGAAGAGAAAGGGGAAAAAGGAAGACAGTGAAACCAGTCTGCATGCTGCAATTGAAACACAATAACTCATAAACTTTCCCTCACGCAGAGATAAATTATTACTCATGGGTCGAACAAATTTCGAGAGCAGTGCTGATTCTCCATATGAGTATTCCTGGCTGTAGGGTTTATGTGACAAATTTAGTGGTCTCCACCTTAGGATGTGAGGCAATAAGGCCTCAAACTGCTTATGTGGTAACCAAGGAAACTACAATTGTGATGAATACTAGTATTAAACTTGTCTTCAAAATTATTGAACGTCTTAAGTTCTCAAATCATAAAAAATAGACTGAGGAATGTACTCTAGCATTAAGTAGCATTACATCTTAGATGATACTTATACAGATACATGAATTAAAATGTACATACATGATTTGCTACAGTATTACTGTGCAGGAGAACGGTTAGCTGAATCCACTCATAAATCTTTAGTTCTTCTTAGAAATTCTTCATTAATGACACTTTATATGGCCTTTGGACTTGAATTGTAAACCCAGCACAATACTACTTTCACAGAGACAATTTTGAATAAAAAATATATTTTTGGCTGCCTGTTCTCTGTGTTTACATACACATATATGTTTAACCATTACTTTATCTTATCACAGTGTCATAAACCAAGCATATACTGTACATGTTTAAATATAACTTTAACTGCATTGAGCTTTATACAGTATATGTACAATAAGAATGTCAGAATGTCTTATTTCTGTCTGAATGATTTTATAGTTTTAATGTGCATCAACAGATCCTTTCTTACTCAGATGTTCCCTGGTCCAGTGGTTGACCTTTATGCAGCTCTGTCATCACATACTGACAATCAGAAGATTCATCTTGTGTAAATCTGTATAATGGCTTAGAGAAAGAACTGGTTCTTTTTCATTTTGAACAGTGAAAATTACAACAGGACCTGGACAGCTGTAGTCATTAATACCCAGCTGTTTTGTTAATTCCAAAAGGAAAAATGGCCAAGGTTGCTAGGGAGAGATTTGAGTGTGTAAAACATGTCCAGTGGGCACAAGTAAAAGTGGGAATGTCACAGTCCAATAGATTCATGGAAAAGAAAATGATGAGCCTAGATCACAGAGGATCACATGGTTGATTGATATGGGTATTCAAAATCCAGTAAGGTCAAGACTGAGTTCATTCAGTAAACATCTTCAAAATCTGCACCAATACAAGGATCTGGAGAGAGAATCAGAAATTGGGGAATATTCTGGACAGAAAACAGACGACAGGCCTTTAGACAAGGAGTTATAGGGAATGGAGAAACACCCTAGTCAAGCTGTTAAAGCCGACTCCTTGTGATTCTTTAAAAATGGCTCATTCATGGATTCATAGCTCATTTGGCTACTAGCAGCTGAAAAGGGAAGATGGACTGAACAACCTCCTCTAATTCTTCTTACATTCCTAACAGAGATTCGTTGGACACTGTTTGCAGAAACACATATCCTCCAGGACAAACATGAATCATCTGAGACAAGGCTCTCCATTACTCTTGTTCTCCTGCCATGGTGACTTTAAATCAAGCAGCCAATCAATCAATTAAAAGCCAGCTCTTAACAAGGTAGATCCCATAGTTGCTACAGTAGCTTTGGATTTCCAGGTGTGCTTACTTGTATATATGTTATATGCATGCATTAATTATTATTAAGCTACTTATCTACGTGAGAGCTGCAGCAGTCTGGAGCATTACCCAGAAACAGTGGATACAAGGAGGGACTGAGAGTTCATGACCACTCTCCTCTTGGACAAAACAGCTGTCAATTGCAAGGCAGAAGAGGCAGCAGTGTTCAACAGAAGAAAGGGAAAGGTACTGTAGTATCTGTTATCAGCAAGGAAGTGGCTCAGTCATATACACCATAGATAATCTTAATGAACATTCTGAAAAAAACATTTAAAATATTGTAACGCATACGGCCATCAGTGGTGTGTAAGAGCAGGCTTACCAGAGCGGTGACGTCACCGATCTCTCTTTAGCTCAACAAGCTGGGTCCCTGTTGAATGACACTGGAGGCCCGGGTTCGCGTCCCCGACGGTGTGGGGCCGACCTGATGTGGCAAGGGCACCCACCTGAACCCTTTTGCGTTATATTGGTATTAGAAGCGGGATGGGATAGCCCTACGGCGAGTTAAGCAGGGGAGAGTGTAACGCATATGGCCATCAGTGGTGTGTAAGAGCCGGCTTACCAGAGTGGTGACGTCACCGCCCTTCCCTGTGATAGCAGGACCACAGCCCCTGGGCTGAGGAGAGATCTCTCTTTAGCTCAACAAGCTGGGTCCCTGTTGAGTGACGCTGGAGTCCTGGGTTAGAGCCCCCGACGGTGCGGGGCCGACCTGATGTGGCAAGGGCGCCCACCTGAACCCCGTTGCGTTACAATATTTTATTGTGTCCACAATTCTGTATCCTAAAACCTTTAAAGTGACACTTCACAATTGCAGTATAGTGACGTGATGATTCAATAGTGAGTAAGGCTTCTTACAACTGTGGTACAATGCAGGAAGTGTCCGGTATGGGGGGTGGAGCCCCGGATTAAGGAAGACGCGTTGCCGTGGAAACCACACCTGACGTGATTAAGTGAATGAACAGCAGGTGTAGAAGTGGTTTAAAGGGGGGAAAGATCCAGCAGGACCTTAACGGAATGTGGAGTCGTGTGTCCCGTTACCCCGGTAAGGGGGTCAGTGTGATCACCACTCTTGGAGGAGATTGTGTGTAAGAAAGTAAAGGAACCTAAAAGAGCTTATAAAGGGGCGTGATATAGAGCCTGTCCTTGCCCAATGCGATGTCAACTACCCCCATGGTACCACACAACAAACAGAACACATTTAGGGCATACTATATATGGGACTGGCTGTAATTGGTTCACTTTATTTGTAGGCTGTACTGTTGTCTAACAGACCCTAATGCTGGTGTTCTTGAAGTGATTACCCCTCAGAGGCATGTACTCTTTCTGTGGGACCCATTAGTCAGACACAGATAGCTTCTTCTAGTTGTTGGTGCTAAAATCCCTACCTAGAGCTAAATTTTACCCATCAAGATGTCAGCTTTAGCTATCAATGCACTTACTTAACAATCAACACTTACCACCCCTTGACCCAATCCTTCCCCCCCCACCTTCTCTATTAGGATACTGTTTGTAAGAGGGCAACCCGACAAGAACAGTTTTAATCAAGCTGAAATTTATCCCTTTGATTTCATGGAGTAGCAGTTAACAATAACAGCAATTTCAGAGAAAAAGAAAGAACTATGCATTACCTTTGCAAATGTTTCGTTTTAAAAGCCAATGTGTTATGCCTTAAAAGGACTACATGTATGATGAGTTGTCAGAGGATTTTTTCATAGACTGTACTTTGATGAGTAATATACTTCTTATCACCTTTAATGTTAAATATCTTAGTATCACTGCTTCTGCTCCCCGGGTTACGTACAGTAAAGGGTCAATTGTGCAAGGCTTTACATAAAATGAATTTATGTATCTCTGTTTCTGTCTGTCTGCCCTGCTATGGACTGGTGTCCCACCCAGGGTGTATCCTGCCTTGAGCCTGTTGCTTTCTGGGATAAGCTCCTGCTCCTCCAGGAGCCTGAATTAGAAGAAGCAGTTAGAAATTGGATGGACATTGTTGCAATCCACTTTAATTTGACCTAGCTGTCTGCTAGTGAGTAAGAAGGGACAGGAAAGCGGAACAGGAGGCTAAATGTAAATACTGTAAAGTTCAATACCCTGCACTATATTATTCAGTAATTAAACACAAAATAAAATACATGGTAAGAAATACTGTGTACAAAAGAAAAATGAGACTGGAGTATGAAACAGAACTCTGCTGGATGTCAGTGTAGACCGTATTAGCTTACTCTGTGCTATTCATCCACGGAAGGAACTTACAGCACTGCATGCTCTTTAGGCATACAAAATAAAGTCTCCTTACCTTGAAAATGTTATTGTGGGTCCCATAGGAGGTTTTTATGTAAAGCTGAAGTTGTGTAACTTAGGAACAAGTAAAAGGTTTATTCTACGCTGAAAAGAGAAGAAAGTAAACACAACGTTTCGGCCGTGGAGCCTTCTTCAGGTGTGAGAAAGACAGGGCAGACAACAAACTCGATGATCTCAGACTGAGACTCTCCAGACAACGAAAAATTAAAGAATGCTGCGCTTTTATTTTTACTGAAATATAGCTAAGAGACAGTATTACGGAGTCGGCGATACACCTAGATGGATTTTCTGCCTTCTGCATGGACAGAACTACAGATCCCAGTAAAACCAGGGGTGGGGGAGTGTGCATTTTTATTAACAACATGTGGTGCAACAATGTATCTACCATCACGAAACACTGCTCACCTGCTCTGGAATTTTTAATGATCAAGTGCCGCCCCTTCTATCTGCCGAGGAAATTTACAACTGTTATTATCACCGCCATCTACATCCCCCCTGACGCTAATGGCAAAGAAGTGCTAGAGGTACTGCACACTGCAATAAACAAAGAGGAATCTGCACATCCCGATGCAACCTTTATCGTCGCGGGTGACTTTAATCAAACAAATGTCAAATCCGTTCTCCCAAAATACCATCAGCATGTCTCCTTCCCAACGAGAGGAGAAAACACTCTGGACCATGTTTACACCAAGATTCAGAATGCTTACAAGGCAGTACCCCTCTTCCACTGTGGAAACGCAGACCACATCACTCTGTTTCTCCTCCCAGCATACAGACAGCTGCACAGGTGAGTGAAACCAGTGGTCAGAACGATGAAAGTGTGGCCTGAAGGAGCTGAATCAGTCCTGCAGGACTGTTTTGAATGCACTGACTGGGGTGTGTTTGAAGAGGCTGCCACACAGGGATCATACACCGACATACAGGAATATGCATCGTCAGTCACTAGCTACATCAATGTGCTGACGATGTTACACTCACAAAAGAAATAAGAACTTTTCCTAACCAGAAACCATGGATGAACAGTGAGGTTCACATCCTAATCAAAGCAAGGGATGCAGCATTCAAATCGGGCAATAAATCAGAACTAAGGTCAGCCAGGATCAATCTAAGCAATGGTATTAAACATGCAAAAAACACACTCAAACAGGAATTAGAGGAACACTTCACCACTAATGACCAAAGGCGCATGTGGCAAGGTATACAGGCCCTCACAGACTACAAGAGGAAGAACATCTGTGCACCTGCCATTGATGCCTCCCTGCCTAACGAGCTCAACACCTTCTATGCTCTGTTTGAAGCCAGCAACACAGAACCAATGAACAGAGCTGCACCCTCTGCAGCTGACCAGCTGCTCTCACTGTCTGCAGATGAGGTGTGGAGATCTCTGCTAAAAGTGAAAACATGCAAGGCTGCAGGACCCGATGGCATACCCAGTCGCGTCCTCAGAGCCTGCGCCAATCAACTGGCGGGTGTATTCACAGACATTTTCAACATGTCTCTGGCCCAAGCCGTAGTTCCCACCTGCTTCAAGACAACCACCATCATCCCAATACCGAAGAAAACCACAGTGACATGTCTTAATGACTACCGACCAGTGGCACTAACACCTGTCATCATGAAGTGCTTCGAGAGACTGGTCACGAAGCACATTAAGGACACCATTCCAAACACACTGGACCCGTACCAATTTGCCTACCGGCCCAACAGATCCACAGATGACGCAATCTCAATTGCCATACACACTGCCCTATCCCATTTGGATAAAAAGAACACATACGCAAGACTACTATTCATCGACTTCAGCTCAGCTTTTAACACTATCATTCCAGAGAAACTAGTCAAGAAACTCAGTGCACTGGGTCTCAACACTTTCTGACAGGCAGACCTCAGGCTGTCAGGCTTGGAAACCACACCTCTGGCACACTAACTCTGAACACTGGAGTCCCCCAGGGGTGTGTGCTTAGTCCATTACTCTACTCCCACGACTGTAAGGCCAAACACAACACCAACCCCATCATCAAGTTAGCCAATGATATCACAGTTGTAGGTCTCAACGCTCAACGCCACCTGTCTGATCAAGAAAGTGCAACAGTGCCCGTACTTCCTAAGACAGTTGAAGAAGGCTAAGATATGTCCCCAGATCCTCACTAACTTTTACAGATGCACTACAGAAAGCACACTGACAGGTTGCATCACAGTGTGATATGGCAACTGCAGTATTGCTGACCGCAAAGCCCTACAGCGGGTGGTGAAAACTGGGGTTGCCCTCCCATCTATACAGGACATTTATAACAGATGGTGCTTGAGGAAAGCTCTAAGCATCATCAAAGACCCCACACACCCCAGCTACAGACTGTATGACCCTCTACCATCTGGAAAAGTACCGGAGCATTTGGGCCCGGACTACCAGACTCAGAGACAGTTTTTACCCCCACACTATCAAACTATTAAACCCAGCCTCTCTCACCTCTCACCTATGATCTGAACCTCACAGTGCCTTCTTTCTTACCAAAAACTCAAACACACATTGAAATCTACCTCTACCTTACATGCCAAAAAGCTCACTCCCCATAATTTTCTATCATTTTATTTTATTCTGTTGATGCATGTTTCTGCACATCTGATGTTGTTTTGCACATTACCTGTTACCTTTTGTTGTTTTGCACACTGCCTGTTGTCTCTGTCTTTCTTTTATTATGCAATTGTATTGTTGTTTTTTTGTACTACTTATCGTCTGAGAGCTAGCTAAATAGCATTACGTTATACCATATACCTGTATATGAGTATAATGACAATAAACTTGAACTTGAACTTGAAGTGCCTGGTGTGGATGGTTACTGAGGGTGGTCAAGGGAGCTGTGAACAAGAAGGTTACGGAGATTAGGTGATCTGTGATATGAGATGATGGTGTGGTCAGAAAAGAGGGCCCCAATGGAGAGATCATCCTGTAGGACGGAAAAGCTATCGTTAATAGTCCTGGGGATAGAAAGTGTGTTGGGGTGGTAGGGAAGCACCAAAGGAATGCAGTTGTTATGGCGGGAGTTCCTGATCGAGTTGATGGTCCGAGGGGTGTTTTTGGCTCGGGCAAGGGCCCTGTCAATAACACTGCTCGGGTATTCTCTGTTGATGAAAATGGAGTACATTTTGAGGGCTTGGTTCTGGAAATCGATGTCGCTGCTGCAGAGTCGTCATAGCCGAAGGAACTGTGAGAAAGGGAGAGAGTTTTTAGTGTGTTTGGGGGTGAAATGAGCTATACAGGAAATAGTTGTGTGAATCAGTGGGTGGGTTTGTAATAGACTGAAGTAGAGAGTTGGGGGAAGTTAACGGAGAAGTTGATGTCTAGAAATGGAAGAGTAGTAGAAGATATGTTAACTGTATATTTGAGGGATGGGTGGAAGTTGGTGAAATGATGCAGAAAGCGCTCAAGCTGGTCGTTGGAGCATGTGGCGGCACCGACACAGTCATCAATGTATCACTTGTAGAGGTCAGGGACAAAGCCAGTGTAGGAAGCAAAGAAGTGTTCTTCTACCCAGCCGACAAATATATTGGTATACCTGGGTCCCATTCTGGTGCCCATGGCAACTCTAACCTGTTGATAAAAAAGGTTATTGAATGAGAATGCATTTAGTGTGAGAACCAGTTCTGCAAGGCGTACCAGGGTGTGTTTGGTGGATCAAGCACTGTGCGTTTGTCCAGCATGTGCTTGAGGGCTGTAAGACTGTCATTAAGGGGAATGACGGTGTAAAGAGATATGATGTCCATGGTAAAAATGTTGCAGTCGGGGCCCTGAAATCATTAAAAAGTTGGAGCGCGTGTTTGGTGTCCTTGATGTATAAGGGAAGACCTTCAACCAACGGTCTCATAAAGTTGTCTAAAAAGGCTGAGATGTAAGTAGTCGGACAGTTGCATGCTGATACGATGGGGCGTCCAGGGGTGTCCGGTTTGTGGATTTTGGGGAGGAGGTAAAATTGAGATACCTGGGGATGTTCAATGATGAGCCGGTTCACCTCCTGGGGGAGCTCCTTATTGCTGATAAGAAGGGAGATGGTGGATACCACTTCCTTTTGGTAACAGTGATAGGGTCCTTTTGGAGAAGGAGGTAGGCAGAAGTGTCGGTTAGTTGTCTAGAGGCTTCAAAAATATATACGTCCTTATGCCACACCACAACATCGCCTCCTTTGTCTGCTGTTTTGATGACGATATTGTAGCATTTTCGAGTTCATGCAGGACAAAGGACAAGTGGAGACAAGATAGCGAAACAAACAACTGCTTTTATTCTCTCATTAAAACCAAAACCAACACAGGCTTTACACACACATAAGGACCTACGGAACATGTACACAGGTTTTGGGTGGTAGCTGGTTAAAATAAGACTACACACTTACAAAGCTACACAGGACACTTTAACTAACATAACACTATTTACATAAGCAGGGTCAGCTGCTGGTCATCGTGCTGACCCTCAGACTCCCCCGGCTACAACTCCCAGCCTGCTTCGCTGTACCCTGAGTGCCTAGGTGCGCTTCTTCCTCACCATTGGGCGAGGGCGCTACACTGCCCCCACCTGAAGCGTCTGGTGTCCTGCCTACGTCGAACACCCCCCTCAGGCTGTACTCATAATCGGCTAAAGGCTGCAGAACCCTGCGTGAGCGGGCACTGTGCCGTGGTGGTGGCTGGTGGCCCGCGGATGCCCCATTGTCGGCCAGAGCCCCACGGGGCTCCACCTCCCGGACCTGGTAGGGTGCCAGGCAGTCTTGGTGCAGGACCACCACTCTCGACCCGTGTTTGCAACTGGACCCGGTAGCAGACCTCGCCCACCACTCCGAGGACCTCAGTGAGCCCCTCCCACGATGGCGCCAGCTTAGGGCTGAGGCCTTTGTGGCGGCACGGGCTGTACACCCAAACCAAGTCCCTAGGCTGGAAGGCAGGCCCCCTGCAGTGCAGGTCGTAGTGTTGATTCTGCTGGACTCCCACCTGAGTCCGGTGGGTCAGGGCAAAGCTGTGCACCCGCCGCATCCGCTGCCGCAGGTCCCACTCATAGTCCGGTCCAGCCGGCGGTGCCAACTCATCTCCAGGCAACGGGCCGAAGACCAGGTCCACCAGGGTTCGCATTTCCTGGCCCAGCATGAGCGAGGCTGGGGTGCACCCGATAGATTCCTGGACTGCGGTCCGATACGCTCAGAGTGCAAGGGGGAGGTGGCAGTCCCAGGACTAAGCGGTTCCCGGCCTCGGTGCATGGAAACAGGCCCAGAACATCCACCCCCACCTACTCCATAGGAGCCCCCACCTGGTGGTGTTGGAGGGGGTGGCAGAGACCCCAATAAAAGTGGCCTTGGAGATGCTGCAGGGTTTTCTTACAGCCGAAATGCCCCACGCCCGGCTGGCTGTGCACCACTCGGAGCACAGCCCCGCGGAGCGACTGTGACACCACCAGGTGCCACCGGATCTCGCTACTGGAGGGTACCCGCCACCCCCGGCGCAGCATTCGTCCCTTACCTCCAAGGCCTCCCACAGGGAGCAGTTCCTTGACAGATTTTGGGTGCGGGGCGAGCTCCTCCCGCACAGGCCACGCTCCTGCTGCCTTCCAGTGGAGCACCGGCCCCACTTCAGGATCAGCTGCCTGTTGCTGCACCAGGTCTGACAGGCCCACCCCCAGCGGCCCCTCCAGGGCCGTGGCCGTGGCGCTCGGCTCCACCACGGTGCGGACAGTCCCCTCACGCTGCTCCCGCCGAGCGCAGTAGCGGCAGTTCGCTGCACAACACTGAAGTCATACTCCTGCAGGACCTCTATCCATCGCGCCATCTGCCCCTCCGACTCCTTAAAGTGTAGCAGCCAGGTGAGGGATGCATGGTCGGTCCTCAACCGGAACCAGGTCCCAAACAAGTACGGCCTGAAGTGGCTGACCGCCGCTATCAGCGCCAGCAGCTCGCGACGGGTCACGCAGTAGTTCCGTTCCGCCTTACTCGAAGCCCAACTGTAGTAGGTGACCACCCGCTCCCCATCTGGCCTCTTCTGCGCCAACACCACACCCACCCCCGCGTTACTCGTGTTGGTATCCAGGATATAAGGTAACCGCGTGTTGGGGTAGGCCAGCACAGGGGCCCCCACCAGAGCTTTGCATAACCGTCTGAAAGCCGTCTCACAGCCCGAGCCAGTTGAAACGGCGGCCATTGTCGGTGAGGCGGTACAGTGGGGCAGTGATGCTGATGAAGTCCCAGACAAACCTCCAGTAGTATGAGGCCAACTTTAGAAAGCTGCACAGCTCCATGACGGTGCGGGGAGCTGGCCAACCCCTCACTGCGGCGACCTTACCTGGTTCTGTAGCCACCCCTCCCGGTCCAACAACATGTTCTAGGAAGGTCAACTCCCGCTACAGGAGCTTGTACTTGCGAGGGGTTGAGCCTCAAGGCCAGCATGGTGGATGCAGGCCAGCACCGCCTGGAGGTTCGTCAAGACCTGGTTGAAGCCCCAGGCATGGACCAGCAGGTCGTCCAGGTACAGCACACACTGGTTCTGCAGGACCAATGCCAGCACCCTCTCAATCAGCCTCTCGAAAGTCACCGGGGCATTGCGCAGGCCAAAGGGCATGACAGTAAACTGCCAGAGGCCCTGGCGGTTGGAAAAGGCCATCTTCGGGTGAGCATCGGGAGCAAGCGGTACCTGCCAGTAGCTGCAGGGAACGTCAAGGGAGCTTAACCATGTCAACCTGGTGATGCAGTCCAACCTGTCGTCTATCCTCGGCAGGTGGTAGGAGTCTTTCCGGGTGACATCATTCAGCTTGCGATAGTTTACGCAGAACCTCCACGAGCTGTTTTTTTTTCAGACCAGTACAGCTGGCGCCGACCACGGGCTCGTGGAGGGCTCAGTCATCCCCACTGCGGCCATCTCCCGGATCCTTTTATCGGCGGCGATCCGCTTGGCGTAAGCCATGTGTCCCAGTGGGATGCGGATGGGCCAAGCGTCGCCAGTGTCGATGTTATGTTGGACCAGGGCAGTTCAGGTGCAGTCCTCACCCCTTGCCACAAAGAGGTCCTCGTTCTGGGCAAGTAGCGCCTGGAGCCGCTGCCGCTGGTCCCAATCGAGACCCTCGCAGTTTCTCTGGTACAGGTCCTCAATGGCATGCCACGCTTCCAAGCAACGCTCGGCCCCCGCCACCGCCGCCTTGTCTGGTCCCCCGGGTGACTTAGGGGCAGGATCCGGCACGCTCACTCCCCTGCTCGCAGGTCCGGTCTGGCCCGGCGACTGCCGCCGCTGCCACTGCCTCTTTTCTCCTGGCTCTGGCAAGCCCGTGTCTCTCGGTCTTCGCCGGGCCTGCCCTCTGCCATGTGAAGTCGCTCTCCCTGCCACACCAACTCCTGCCGGCCCAAGTCCAAACTGGCCCCCGCCCGCTGCAGCAGGTCCAGCCCCAGGATGCATTCCTCCTGGATAGGTGCAAGGTAGCAGGGGTGGTGCACCGTCGCTGTACCCAGACGGATGGCAAGCGTCTGTTTCCCCCTGGACTGTAGCAAGCTGTCCTGTCACGGTCCTCAGCTGAGTGTCAGGGAGGACGCCAGGCCAGCCGACTCGCCCCACGGTGGTGTCACAGCTCCTTGGGTGAGAGGGCCTTGAAAAAGGCCTGGATAGCCATCTCCCGGGGGAAAGCTGGGTATCCTCGGTGGGCGAGGAACATGACATCAGCGGCAACCGGGCCCAGTCGCTGTCCTGGTTGGCGCCTCCTCCATTCCGAAGCGCAGCTGGAGAGCTGCTGCCAGTGCCACGTAGTTGCCTCGGTCCTCTTCCGGGACATCCAGGAGCACCTGGCAGGCCGCTCCTTCCAGTGCCGACACCAGGTGGCCGGCCATCTCCGCCCGGCTCTAGCCATTCGTCTGGGCCGCGAGCTGGAACTGCGCCGCGTATGTCTCCCAATGTGCTTTCCCATCGTAGCTACCGGGTCGTACCCGTGCCGGCCACTACTGGGTAGCCCTTATAAGGGCTGTGGCCACCTGTTGCACCCAGGAGTTGCTCAGGCTCTGGGTGTTCGCTGTCCCTGGGTTCGGTCTCTTTCGGGGTCAGCCAGAGCTTGACAGAGTCCACCAGTGTCTGCTACGGGTTGTCTGTCTTGCCCGTTTTTGAGTTCACACAGGACAAAGGTCAAGTGGAAACGAGATAGCGAAACAACCAACTGCTTTTATTCTTTCATTAAAACCAAAACCAACACAGGATTTACACACACATAAGGGGGACCGACAGAACACATACACAGGTTTAGGGTGGTAACTCGTTAACAGAAGACTACACACTTACAAAACTACACAGGACACTTAAACTAATATAACACTATTTACATAAGCAGGGTCAGCTGCTGGTCATCGTGCTGACCCTCAGATCCCCCCTGCTACAACTCCCAGCCTGCTTCGCATTACCCTGAGTGCCTAGGTGCGCTTCCTCCTCACCACCGGGCGAGGGCGCTACAATACCATCCCGGTTGAAGAGAGACGGGAGCACCTGAATGAATTACGGACTAGATTTGGAAGATATTCATACGGAAGAAACTCCGCTGAGATAAAGAAAAGTGTGGTGTGAATAATTTTATCTCATTTACATAAACTTTTCCCATGGAGACACCACAATTGGTGAAGGATGTGGGCAACGCTGCTCAGGACTAAGAATTGTGGAAATTAAGCATTTGTGGGTTTCGTTTTGAGTTTGTGGTCTCTTTTAAAAAAACAAACAAAAAAAACAATGGATCTGTTAATACATCAATTGTCCCAAGCCACCCTAGCCCAGTTTCAGGCTTTAAAAGGACAGCAAGAAGCCAACAGGAGGCAAATAAGATTCAAACTGAAACTAATCACCGAATTATAGAGGAACAGAAATTGGTGAGGGAAGAAATACAAAGATTAGGGGAGAAAATCAGACTGACTTCAGTAACAGGGAGAGACACCTACGCTGCTGAACTCATTGGGCTCCAAAAGATGACGGAACTTGATGATGTGGAAGCTTATTTAACCACTTTTGAAAGAACTGCAACTAGAAATGCATGGCCCAGAGAGAAATGGGCAGGGAGAGTAGCACCTTACTTAATTGGAGAAGCTCAAAAGGCCTATTATGATTTAAAAGAAGAGGATGCTGAGAACTATGAGACTCTAAAAAGGGAGATCTTGGTGAGATTAGGGGTAACAATGACGATACGAGCAGTCGGTTCCATAACTGGAAATATCAAATGGACAAGCCCACTAGATCTCAAATGTTTGACCTGGTACATCTGGCAAAGAAATGGCTCGAGCCTGAAAAACTAAATTCAGGACAAGTGATCGAAAGAGTGGTGTTGGATCACTTTGTGAGGAGTCTGCCTGTACACCTGAAAAGGAAAGTGAGTGGTGGGGATCCCTAGACACTGGACCAGGCAATTGACTTAGTGGACAGACTGCATGCCACTGAAGCCTTGATGAGATAAGAAAATGGGGAATTTCAAAAAGAGGAGAGGAGAAACCCCAAGAGTTCTGAAACTGAAATGAAGTATCAGTCATTAAAGTACAGTGATTATCAAGGCCCTCCACAATTTAAGAAATCCCTTCAAGAAAAGTCGGATCAGAGGCCCCGAACATGGGAAGCAACCTGTCGATGCTTTAACTGTCATGAAGAGGGGCATGTAGCCAGCCATTGTCTTAGCCTGTCCTAACATGCATGGGGACATGTGAGAAAAATCAAGGGGAAGTTGTGTAATAATGGTGCCCTTAGTTACCCTTACCCTTACCCAGAGGAGGGATCAAGAAGAAGTGGAACAACACCTAATTCCCCAGGCCTACCAGATGAAGCTCCTCAACATGGCCCATAGCCACCTCCTGGGAGGAAACCTGGGGGTGAAGAAGACAGCCGAGAGACTGCTCGCTCGGTTCTTTTGGCCAGGAATATATAAAGCTGTCGGGAGTGTCCGGAGTGTTAGAGAACTGCCCTGCAACTTTATTAAAGGAATCCTTTGATTCCCCTCCCAATTATTGAAACCCCTTTTGAACAGATTGGGATGGATATGGTGGGACCCCTGATCAAAACCATCAAAGGACATCAGTATATACTGGTGATAGTGGACTACGCCACGAGGTACCCTGAAGCCATTCTGATGAGAGCGGCCACAGCCAAAATATAGCTAGTGAGCTTGTACAAGTTTTCTCTAGGGTGGGAATCCCTAAGGAGATCTTAACAGATCGGGGAACTCCTTTTCTGTCCAAAGTCATGCGAGACTTAAGTAAACTATTGGGTATTCATCAAATCAGAACCTCGGTATATCACCCAGAAACAGACAGACTAGTGGAGAGCTTTAATAAGACCCTAAAAAGCATGCTGAGGAAGGCCTTGCAAAAGGACGGTCAAAACTGGGATCAACTGCTCCCTTATCTAATGTTTGCAATTCAAGAAGTACCGCAGGCCTCAACTGGGTTTTCTCCTTTGAGTTACTATATGCTCAGAGACCATGGGGCCTATTAGATCTGGTTAAACAATCTTGGGAGCATCAACCTTCACCTTTATAGATGGTCATCGAACATTTCAAACAAATGAGAGAAAGAGTCAACATTGTTGTCTCCATTGTGAAAGAAAACCTGGAAAAAGCCCAGGCCCAACAAAAGTCAGATTTACAATAGGGGAATTTCAGCCTGGGGACAAAGTATTGGTATTGGTTCCAACCCCGTAAAATGTAAATTCCTGGCCTCCTGGCAGGGGCCTTATGAGGTGGTTGAAAAGGTGGGTCAGTCAACTATAAAGTCAAGCAGCATGACAAACGGTATCAGCATCAGATCTACCATGTCAATTTATTAAAGAAATGGCATGGTGCAGAAGTTCTGCTCACCCACTTCTCCCCTGACTATTTGGAAGAAGAAACTGGTGCTGTAGCCATGGGGGACCTGGCTCCATCACAGAAGCAGAAGCAGAAGCAGAAATTGCAAGAATTCCTATCGCAGAACAAAGATGTTTTTTCTCAGACACCGGGTTGAACCCACCTCATCCAACATAAAATTATCACAGAACCGGGGAAAAGGATAAGGCTGCCCCCCTATCGAATACCGGAAGCCAAAAGGAAATTAATTAAAGAAGAGGTAAAAAAAATGTTAGGAATGGGAATAATAGAGGAATCCCATAGCGAGTGGGCTAGTCCAATAGTATTGATACCCAAGCCGGATGGAACTATTAGGTTCTGTAACAATTTCAAAAGGTTAAATGAGATCTTGCTGTTTGACGCATACCCTATGCCTCGTATCGATTAATTAATCGAACGATTAGGTAAAGCCCGATATATCAGTATGCTGGATCTTACGGAGGGATATTGGCAAGTGCTGCTGGCCGAAGAAGCCAAAGCCAAGACTGCTTTTTCCACCCCTGAGGGGCTGTACCAGTATCGGGTCCTACTGTTTGGTTTACACGGAGCTCCGGATACTTATCAACAATTAATGGACCGAATACTTAGACCATATCGTGATTTTGTGGCTGCCTACTTAGATGATGTTGTGATCCATAGTACAACATGGGAACAACACTTGCAACACCTTGAAGCAGTAACGGGAGCTTTGCGAGAAGCAAGATTAACGGCCAATCCCAATAAATATTGCCTGGGGGCCCGGGAAGCCAATTATCTCAGCTATACGATTGAGAGAGGAATGATCATGCCCCAAGATCAAAAAGTGCAGTAAATTAAAAACTGGCCTAAGTTAATACGTGGTAAGACCACCTTTGGCAGGAATTACAGCTGCCACTTCCCCATTAAGTCTCTACTTAGAACTTCCCCACATTTCCAAGGAAACACTACACCATGATGACCCAGGAACATTTCAAGCAGATCCGAGACACTTTTCTTGAAAAATACCGGTAATGGCTAGGATATAAGAACATTTCCAAGGAATTGAATATACCTCAAAGCACAGTGAAGTCCATCATTAAAAAGGTGAGAAAATATGGAACAACTGTGAATCTGCCCAGTTGTGTGTCCGGGCAAGAAGGCCACCAAGGGAGGCAACCAAGAGGCTTACAGCACCTGCTCCATGGCAGAGATGGGAGAAACTGTACACGAGACAACTATAGCATGCACACTTCATTAACCTGGCTTCTACAGAAGGGTGGCAAGAAGAAAGCCTTTGTTGAAAAAACTCATATCACATCTCAGCTGAAGAGACTCAACAATTTGGAGGAAGATTTTATGGTCTGATGAGACCAAAATTGAACTTTATGTTTGGCGCAAACCAAACACAGCACATCACGCTGAGAACACCATCCCTACATTGAAGCGTGGTGGTGGCAGCATCATGCTTTGGGGATGCTTCTCTGCAGCAGGGACTGGAAAACTCATAAAGATTGAAGGAAAAATGGATGGAACTAGGAACAGAAAAATCCTGGAGGAAAACGTGCTGCAATCAGCAAGAGCACTGGGACTTGAAAAAAGATTAATCTTCAAACAGGACATACCCAAAACATACAGCAAAAGTGGCTGGAATGGCTTAAAACCAAAAAGGTTAATGTCCTGGAGTAGCCCAGTCAAAGCCCAGACCTCAATCCAATTGAGCATCTGTGGAATGACTTAAAAAATTGCTGTTCACAAACAGTCCTCATCCAACTTGATGGAGATTGAGAAATTTTGTCAAGAAGAATTGGCAAACATTCCAGTGTCAAGATGTGTAACGCTGATAGAGATTTACTCAAAGAGATTCACAGCTTTAACTGCTGCCAAAGGTGGTCTTACCAAATATTAACTCTGGGTTGGGGGGAGATACTTATGCATTGAAATATTTTCTATTTTTTATTTTTAATTTAGTAAAATATCTGGATTATTTTTTCACTTTGACATTATAGAGTACTTTGTGTTGATGAGTGGCAAAAATGATCAGTTAGACACATCATGGTTCCATGTTGTAATACAATAAAATGTGAAAAAGTCCAAGGGGGGTGAATATTTTTGTAAGGCACTGTACATGGTATCTTCAGTATAAAACACAGAAGACAATGTTATTTGTAAAGTGCATTGTATGCAGCTCTTATATGGTGGGAAAAAATGCCTTCACAATAATTTGTTTAGATCTTATTTTGCAAACAAAGTAATTTCCACATGTTTGTTTCTCCAAAGATCTCTGTTGATATATGATCTTGTAAACAGTACTTGCTAATTTACCTATCTCCCTTAGCTAGGGGCCTCATCACTGCTCTTTCATTTACTGCATCAAATTGTATTATTCTAGTACAATGCTGGATAATGTTGAAAAACACTTGAATTAGTCAGAATGTGATTCAATTTCTCACATTTTTGTGTTAAAGGTTTTCCCAGTATGAAATGTTCTCACAAACAGTTGAAACACTGTACATTTATTGGGTGTATGATATTTATAGATGAGCCAACCTCACACATGCCTGAATTCCAACAGAGCATGTCTATCCTGGATTGGCCTCATTTAGATCTATAAACATCTATAGACACTCATGGAAAACATCCACCCTTGACTGTGGGATGCCAAAGAGAGAGATAGTATGGAAAGAGTCTTAGTATTCCCCAAGCAGCAAAAGTTAGCTGGGGGCCTCTGAGGTTAGGTAGGCTTGATCTGGCCAAATTATCTTTGGCTGACTGTGGAACAGCACCTCCTTCCTAGAGATTTGTGCTTGCAGTAGGCCTGTCAGAGTCACTGTGAGGTCTTGAATTGTAAAAACAAGAATGCATCATTTTAGTATGGAGGCAAAAGCAGTAAACTGAGTAGATTAACTGGAGACTCCAAATTAAAAAAAACTTAGAGGTAAAAAAGCATTTTTCCCATATGAAATATGAATTAATATACCCTGTAATGTTGCATGATCTGAAAAAAATACAGTAACAAATTGTAGAGTACAACAAACGTTCAATTTTTCTTGACAGTACTCTGTGTAAATTCTAATTCTTACAACATTGATTGAAGGAGTGGTGCTATTTTTTAAAAAAGAAACCCCTCTGGGTTTAACACTGAAACAGTTTATGCCCCTAGGCCAAATCAAATTATGGGTGAATTGTGCATTATTGACAGACCTTTGAATAATGGAAATCTAGATTCACTGTCTGATCTGGTTAATGGGTAGAACAAGTAATCACACTTAATACAAATAAGGGATGTAATCATATCAATAGAATACATCTGACTGGAAAATAGGATCTGATGCAAATTAAGAGACAAATAGCAAAGCTTGCTACAATTTCTTTCCATTGTATCTACCAAGGATATAATGATCAACTTAAATCAAAGATAATCTCAGCAACTCGTGGCTAACAATATAAAGGTTGTAGCTTGAACTGTGAACATTATTGCTGAGTCTGTGGTCCAAGTGAAACTTTTCTCATTGAATTTGTAGTAGTAACAATTCTGCTTTTTTATAAAATGATACTACTTTCTGAATATCAAGAGACAGCTTTGCATCTTGTACATTGTTCTTTTCTGAGCAATTCTGAGTAACTTTACATGTCCTTATTGACTGAACATTCCTTTGCACAGATTGGCCAAATGATCTTTTCATGGCTTTCTTATGCTGTTTAAAGAGAAACAAAAGTCAAATTGGCAAAAAAGCAAACATTTACTATGCTCTGATTAAGACTGAGAATATACTATACAGTTCAAGACAGCTAATGTGTCCCAGCTCAGTGCACTGTAAAAGCACAAACTAACTTAGGAGACAAGTACAAAGACTTAAGCAAGGTGGCTATTGGTCTTCTCTGGTCTACTAACCCACCAATCAACAAAGACACACTTTTAAATACTGAGGTCAGCTGTCTACTGCAGCAGACAGTGCTATCTCCCATTAATTAACGGCAAACTCCACATTCACATTTCATTCCACTACTATACTCACTTACTGTATGTGCAACAGGCTAACTATTTATAAATCTATTCCATTGCGTCATTACCAGACTCAAGTGGAAGCTTAATTGGTATTTCAGCTCAGAACACCCTCTCAGCCAGCACAAATGATCACAAATGATCACAAGTCCTCCATATTCTTTTACAATGCATTTGAAACTTTTGTTATTCTACAGTATTCTATTGTAAATTCAATTGTGGCACTTTACACAATTCTTCAATGTCAACAGATACAACATAATGCATTTAAACAATTTCCATGTAAGCTCTTCTCTCTATAAATGGCTGATATTGTGCAAAATATGCAATGTTATTAAAGATCTTTTTCAATAAAAAAAATTCAAATCCCACCTCATTTCTGAGAAACAATTAAAAGAAATTGATCCTAATCGGGAGGGTATTTTTCATTTAGTTTCTTAAATGGAATGACAGAGACTTTCTGGAGGCATAAATATTGTAATTGTGGTGTCTTCAAAAATAAAATTGCTTCTATTGTAATATTAATGAAAACGCCTTCATTCACAGAAGGGTGGGCTGTCAGTAATTAGAGGAGGATGGAGGTGATCTAATTGCAGAGCTCGAAGGGGTAAAAACGAATTTCTGGAGATGCGACAGGAAAAATCAGAATGCTAAAGAAAGAAAAATGGCAAATATCTGGGAAGAAGAAATACCCTGGAATGATAAACATGGGATCATAAAACCTTCTCAGACAATTAAGAACCATAAGTCTATTTCATCTGAGAATCATTAGCACATCAAAATAGAACCCTTCAGCACTTCTGTAAGGAGGCAAGTACATTGTGTTTTACTCAGCTCTCTTCTCCTACAGAGACCCCCCACTTGGAAGAGTAAAAGAAGGAAGCAAATATGGAAATCTTGAGGTTTCCATCAGTAATGTTTTCAGCACTGAAAAGCATGTCAGTGGGGCATTGTATTTAGAAATGAAATTCATGATCTTCCATTTAAAAATTGTTAAATTTGCACTCAAAGTGCAATTATACTGTTAATGAATAGAAACTTTAAAAACCAACTTCATTTACAGTAATTTAAGAAAAGCAAAATGAAGTCTAACAAAACATTCTGTTGTTATTAAAAAGTATGAAGACACTGGAATATACATGATTATAATGAACAAGGGATATTCACAATCTAAAGCATTGACAATGCACATATCAGATCTCTGTTTAGGGTGCTTCAAATTAGAAATAGTAGGAGTAACAATTTAATATGAATTCTCAAAACACTGTTGACAGAAAATGGGATTGACAAATTGCATGAACTATTGATGCTGAAATCTACTGTTTACTTCTACTTCTATGAATGCTTATTTCTGTCAGACACCACATTTGAAAACATAACGATAGCAATTTGAACTTGCTGAAACAGTTGACCTTTCTTGTTATCACTAGATGCAGTCACTAACTGCCAACATAGTCTGCTGAAGAGAACTGGTTACTTAACTTCTGTCTTTGAAAATAAGCTGCAAAGTGTTATTACCTATTTACTGTATTCGTGTATTTTATATGGATAGAACACTAAGGTGAAAAGATGGCACTGTAGCTGCAGTTTCAGTCAGGAGTGGCGTTTGAGAGCTACATAACACCTCCTGATACTGTATATGCTAAGTCAAAGATGCAGATTGTGTTCAAGTACGGATGATCACAATACTATGTTACTGAGCTGCCAAAACACATGACCAAAAATAATGGAAGACTGTTGACTGATTTGATTACATATTCCTTTTGCTCCTCTTACATTCTCACATTGCTTTGCATCACTTTCGTTTGATGCAAAATGCCAAATTCTCACTTGACTTATTCCTTCCGCATTGTAATTACGAAGATAGGAATAAAATTGTCTGGATTGGAAAAGCATTTTCTGTCCACCTACTACATTTTACTAGATTAAGCAGCCAGGCAGTGGGTTGAGAGTTAGCAGTTCTCTTTAAGGTAGGTGGTGACTGTTTGTTTCAGGTGCAGGTCCAGGTTTGTAGCCAGGAGGTGGAAACTCATCCACTGTCTGCTTCATCAAGGAGCTTTGGAAAGTAAGTTTGGAAAAAATATTTTTTCCTACAGCCTTGTCTACTAGACCTCTCAGTTTCTGCATGGGGAAATGAGTCTTCACCCACTTTACAAGGATACGGAGATATCATGGGTTCACCAAGTTCTCTTGCAAGGAGTTTCTCGTAAAGTGAAAAATAAATTACCTTTCTGGAGATTACATTAGTCTAGATGCTGTGGGAGCCACTAATGGTCAAAGCCTTTTCAGTCTTCTTGGCTCTTAACATTTCTGCAGTCAGTCTGGGACTGAACCAGGCCTGTCCATGTAAATTCCTGCTGGCTTCTTATAACAATCAACTGGCGATACTGATTCTGACCTTGTCTATTGGAATTTTAGATCAGGTGTTCCTGTTCCTTAAAACTAACAAAAACATATTGTCTTTAAGGAAGATGTTCTCAGAATCAGAAACCTGGCTCCCTTAAAAGTAAAAAAGGCAGTGAAAAGTCCACCGTGAAGTGTGCTAGGTTGTTGGAAGTTGGTCTGATACCCCGTCTGCCCAGCCTCATAGGAGTAGAAGGGGAGGGATGGGAGATGTGACACAGTCCAACTGGTCAATGACTTTGACACATGACCTTAGTGGTGGAGCCAGTGACATGGCACTTTTCCAAGAGGTAATGACTGCACTCTTTTTCAGGGCCCAGGTTATGACTATACTTCAACATTTGCAATTCAAATATGAAACGTGTGGTTTTGCAGAGTGATGTTGTGGCTCAACCGATATTAGTGGAAAAGAAATGTATTCAATAACAGAATTCAAGACAACAGCTGCCAGGTTGTCAGTAATGCTGGGAGGCAATTACTCTTTCATGGACTGAGTTTAAAACACAGTTCAAAACAAAACTCTTGCATAGTGAATGGCCATTCTCTCAGACGTGGTAGCTCTTGATGTGGGCTACAGCTGGCCTTCTTCATGCAGTATGGATGCTTTTGCACTGACAGTGCTGAGCTGCTTGTGTGATAGAGTAGATTTTCAAACAGATTCCCAGCTGTAGCTACTTTTCTCTTCTCTTCCCTTTGTGCCAGTCACAGAGACAGACAGGTGTAGGATCCACAGAGGTCACAGGTGTCTCAGGCACTAGATATCTGGGACCTATTTTCTTTTCTTTTTCTTTGATTTCATAACTGCTTCAGGGCTCTGAAAAATTTGATCTGAGACTTCCTACAAAAGGGTTCAGTGCAGAAACAACGAACGAACATATCAATAACCAGCTCTTCCATACAGGACCTGTGTTATACTGAAAGATCAATTATGTTATGGGGTGAAAACTGTGATCTGTACTGTGTATACAAACAAAACCACAATAAAAAAGCAGACTATACACTTGTACAGTTTTTAAATCTTATGTATCCTATGTCCTTATACAATATTTCTGTTTTTTTCTGTTCTGTTTTGGGTTTTCATTAAGTATTAAGATCGCAAGAGATGCCCTGTAGAGGAAAATGAGAGAAGCAAGGGAAAAAGTTTTTCTAAAGCAAATGACAACCCAAGTTCACTGCAAAACAAAGAGCTTTTAGACTGCCTCATGGAATTTTTATTCTCTTAATCCCCCACCTCTTGAATTAACTCATCCTTCTTAATTACAATTACATTTAAACAATGATTTGTCAAAGAATATAATTTAAAACGTTTTTTTTTCTCAAGATTTCCACACAATGTTACTGGATTATGCTCAATTTAGTTTGTATGCAGACTTCTAGTCATTGTTTGCTTTTCATGAAACACAGCTTTTCTTCATCCAAAGTCCTTTTGGAAGCAGTCTAAAACGTAAGACTCAATTTTTCTAGCTCAGTACGTTAATGTGATGCTCTTCTGGATACACAAGAGAGAGATACACAAGGGCATTTCCAAAATCTGTCTTCTAAAATGTGGGTGGCTTCCTAGTTGGGTACCATGGGAAGCTGAAGTTCTCTTTGCAAGAGACAGGAGGACCTTCAAGCTATCTTGTTTGACTGGACATGAAGAGGATAAGAAATCATTTGGGGTTTGGTGCTGGTGGAGCCTGCTAACAGCTTTTACATGCTGAACGCTTGCTTGATCACAGATGCTTCTGCCCCCTGTACTTACCCCCAAATGGTGAATCTTTACCCAAATGGTGAATGTTTACACTAAACTCCTGATGACAAAGGAAGGTTTCTATTTCCTGGAGTTACATCAAAGACAGGAAGGGGGGGAAACATATATATATATAAGTTCTGTAGGACAATATCCCCTTTGAGCTATGATAGGTACTATAACTATTATGGTCCTTATTGTGGTTCCTTGTATGCATACAATAAGGCTTGGCTGGACAAACGAACACTTCAGGCTCAAATTTCTTGGTTTCTACAATTTGGCGCTGCTTGCAGTGTACTCCAACAGCACGAGTCTTTCGCACCCGGCACCCGAGACGGCATTCTGTGCACAAAATCGGAGGTAAGGACTCCTCTTTGCAAAAGTCCCGACTCTCTCATGCTGTCCTGGGGAGGCTCCCTTGTCTAGCGAGTACCGCCTTAGTGTATGTTTGCCGAGCCAGCAGGAATTCCACATTTTCTATTTGGTGCTGTAAGGCTGATTCTATCACGGGCAGGCATTTTCTGTTTGGTGCTATAAGGCCCAATTCTGTCCCGGGCAGGCATTTTCTGTTTGGTGCGGTAAGGCCCGATTCTGACTCGGTCAGGCATTTTCTATTTGGTGCTGTAAGTTCCGGTTCTCTCCTGGCGAGTGTCCGTGTTATTTGTTGGGAAGCCCAGGTGCTCTTTGATGTTTTATTGTTTCATTATTGTTTTATTGTTTCATTGTTGTTCCGTTGTTGTTTTCAGAATGGATAAAAAGTGGTGTGATGGTGTGATGAGACAATAGTACAGCTATCAGATTATGTGAGTAAGAAAAAAAGGTTGAAGGAAACTGAAGAAAAATTTAGGAAAAAGTTAGGTCTGCCAGAGGGTGTGTGGGATGTTGCAGCTTGTACAAAAGTATTTGAATACTGGGAGAAGGGTCAGGATGTGAGAGAAGCAAGGTGTTAGGAAGGCATCTGCGATACTATACAGGAACTAAAGAGCGTTCAGACTGGGAGGTTGGAAAAAGAGAATTGCAAGACAAATTAGCAGCACTAAACGAACGGAAAGATGTGTTGTTAGGACAGAGAGATCAGTTAGAAGAAAAAGTAAAGAGATTATTTGAAGAAGTTGAAAAGGTTAGGGTTTATGCATGGACAGAGAGAGGGGAGCTGGCCACCCCCTCGACTCCAGCTGTAGCTAAATTATATCCTACCATACCGCAAGACAATAGCAGGGATCCCTACCGAGACTGGTGGGAACAGTTTTCTCGATGGACTGATGATAGCCCCGACCCTCGAGATCCCAAAGAGGACCTCCGGGTAAAATACAAAAAGGGGAAGCACAGCTTTATCCGATAGGAGACAGCCCTTATACCCGTGGAGAGCGATCTGGTATAATTGTAACACTGAGTGGGGACCAGGGTTCTGACAAAGATGATCCTCTAACCTCCACTATTAGAACGTGGCGACTCAGGGGTGGTGGGAATAGAAAACAGACTACTTCCCCAAAACCTGAAGATATAGATAGGTGGGCGAAAGAGGTCCCACACCCTAAAAACGGTATGCAACAAACTTGGAGAGCTTTGATGGAGCTCAAAGATACTTATGGTATTACCCCTCTTACTGCGACGATGATTTTAAGGAGAGCTGGGGAAAAGAAGGCAAGAACTATTAGAGATTTATTCGAAAATAGAGGAGGGGAAATTTGAAAAATTGGCTGCACGGTCAGTATCCGCCCAAAACTGATTGGAAAAAATGTCTGTCAACAAAAAGAATCTGACAATGTGTCAGACTATATTGAAAGATTTACAAATGCATGTGTGGAATTTTCGGGACTAGAAGATGAGGAGCACGATTTTATGGAACAAAGAGCGTCAGTAAACAGTTAAACAGCTGTTCTTGAATGGTTTAAAACCTGATATAGCTAAAGCATTGCAGCTTCGGTACCCTGATCTCTCTACCAATAACAGTAAACCGTTTGAAGAGATCGCTGACGAGGCAAGGAAAATTGAGAGAACTATGCATGCAAAAGTATGCACGGTTTAAATGGGAGTGTCTTTTAATCCCAAACCAAGTGCTCCCCCAAAGGGGAAGGATTACAAATCGCCTAAGCCCACAGTGGACAACAGTCGAACACAATATAAGCAACGTAATTATTGTCTAAAGTATGGGCATGTTCAGGGAAAATGTCATAAAAGGTATCAAGACATGAGAGACCAAAATCCTCCCTATAATCCAATGGATAGGGAAGGGCAGAAAAGTCTTCTCTCACAATTAAAAGATTTAACTGAGGAGCAAAAGCAACAACTCAGAGATCTTTTAAACTAGAAGACCCCCTAGTAGCCTCCCTATGCCTCACTCAAAATTTAGGGGAAAAAGAATTGAAACTGAAATGTAAAATAAATAGTGAGGATGTTTCTCTGTTATGGGACACTGAAGCTCAAATTTTATGCCTGTCTGAAAAAGACGCTCTATGATGTGAAGTTCAATATACAAGGAGGCTACTGGAGGCTACTGGTGTAGGGGGAAAGTTACTTTCAAAGAAACTAAACCACTTAGAGTGGAAATTAATGATGACGAAGGGGGACAGGACTCCACGGCAATGTGGGTCGGTCCAACACCAGATATTTTGGGATGGGATGCCCTCAAACATTTACAGGGCATCACTCTGATTGTCCAAGAAGGGGAGGTCAATATTAACATCTGGTTTCTTCAGAAAGACGAAGTGTGGCCTTTTGGATATGGAACTAGCTAATTTTACGGGAAAACCACCCCCATACACTAAACCATATAAGATTAGGAAAGGAGCTGAAGAGGGAATTCGGCCCATTGTGCAAAAACTGTTAAAACAGGGAATCATTAGGCACGCTCATAGCTCCAGCAACAGTCCTATTTGGCCAGTAAAGAAAGCAAGTGGGGTCTGACACTTCACTGTGGACTATTCTGAAGCTAACAAATATATTAACAGACTGGCACCCCTGGTAGTGGACCCATCCACAATATTTCAGCTATTAAACCCTGATCATAAGAAATTTTGAATGATTGATATGGCTAACGGGTTCTGGTCGGTGCCCCTGCACCCAGAGGTGCAGGACTGGTTTGCATTTGTAGTGGATGGCGAACAGTACGCCTGGACTAGGCTACCACAGGGATTCAATAACAGTCCCACGGTGTATCATATGGCACTGAGAACACACCTCAGAGACCTGCCTCCCCTTGCCTCTGTCATTATTCAGTATGTTGATGACATATTGATTGCCTCTCCCAACGAGAGAACCCTCAAGGAGAGACTCACCAAGTATTCTGTGGAAGGGGTCTCTTGGATGGATGCCCTCCCCGCTGTGCTAAGTAGTTTGAGAGCTGGGACCAACCGGATCACAGGATTAAGCCCCTTTGAAGTGGTCACCGGAAGGCCCATGCATCTCACTGATACTTTTGTAGCCCATCGTCATGATCTAAGTCAATGAACTGATTCTTTGCTGCAGTATTGTCGTTTGCTTTCACAGGCTAATGACCTTGCCACCCACCAAGTGAAGGCGGCCTGGGGAAAGACCATTCCTGGAGGCCACGGCCTACAGCCGGGAGAGCGGGTGTGGTTTAAAAAGATACCATCCCCGACGCTTCAGGCTAAGTGGGAGGGGCCGTACAAAGTGCTGCTGACAACAGACTCTGCACCGGGGAAGAACCGGTGGATTCACACCTCCTTCTGTCGATGTGCCCAACCTCCGGTAGAAAAGGAAAAGTCTGCAACATGAAGACTATTCCAATTATGTTTTCTGTTATCAAATTGTGTATCCAGAATGAACACGAACACCAGTCCCTTAAAGGTGAACATGGAGTTAACACCTTTTTGGCCCTGTCTTATCTGATGGCTGAAAAGACAAACCAGAGCGCCTGTTGGGTATGCACTGCACTACCAAGATATGTGCAAGGGGGGCTCCCCATAGGGGTTGTCCCGTGGTGCCTTGAATAAGTTATAGGCATGATCATATGGAGAAATTATATAGGGGATTTTAACATGACCAAGTATGGCGGCTGTAACGAAACTACTGTAAACTGCACCATGCTGCAGTATTGTAGGGAACAGGGGCTAGAACCCACCAGTTTTGCTGGGTCTTATGGCCCACAATACAACCTAAGCCGGAATCCCCCATATATCACCCTAAACGATAAGCGGGGGGGGGGGGGGTTTGTTTTGAGAACCATGAAGGTCACTGTATAATGGGTTGGAGTAAATGCAATCTCACCTCCTATATTGGTCTCTCAAATTCTACTCTTCAGATCCCTGGGTAGGATAAGAGCAGTCCTAAGTTTATTGCAGCTTTTTTTTTTTCTGCTGGATTAGGAGTGCCTATTGGAACATATTTTATTTGTGGGAAATGTGCATACCCATGGTTACCGACTAATTGGTGTGGATCATGTTATTTAGGATATGTAGTTCCCCATGTCTGGGTTCAGCCTCACAGTCCTTTTGGACCCAACCACAGACCTCGAAGGAAAGTGTCAGACTGGGAATATTATCTAGGTATAGTGCGTCCTGGAGCCGGTATTACTTTCTTAAACAGAGAACTAGTACGAATGGCTTCCACCCTGGAAGAATTGGCAAACTCTACCTCCTCTGGACTTAAAACAATGAATGATGAAATGGTAGCACATAGGACAGTAGCAATGCAAAATAGGTTAGCAATGGACTACTTGTTAGCCGCTCAAGGCCGCACTTGTGGAGTAATTGGTGCAGAGTGATGTACTTACAGTATATAACTGATAACTATGAGCATATCTCAGACTTGGCCCAACATATATATGATGAAGGCCAGAAATATCATAGCTATTATCAAGAAAGTGAACTCTGTGTTTGGGGCCTGGGGTGGAGCTATGATTCAATATTTGTTTTTAGGAGTAGTGTTGTTTGTATGTATAATTGTTATAATCACATGTATTAAAAGTATAATCACTGCTATATGTCACCGCATCACCTCCAATAGTAATGTTAGGATAGTACACAAGTATGAAGTAAAGACAGCAGACTCCGCATTTGTGTAGCAAATGGAGGATGTATGTTTCTATTTTCCAAGGGGGGATTGATGGAGCCTGCTAACAGCATTTACATGCTGAACTGTGACCATCACGATTGCTTGATCACAGATGCACCCCCGTACTTACCCCCAAATGGTGAATCTTTACCCAAATGGTGAATGTTTACACTAAACTCCTGATGACAAAGGAAGGTTTCTATTTCCTGGAGTTACATCAAAGACAGGAAGGGGGGGGGGGGGGTAACGTACTGTATACATAAGTTCTGTAGGACCATATCCCCTTTGAGCTAAGATAGGTACTATAACTATTATGGTCCTTATTGTGGTTCCTTGTATGCATACAATAAAGCTTGGCTGCACAAATGAACACTTCAGGCTCGAATTTCTTGGTTTCTACCGTGCCATTGTAGATGATTTACATTGTTATCTATTCAATGACTACAAGGGCATCTGTAATGATGATGTTTGAAAACAAGAGGATGGGAAATAAAATAACATTATTCTTAAGCAAAGTAGTGTCACTTCTGCAACACATCATCCACTCATCAGGATGTATCAGGATCAGCTGATACCCTGGCTTCTTTCAGCAAAATGGCTGGATGGGATCCTCAATGAATTAGCTACAAACTACCAAATAGGGTAGATTGGAAGAATTGTCTCCTCTCATTTCTAACCTTTCTTTTGTTCTTTTATGATATTAGGGTGCATGTCATCTAGACCTGGTGACATTTGTTTCCCATTTATTTGATTTATCCAGTACCATACCAGTTTCACTATTTCAAAACCTTCTATGCTTACTTATACTGCATATTACATGTGATAATTAACATATCTGTGATATCTTAGTAAAGACATTGTGTAAAAGTTATTCAGTGTACCTGCAATTTCCTTTTCACTGACATATACACTCTTTTACCATTATAGTTTTTTTTAATATGCTTTACCTCATTCTTAACTTTTCCTTTCCTATTAAAATACTGCAAAACTGTTTAACTGCTATTTGACCAGTTACTGATTTTTTATGTCACTTACGTGCTGTCTGAGCTTTTGTACAGAAAGCAAAGCTACACATACAGTAAATATAATTTCAGCAGTAATAGAAAAGATAAGCCAGCAGCCATATTACCCTGCAACTCACAACTGGCAACCCACTGAAGCTAAGCAGGTGTGAGCCTGGTCAGTACCTGGATGGGAGATTTCCTGGGAAAAACTAAGTTTGCTGCTGGAAGAGGTGTTAGTGGGGCTAGCAGGGGGCGCTCACCCTGCAGTCCATGTGGGTCCTAATGCCCCAGTATAGTAATGAGGATACTATACTGTAAAAAGGCACCGTCCTTTGGATGAGACGTAAAACTGAGGTCCTGACTCTGTGGTCATTAAAAATCCCAGGGCGTTTCTTGAAAAGAGGAGGGGTCTGACCCCGGCTTCTTGGCCAAATTTCCCATTTGCCCTTACCAATCATAGCCTCCTAATAACCCCCATCTATGAACTCTGTTCTCTCCACTAATACCTGATGTGTGGTGAGTGTTCTGGTGCATTATGGCTGCCGTCACATCATCCAGGTGATTGCTGCACAGTGGTGAACGGGAGTCTCCATTATCTGTAAAGCGCTTTGAGTGGAGTGTCCAGAAAAGCGCTATATAAGTGTAAGCAATTCTTATTATAAGGAAATAGAAATCTTGTGATGTTTGTATGGGGAAAACTACCACAATACTGACCACACCATAGCAAATAGTCTTAGCATATCATACGTGATCCAGGGTAGCAAGAAGAAAATATACCTTGAGTCCAGCATTCTATCGACTTCTAGTATACCACTAGAAGTGGCATGACTATTAATCCCTTTGCTGAGGAATGAACCTGACAGCGCTGGTAACTCTTTAAACCATAATTGTGGGAATGAGGTGATAAGGGTTGCTTATTTCTTAGTTTAGTGGCTTTAGTTTTGTGTTTTTTGTAAAACATTAGTAGTATGTAGAAAATTTGAATGTGGTCAAGGTTAAATATGTCTAACGGAACTATTTTAAGAAAGTTTAAGGATGAAAAAAACAAGAAGAAACAAGGCATTGAATGTTAAAACTATTATGTAAAATAAGGTTTTTTCAGTCCTACAACAGTGAAGCAAAATAACAAAAAGACAGTTCAAAGAAAATCTAACTAACACTGCTGTAATCGTTAAATCATGAATGTACTTTTACAGTATGTGACAGCAAAGGTCACGTGACTTGTTTAGTGGACGTCCACTGTTTAATAGTGTAACAGGATTGGTTTGTTTGGGTCAGAGATCCTGCTGTCAAACTCTGCTGCATGAGCATGTCCCTGCATTTCTGGTGCACCATAGGGACTTTCACAAAGAAAGATCAAGGGAAACATAGAACGAGGGAGCAACCAGGCAAGCAGGGAAGTAATGATGTTGAATTCATCTTGATCTGTCAGTTTTACACTGCTTCTAAGCACCGTGTAATAGAAGTAATGTCAGAATGTTGGTTATTCATTAGTTTCCATTCAATTGAAGAATACAGGGGTGTCATAACATGGCACATTACACTATGAGCCAACTCTCCACTCCAGAGCAAGAAGGGTCATTTTTCAAAGCATGGCTTTTGCTGATTTGCACTTTGTTTTTGAAAAGGAAAATAAAAGCCTTTTTCCACCTCAGAGCAATATTTAAAAGTTGTATTCTCTGGGCCATGCAGCAGTGTGAGTGACATAAAGCCAGGTAAACTGCTTTTACAAAGGGAAATGTCACTATGAGAGTGAAAAAAGACAGGTAAAGGTTAATGCAGTGTCCCCCTGAGACCGAACCTGTCACATAAAACTCATATCACAGACTTGTTTAGAGGAGATGAGATGTGCTTTTAAACTGGTTTCATTTCATGTTGAGGTTTAACATTAACTGTTGTGCAATTTGGTCAGTTGAAGAAGTTCTACCCAAAATCTTATAAGCTGTTTTTTTCATTGTTACCACTGGTTGTATAAGCTAAATATAAGGATATACATTTGTAGTCATTTTAACTTCATTATTTAACATTCCATTGTATACTTTGTTCTAAAAGACAATGGACATTGTTCGTCAAACTCTACCTCATTCTTCACTGCCTCAGTTAAAATGAAAACGAATGAATTCAGTCACATAGTTTTGCAAAGTGGAAAAAAAAAATGTATTTATGTGCATGTAAAGGAAATCAATAGGCAGCACTTTTGAAGTCCAGAATTCCAATAGTAACATAATTAAACACTAGTCTGGGTGAACCATTTAACTAAATTGTTTCTAGATGAGAAGAAGACCACTAGGAAACAAATACTCATGATTGTGCAAACAAAATAATATTACTGTTTAACAACAGCTGTTTAAGAAAACACAATAAGGTTAGGGATCCAAATAAATGCATCATGGGCTTCTTTGTAATTCTACAGAGAGTCTGATTTACCCAGCAGTACAGCAATGTGAGATTTTCAAAGAGTATTGCTGGTAGGAAAGCAACAGAATACAAAGCTTTTCATGTCTTTGATTTGTCTGAAGATCTTGGCTATTTCAGCAATGTGAATGTGGTAAACTTAGGGAAAACCACTGATAAGAGAATAAAATCAATGCAACAGTTTGCAAAGTGACAGGTTTTTGAAGGATGAAGATGAATCAAAAGCAAAATTAAAAAATACAAAGTAAAGAAGACCTTATACGAACCCAACTAAATAGTGTTTGCTTAGATTAACCAGCACAACACATGAACTGGTAAAAAGATAGAACCATGGGAGGACTGAGAGGCCTGTTAACGTGCTAAAGCTGATAACTTTCACAAAGCAGGTGTGAAGAAGATGAAGAGATATAATTAAGGACTAAGCCTTCTTTGGCATAACCACATTTGGCTGAGAGGTAAGAACCTGTCAATGAGAACAATTTGGACTTGAAGAGTCCTCATGTTTAGAAAAATAAAAGGCTGCTGTTACGCCATGCCCCCGGAGGACTTGGCATTCCACCTCTCATTCCAGTACTGTTCCCAATTAGCTCATTTACCCCAGCCTATTTAATGTTGCTTCACACTCTCCACTGTACTCAGTATTAGGGTTTTTCCTGGCTAGAGCTACTCCGACTCTCATTTAATTATTACTGCTTGGTATTTGGCTTCCTCACTCTGGTTTGTTCTCACTACGACTATGTCTCCTGGTTTTGGTTTTGATACTTTAGTTCTCGTTCTGGTTTTGACTCTCGGCTTCCTCACAGCTTACAGCTCTGCTTCTGGTTTTTGTACTTTTGCACCGGCTTGTTTGTCTTCGGCTTTTGGACCTCGGATTGTTCTACCGACTACGCTTTTGGAGATCACCCTGGTTTTCTGCATAGGGTCCTCACTACTTTTCCTAACAGCTGCTGTCAGGCAGCAATGAGGATGGTGGAATAAAGAATTCTAGGAAGAAGGAACATGATGTTTGCAGATATGGAGACTACTAACTACTTCAGTAGCTCGAGACAAGTTTGAGATTGCCTTCTTCTGATTCCAAGCACCATTTATGTTTATACATAATGTCATTAGATTTTCCTTGAAACCCTTTTTATGGGTACAGAAAGAAAAACTTGTTGTGGTCATTTAAAATTCTGGAGCAAATACCAAATTATTTTAAGAACAAATCAAGTCTTAAAATATAATTTTTAAGAAACTAATAAATCTTAATGTGAAAGCCATTCAAATCTAATAATATTTATTCAAATTACTCGCAAAAATATAATATGAATGACATCCTACCTAATAAAGAGTATCATTATTTTGACAGTGTGTAGTGGGAGGCACCGCGGCGAGCACCAGTAAAAAGTAAATGCCCTGGGTGAGGGGACAGAAACACCAGTGTGAGGTTACTAAGAACCAAGAAATTTTACAAAAAATGAAAAACAAAAAGGCAAAAAGAATGTGTGCTAATGACAGCTGTGCTTTGTAACCTCCAGTCTGGGCTTACCCTATTTATCAGGGTCCAGTCTGGTAGAGCAGGGCCACACTGGGTACTCCCCTGCGTAATGCCACATAATCAAACATTGTAGTGACACAAAAGAGAATGAATGAAGCATATATTGCAGCAAACCCAAAAAAAAGAGACTCAGAAATATCTGGCTCATTACAGTAAGATTCAGGAGCACAGTGTGTGAGGCCATATTTCTGAATTATTCCTTTTAAAAGGGTGAGATCATTTCTTAACACAGAAGTTTTACATGAGAAAACAATTATATAGCTTTAGTTCCTTTTCCTTCATTACCCATCATCTATGAAATTTCTAGAGATTTAAAAATGAATTAAGATGACCTTTTCTATGGATAGAATAATTCGTTGGCTTTAAAACAAAAACAAATCACAAGTATTATAGTCTGTTATTAAAGATCTATAAAAAATTGACTGAGCTCAGCAAATATTAAAATTAGGAATAAGAACATGTTTCTTGATATCCAGAACATTCCAGTACTAAAAATAAAGTCCTGAAGCCCTGATATGAGTATCTTCTTGAAGAGGTATTTTATATAAACAGCCCATGATTGATCATGGACAAATTGCTACCTACATAAAACCCATACACATAAAATTTCCATAATTAGGAAATTGGTTTTATTGTTGAAAAGGGCATTCAGGAAAGCTGGAAGACAGGGTTCATCTGTTGGGGATAAAAGTCAACTTGTCAATGTGGGAATCCTCTGCAGTCTCAGAAGGGTAGATTCAAGATTTTGTTTACTCCTGAAACAAAAAGCCTACATCATAATGCAAGCCTTTCTACTTCCTCTCCAGTAGAATTACACCATTAAATTCAGGCCATTCAGTCCTCACTACACCATCTTGGTATAGCAGCTCCACGGTTCCATCTATCAGCCTTTTCTGCAAAAAAATTTCATTGGTATATCTAGCAATTTTGTTGATGAAAATTATGATGAAAACATTCATCAACGACCCATTTTTCATTTAAGTTAAAGAAGATGAAACAAAGACGAAGACTAAATTGCTTTGCATTTTGAGAATTAAGATGAATTACCTGTATGACTAAAACTCATATTGAAATTAATTTTGTCAAATGAGGTTCATGGTTTGAGCATTTACTTTATTTCTGACAATTATCAGGCTGCCTGTAATGTGTACACTCCTTGCAGTTGTATGTGGACTGCATGGTGCCTCAGGGCTACCATGGTACTGTGCAAGAATCTCAAGTATTTCTCTCTTCTATTTTGTTTTCTAAATGTTCCTCATTTCCAGTCTGTCTTTCCACACCACATGTCTTGAATTCTTATTGCTTGCTAATTGATTGGTACTCAGATAAACAATGTGTTATATACGCTGTACTAATTAGATTAAATATTAAAACTAGAGCACCTCGCTTACAAAGAGAAAAGCCACTGAAAGACAAGAAATGCTTGTGGTACTCCATGCTTCCAGCTGGATGAAAAAGATCTGGAGTGAAGTGAGCTTGCTTTTATATAAGTAATGTTGAATTAAAATCTGCCTAGCTTTCCATTCTTTAAAATACAAAAAAAAACTGTGAAGTACATATGTAAGCTTTAACGTTTTGTGTAATAATATTATGATAATCAAGAACACCACCACCAATAATAATAACCCCATTATTTAGCTTCACAAAATAACATAAAAATATAATTTTATCTGAGGTACTGTGGTAGTACATTAACAGTTAGGCTATGTAATAAAGACCTTTCTGATAATCAGGCTGCAAATGTTGTTAAAATCCCTTAATTATAATAAAAATATTGATAGTGGATTAAGTCTTGTACTAAAATCTGCTTTATAAAATAATGCAATCAGTATCTTTGCCACAGAAAGTATCAATATATTAACTACACTACTATGAGTAACCTGACTCATATTTCATAAAGGAACATGTTGTATGTCTGTGCAGCCCAACTTGAAAACGAAAAAAGGAAAAAATCCTTAGAGAGACTGTGCTTTGGAAGCTCCATGAGCTAACTCAGTATTGCGCTTCACTGATCTGCAGAACGACTGTGTCCATGGCAAACATGATGCACTTCCAGCTCATATTTCTGAAACTGAACATATTATGGAATTCCATAAAGCGGATTTCTACCATCTGCACAGAAGTCAGAATGAAGCACTTGCACTCACTTCCCACATTTTGTCATTATTTAAAATTTCTTTCTCTCTGCCAGAATTAAAGGCCCTTAGCAGCTTGAGATCATTGGAAAGGATAGGCCAATGGAGAGCAGGTCACACAATGTATTTAAAAATGAAAACTGATTAATTCCTTCTTCTGTTGAATAAGCAGCGGTAGTTTGTTCTCTGTGATCCATGAAATAAGCTGTCGGGAGAAGAAGAAATGGGATACATTTGAACTTTACTCATTGATTTCATTTCTCCATGATGTTCAGTATGTCACTATGGTACAGACATGTTTTTTTTATTTCCTGTTCGTTTTATGTAATGCAGTTTTTTCATATCTATCCACATGTTTTTTTTTTCATTTTAAATTTTTTGAAGGCTATTCCTAATTTTTGGCCTAAATTTGTTTTCGTATGGTATAAGAAAAGGTATTTGATAACAGATCAATTGAACACTGACAAGCACACAGATGGCTTACATGCAATTCAATTTTAAAAGACTGGCTGTCAACCAGTATATTGTGGTGACTGTCAAGTGTCAGGTTTTATCAAGAAAACTGACTTTAAACCATGGGAGGGAAAAGAGCTACATTTCTAGATTCCAGACTGATGGTATTTAGAGGTTAACCCTAACCCTATAATTTAATTACCCTCTAATTTACATTAATCCTGTTATCCCTATTAGGATGTAAATTACAATAACATGCATTTGTTCTGTAACACCCGAGCTTGTCTATTTGAAAATTTAATTGATCTTATAGAACAATGAAAGGGATAAGTAGAAAAAAGTGGGTTAGACTCAATGATAACTTTTAGAACTGTACAGTTGTGCAATGTGGTGTTATACGAGTACAGCTGGTAAGTGTTGGTTTACCAAGCAAAATACAAGAAAGAATCATCTTGATATATCTGGATAAGGGGAAAACATCATTCCAGAAATGAAATATTTATGTGATTCCCTGACAAGCTCCAGTGCTTCTGCATCAGCACCCTCAATCACCATAGCGCATTCCACACATGCAAAGAGCTCATCAGGGCCATCTCTAATGAGATTAGGCCGTGCTTATAAACCTCGTTAAAAACCTCGCACACTATTTAAACCGTGAGGAACCATTCCTCAGGACTCTGCCATTGACTCTGAGTTGACTAACAAGAGTGTGTTTGTTCTTTGTTTCAGGTTTTCCCATTAATTGCTTACACTTATATAGTGCTTTTCTGGACAATCCACTCAAAGTGCTTTACAGGTAGTGGGGACTCCCCTCCTCGACCACCAATGTGCAGCATCCACCTGGATGATGCGACGGCAGCCATAATACGCCAGAACACTCATCACACACAAGCTATCAGTGGGGAGGATAAAAGAGTGATGAAGCCAATTCATAGATGGGGGTTATTAGGAGGCCATGATTGGTAAAGGCCAATAGGAAATTTTGGCCAGGACACTGGGGTAACACCCCTACTCTTTTCGAGAAACGCCCTGGGGTTTTTAATGACCACAGAGAGTCAAGACCTCAGTTTTACATCTCATCCAAAGGATGGCACCTTTTTTTTACAGTATAGTGTCCTCATCACTATACTGGGGGCATTAGGACCCACACATGGACCACAAGGTGAGCACCCCCTGCTGGCTCCTCTAACACCACTTCCAGCAGCAGCCTTACTTTTTCCCAGGAGGTCTTCCTTACAGGTACTGAGCAGGCTCACACCTACTTAGCTTCAGTGGGTTGCCGAGTGATATGGTCTTCTGGTCCCTGTTTGCAATTCTGCCACTCATTAACTATCTATCATCCCCTCCTGTCTCCAGCCCAGATCCGACTGCTTCCCCTGCACATCTCAGCTTCTTGACGTTCTCATTCTGCTTCCCCTGTGCATCTCAGCTGCTTGCCATTTTTCCTTCTGCTTCCCATTACTGCATTATCACCCAATCACATATTAAAATCTATTATCTTCACCGCTAATCGGATTCTGAGGACAATTACTTCGCTGTACCCTTCTTCTTTCCACCTATGGGCCCAGAGTAACAGAATGTCAGAGTCTCGAAACATCGGAGCCCAGTGGCTGAAGAGAACTGGACCCAGGACCATGGAGATGGTGCAACACCTCAGGAATCTGATCCAGGATGTCCTACTGAACACAGCTTGTACCCTGTCTCCTGCCTCCTCCATGGACACTATACCCCTGACTCTGGTCCTATGTCCTTAGATACCGATCCAGCCCCAGTCCCAGGCTCCAGGTCAGTTTATGATTACCGATCAGAAGACTAAAGGACAGAATATGGCATTCCTTGAACCCTGGCTACCACTTCCCACTCCTTTCTCCGGGGCCCCAGATCAGTGCAGAGTATTCCTGATGCAGTGTGAAATGGTTATTTCTTTAGTGTTTTTCAATTAGTTAATGAACAAGAACTCAATAAATTAACTATTAAGACAAAGTCAACCACCTGTCTGCTAGATCCCATCCCCACTCAGCTAGTCAAAAATTCCCTTGAAGTACAGGCAGGACCTATAATTAGTATGATGAACACATCCCTTGCCTTAATTTAAGGTAGCGGTTGTTAGACTGCTCCTTAAGAAGCCAAATTTGGATTCACAAGTTCTTAACAACTACAGGCCTGTCTCAAACATCCCATTTCTATCTAAAATTCTTGAGAGAATAGTTGTGTCCCAACTTCAATCGTATCTGGACTCAAATAATATACTTGAGAAATTCCAGTCTGGTTTCCACCCAGGCCACAGCACTGAAATTGCATTAACAAGAGTCGTAAATGACATTCTGTTAGCTACTGGGGAATGCAACAGTGCTTTTGCTTCTAGATCTTAGTGCTGCCTTTGACACGGTTGAGAACACTGTTTTGTTACACAGGCTTGAGTTTGAGGTTGGTCTATGTGGAACTGTCTTTAAGTGGTTTACTTCATATTTAACTAATCCTTTTCATTATGTTCAAATATCTAATAATTGTACTGCTTCGTCAATGTCACCAGTTCAATTTGGGGTACTGCAGGGATCAGCGCTGGGACCAATATTGTTCTTTCTCTACATGCTGCTGCTAGGTAGGATAATACGAAAACATAATATTAACTTTCATTCATATGCTAATGACACACAAATATACATTTCTTTTACACCTAACAACAACTCGTCTATTATCACTTTAGTTAATTACATTCATGAAGTAAAGACTTAGATGTGTGAAAACTTTTTGTTATTGAACTCTGATAAAACTGAGGTTCTGTTGTTTTGAGGCAATAGTACTGATAGGACTACTATAACTTCAGCACTTAACTCAGAGGATTTAAAAATGTGCCTTAAAGACCCAGCACGTAACCTAGGCGTCATATTAGACAAAGGGCTCTCATTTAACTCTCATGTTAAAACGGTATTGAAAACATGCTTCCTACAGTTAAGAAATATTGCAAAACTAAGGCAGTTTCTCTCCACTCAAGACAGAAATTAATACATGCTCTTGTATACAACAGGTGAGACTACTGCAATTCCCTACTATCAGGGAGCTCCCACCACTCATTGAACACCTTACAGCGAATTCAGAATGCAGCAGCTAGAATTGTTACATAACCCCCATACTTAGTGTCGCAAGGTGTGGGTCATTGAAGCAGTCAAAGGGCGGGAATTGATTGGGCTATGTTGATTAGTGTTGCAGGATGTGGGCCATTAAGGAGTGAAAGGCTGGGTGATTAGGTTATGTTGATTTCTAGGTTGGTGTCAATGTCCCAATGAATACCGCCTAGCAGGAACAATTAGGTATCGAGACTTGGAGGTATGAGGAGTCGCAGAGCCAGTTTAGCCAGACAAAGGGAGGAGGAGAGAGAGCCGGAGAGTGAACAATGAACTGATAAAGTCCCATGACACCTAGCTCGGCACCCCCACAGTCCTCAAACAATACAAGCTTCCTGGAAAAATACTGGGCAAACCCGATTCTGCCAGGGCCTGTGGAAAATCCCCTGAAAGGGATTGGCTAAGCAGAAGGATAAAAACACCTGAGACAGGACAGAGGGCCTCGGAACTCCCACTGGACCCTGGAGACGAGCATACTTTTAGAATTTGATTAATAGGGAATATAATATGGAATCGCGTATCTAAAGAATTTAATAACGGTATGATTATATCCGTGTACTGCGGCAGGGCTGTGTAGGGCTGTTTCGCCTGCCTGATCATGCGAGCTCTCTTGTAGCCTACTGGTCTAGGTGTGTGACTACCAACTGGCAGGTTGTGTGTTCGAATCCAGCTGGTGCTGAACTTTTATTTTAACAAACATTTCTTCGAAAAAATAGGTAAGCGATATTATGGACAATCAGTTGACTTTTATATTTCAAAATATCACAACATGATCGATATTTGCGATATTTTGAACATATCTTCCCTTCTGACAGCGGTTCCTGCTTCTATTGTGTGTGTGTGTGCAACAGTAAATTTTTATAGAGAAATGGAGGCTGGACAGTATGCGTTACAATATAAACATTTATATTGATTTAAATCGTGTTCTGATTTAAATCGCAAACGCGTGTTTAATTATGTGTTTTTAATCATAATCAGGCTAATGCATTTCTACATTTTCTGTATGAACCAGCTTAGAGGTTCATACAGAAAGACAGCTTGTGTTTAAATTGAGTGTAAGGTAATTTATGCTTCTAAAGTCATGGTCAGTATTATTGTACTGTGCTGTACTGTGTCACATTATTTTATAGCGTTTTTATTGCGTTATTAAATCCGGTGGCGCTGTGTTAGTTTCCTGACTCACATTATTTAAACTACCACATTGATCATTCATCTCTAAATAAACTTTATTTTATATAGCGTTTTAAGCGATTAGGTAATTAGATTGCTCATAAACCTAATCGCTTTTTCTACATAAACACAGCGTGATTGCTCTCTGAAAATGCTTTTCCTTTATTTTTAAAGTAGGCTCAGATTTCAACTATAGATCGTATTATTATAAACTTTCTTGGAAAAATGTATTTTATGTAAACCATGTTTGCTATTAATTCATTTAGGGCTAAAATACGTTCATTGTCTTCCAATCGAGTCGAGTTGACATTGGAAGCCTGCCACACCCGGACTGTTAAACCAATGCATTAGCACGTCAAAGCCCATTGAGCCAGTATTGGCTTTAGTATCCCCCCCTTCTCCCCTCAATTCAATTCAATTCAAGGTGTTTTATTTGCATGACAGATGGGTACAAGCAGTGTTGGGTATGTATATTGTAACGCTTACGGCAGACAGGCACTGTGTAAGAGCCGGCGCACCAGAGCAGCGCACCGAGGGAGCGTCTGCATTTCTAACTTAGTTTTTAAAATTAGTCAAGCAATATGAAGCATCTCCTTTTACTTAGTGCCTGAGCATAAAAAGAATAGGAGCATACTGCAACGCGTGTGAAGGCCATAAACAATATTAATTTTGGAACATAAACATACAGTATATGGCTGGTCTTGGTACTTTAAAGAAAAAAATACACACCAGTATTCCATTTCTCCCTAAACATTTTAAGCATCGAAGTCTTTAACTAACACGATACCGGAGTCAACAAGCATACTTTAAAATTTGATTAAAAGGGAATATAATATGGAATCGCGTATCTCAAGAAATTAATAATGATATAATTATATTCATGTTGCAAAAGAACTGCAACGGACATAAAAACTCCCTTGCTTTTAACAGAGCGTTCCATAATTTCTAACTACGAAAATGCCAGGTGAAAGGATTTGTAAACATATTTTGTTAAAGCAAGTCAGTTTTTTCCACAACACATAAAAGACATTTTTCCAAGAAAGTTTAGCCTTTGTCACTAATGAAACCACTAAATAAAGACATAAATATAGAAATCTTAAGATTTGTTCTATTTAATGTTGGTAGCAGGATGAACTGTCAGAGTGTATATTTTGTCGCAGAGTTGCTGCAAGATGTTAACAGTGAAAAAGGTATTTAGAAATGAGTTATTTCAAGATGAAAATTTTCAGAATAATTGCAAATCTAGCAGGATAGAGAAAGCACAGAAAACTGGCAGGTAGATTGATCAGATTAGTATGAAAAGTCATTTAGCAAAGGGAATTAGAAGAGTGACAAACTAGTATACTTTAGATCTTTTTTTCTGAACCAGGGACAATCTGATCATGTTTCCCTATAACAATAATAAAAAACTTTATTTGATATATCACCATTAAAGGTGGCATCTCAAAGCAATACAGTAGATGTAAAAACAGATAAAAGGACCACAGATTACAAAGTAAATGCATATAAGAAGACAAGCAGTTAGAGGTGCTACCAAAATTAGAAAATGAAGCAGATACAGACACTAAGTCTTCTGAAAAGAAAGGTTCTGAGGTTAGATTTAAACTGGCCTTGGTGTGTGTGTGTTTGTGTCTGTCTGTCCTGTGATGGACTGGCGCTATGTCCAGGGTGTATTCTGCCTTGTGTCCGTCGCTTACTGGGATAGGCTCCAAATCCTCTGTACTGGATAAAGAGATTAGAAATGGATGGAAGTAAAGGCACTGTGTGGATGGAACTATACACAGTGTTAGAAACCCACTATGAAATGGCAGCATCTCACTGAGATTAAAACATTTTATACTGCTGGCTTAAGGAAACAGCCTTTCCACCTCTCTTGCACATCAGTATCCATACCTAGTTATTTAAACAAATTGCCTCTAATTATAAACATCTTAATATGCTGGCTCTGTGGATCCGCATCAGCTATGTTTGCCCATTCCTTCAATTCATGTGCATCCAACACACAGTTCAACGCTAGCAACTACACAAAATCTAAAATATGAGCTCTACTTGCCACTTACAGTACCAACAGTACCAGCTAACTTTAGTAGTGACATTTTCATGGATCTTTTTAACAATAAAATTTACAACATCAGACTTCAGACACAATTAAACAGGCCTCAAAAAAGTCTGGTACAAACATTTTCAGCATGGAATAAACCGTTACTTTAATGGTATAAACCTTAAATGGATTCATATTCTCAATAAGATTTGGTGCTCAGTAACATGACTTAGAAAATGACAGAAGACATACGTATCATGCTTATCCTTCTATTTTTCATAATCGTAAACTCCTTAAGGCAGTTACATTTTCTCTGTTCTGACCTGGAGTTACAGAGAAATTTAAATTCTAATAAGAGATTTGTAATGAGGAAAGTCATACCAATCACTCATACAGTACCAGGATTTGCAATTACAATACAAATACTTTCTTTCTGTATGTGTTTATTTTGCAGTTTGAGTCTATGGCATTCCTTTGGGGGTCTATACTCCAAGGCATGACTTTTTTATGTATAAACATCAGTATTTACTGCTATTAATTACTGTACGATTTATAGTTGAAATCTGAGCCTAGATATAAAGTTAGATATAAAGTTAAAATCTCGACAAAGCAATGTAGGAAATACAGAGAAAATAAATCCTTTCTGACATCTAAAATCAGTTTCGATCAAGGTCTCTAAAACGAACAAGAAAAAGAAGATTTTCGGAGGGCAATTATGCTGTGTTTATATAGAATAAGTGATTTATGAGCAATCTAATTTCTTGTTCGTTTAAAAAAGTGAAATGTCAGCTGTAAAAGTTCGCACCAGAAACAGCACTCTCTCTGCCTGTCATAGACGTTCAGGAAAGGCTGAATGAAGTCATGTCAAGTACAATAATTCGGAGATCAATAATAACAGTTGTAGGACAGTATATAAGGAGGATAAGGATTTTGAAGTTGACTCGAAATCTGATAGGTAACCAGTGCAAGGACTTGAAAACAGGTGTAATGCATCCCTGATAGGATTCTTGCTGTCATATTCTGAACATATTGAAGATTGCTCAGTGTGGATTTAATTTCCCCAGTGAACAGGATGTGCATTTATTAATTCTAGAAAAAAACTAGATTTCTCTAGTTCTTAGTTTCTCTAGTTCCCTTTAAAATAAACTATTATTCCACAATGCAGAGTATTACATGGCCAGTATTTACACATGATATTTGTGATTTAAAGAAATTAACACAAGCAGCTTTTGGAGATTTAAGTGTTGGCTGAGTTATTGCAGGATAAAAGACTAGAGATGTTGGCAAGAAGAAGATAGTTTGGGGAAAGCTGAGGAATACACTTATAACAAGAACACTTCCTAATGGGGTTAGGCATACTTTTGATGAAGATGATGAAGTTAACAGACTATATGTTTACATAGATACTGAAATAAGGATTGTATTTTAGATTATGTGTAGTTGCTGGCATTGAACTGTGTGTTGGATGCACATGAATTGAAGGAATGGGCAAACATAGCTGATGCGGATCCACAGAGCCAGCATATTAAGATGTTTATAATTAGAGGCAAGTTGTTTAAATAACTAGGTATGGATACTGATGTGCAAGAGAGGTGGAAAGGCTGTTTCCTTAAGTCAGCAGTATAAAATATTTTATTCTCAGTGAGATGCTGCCATTTCATAGTGGGTTTCTAACACTGTGTATAGTTCCATCCACACAGTGCCTTTACTTCCATTTCTAATCTCTTTATCCAGTACAGAGGATTTGGAGCCTATCCCAGTGAGCAACGGACACAAGGCAGAATACACCCTGGACATAGCGCCAGTCCATCACAGGACAGACAGACACAAACACACACACACCAGGGCCAGTTTTCCCATAAACCAATTAACTTACCAGTATGTTTTGGAGTGCGAGAGGGAGTCATATCACACATATGGAGAAAAACCATGTAACCCAGAGAGAACATGTAAACCCCACACACACAGGATGGCAGGAATTGAACCTAGGACCCCAGTGCTGCAAGATAGCAATGCTAACCACTTTGCCACCATTATAAATGGATGGATATCTTAGTTATCTTTCTAGTTCACAGGTTTGCATGCATAATTTAATTTTGAAAGCCACTGAGACATCAGGTACTACTGTTGTATTTATGAAAAAGAAACAAAACAAAAAACATACTAACAACTGTGCCATCCTACTCCTTAGCTAATACATTTTATTATTCATAAACAGTTAACATTGTTAGCAAAATATTTTGAATTATATTTAACCCTATTTTTTCTTTAGTTTTGTATTTAACTTATTATATGATAGTCAGACTTAATGTATATTTGAACAATGAAAATATATTTTTACAAGATTTTACATTAAGCACTTAAAATTAATATGGTTAATAATAGTAAACTGTAACATGCTGTAACAAGATCGGTTAAACTGCGAAGAAAATGCTTTCAGAGAAAATGTTTCAGGTGTGAAGAACATAGATCTCCAATGCAATTTCAACCAAACCTGTTCCCACACACCCTGCCCCCACTACCATTAGAATATGCACAAAGCACTCAAATCTTTCGAGCTAATGATCAGGTGACCCGAGAGAGAGCGAGAGAAACACCAAGGGGTGCGGAACCAGGGAACTATTTACATGGAAAACGGGCGATCTCCCCAGACTGTCCGCCCGTTTCACTGTTACCTGGATACCTCTTTATTTAGAACTCACAAACACTGATTTTTAGTTTAGAAAGATTCAAGTAGGGTTTTAGATGAAAGGCAGCGACCTTAATCAAGCCCAAATCACAATTGAACCCATTCAGAGCCTACATTACATTTTAGCGTTTCATTCTGAGCAGAAGACCCTCACACCTGAAGAAGGGGGAGGTGTTTTTCGCTGGAAATCTCGCCTGCTTCTACTTTACAACCGGAGTGCTGGCTGTGACGAATTAAACCGGTATTACAGGTTTCAATCACAGACCATGTGACATGGGAGTCAGGAAACTAACAGCACAGTCCCAGCACGAAACGAAACTAAAACGCATACCGTTTCGCGCTTCTTATTAGTTGCTCAAAAGTAATTTGACCGTATGAAATGCATAATATAAACCTAGAAACATATACGTGAGCAGTACTTAAGCACTGTAGTATCAGTGTTAAGACATACCTCTCAAATACTGTAAATCAAGTTAAAAATATCTCAAGACAGATTCTGGTCATAATGAAACCATGTTTCGTGTATGTTTTCTTTAAAGTACCGAGACCAGCCATATACTGTATGTTTATGTTCCAAAATTAATATCGTTTATGGCCTTCACACGCGTTGCAGTATGCTCCTATTCTTTTTATGCTCAGCTACTAAGATTTCCCTTCAGTGGTAAAATTAGATATGAATAGTCAATACTTAAACGGGCACAGTTAAGACATTAAATATACATATACATACTGTATACAGTACAGTTTGCATACGGTAATATGTTTATGTTCCTAAATCAATCTCTTTTATGAGCATGTGTAAGGCATGGTGAATCGATTCTCAAAAATTACTGTACTTTGCATGATTGGAAAAAAATGCGTGATTGCGAAATGCTGTGGTGTTACTTTTACAAAGACGGTCAATGAAAAAAAGAATGTGGACCAGGGCAATACTTTGAGTTTACAGCTTGTCCAAGGTCATTTATTATTAATACTATTATTAATATCTTCGTTAAAGACTTTGATGGCTACAGCTCAAACATGAGAGGTTGAGCTTTATTAGCTCCACCTTGCGGAAATTCTGGATACTATTATTTTGCTAGCGGTATTTACCGGTAACTTGCGGTATTTACCGGTAACTTGCGGTAGACTGCGTACAGCATACCGGAAAATAATGCGGTATCGCCCGCGCATTTTGAATGGCTGCATCTGTACTGTACAGAGACCTTTTAATACCTGAAGGCAAAGGACAAAGAACCTGGCCCAGCTAACGGATACACACTGAGCGGAAATAGAGTACAGCTTGTGGGAGGATTTCTGGTGTAACCTGAACGGAGATCGGGAAATTGCACTGGGTGATACCCCTCTCCTTAAGGTGGTTGTTCGTCTCCACGCCATCAACGACATTCACCGATATTAAGAAGAAATGTGGTAGTGGCCTCCCTTCAGTACTTTACAGAAGAAAAGACTGCTGTCCCTCTGGATTTCATTGCGCCCCTTTGAACTATTTTCTGGTTGTTGTGGATGTTCCTTTTTTATGCTTTTTAGGATAGTAGATTGTATTGACGTATGTAGAAAATAAAAAGGGCACTTATACAATGCAAATGCTTGTCGCTGGTCTGTGTGTGCATTGGTGATTCTGGGAGATAAACAGAACCTGTGGTAATGTAGAAGGGACCCTAGCACCCCGTGTGTATTGCTAGGTGGCATAGTCGTACACGAGGCAGGGACATTCCTCACCCATAGGGTTCACCTTACTGTGACATTAGCTCTCTTCATTGGCTTCCTGTCAGGTACAGGGCGGACTTCAAAATTCTTCTACTTCCTTTCAAGGCTCTCAGAGGTCAGGCACCTTTCTATCTAATGGAACTTATTAATGTATACCATCCAAGTTGCCTGCTTAGATCACAGAATGCAGGTCTTCTTTATATTCCGTGTAAAAAATAAAAACAGTTGGCAGTAAAGCCTTTAGTTACAGGGCCTCTAGCTTATGGAACAGTCTCCCTACCCATATTCGGGATGTTGAGTCAATCTCAGTATTCAAATCCAGACTGAAGAGCTATTATTTCAGCCTAGTCTACTAACACCTTACAATACAGCCTGCTGCAATCATGGCTGCTGGTGCTGCTGTACATGCCATTGTGTGTCTCTGTTGGCCCACCAGGTAGATACATCTGTTTTGACCAAACTACCCTATCCTCCTCCCCACATGTCTGGATGGTGCCCTGGCTGGGCACCATCTGAGTTGGATTCTGCATCACTGCCATAGGTCCAAAGAGGGACGTCTTGGATATAGCTATCATTTAGGAGGATTTTGCTGGTCTACAGAGATCTGCATGGAGTACTGACATACAGAAGACATGATGGATGGACTAATACTTTCATTCATTTATTTCCTTTTTTAAAATTATATAATGTTGGCATTCCCAAAGGGATTGGGCAGCCAGTTGACCTTTGACCCTTAGAGGTTTTTTTTCTCCTTACTAAGGAGTTTTTGGTTCCTCTTCTCCGTTGTCTTCTGGTCTTTTCTGCTCTGTATGGACAAAATGTATGGTTACCTGCATTGGGGCAACCTTGTTGTGAAAGGCGCTATATTAAAATAAATTGAATTATTTCAACGCAACCTTCTTTATTCCCTAATGATGCAACATGAGTGGCATATATCTTTTTTTTCTGCTTTCTTGAAAAGCCCTGGCATGGGCTTCAGCACTCTGGTATAACGGAGATCCTGTTTGTTCTAGTTCATCCAGAGTTTTCTCCAGGTTTTTCAGTCCCGGATCCAACTAGAGAATGGAACAACAACTTTTACAATTCACCCAGTTAAATCAGTTGGATAGTCGATTTAGGACATTGGCTTTCAAGATGGCGTGGAATGATGCGGCCCTGTGTTCATTCTTTTATTATGGCCTCACAGAGAGGATCAAAGATGAACTGACACAAAACGAACTCTCGGATTAATTTGTAGAGATGGTAGCACTGGCTACCCATACTGATGATCTGTTAAGTGCGAGATGCTCTGAAAAGTCACAGAAGAACTAAAAAAGTCACCTCCAATTCGACCTCCAGTTCCGCCTTCCAGATTTGTGATTCCCAGTACCCCGGTACCTGAGGAACCGATGCAGCTTGGAGATACTCACCTGTCCCCGGAAGAGAGAGAGCAAAGACATCAAAACGGTCTGTGCATGTACTGTGGGGAAAAAGGGACACTGGAAAAAGACCTGTACTGGGTGTCCAGGAAATGAAACAGCTCAGTAGTTATCGAGGAGCCCTTACTAAACAGATCTCTCCAGTCTCCTCATGCAGGTGACAAATTGCTACTACAAGCTTCCATGTTTTGGAACACCAAAGTGGTACATATTTCTGTATTTATCGATTCCGGGTCTGCCAGTAAATTCATTGATGAAGACACGGCCCATAGGTTACAGATCCTTCTAGTTTTGTGTATTCCTCCAATCAAGATCCAGTCATTAGACACCCCCCCACCATCAGTCCAGGGTTTACTAAATAAACCGTTCCCCTCACCCCTCACTGTAGGTTCTCTACATCGATAGACAATATGCTTTTTATGCATCCAGGGATCACAGCTGTCATTAATTCTGGGTTTCCCCTGGCTACAGCAACATAACCCCCATATAGATTGGACTAAAAAGGAATTAGTCACTTGGAGCTATAACTGCAAACTTCACTGCCTGCCTCAGGTTAAGTTACTGGTCACCACGGAAATTAGCCCGGATAAATTTCCCAAAGATTTTCTGGATGTTTTCAGTAAACAAAAGACTGTCACAGAACTCCCTCCTCATAGACCATACGAGTGTTCCATCAATCTGATACCTGGGAAGCTGCCACCCAGAGACATGGAAGAATATATCTCACAAAATTTGAGATTTCATCTGACATTCTACTTCTCCAGCTGGGGCTGGATTTTTCTTTGTGGAGAAAAAGAATGGGAGAGGCTACGTGTCATGACCGCCAGCAGAGATCAACTCGTAAGCGAGCTAATCAGCACCAGCAGCTGGTTATTATTAACAAGCGCCGCCGCACGAGTTAACACACCTGCAATTGCTCTACCGTGCGGCACGCAGGGTTATTTATACCATTCTAACCTGCTTCCCGTTGCTTGGTATTGAGTTAACTTCTCATAAGCTCTACCTAGCGTTTCTCTACCTTTTTGCCTTCCTGGAATTTTGACTACACCTTTTTGCCTTTGGACTACGGATCTCGCCTTGCCCCTTGGATTGCTTGCTATCAGTGTCTATACCGGATTTGTACCTACTGCTCTCTTTTTGACCTAGATTCTGTCTCACGTTTTGGAGTGTTCGCCATCAGTGTCTTTACCGGATTTCAACCTACCTTACGCCTTCTGACTACGATTCGGCTCCTAGTTTTGGTTTGTTCGCTTACTTACTTCCCAACGACTCCTGCATCTGCATTGGATCCTTTTCACCTCTTCAGAGCAGCGTTACACTACGTCCCTGCATAGACTTCAGAGAACTCAATAAAATAACTAGGAAGAATCTGGATGCATTAACCACTCACCCCGGCATGGAAAAAGCGGCCAAGTCTTCACTTAGATCGACCTCATGGGGGCGTACAACCTTATTCGCATCAGAGAAGGAGATGAATGGAAGACAGCCTTCAATACAGAGACTGGGTGCTATGAATACCTTGTGATGCCATTTGCACTGTGCAATGCTCCAGCAGTTTTCCAGCATTTCACAAATGACATATTCTGGGAATACCTAGGTAAGTTTATATATCTATATGTATAGTTATATATACACGATATCCTAGTGTTCTTTTGGAATTTTGCTGAACATATTGAAAACATTCAAATGTTGTTGCAATAGTTGCGTTTCCATCATCTCTATAAAGGTAGATAAAAACTGAAAATAGGCTTGACTATAAATAGTCAAGCTTAGCTTAGAAAATAGGCTTAGTTACATTATTCACGTTTTGTATCATTATAGGTATATTAGATATACTTTTAATTTTATTGTGGCTGTTAAATGGCATTTGCATTCCAAAAGTGTATTTCAGGGTGGAATGATGGTGTACTGGTAAGCGTTGCTGCCTCTCAGCTGTGGGGCCCTTTATGTGGAGTTTTGTATGTTCTCCATTTGTTTGTGTGGTTTTCCTCCTGGTGCTCCTTTTTCCACTCACTGTACAAAAAACATACTAGTATGTTAATTTGCTTTTGGGAAGCCAAGTGTGTGAGTGTGTGCTTGTATGTGTCTGTAAGTGCCCTGTAATGGACTGGTGTCCCATCCTGGGTGGACCCTGTCTTGCAATTAATATAATATCTACATACACATTAAAATGCTTAGACTAATGCCTGGCAGATATTGTTACTTATTGTCGATACATTTAAAATATACAGTATAAAATGTTAAGTTATGAAACCTTATTAAATATTATTATGCATGCATCAAATACTGTAAAAACAATTATTCAGCATTGTAAATTTGATTTGAACAGGTATCATATGTTTGTGCATGAACTCTGAGCACTATACATGTGGTATTCTTTGTAAAACAGTGCTGTAGTATACTGCATATAAAGTAAGCCCAGTTTTCGGCCAGCTAAACTAAACTGGCCCTTTTCTTCTGGATTTAATTTATGAACAGCAGCATTAAGTGTATTTCATCTAGGTATTGTTAAGTAAATGATGAATGATAAACTGAAACATGGTACTTAATGGTACATTAGTTAGACATAATAATTTAATTTTACATTTGCCTTTGCATGTTAGGGCTCATAAAGGTCTGGGATGACTGTTCTTTAGAGCAGTGAATGGAATTCTTTTCCTTGATTTGTAATAGAGCATCCAGTTAGGCGTGAGTTGTTGCATTTTAAATTATTCATATGTCTAATGGAAGGATGCAGTCCATATAAGTTATGGGTTCACATGAACCTCTGACAGATGTGTTTTCTTTCCTTCACTCCTGCCCTGTCCACCGAGAGACATTTTTAAACTGGAGCAATATGTATATTGCACCAACACGTCATCATCATTGAATTTGGCTGCTGTCTTTCATTCTTTAAGGTGTTATAGCAAATATGATCAATAAATGAAAAAAATACAGTAACAATGTAAAAATAATCTGTCAGATGGCAATTATGCAAGAAGTATGGTTGACTTGTTTTTAAAAAGAGATCTTTTCACTGTTTGAAAAGATAATACTGTATTTGTTTATATACAGATGGAAAAAAGACCTCCTCCTCCTCCACACTCTGGCCCTCCCATCTGTGTGGAACAGGATGAAGAGTGACAAGAGGACCTGATGCCACTGCTGACGAGTCCATCGCAGCCTCTGTCTGGCCCAAGCCAGTCGGATGTGACGTCTAAGAGGTGTGAGCAGAGGGCCTCTGACAGGTTGCCTTGCTCTAAGGCCTGCAGCATGGAGCCTCACTGTCCTGTCACTGATGTGGGCATTGTGTCTGCTGGCAGTTTCAGCAGAAGTACAGGTGTCAGATCTGAAACAATCTCTCAGATGGACCAGTCTGATGTGTCGGTCCTGCTCTGGTGTGGTCACTCGAGGGTGACTGGATCTTGGACAGTCATCTGTCCTGCCGGTCTGTTGAAACCTTCTCTGCAGTTGGGACACAGTGGAGCAGCTTACTCCATAGTGTCTGGCAACAACCAGACTGAGAGGCTGAAAACCTGGTAAAATGTTTGTCTGTGGTGAAGGAGAAAGGACTTCACAAGTAATAACACACAATATACTGAAATGGGGTAAAGCTTTAAACCAATAACTGCATATTCTAATGCATTTTGAGAGGAAAAACCATGTAAATATCACAGAACCTTCCTATGAGTTCTGAATACCTCTTGGTAAAACGTATACTGATGATTCCAGGTGACTTTAATTCAATTTACCAATTTAAAGGCCTTTTGTTAGTACAATATGTGTAATGTATTTTGCTCAATGCAACAACAACAGCATCCCATCTGAGATTTTGAGCCCTACAAGTCTTAAAGTCTTTTGATTTTGTCTTCCCACATCCTAAACAATATTTCAAACATATTACAAAACTGGTTCACTCCAGCCTGTCTACTCCTGATGGAACAATGGCAACTGAATGACTCCAGCACCACTGTTTTATAACTCAGGGTGAGAGTCAACTTGACATCTGGGCTCAGAACGATCATTGAACCAGCACCTTTTCTGCTTGCGTCTCATGGAAGCTCCCTTTTTAAAAGAATTTCAGTAGAGGATACAGGTAAACAATAATATTGACAAAATCTTAAGAAAATAGAAAGTAAATTATGTGGACCAGGTCTGCCTGTGTGTTAGCAGCTTACTCCTTTGAAACAGCTGCAGTGTATATCCTACTAAACTGCAGTGGCAAAAAGAACTGTTTTTAATCAACAAAACAGAAAACAAAGTATCACCATATGGGATAATAGCCCAGATATTATATGACAGAAATGCTCAGTATCAAAAGAGCAATGGGTGTGCCAGAGGTCTACATCTGAGCATGTACTGCACAGAAATGTTAATTTTCATTTCAGTAATAAACTTCAGCATTATCATGAGGTGCATGTATAATATTGTGCACCGTGAAGAGTTTTACAACATTGAGGGAACAACAGGAAACATCAGGCAACAAATAAAAAAATACAGAAATGTATAATTAAGGAGTTTTATTGCTTTGGGAAGTGGGCATTCTGTAACAGTGGGGATGAGAGGCTATATTGGCAATATTTAATTGCTTTAAATGAAAATTCAATTTGCTAAGCCTCAGTTAGCATGGTGACATCAAATTAAATGAAATATCTCTGTAACAAGAAGAAAACGGATTGAATATTAATTCAATAAAGGCAGCACTTCGATGCTTTCAGGAAGCCTCATGATATTACTTGGTAATGCAGTACTTTGTCAAACAATAGCACAGCTATTTAACTCCTTCATTCTGGAGCAAAGAGATCCATAGTACTGTTTTACTGTCAACAACATATCAAGAGAGCAACTAACTTTGTCTAAACATAGTTTTTTTTTATTTGACACCCTTATCCAAAGCAGCTTACATACCACAATCATAATTTGAACAATTTCACGGGCGATTTAGTTTCACAGGTGACAACTGAATAGACAGGATTAGAGGGAGTATAAGGAGAAACCAGGGTGTGGAAGTAGAAGAAGGCTGAGTGATGTGGAGACTAATAGACAGATATGACAGCTTAAACGTAACAGAGAGTTTCCAATGGAATACTTGTATCAGAAAATCTGCATTTTAACATAAAACTTAGAAAATTATTTTATGAATTAGGTAATGATAACTAATGCAAAAACAACACCTATAAAGAAACAGAATGGGGAACAGACTTAGTAATTCAATAAACAAATTGAACAAACTGCAGAACAACCGGAAATAATAAGCTCATAAATACTGTAAAGCTAAGGACACGTACTGTACTGTAACTATTAAAAAGGCTTTCCTGCATTTTATTTGAACACTTGGTAATATAATATGCTAATTGCACTGTTACATAGTAGACATAAGGTATATACTGTACCAACAGGTTGTTAACATTCTCTTCTGTATTAGTTCTTACTGTTTCAGTTTGCTGGCACACCGCTTGAATTGTTCTTCCAATTTGCTAGCCTTGTTGTCTTTTCTACTTTAATTTATTTTTTCCTGATTGTGCCTGCACAATTGTTCCTCATACTTACACAAATACACTGTAAAGCACCCTGGATGAGGGAATCTGCTAAGGAAGTAAATTAAATATACTGTATAGCAGATTTCAAAGCCTTGGGGTCTTCTTTGTGCAAGCTAGGTGATATTGAATATTAAATCTGAGGATGTCCTGCTATGTTGAAACAGTAACAAGAATAGGACATTGAAAACTTTGATGGCACAAGTGAAATATTAGTACATATGTACAGTGCTGTAGGTATTTTTATGTAATATTAGAAAAAGAAAATCTAGAATTAGGAACACTGAAATGACAGTGATGTGCAGATGTTCTTTAGCCACTGATGACACTGTTTCCTAAATAAAGATAAAACTCACAGTGATTTGCTCTGTACTTAACAATACTGTCCAACAATAATCTGTACTTAAAAATAACAATAATCATAAAATTGAAAGAATAACTACTCCTCTTATGAAGCACCATTCAGCATATAACTAAATTTGCACAAAGTTCTCAGCACAGCAAGAGTACCTCAATATAATTGGACTCTGGCTAAGAGTGGTGATGACATCTGTCATATTTATTCAGGTCTTTTGGCTTAAAAGCAATTTGCACAATTTTATTCTACCCTCTCTGAAGGACAGCAGATACTGGTATACATAGTGTTTGGTGCAGAACATTGTTCTCGACTCCAAAGCAAAGTTTGTTTCTGTTAGTGCTGTTTAAAGTTTAATGATGCATTAGTATGTCCTGTTTTTCACAACTGATTCTATTGACATCTCCATCTCTATGATTCAATTTGTTCATTTTGTGAATATATGTATGTTACGTCCCAGTGTGTGGTCCATGTGTGTTTTGTTGCTGTGTTCCACACTTCCTGAACTTGATTGTTCTCCCTCCCCCATTGGTCCAACATTGCATCATTGTTTCTGTGTGATGTCATCATCAATCAGCTTCTCAGTCAATCAGAGTGCATCTTATTCAGTATATACAGTAACATGGGGGTTTTCAGAAGGAAGGGGCCTTTTGTTTGACTTTGGTTCTGCTCAGCTTAGCTTTGGTTTTGGTTTTCGGTTCGCGCCTTCGTATAGCTTTGGTTTGTGTTTGTCTCTTTGTACTTAGGTTTGTGTGTTTATCCTTGTTTTGCCATTACCTTGCCCTAACGTGTTATATGTTCAACCTTTGTGTTTTTTTTGTACCCTGTTCCTGTTGACTACTCTCGTTTTCCCTTATTTGTATTCCTAGTTCACATGTGTATTTGTGTGAACTTTTGTGTATAGGGTTAGTTTAGGTTGTCGGGTACATTTTGCACACGTAGTTGATTTTTGTATTAGTCACACTAGTTTAGTATGGGTGAGTGCTGTTTGTCTTGTATGGTTTTGGGTAGTCAGTGGAGGTTGGCTAGGGTGTTTGAAGATGCCGAAGACCGTGTGTTTCGGGTTTTCTTTTGTAGTTAGGTTAGCTTTCCCTCACTTTCTTAGCCAGCTCCATTTTGTTTGTTGTTTTCTTTTCTTTGGCACCAATCTAATTCCTTACCCTGTGTGTTATTGTGTCCTACTTTCATACCAGTCACTTATTCACCTTAAAATAATCACTTTTTGTTATCACGCTTCCTAGTCCCTCACCAGAACCCACCTACATCCAAAAACTTTCCTAAATGTTACACCCCTTTACCCCTAGACACAGGATCATAACAATGTATAATAATATATGTAACATAATATATTATGTTTCTTATGGTTGTAACATGATTGCACTATTTTAGACCATGGGATATCCTGACAGACTATAATAAATACTTCTTCGGAAAATTTCCTGAAGAATAGTGTGGTTTTCCCATGGTTAAGAGTTGGAAAGAACAGTGTAGGCATGTTAAAAGTATAAGAGCCCATAAAATAACTAATAAAATCAAGAGCAAAAGAGAAAGTTAATTTACAAAGGCAAACTTGCAAGCATTGCCTCACCTGACCATTGGTGCTGATTTCAAATATTGGATGGGAAAGAAGAATTTTTTTTTATACAATCCTCTGAACATCTATGCACTTACAGGACCATTCTCTGTGTAACATTCATACTTCTTCTCACCTTTATTTCAGTATTTTGCCAGAGGCATCTTCTAGAGAATGTTTGATGGAATAGTAAATCACTGACAGCTAAACCAATTAGATAACACAACAGAGACATGCTATGGACAAATGTAACAGAAAATAAATTATTAAGGAAACAGTGAAGAAAAGAAACATGATATTATTTTCTTCTCTTCCATCTTTGGCATGTTTCATCAAGACAACACAATTGGGTAATGAATGATTGCCTTTGAAAGATCCACAACCAGCAGTAGTGTTTGAAAAAGCTTTGCATGGAAGGGAAATTGGAGTGTTGAGCTGAATTTTTAAATTTAACTAATTGTCTGAGTCATCCTTAAACTGAACTCCAAAAGTATCATTCATCAGTCTGTTTGCAGGTCACCTAGTATGGTGAAGCAGTAGGAAGAGGAAGCAATGAAAGGAATGGAGCCTTTGAGAACTGTAAGCTGTCTTTAGTCCTATAAAACAGCTCTCCAGTGACTGAAGAGCACATATATGTAGATCTGCTATTAAAAACCTCTTTGCAGTTCCACAAAGTGGAACTGGGAAGTCGTTGACAATAAGAGAGCCAGAGGCACTATAGGGATGAGAGAGACATAAACAACTCTCACACTACTTGAGTTATTAATGAAAAACTCCACAAAGCTGAAACTAACATCTCCTTTCCAGCATCTCCTTTCTATTCGTGTAGTGGCTAAACAGTGAATACTTTTGTGAAATTGATGCATAAAGAATACATTTTAATGATCTATGGACTAAGGTGCATTATTTGCAACAGATTAATGGGGCTTGTAGATAACTTGTAGATAGTTACAAGTTAAATCTCTATTAGAACCTCAGAAAATGACATTTCACTAAATTGTGAGGAATATATATAAATAACTTTCCTGAAAGAAACTAGGACAGGTAACAATTATACTATGAAAAATAAAGAAGACACAGGAGGTTGTAGAAAAGAAAGGATTGGTGTAAAGATGTTTCTGGGTATTTTAATAATTCCACAATGCTTGACAGTGAAGAATTGCACTATTAGACTTGTTTTTTCAATTTTTGAAATTTCCCTTCTAGGTAGTTATTAGATAAAAAAAGCGTATCATGATTCCTATGAAGTCTCTGAAGATTTAGTCTACCTGCATGAAATGAAATGAGATCATTTTAAGCCATGAGTCAAAAGAGCAGAAGCTATATAGTATGCACTGCTGTTTGGATGTATCTGTAACATAAGACAAGGAATGATGGAATGTATACACAGAGTATGTGTTACAAGAGGGAAATTGGATTTACTTTGTTGTGTTTGGGAATGTGTCTTGGCTTGTGTTGATGTGGCAGATGGGAAGGCGGGTTGGGTATTGCATAATGGGTGGAGTTACTTTTATGAAGTGGGATTAAGACCTGTGGATTTGGGGTTGGAGTTTGACTTGGATCTGTTGTGCTTTGCAGTTCTTGATGGTGTAGTGGTATGTTGGTTTTTGTTGAAGGTGTTGAGGTATGAATTTGTAAAAAAAAATGTGTTACAAGAGGAAGATGTTACAAGAGGGTATGTGCTCTTCCTGTGTGCTCCCTATGTGCTCAAGAACCAGTTTGTGTATTGGATTGATGTGTGTCAATGCTATGCCAAATGGGCACTCAGATGTGTCCTTTAAGGTTCAAATTGGTGAAAGCAAACTGTGTATGAAAGGCTTATACAATTAGTATGAATGTATTAACATATTTTTTATGTAGCAATCCAAAAGCAGAAAAAGAAATATTGTATGAAAACAGGTGCCATACCAAGATCTCCCATACTAAGGAAACATACTGTATGTGAATGTGTGAACAAGCAGGCAATTTGTCTTATTAAGTTCTGAGTACAGCATCTCTGAAACCTTTCAGGATATGAGAACACACAGATGTTAAGGTGCTGTTTTTTAGGATTGGGGATACCAATTTAACACTTAAAAATGAGAGTACAGAGCCTAAAATAGCTTAGAAATTCACATTTGTTATTAGGATATGTTCTATTTTTCCATATTGCCCAAATGGGCTCTTGGGTATATAACCTCAGGAGAGGTTGTGAAGTATTCTAAGTATTTTCTAAAAAACAAGTTGATTGTGTGTGCATCCACTTGACAATTGTTAACATCTCATTTAATTGTTCATCATAAGCACGTAGGAGTCTTGCCAGCCCTCCAAATCTCAGGGAACACCATACAAAGTCAGATAAAAGCACAGTCCAGGCTTGAACATGTAGAGGTTCTGGGGGGTTGCTGTTCTGGAATCTGAAGGCAAATCCTAATTACACTAGTTTCTTCTTCAGCTCCAATCCATTTGCTGGAAGGTCTTATAGCTTTGTTAGCTTTGGCATTTCTAGACATTGATCATTCCTTTTGATAAATACAGTCCTATAAGAAAAGAAATCCATCTTCTAAAGTACTCTTTATGCTAACATTATTATGAAAAGGGATAAAAAGAACATGCATTACACATTGTACTGTGTGCAAATGTGAATAGTATAATATATTATCCTGATTGTTTGCAGTGCAGCTTCGTAATAATTGAACCAGTTGTTTTGCCATTTCAGTTTATGGCATATGAGTGATCAAGACAAATGACAATAGTAATTTGCTCTACTGCACTTCAGTATTACTCATTTAAGATTACAGCTTGCTAGGAGTGAAATATGCAATACGAGTGAAGCCTTTCTTGTCCACATCCCAATATTTTACCTAGATGAGCCTCACAGACTTGCCTGCAGTTCTCTGGATACAGATAAGAAGAAAAGTATTAACAAAGTAATTTTACAGTAGACATTTGTACAATAGCATGGCAGCACAGGCAGCAGGGTGGATTAATAGCAAATGTGCACTGCACAGACTTCTCTACAGGTCTGATGTGGAACACAGATAGACAACAGTAATGCAGTCTTAAACAAAGCACACAATATAATCTGACACCCATGGCCTCTCTATCAAATGGCCTAGATTTCAATCTATCTTCCCTACTGCTCACATTTCTTCCCGGTCTGGCTATTAATATTGTTACATTTTTATTATTGTAGTCATGTTTTCCACCAGACTGTTGGATGTCAAACATATCTTTTAACCAAAGGCCTAATTTTAGCAATTTCACGTTTATGCAATTTTTAATACTTTTTTTTATTTATGGATTTAAGAACCTTAAAGTGCTTAATGTACTAGCTCACGTACATACTATATACTTTGATGAGCATTGGATAAATGTAGAAGAGGCATCACTGACAGCTATTAGTATAGTTTACAAACATCTAGTTACACAAGTAAATATTGTAAATGAATAGCTTTAACTCAAATAACAACTGTTATCTTCATTCTCTTCTTGTACATGCTGGTGACAGATTTACTTAATTCTGTTGGTTTTATTTATTATATTTGGCATATAAGGGAAATCCACAATTCATCCTTTTGTGTAACATACAGTAACATTTCTTAACTATCCTTTCAAATCAAAGGAAGAGAAAGAGAGTAGAGGAAAATCTCGATTTCTGAAGATAATTCACATTTATGAGGAAGAAACCCAATGTATCTTCATTTATTGGGATTCTGAAAATAATATTTTGAACTGTGAATCCCCGTAGTGTTATAGGGTTCAAGAACATATACAGCTTCCAATAACATGTACTTCACAGTCAATATGCATTTTCTTATTTTTACACAGACTCAAGTGAAATGCAAATATTTAATCACAGTGCAGGATCACAAGGGTCAGTTCTGATTAGTGTTTGAGTTACTTTGAGTTACTATCTTGTGATCTGAAAATAAACAGTAAAGAGTTGTCTGTGGCTCTCTTTTCCATATTCTGCTGACTGATGGATAACCAGGTGTTTATAAGGCACAGGCCAAAATACAACAAAAAATGGTGCTACATGTGTTTTACAATAGGTTCCTGTTGAGGGAATTAACTAAAAGTTTTTACTAAAAGTTTGTATTATATCTTGTTAACTATGTGTCTTTATACTTATATTTTACTTATATCCATCTCAGGATATCTGGTCTCAAAAGATAACATAGCCACATAATGTCTTTACTCATAGCTGGCAAAGTTCTCAGGGAAATGACCGAATGACCTCCCCTGGAACAAATGGTCTGTTCAGCAGAAGGGGCTGCTTGTCACACAAGCCGGCAATAAAGAATATATATGTACTGGTCAGCATTTTAGAATGCCCATATATAGCCATAAGGCAAACAGAGAGTCATGTAGGAGTGTATCTTGTATTGTTTGTTTCACTATATAAAAGAGCGCTGTAAACGTTGTTTTTGAAGTCTTGAACCACAACGCAAGACTTCCATATGCATATGAAATAAAGATGACTTTCAACACAGAAACTCTCAGCTGATGCCCTTTTTTCTGGCACAACCCCATTTAAAGATTATTGCTAGCAGCTATTGTTTAAAGAATTTCAAAGCATGTGTTTGCATTTACATTTTCATGGTGTAAAATGTAAAAGTTAAACTGATAAAATATTTATGTCATGTAAAATACAGACATATTCTTTGTATAATCATCTTTCTTGCCAAAAGAAAGGAGCCATGTTTCAGCTGTAGCGTGTTTGGGTGATGGTTAGTCTTGATTCAAATAAACTTTTTAAAATGGGGTTCAAAACTAGTGACCAGTCTCTTCCTGCTGAAAATGTTAAAATAAGGGTTTGCACTTTTCATTTTTGAATAAGGTATAGATGTTTCTAATATAAACCAACTCCAAAAAGATTCACCCATCTCCAGCAACAGCCTCCTTCCCTCTGTTTCTGTTACTGACTGCCTCTAAGTAACTCAGCTGATAAATTGTATTGTTTAACTTCGTCTTTGGTCTTCCACAAAATGCTGCCTATCCAGACTGTGATTATTAAGACTTTAATCACTAACAAACATGAGGCAACATTCTTGACATTTATACTGAATAGTATTTCCCATCCTGCAGTGTTAGAGGAATATGCAACTGTTTTATATCAAGATTTCCTTTTCCTTGTTTTTGTATCTTGTCTAGGTAGTGATGACACGAGGTTTTGTTAGGTACTTGTACAGTACATTCAATTTAGAAACCAAACCTATTTCCTCTTTAATTTCTCCCCGTTTGCAATTTTCAGCTCATAATTAGTTTGGTTCATGATTGCAGCCTTCCAGCCTGCATGAAGTGTCCAGAAACATTTACATTTGTATATGAACAATATATATTGTATATGAACAAGCTAAACATTGTGAGCCCACAACATCAAGGAGAGAGCCAAGACAGCTTTCACAATTTACAGTGCAATCTCAAAGGGTGCCTGCAAGCTGCTGGGGTCAGTGCTATGAGGTATGAGGTACTTGACGGACATGAGACATAGTAACTAAATAACAGCATACCTGTTAAGAATCTGGTTATTAAAACCGAAATAGAGATACCCTTATGCGGGAACTGGAAAATAAACCCAAATAAAGATCTTTCCACAATCCCAAAACGTAATCAAAAAGGGAAGCCAGTAATCCAAAAATCAAGAGAGCATGATAGCCAAATCAGAGCCATAATTCGAGAGCCGTAGTTAAGAGGACAAAAGCTAGAAATCCAAAACCGAGAGGGGTACTTGCCAAAACCGAGTCGTAATCCGGAAGTCGTAGGTCGTAGGAGAAAGCCAGCAGTCTGAAACAAGGAGTGTACTTTCCAAAGCCAAGCTGTTATCCAAAAGTTGTAGGTCCAAAAGAGAAAAGCAGTTCAAAGCCAAAAAGGTGTAATAGACTAAAATAGTGCAAACCAGTAGTGAAGCTTACATGGAAAAACTGAGCGAGGAGGTTAGGGAAGAATGTACATAAGTATATAATGAGGTGGAGATGTGGTGGTGAATGAGTGCCTAATTCAGCATGGTCTATACATTCTCCTGCTGATAGAACTCTGTTGTCAGGAAGCAGGGATCGTAACATTACCCACCCCCCACAAGGGGCGGCTCCTGATGCCCTCACGGGACGATTAGGGTAGTTGTGATGGAAGTCTCGGATCAGGGTTGGATCCAGTATATCCTTTTCTGGTACCCATGAACATTTCTTTGGACCGCAGCCTTCCAAATCAACCAGATACTGGAGGGAGCCATGAGACCAACTACAGTCTGGGATCTTATTTACATTAAAGGCAGAAAGTCCGTCAATTACCCGAGGTGGTGGGGGCTTGGGTTGGAGTTTTGACCACGTGAAGTCCAGGAATAGAGAAGGCTGGTAACCTAAGGGAAATTGGAAGGGTGATATGCCTGTCCTTTTATTCAACAAAAAAAGCTTGCACATGCTGGCAAAGCAGATGGACGTATAATTCCAGCCTTCAAAGAATCTTGGATATATTTTTCAGAGCCTCTGATTCAGTATTGGAGGTGGAAATATACGGCCTTTAGGAGGAATTGTTCCCGGCAAAAGGTCAATTGCACAATCATCTTCGGTGGGGTGGGAGAGGCGACGCCTCTTGCTTATCAAAGGCTTCCCTTAGGTCAGTACACTGGGGTCCCCAAGATAGAATTTCCTTACAATATCAGGAAATGTGGGGGTCATGCTGTTGGAGCCATGGAAAACCTAATACTAAGGGATGTAACGGGAACTCCAGGAGGTAAAACCAGCTGTCTTCAACATGGATGGCGCCAATTTGCCACCTTATTAGTTTAGTTTGCCATTTTATAAATCCTGGAGATACTGGGGATCCATCCAAAGATTGCACACGAAGGGGAATTACCTGGGTCAGGGGTATATCCCATGTACAATATGAGCAATGGAGGCATCTGTGAAGTTCCTCGCTGCCCCTGAGTTGATAAAAGCAAGGAGAGGCATACGTCTATTATCCCAGGATAGCATAGCTGGAATAAAAAAGCCTGAAGCAGATTGAGAGGAATGAATAATCTCACTCACCTTGGGATTTTGGGTAGCTAGGGGGCACCTCTGAGATGATTGTAATGCAGGGCAGTGGGCTCTGAAATACCCTAATTTTCCACAGTACATGCAATGACCCTCTTGAAGGCATCTCTCTTTTTCTTCCAGGGTTAACCGAGTGTGAACAATTTCCATTGATTGTTCTGGGTTCTAGTAGGTGGTTGCCGAGGAACTTTAAGCATTAGTGCCCAGGATCTTCTACGACTTCTTTGACTAATTCTGTCCCCTAATTCAATAACCTGGGAAATTACTTCTTCTAAGGTTTTGCCCAATGGTGGCATGGTTACCAAGTGATCTTTTATTTTAAAAATTGTATTTTTTACTTTGAAAGCCAGTAATCCAAAAATCAAGAGAGAGTGATAGTAAAATCAAAGCCGTAATCTGAGAGCCGTAGTTAAGAGGAGAAAGCCAGTAATCCAAAACCGAGAGGGGTACTTGCCAAAATCGAGTCTTAATCTCGAAGTCATAGTTCAAAGGAGAAAGCCAGGAGTCTGAAACCAAGGAGTGTACTTTCCAAAGCCAAGCTGTTATCCAAAAGTCGTAGGTCCAAAAGAGAAAAGCAGTTCAAGCTTAAAAGGGTGTAATATATTAAAATAGCGCAAACCAGTACTGAAGCTAACATGGAAAAACTGAGTGAGGAGATTAGGGAAGACAGTGCTTAAGTAAATAATGAGGTGGAGGTGTGGTGGTGAATAAGTGATCCGATAGGTTGCCTAATTCAGCATGGTCTATGCCTTCTCCTGCTGACAGAATTCTGTTGTCGGGAAGCGGGGATCGTAACAATACCGGATCACTCAGTAAAGGTTAACTAAAGCTCCATTGTGTTCTCTGGTTTGTATGGTTCAACTGTCGCAAGGTAAGTTGCTCAGACGCCCTATATGTTTCTACAAATTCCTAATTCATTAAATCTGAGACCACTGCAATACAAGTTGATGGTCCTGATAGACAGTATGTATATGCTGTACCATATTATGAAAAATATCCCTTGATCATTCCTACACAAGATTGCAAATCCCCCAAAAACAGATCATATAAATGAACCATTAAATCTTCACTAAAGTGAAGAAAAGTTTGTTTCTGTGAAAAAAGCATTAATGTGGTGGAGTATTTTTATGTGAGCATTGACTCTCTGTTGCTGATTTCACAAGTCATTATGGGCTCCATCATGCATATGGACTAAATCCTGTTAAGCTGTCCAACGGGCTGTGACTTTGATGGGTTTGTAGCAAGAAATCACGTGAATAGAAGCATTTGTCATTTTGGTTTAATTAAGGACAATACAGCTGCTGTAATTTTTAATTAGGGTCTTTCCTGGCAATGCAATAGCCAAGCAGTTGGAGAAGCTTTACATGAGAAACTAGAGTTGATTTTGACCACAGAGCCTAAGATTTACAGATAAATTGATGCATAGAGCAAGCTGTAATGTACAAGAGACCTATGGGCAGTCAATGTTATTTTCTTGTAGGAGCATTTCATGTGTTTGGGTAATCACTAATATGGGAAAAGTACAATAACTAATTTCATTTCAATTAAGGTGCACTATGTGGAATGTCTTATGCATATTGCTGGAGATCTGAGAAGTTAACTGAACTCTTCTGGGTTCTAGTTTTCATCGGTTTACATTTCTGGTGGCATCTATTGTTCCAATAAGATGAGTTCTCATCCTGTCAATTTGCTTTTTAACTATGAGAAATCTTAGCCTGTAGACAAGCTCGGCTTAGACCTTCACAATCACTGTGTCCCACCCAAAGGCAAACAAGCATTACAAGTGTAAAAGAAACAAATTGTTAGAAAAACCTGAAATTCAACTTCAGGTGAAAACTTAATTCTTTCCTTTTCTGCATAAGGAAAACAAAAGTCAGGTATTCAGCTACGGTCTAACACGAAAGAGTATATTACTGCTGTGATTACAAGCTGTTTTCAGCCTGCGACACCATAACCCACATCCATTGATCAACATGTGTAAACCACTTTTTGGTATTAAGGTTCTACACCAGAATTAATATGTTAATCTATAATCCATAATCACTATCCTGTGAATTTGCAACAGTGGGCAATGGAAAATCACTATTATTAATCTGCGTGAGTATGCATTAATACATAAAACTCTCAAAAGGAGTATCTGTGCATATATGCATATTCATAAAACCACAGAAAGGTACAGGAAGTGATTGGAAATGGTTTTATGAGGGAGTTGTAGGTGTCATTATGCACTACAAGAAACTATTTGTGCATGACCTCTTTCGCCTTCTGTTGGAATAATGCTGACTATGATATCAAACAAAGTGGAGGAATTAGTATCTTTCAAACTATATATTTTATACTTTTCTGTGTATTTTGAGAATTTTATTTTGAAGATGAAACATGAAATGCTAATTCATAACAGACGCAAATCACAGCAAACACTAATCTTTATACACTGCCTGCCTTCATTTACCATATTTATAGAGATTACAATCAATTTTGATCATAGCGAGCTGCACACTCTTTGTAACACCCTTTCAGTTTAAGATCTTGCCTGCGTTGTTCAAACAGAAAACAGTGGGTTGCTGTATGCTTTTATAATGCAAACCTCTGGAATTCATTTTCATTTTCAAAGTTTGCAAAACATAATAAATGTGTGTAGGAGAATCTATTGTGACACACTGCTATGTTCAAAGTAATGCAACAAAATGTTTTTTACCTTATTTCTAACTTTGGTATTGTGTAGCATGTTGGAAAAAAAGGAAATGCACAGTAACGTATTTGTGGAAAAAAAGGAAGGATATTTCTTTACAAACTTTTGTGTTTCTTGTGTAAAGTTCTGAGGTGAAAAATTGAATGTATTATTTTCAGAAAACCAAATATTAAGCCATTACAGAGCAAATGATGTAAGATACAAAGGCAGACAGAACTGGTAGTCTGGATCATATGAAGTAAATAATATACTGATTCACCATTGAAGGTGAAGTCTTTGATTTCTTTCATAATGTTATCATGGGACAGTTGCTGTGAAAATTCAGTCTCATTAGAAGGACACTGTCTTCTTAAATCTGTGTATGCCAGATTACGAATGGAAGTTATATAAATGTAGATGTCTTTTGTGACCTTCAAAAATGTTATTTATTGCTAGTTTCCATTTTAAAGGTTGTTTCAGCAAACAAAGATCAAACAAAACATCTTTTAAAACTGTTTATACCACATGGCACCTGTTGATGAATTATTCTCACAATAGCAGATGTCCTTTTTTAATTTTTAATTTTCATTGCAATACAACATGAACACAGAAGAAGAATAATGCCCTGCTTATTTTCAATGAATGAAACATTCTTTAACTTAAAATACTGTTATAGATTGAACACAAATCATGAAATACAAGGTTCTGCACAGAATTTCAGAATACAAGTTCATTTCTAATACAAGAACTGCACTTGCAGGTTATATATTTTTTTAATTTGAAGAAGTTAGAAAATACATACTTGGATATTAAGTCTGTTCCATTCATTAAAATTCTTTGCACCTTATTTTTTCTCAATTGAAAATGCCTAATAATCACTATAATCATACCTAAAATGACAATCACATTACTAGAATGCTATATTAATACAGCCCTTCTTTGTAAACATAATTTTGGGAATGTTGGCAAAAAGGATGCCCATGAGGTTTTTAAGTAGCTATTAATGCTAGAAGCTATTAAAATATGCCTTCCATTATAAACTATCCATCTTTGAGTGGACTAAAACCTCATTAAGAAGACAGATTAAAAAAGCGAGTGAGCCTTGCAATGCACTGGGAATTAAGAGGAATTAAAGAACATTTGTCAAATTAACTGAAACCTGCAGTATTGATTCCTGTTAAGTGAACCTTCTGTTTTCTATTTAGAAATATGGAGAGCGAATTAATGAATAAATGAGGCCATGCCAGAGATCTTTCCTGTGATGACCCACAGGGCATAGCGAACTGCTCATTCAACACTTTATGTGTAATGTCTCAAAAAACTGTGTAACAGATAACTAAAGAGTCTCTAGCTAATACAGTGATTCCCAAAAGAATCTTTCCTTAAGATGTATGAAGACCAAAAATGCTTCATTATACAAAACTAAAAATACAATGATGGGTATTAAAAAGATATTTTTAATGCATCTCAGTATATGTTGGTGAACAATGAAAACACTAGCCTAAGTTCTTTGGGAACATATATAACATTATTTACTTTTTTAATCTGCAGTGACTATAGCATGACATCAGCAGAATGACTCCAGCTAGCTCTCTGCATGAAAATGATCAGCTCAAAAGCTGCTTAGGAGTAAAATTTTGAAAGCTATGTGAGGAAATCGTCATCTCCTGTGGTCCAGTGGTCCAGAGAACAGCTGAAGTCGTTGCAGAGAAAGTGTTGGGGTATTTAATTCGCTTCAGCTTTACAAGAAGCCGGTTTTTCACTTGACAGAGTTGGTAGAAGACAGCATATCTTTATTTGTCATCATGAGCAATATGCTGACAATACAGTATGCTCTGTTCAAGACAGCTGGAGGGATGGTGGAAATGTGAGTGTACATGGTCATCTCTGGAGCTGACTCCATCATCTTTACTGATGATGTAACTAATTGTGGCAGCAACACAATATGGTCTGAAGCTTTCTGAAACATTTTCTCTGCTTACAGTATATAGAAGAAAATTTTTCCATATTTCTAGTGCTTCACCTTGAAAATGACTTAAAATATAGGGTCAACATAAGCAAGACTCTCATTTGGAGAAAAAGAGGGAAATCTTAGACTGGCCATGTTAAGGTCCACATGTAAATCCAATTGAGTTTACATTTTAAATACTGAATTAAAATTTGAAATTGGAATAGGCAAGTTTTTAAGGCAGCTGCAGCAGATGCTCTCAAACGATTATATAGATTTAGGTGAACTCAAGGATTGCTTACGTCATCCTGTTATTGTCTCAGATGGATATGCAAACAAATGCTGACTTTTACTTTCTGAAATTTACTTAAAGTGAATGTAATCTAATAACTATGATCACTTGGATTCACTAGGTTGAACACAAAGTATGTTTTTATTAAATTATCTAAATCAAGTCTATGGAAGTGCTTGGGTGTTACAACAGAATTTGCATGAAATTGCATGAAGCGGTTACAGTATAGACAAAGCCAACTAAAACTAAGCCCTAGTGGGTTGAAGGATACCAAAGTATGAGTAGTGTATATATAACGCTGTGTCTCCCAGTGTTTGTGCATGTTGACTTTATATCTTGTGAGCTGTCACTTCATGTTGTGTGGTATTCATCTATAAACACATGAATCTTGGCTAAAAGTCTCCATGATTATTCAATTTCAGGTGTTGTGATTTAGTGTCACATTCAGCACTGGAGAAACTGGCAATACGTTTTGTGAAAAGCTATTATTTAATTTAAAACTTTGATTTTATCACCAGAGCAGAATTTTGTTCAAAAGGTTTTTAACACTTCAGGTTAATTATAGTCTATGCAGCTAGTCTCTCCACTTCTCTATAAACAAACTTTAGTTTTATCTTTACAAAACTCTCATTAAGGTGTGTACAGATAAACAGATGTTTATGCCTTAAGTCCTAAAATGGTGTATAAGCAGTAGAATATAGATTGATTGTTGCAGGTTTTTGATTAAATACTGCACACTCAAGAAACATTCTTTTATACCTTAGAGACATCAACAGTATTTTGTTTTTGTAATTCTTAAACATTAGTATTTATGTGTGTATAAAGCAGCAGTGTGGAGTAGTGGTTAGGGCTCTGGACTTCTGGACTTGGGACACATAAGCTGTACTCTTGAGAGAACAACTTTTTTTCTGATTTGTCCTATAAAACAACTAGCTGTGTAAACATGTAAGTTTTTTTGGAAAAAATCATCAGCCAAATAAGTTAATAGTAGTAAGACCTTTTTCAAATATTTTAATATATATCACTATTTTTGTGATTAATGGTATACTGGTTTACAAGAAGAAGAGACCCATTCATATAAACATGGCTCATGTTGCTTGTTGTGGTTGCTAGTGGTTTAATGATCTAAGAAGTAATTTTTTAGAGAAACCAAAGATTCCATTAAGGCAGCCTTAATGATGAGTAAGCAGTTTGTTTCTAACTCCCATGAGATTCTGCATAAAGAAATGTCTCCTGGTTTCTGTCCCAAGTACTACATTTAATTTTCACTTTTCTTCCTTCCTTTATCATTTTTAATCTTGATACAGTCCTCTGAACTGACAATACCATGCCTTTCAGAATTTTGATTTTCCCATTATTAAAATACCTGCAATTAAAAAACAAATCTGAACAGAGAAGAACTCATGGCAGACAGTGAAGACAGTTTATACAGTTTCACTGCTGCTTCAATACCTTTAAGTTAATCTTTTTTACAAGAACACATGTCGCGTAAAAGAGCATCCTGGAGGAGCCTGCGTAAAATACAGCGATTACCCAATAAAGCTGTCAGCTGGAGACACATCATTGCAAGTCCTTGAAGAACAATATCTGCCCAGGTTTAAACAGGGAAGGAAGTACTCACAAATCATTTTTCATGGCAAAGGAAAAATCAATAAATAGTTGAGCAAATGGATTGAGCTTGCTGCCCACAGGCGACTGGGTGAAATAGAATGTTTGACCTGGAGAAACTTGAAACCCAGGATCATCACGTCAAGAAAGTAAATCAAATTTTCAAGAAATTGTCAGCTGGTCCTCTGTCATACCAGGGGCACTGACCTTGAGTGTTTGCCAAATGCATTATAATCTCTGCAAATATGTGCCTTTGTTGCAGACAATAGTGAAATTTCACAATGGCATTCAGACACACACTGCAAAGTAGGTGGGGGTCGTGGTCTCTCCACTTAGTCCTGTCTATGCTCTTTATGGGCTGTGAAAAATCTTCAGCGAGAAACAGAAATACCTCTATGTTTTTGTTAATAAAGAACAGGCCTTACAAACTGCTACACAATTAATGCAGCTGAATGCAGGAAAAATGTTCTTGTTCTATCTTTCCTGATAAGGAAAGCGAAAATGTTGATAATGCTTAAATTCTAATAATAGTTGAAACCTTATGATTTCTTGTTTTCTATTTCAGAGAAACTTTTAGATATTGATGAAAGGATACTGGAGATTAAACACAATTTGTTTTCAAAGGAAGCTAATAACAACGAACAGCCAGTGATACTAAATCTAAAAAAACACAATGAATCTACCCAATGTAGTCATACAAAGTGATTTAAATGACAGTAAAATACATAAAGGAGCTATTAAAAAGAACAACTGCGGTAGGGCTAGGTTTATTTATCAAGGGCTTTGCCAGCATTCAGCAAATCAGTGACTTCTGCAATTTATCTGGAACCTGATCAATGATTGTGACATGGGTGTGTGGGAAGAACAGGCCCTTGATCTCCCTGTATGAATACAGAGATCCCAGAACTACAAGTGAGACACTGCCATGTTACCCTCCTTAGGAACTATGTTTTTAATTTAGCACATGGCAAACAAATTTCCAGGTGGGGAAATCTCATTCCTGAGCTTGCAGCATTGACGCTGGTATTCATTTCACTGTCTAGCTGCTGACTGAAGTACGCAAACACCAGCACTTTAGCAGGTTAGTTTATTTGAACTCAATAAAGAATATAACCACAACCCTAATTATGCTGAACCCACACCAGCATGAAGACACTCTGCCAGCAGGCAGTCTATTGACTTGCTTCCTATTTTAATATTTTAATATTCAAGGAAGGAACAGGAGCTCAGCACCTGTTATTTACTCCAGAACTGTTCCCCAGTTTAGACTTGATGTTATGTCGGCATGTGCAATGGATGTGTACAGACTGACCCTTCTCTGTGTCACGGCTGGCTTATTACCATATCAAGACTGGGCTGACACTAAATGCTTCTACTTGTTGTTCATGCTTTTACTGTCTATCAGCTTGAGACAGTTGTTCAATTTGCATAACTCATTTTCAGCAATGTGCTTGTCTGAGGTAACATTTGATAGAATCGATAAAAATAAGCCTCCACAGTCTGAAGCATTTTAATATTGTAGATGAACAGCATGAAGGAGGCAGTCAAGTTTCATCTAACAATAGTTTTTTCGTCACAGTTTGTTGAATAGAAGATTCATACTCTTAAGTGATTTTGAATTAAAATGAATAAAGACTTGTGTATTGGAAATACAGTTTAATTTGTAATAGGAAAAACAATAGAAACCTATGGCAGTAACTGTGTGTAAAATGACCTTCTAATGCCTTTACATTACAGTATTTCAGTTTTTTTCTGAATTTGGCCTATTAGATTGACTAAGAAATAAAGCTCATAACACTCCTTGGCTCCTCATAACACAGCCTTGACTGCTGGAAAATGCCTGTTATAACAGACTAATTGTCTGACAGGTTGTATTTTATACACAAATGACACAAGTAAGAAATAAGATTGGTGACCAGCCAAAGGCCTGTGAAACCATTCCTTTATCTTTGTAAATCATTTTGAATAATAGTATCTATTATATCCCCAGAAAAAAATAATTGACACCCTCCATCTTTGCTGGTGTTAATCACTAATTTATACAGTAGAGTGATTTAAATACTATACTTACTGGCATATGACAATCACTTCACTGAACACTCACTCATCTTAACTTGCAGTCGATTTTAAGATCATTGCTGAATAACATGATTCCCTCTGGGTGACCCTGAAGTTGCCATACAGGCCATGTATTTCTTGGCTGTTGAATATGAATTTGCAGGTGTTACAGCAGTGTCAGTTGCAACAACATTTACCTGGCATATGTGGCAGCCATGGACTTTTAAGGGACGTATAGATGTTCTGCAGAAAGTGTACAGCCATTTAAACTGGGGAAACAAAAAGAAGACTGTACCGCTAGTTCAGGAAACATGTTGGGGAAGGGAGGATCAAAGGCCTCTCTTGGTCAATAGTTTATCATTTTACCCTTCCCAATCACAAAATCACTTATCAAAAGTAAATATCCCTCTCAGACTTTGTCACATTATATTGTGTTACAGCATGGAATCATAATGTATTTAATATTTCTTTATCATTTATATATATATATTGCATATTACATTTATATATATATAATAGCACTTATGGGTTTGTGCAGGACAAGGGACAGAGACAAAGTAGGCACACAAACACCAGCTTTTATTCTCCTTTACAACAACAAAAGCCAACCAGGTTTTACACACACATTAGGGCACCAACGGAACACCTACACAGGTTTAGGGTGGTAACTCCTTAACAGACTCTACACAGTTACTAAGCTTCAAAGAACACTTAAACTAACACAGGTCTATTTGCATGAGCAGGGTCAGCTGCTGGTCATCTTATAGACCCTCAGACTCCCCCTGGCTACAACTCCCAGCCTGCTTTGCGGTACACTCAGCGCCTAGGCGCACTTCTTCCTCACCACTAGGCGAGGGCGCTACAATATATAATATTAATTATAATTGATAGAATTTACTTTAATTTGATATTTTGCCATTGATTGACCCAAAACACTTAATGTCAAAGTGAAAACAAAATTCTGACCTACTTTTTCTTTGGAGCTGTACTAATCAACTGTAGGACCTCCAGACATACAGTAGGTGTATTTAGTCTGAATCATGTGAAACACCTTAATGGTACACAGGTGAGCTCCATTCAACTTCTAAAGACAATTGGTTGCACCAGAGCCTATTTAGGTGTGTCATAGCAAAGGAGGTGAATACTTATGCAATCAGTTATTTTCTGTTTAATATTTATTATATTATAGACTGTTTTGTGTCAATGGAAAGCAATTCAAACTAAATACATCATAATTCCACATTGTAACGATAAAATGTGACAAAATTCAAAAGGGGTGAATACTTTCAATAGCCACTATATTTTGCCTGGATCCTTTCACAGGGATTCAACACAATCCCTGCCTCTGCTGGGATTAAATGCCTGGTGTTTGTGGGTAACGAGCATAAAAATTGCTGCTCCCTAAACAACAGAAAACTAGACCATGCCAAAAGACTGGGCCTTCTACAGTGGCAGAGTTTTGTACTGCTTAGATTTCAGAGGGCAGTGATGTCACCAGCTTAGTGCATGAGCCCTTTTACACAAGAAAAACATCAAATGGCAACATGTTTTAGACTGGATGCACAATCCTCCATACTGAACAAATGACTAATCTCTTTGAGTTCTTTCAATTAACAAATCAGATGTCATTTTCCCCCTTCAAATTTGTTAGGCAGGTTCTTGTCTCCTTGTGTCAATCTCCACCTTTACCTGAACCTCCAGGCTTTCTCATCTTTTTCATTTTCTCCACTCACCTTTCTCACTCCCTTCTTTACATACCTGTGAAGGCAACCACAGCCGAAATGCCTTGTCATGCCCAGTATACCTAAAGGGCGCTCTACTTCTGTCCTGTTCCTAGTTCCCTGTGATTATTCATGTCTTTCTGGTGTGTCTTGTTGTGTAGCCTATTTACTTCCTGTTTCTGCTCTGCTCCTCACTCAGCATTGAGGTTTGGATGTCCTGAGACCCACCAGGTCACTCCTGTCCATGGCCTGAGGGTATAAGTTTCTACACGGCATTTCCTGAACAGCTGAGCCCGGGGGGCTAACCCGGGCAGTATGGAATTAGCTCTGCTTGTTCCTTTTCAGCCAAAGGGCTCCAAGCTTTAACTTCATGTGTGTGAGAATCTCCAGTTCCAAAGAATAATGAGATGTGAGTGCACACACTATGTGGTTTTACAACACATAAAGTCAATTCCTCACCCCACCTCCTCTCCTTAATAGTGTACTGTACTTTTCCTTCATCAGCTTAGACAGGTAGGTAAATAGGGTTCATCTTCAGATCACCTCTCTCTTTTAACAATTTTACCCCTGGGTACTTCCCATAATGCTTCCTGTCAGTCATGCTGCTGAGACCAAAGCACAAGTGGTTTCTTGACAAGGTCTGTACATGTTCTCATTTCTATAGTTTTCTTTTCAGTATGCAAATAATGAATATTTTATTTCATAAAATAACACAAGATGAAAAATGATCAATATGCTCTTAACATTCTGTTCCACTACAAAGTATTTAGCATTTGCTTTCCTCTATTCTAAAAAAAGGGTTCTTTCAAAATGTTTCTTCCAGTACAAAATTTTGTAATTTTACAGCCAAACACAGATATATTATACAGAATAAATCAGAGACAAAGACAAAGAAAAAATATAATAGGAATAGCAGGACACAGAGAGTCACGATTTATGTAGGAAAGTAGACAAAAAAAACATTTATAAATCACAGAAAGGGAAGGCTCTTCAAGGTTTCCAAAGAAAAGCTTTAAAGGACTCATATTCAGCATTTTTATTATTGTATATTAATGACTTAAAGCGCAAATATGAGGGCATGAGAATAAACCTTGAAAATTCTGGAGAGCTGGATGACTTAGTTTTGTGCTACCAGGCACGATAAAAGAAAAAGATCTACATTATACATTTGAAGTGTTATGGATTTTCAAGAAGCATTTCTAACGTAGTATTTTTATTCATGCTATTATTATTGAAGGTATAATAAACTGTTAAAATAATATTCAGATGACTGCTACAATGTCTTTTTTTAATTACATTGATGTGTCCTCAAATTCTCACTTTAGACGCTTTATTTTTTTAACAATGAGAATTTAGTTTAACAAAGATGTGACTGTTGTTTACATTTCCATATAAATCACATCCATATACTGTAGCATGATTTTCATGCAAACTGGAGATTGAAAATCATTTCATAATAAGCTATTTGCAATTTTAGATTGTTCATTAGGAACATAACTGTGACAAAGTGTGATTAAATATGGTGAAAAGCAACACTTCTACTAGGGAGAAGTTGATACATATTCTGTTTTCTTTGCTAATTAAAACACAACAAAATTTATGAATTGGAGCTAGCTAAGCAGCAGAAGTGACCCAATTAGCCAACAGAACCAAGAATGTTCCCAGATCCGTAAGACTTTACAATTGACAATTTGTTTATGATTTGTTTCTTCACTCTTCTTGCTCACTGGTTCTATGAGTTTTTTTTAACAGGATTGATCACTCAGTTATGGTACGGTAGTTAAATAACACTTCCTAGATACTCCTGCCACCTGAAATTACTGACAGAGTGAAATTAATCATTCCTACAAAGTACACAAAATCTCATTCCTTCAATAAGAGGACAGTAAAACACCAGACATTTCTGTCAAAATGACTGTTAATCCGCAGTGTGATGTCATTTTACTGTTTGTTGGCCGAAATGCTTGTATGAGTAATTATTTTCTAATCACAGTTCAAACTAAATAATGACCTAGATAAGCAAAGATAAAGCAATAGCCTAACCACAGCGTCAGCCTAACCACAGCATCTGAAATGCCAAGAGATGGAATTGCAAAGTTTTCATGGCATTTGAAACTGGTCAGAATAATTAGTAAGAAAGAGCAATATCAAATGGAAGAACTAGTGAAAATCAGTTTCACGCATTTCACCACATCTGTGTAAGAGCCCTGTTTGTACCCCTTCCATAGCTATTTTTACCATGCTGTTATTCTGTGATTAATTGGTAGTGTTGGTTTCTAACACTGCATCGTTGTCAATTGATTGGTGTTTATATCTCATAAGCTTCTCCTATTGCTCATAGTATTTCATTGAAAGACTGTATTTCTCCTGAATTACTGTAATCATGCAACAAAAGAAAAATTGATTCACGTATTAAAAAATGGGATGAGTCCAATTGAACATTATAGACACATCAATTGCACTAATACTAATACTAATTATATTTATTTCAGAGTATCCATATTCTGGCACCTACAGTATTTCCTTATATAGAATACAAAAAAAGAAAAGCTAGATTTATTGTAATATTTACCATATGGTGATACGAAGAGGTTGTATCCTATTGCAAAGTTTCTCTAAATTAGACTAACTTGTAACAAGTCCTTTACATGCACCATTTTTCATTTTGTTTTTGCTAGAACTTGAGTGTCCTAGGCTTCTTTCTCCAGGTCTATAATAATAATAAGTTTGATCTAGTCTTTATCTGAAAGAACAGGCTTGCGGCTTTCCTGATCAGATTCACCACTGAGGCAGATCCTAGACAAAACAACATTTTTGTGAATGCAGGATTTTGATTACTCTCCTTTAAAGGACTGAGGCTTTCCAGTGATGTCTCTGATGATTTTATGTGTATATCTTGAACTTTTCAATCCCATGAGGAGTATGAGGACTGTAGTTATTTCTATGGAAATTTGGAACATTGAATCTCTGCAAAGCGTACTGGTCTATGTGCTTTGCCTTTCTGTCAGCTGTATTTTCAGTTGAACACAAAATTTGAAACTATGTTTTGTCAGATCTATAATAGGTTTTTATTGCAGAATTGCCAACCATTGTATTTTTAATTTATTTTTCTATTTGCAGTCATGAAGATGATGAGACAGAGGCCAGAGAGGCTGCCGAAATCATGCACATACTTGTGTTGTCTTTCAAAGAGACAATGTTATTGAAAGAATAATCTATAAACACCTGGTATGGTCATCTAGACAAGACACAAAATTACTTATTCTACAAGGTGTTCCCGACCTCTTTCCCCATATGACAAAGTCAGTAAAATACTCAGCAATACATATTAATTAAATACTGTAAGTAGAGGAAGAGAAATACCAAAGAAAAATGTATTTATCAATGATCTGGGTGTTATTACTTCTTGGTAATAGTTATTTGTGTAGGTATCCTTACTCAGGATGACACAGACATTACCTAGAGGATATACTACAAGCCCTGTCTGCTTTGTCAAGAATGGGGTAGTGAATTAATGGTTGCTACAGAATCAAGAATAATCAAAGTACATGACATACAGTACAGTATAACACAACTACAGTAAATAGGGGATGGAATATTTTCTGTCTGATTCTACTTGTGGGTAAGCATGTCACTTTCCAGTCTACATAGGAAACAGCCAGTCCAACACCAAACATACTTTTAACATAACATCACATCACTTTATTAGCCCTATACAATTTCTTGCATTAGGAATTCATCTTTTCACATACCCCAGCTTGCTCTCCATGAGATACATAGACAGGGAGAGAAGCCTGGGTCAGAGTGCAGGGTCAGCTATTGTACAGTTCCCCTGGAGCAATTGGGGTTAAGGGCCTTGCTCAGGGGCCCAACAAAGTGAGATTCCTTTGCCAGCTGCGGGATTTGAACCGGCAACCTTCTAGCCACAGGTGCAAATCCTTAGCCACAGAACCACTGCTCCACCCGATAATATAATATTATATTATTGATGCTATAATAATTCCAGTGGACTGCAATGTAGGTACTGGATAGACACTTTACTTTGATCATTTTAATTTAAGTCCTAAGGACACAAGGAGAAACTATGGGGAATTACAAGTAAAACTGAGACTAAGGGCCATTTTTTTACACAGGCATTGTGAGGGTGTAGAACAAACTACCCAGCCATGCTGTCTAGGTTGACACCACACCTGGGGACCTTTTCAGAAATATGTGGATGAGATTCTTGGATCAATTAAAGTGACTTGCAAAAGTATACATTCCCTCCCAGTGATCACTCATTTTGTTGAATCACAAATGATGTACAGTATAGGTATGCACATTTTTTAAAGCAAACAAAATCAGAATGCTACAACCAAACACTTTTAATGTGAAATATCAAGTTAAATCTCAGATAAAACTGCAATTGTAATTAATGTATTTCTACCTTCATGGCTCCTTCCATGGTCCAATAATGGCGACTGAATAATAAATGAGTTAGTTGGTAAAGAGGCAGTTCAGCTGAATACAATTTCTATAAGAAAATGTATTCATTTGACTTAAAGCACAAATGTGAAGGGTTTGGAAAATTAAAGATAATGTCTAATGAATATCTGGTTTCAACGATAATAAGATTGTAATTATATTTAAACATTTAGAAGTCTGGCTCACTCTCATTTTTTAAGTATATAATTCTGATTTGGATCTGCTGGAAAAAAGGGCATGAACAGCAGGAAATTCAAGAGCTCTGTTGCTTCATTTGGTAGTGACAGCAGGGTGACACTCATTTATTTGAAACACAGGGACGGGAGTATCCACAATGCAAATTCAAAGTGAGGTGTAGTCATTGGTGTAAAGCGATGGTTGCAATTGATTAAAGTCCTGGATAGTTCACTGTAATCATCTCTGACTTTCTTACTAGATAATGTCTTGCCTGTTTCATTTTCTGTTCTGTATTTTCTAAAGCATAGAGTGAATCAAAATTTTGATATTTAACCCAACCACAAGTCACAAATTCCACACCAACTCATTAATAAAATTCAGATCATTGCTTGTTTCTTTCCCTGGATACTTCATATCAGTCAAATTACAAGATCAGGTTCTCAAGAAAATAAAATAAAAATAAAATACCTGAGAATGTAGTAAGAGAACTCTTGTTTCAACATATAATGAGCATAGGTTGGTCCAGAGATTGTTGGTTCAGTTCTGGGTTGTGACTCAAGGAAATTGATTTCAAAAGGGGAGAAAAACTGAAGTGACTTCAAAGTCTTTCCCATTTCAGAAGATGCATGCTCTTTGTGCTCGTATGAAGGTTTACAAAACCAAGCTGATCAGCAGTTGGCAATTCCAGATAGGAGAAGAAGGAAAAGCGCATTGAGGGATTCAGATGCAAAAACACAATAAAGAAAGAGAAAAATAGTTGATTGTGAACACTACCTACAACAATCACAAGAAAAACTCTATTTGCTCTATTTGTCTCGATGTTCTAACAGTTACTGTAATTGTGGTGTTCTCTGGTGTTTAGAGAACTAAAACAGTTTTGGACTTTTCTGGTAAGGTAAATGAGAGAATAAACAGCAAAGAGTGTAGACAGTTTCTGCAGGTTAGTTTTTTCAGCTTCAGCTCTGCCTGCTATGAAATGCTCTGCTCCTCATTAATAATCTGGCTTTCCTTGGAAAAAGCAGCCCTGAGGAGACCAGGAATTTTTGATCCAGAGACAATTAACCTTTTCTTGTCATGAAGAGGTTTTTCCAAAGGTATCCATCTGTGTGGAATCACCAGGTTAATCTTGCAATGAAATCTGAGCAGATTTCTGAAGTCAGCAAAATCACTTTCAAACAGAAAAAGAAAAACATGAGCTTTTGTATGAGTACCTGAATCAGCTTAATGTGATTGTAGTATCCCTTTTGGTCTCATTACAAACCCAGTGAGTGCCATAAGCGGCTCAAATAACAAGAAAAAAGGAACAATTTAGCAATGACAAATGAACAAGTGCTTCTATAGTCAATGTTCATGTCTTTTATTCTCATACACAACTGTATAAAAATAAAAAATAAATGATAAAATTTAAATTATAAAAAAAATAAATCTAGTGATATGGAAAATACTGTACATTATACATTTAGACCATTGTCCGCAAGCTAGTAAAATTAAAATTTTTGTAGCTGAAAATTAACAAGCAATATTGTAGAACTAAATTAGTTTTTCTAAAGGCAAATTCATAGCATACTGGAAATTGCTATAAACATTTTTTACTATATGTTTTAAAATCTAGACAATTCAACAGCAATCTGTGCTGTATCTCTGACTAAGATGTATGCTTTTACAATGGAGGCCCAGGGCCCTGACAATTCAATTTTATAGTTTACAAGCCCCTTAACAGCCACTGAAGCAATGTTGACAGGCTGCAATGTGTTTTGATGTCAAGAAGTGCCCACATATGACATAGAATTTCAAAGTCCAGAGAAAAATAAGTTTATTTGCTTCATATTCCAAAGCAGAGAAGAAAATCTCCATATATACCAGGGATATTAAAGCAAGATGTCATGTGCTTTCCCCTTGCTTTCAGTTGTTTTTATGTATTGGTTAATCTGTATACACTTAATTAACAAATCAGGTGATACGTGAAACAAAAAGTTTAAATATAATAATAATTAACTTTATTTCATATAGCCCCTTTAAAGGTGGCTTCTCAAAGCGCTTTACAGAACAACAACAAACAAAATATGCACAATGAAAATACACTATGAGAGAAGACAGTAGATGGGGGTACAGAATACTGTAGGAGCAAAGGGGTAAATAACATAACCAGTTAAGTAAATGCCCTTCTAAAGAAGAAGGTTTTGAGTTTAGATTTGAAAGAGTTTAGGGAATATGACTCTCTGATATCCTTAGGGATAGAGTTCCAGAGCATAACAGGAAATGGCCCTGTCACCCATAGAGTGTAGATGGGCTTGGGGGATAGATAGGAGACCAGAATTAGAGGAGCGAAGCTTGTGAGTTGGAAAGTAGGATGGTAGGAGCTCAGATAGGTACTGAGGTGCCAAGCCATGCAGAGCCTTTTTAGGTTAGCATTAGGATTTAGACGTTTACATGAAACCTGACAGGAAGCCAGTGCAAGGACTCCAGGATAGGAGTCATGTGATCACTTGCACTAGACCTGGTCAGGATTCTGGCTGCAAATTTAAATATACAAGTTTAAAATTACACAAAAGCCATATAAAGATCTAAAGCTCAAATAGCTGGTGTATAAGTGTTCAGCGTACCACAGAAATGATTGTGGTTCACTTAAACAGATGCTGATTGGCAGGATAGCTACTGTAGGCTGAAATAATAGTAAAATTCAGTAGGGAACTTATTTGGTGTTTTTATCTTTTACAGGTGGAAATAAGAAAACCATGTGAGTATTAAAGCTGAAATGGAATATATATTTTTATAACAGGAGTCATTACACAACAGATGAGTCCTTTGACAATTCTCATGTTTGCACTTTTTAGCTGCACTTTGGCACACTGAAAGAGAAAGGTTCTAGGAGAACACACTAAACTCAATAAGGGAGGTCACTGTGGCCATTCAAAAGTGAATAAAAAATGAACAATAAAGCTATAGCATTGTATATAGCTTATAGCTCATAGCTTAGCTATAGCATTTTAATAACAGCAACAATAACAAAACAGTAATAATAATAATAATAATAATAATAATAACTTCAATTGGTGTCTTTTTTTAATAAGGTATGCTACAATTCAAAACAGGTTAAACAATTTTTCATCTTCTAGAAAATAAGTCATGAAATCATTTGTTTCACCGACTTAGGAACAGCACAGTGAAACAGTAGATCCTCCAGAGAGAAACTGATGCACAATAAACTCATGTGTTTGTGATTGTGGAGCATAATTTATACAGAACTCAGGGCTGAGGGTCTTCTCTCCAGGCAGAACACTGTTGGTCCATTCTTTACTGCTATACACATTAAACAACATACGTAGTGCTTCATTATGATGAGGCCACAGTCTAAAGCTTTTCAGATATTGAGGCAGCAAATACTAAATAATTAATTTGCTCATTGCATTACTGAAGGTTGTGTTTTCATGTGAACAGACTGAGCCCCAGCTTGTAAAGGGGGGTACTGTAGATACATAACACCTCACCTGCCAGCAGCAGTACAGTAGCTTGGGATAGTGCCATTTCTAAAAACAAACACCACCTTGAGGCTTGCCTAATACATCACTGCACTGGCGATATTGCTGTTCTTGAGGAGAGCAACCAGACTAATCCCAAGCCTGAAAGGAATGTAATTAGTAGACAGATTGGGGGAACCTGAATCTTTTTACTGTGAGCAGATTAGACATGATGACACAGGCACCATGTGGGGACAGATATTCTAAATTTTTAAAATTGAAAACATTTGAACAACAGCACAACAACAGTAACAAATAGAAACAAGTAAAGGTTTATTCCATGCTGAAAAGAGAAAGGAAACACAATATTTCAGGTGTGTGTAACACAGTAACACATAACCTGGAAATATATAAATTCATGTTGTCACAATTATGTCTCAAACAAAGCAGGTCAGAATGTAAATGACACTGTATCAGACACACTCACAATGAGCATTTTTTCTTCTGCAGAGGGTGAGTTGTACCAGAAAAGACCAGTTTACAAATACAAATCAGCCATTCCAAAAAAAATACAAATAAATACCAAAAAAGTGGAGATACAAAAAAAATTGCAAAGTTACAAGAAATAATTAGCAAAATTTTGTAGATACAATATGTACAATGTACTTTAGATGTTTGCTTTTATATATTCATAAATTCAATAACTGATTCATTGGAATACGTATTCATTGGAATACGCTTTGAGTTATTAGGCAAAATAAAATATAGATTAATCTTATTGTGTTGTTAATCTGTCTAAATTTAAGATAAAAAATAAAATGCAAAAATTGTTAATAAAGCAAACACAAGTTTAAATTTTCTCCTCGATCATATTTTTTAATGTAAACTATTTACTCATCTTGTATCTTTAAAATAGATTTTCACCTTCTCAATAAATTAAAAAGAAGAAAAAACAAACATTTGCATTTATATCCTGCTGTCATAATGCAATATTTTGTCTTTTGATCCCACTTCTAGACTGCCAGCTTTGGTCAAAGCATGATGTGAGGAACATATACGCAAAATCTTGAAGGTTAGTATCAATAAAATCTTAAAAACGCACTTCCTTTTAATCTCATGGAAAACAAATAATTACTGTAGGAGTATATGCTGTGCTAGATGGGAAAGTGTATGTTAGCATTCTTGTCCCAAATTGTTGAGTTTATTTCTGCAATCTGATCTGACAACTTTCTTATTACTTGGAAACTCCGATGCCTCCTCAGGCAAGAAACAGATCCAGCACAGATCAGGAAAAAGCATTTTTGGGCTGAAAATGGAAAACCTAACCACGTGTTCACCTGACATGTTAACATACTGTAGACAGACTCTACTAGGATAATCAGTGAACAGGTTGATTTCAACTGAAAGCAACCTCATTGTTCACTAGAAACAATCATCCAGTGTAACAATTATTTGTTTTGCCAAACGCAAAAGTGCTCCACCTTCACATTTTTGCTGAAGGTTTGATATCTAGCAGTTTGAATATTTTTTCAAAGGAGTTAGTAAAAAATTCATTAAAAAGAAAAAAACAGTATCATCAAAGGAAAAGGGGGCTCATTTGCAGCTAGTGTGAAGAAACCTTGAAATTCTGTTTCATCTATTAGCAGGCAGAGCAGCAGATCAACATGGCAACTGGAAGCCTAAGGAGGTGAGAGACCAGCACTGGCATCAAGGGTCATTCAGACTTGTTTGTACAATTCACTACAGTGGTATGCCAACCTACATCCTATAAACACCGTTGAGTAAAACAGCCAGGAATTAGATTATATATGTTTCTGAAAATTGATTTGAGATACAAAAAACAGATATTATGTTTTTTTAAAAAAATGTGTCCATGCTTCACTTACTATATTTTATGGAGTGTCAACTTGCTCCTTTATGTGTTACAGCAACCTGCAGCAATATAGCACTTCTCATGGAAAATATCAACAAAATCTTTGCATAATTTATGCTTATCTGGATGTGTTCCTGATAGTGTGCTGTTTCCTTTATGAAAGAATATATAAGAATACAATATTAGAAAGGTTACAGTCAAGAGGAGGCTATTCAACTCATTAGTCTGTCTGGTGATAGCTAATTGATATAAGGATCTTATCCCACCATTTCCCGAAAGAAGCCAGGATAATGGCTGGGAAGCTTGTTGTATACTCCCATAATTCTTTGCTTAAAAGGAGTACAGTACTTTCTGTTCCCAGTTTTAAACACATTTCCATACACTTTCCACTTGTGTTCTCTGGTTTGTTTTACACTTATATTTCACACTGTTTATTCTGAAGAAATCTACTGGTTTGACACTGTGAGTTCCTGAAAAGATATTGATTTTAAAAACTAATGGTAAGAAAACAAATGGTAAAGTAACTATTTAAAGTTAGAGAATATGTTGATCAGTTTTAAACAATTGGGTGTCAGAAAACTGAATTCAGTTTTGGATAATAATGTAAATAATGGGCACACAACACTAAAAAACTTGAACATACAGTAATACTTTGTAAGCCAGTACTTAACAATTAGTTTTAAGAATTGTATATTATAATTATAATTTACATATAATGTGGATAAAAACAGTTCTTTATACTGCTTAGATACAGTTCAATTTGTCTATGTTGTCCCCAGAACTCTGAGAAGCAATGACAGAACATTTATACCAAGGCATAGATGTTACTGATAACCAGTTATTGCAGAGTGCAAAATTGTATGAGAAGGAGAAACTGCACAGAGAGGGAGAAATAGTCACAAAGTTGACTGTTCCACAATGGTGTGGCCAAAAATATAATTGTAACTAATACCTTCACATTACCAGCCAGAGAATATAAATCACAAACACAAATTGTTTCTCAGTGATTGTTCTAAAATCGAAGCATATTGCTCAATGTTTTTGAATGCAGTCCTAAATAATGAAGTGTTGTTGACAATGCCTGTTGAAGATCAACACTTGTAAGAGCTGGAGGGAGATATCACATCCCACACAATGTTTTTTGGCTCTTGTGAACAGTTACATCTCACAGCTCTCCCACTCCTTCAGCCTGCTTGAACATTCACTGTGAGGACGCAAGCAGGGTTTTTTTTAGAAAAAATTAGTTTTATTTATAGTAACTCCTTGCATTTGTATAATCACAAAAGATCCCAAATTAGGAGGAGACTCATTTCATCCACCATTAAAGTCCATTTCCACCCAAGTGACATGTGACATTCAGACCACAGATGTAAAAATTACTAAATTAAGGAGGACATTTAGGGAGGGGACAACGCCAGGGGACCTAAAATGACCAGATAGTAAGAATCTCAGTTTAACAATTCATTAAACAAGTACAGTATCTCCTACTGCATGTTGTCCTGTGTCACCACACTTTGGCATAGTTGTGGAAATTCTGCCTCATAGGGAACACTGCCGCATACTACATTGCCACATGCAACAATACAACTACAATGCCATGTACTGTACAGCATACACATACAACACATACACCCTTATCACCCTGCAACTCACAACTGGCAGCCCACTGAAGCTAAGCAAGTGTGAGCCTGGTCAGTACCTGGATGGGAGACCTCCTGAGGAAAAACTAAGGTTGCTGCTGGAAGAGATGTTAGTGGGGCCAGCGGGGGCACTCACCCTGTGGTCTGTGTGGGTCCTAATGCCCCAGTATAGTGACAGGGACACTATACTGTAAAACAGGTGCCGTCCTTCAAATGAGACGTAAACCGAGGTCCGGACCTTCTGTGGTCAGTGAAACTCCCAGGGAGTTTCTTGAAAAGAGTAGGGGTGTAACCCCGGCATCCTGGCCAAATTTCCCATTGGCCCTTACCAATCAATGGCCCTTTCCTTTGAAGTCTCCACTCAGGTACTGACCATGCCTAATCCTACTCAGGTGAGCCTGATTCTACAAGGTGGAAATACCATTAATGCTGTTAATGTGCCTTAAAAATTACAGCAGCTTATACTTAAATTGTATTTAGAAACAAGTAATAGGTTTATTCCATGCTGAAAAAAAGGGAGAAAGAAAACACAATGTTTCGGCCTTCTTCACGTGTGAGAAAGACAAGGCAGTTAGCAAAGGTAATGTAGTGGGAGAACAAAAGGTGGGAGAGAGGAGGAGCGAGAGGCGGGAGCAGGGGACAGAAAGAGAGGCCAATCAAGAGGTGTGAAATGAAACCTTCAATGAATAGAGAGAATTTAGAATTTAGAAGAAAAGAAGTCTGTCGTTAAAAGAAGGGGGAAGGTGTGATCCTAGCTGCAGGATAATTTTGGTTTCTGTTGTCTTTCTGATGAGTTCGGAAAACCGTCGAGAACACAGACGGAGAAATTAGAGTGGTCATGGCTATCAGAGGTGAAATGAGAAACAATGGACTTGGAGAGATCTTTAATCTTCACAGCCCTGACGTGTTCTCTGAAGCAGTCTCCGAGTCTCCTTCCTGTTTCCCCAATGTAGATGGCTGGGCATTTACTGCAAGAGATACAGTAAATAAGTTTGCTGGAGGTACAAGATGCCATCCGGGTGATCCGGAATTGTCCTGGGGGGACTTGAATGAGTGTGGTTAGATATGTACTTGCAGATAATACAGCGAGCTCTGTTGCAAGGGAAAGTGCCTGGTGTGAATGGTTGCTGAGGGTGATCAAGGGAGATGTAAACAAGAAGGTTACGCAGATTAAGTGGTCGCCGATATGAGATGATGGGGTGGTCAGAAAAGAGGGCCCCAATGGAGGGATCATCTTCTAGGATGCAAAAGTTGTTGTTAATAGTCCTGGGGATAGGAAGTGTGTTGGGGTGGTAGGAAAACACCAGAGGAATGTGATTCTTACGGCAGGAGTTCCTGATTGAGTTGATGGTCCGATGGCTGTTTTTGGCTCGGGCAAGGGCCCTGTCAATAACACTGCTGGGGTATCCTCTATTGAGTACATTTTGAGGGCTTGGTTCTGGAAGTCGATGTCATCGCTGCATAATCGTCATAGCTGGAGGAACTGTGAAAAAGGGAGAGAGTTTTAGTGTGTTTGGGGTGACATGAGCTATACAGGAGATAGCTGTGTGAATCCGTGGGTTTGTAATAAACCGAAGTGGAGAGTCGGGGGTATTTGATGGAGAAGTTGATGTCTAGAATAGATATGATATGTTAACTGTATATTTGAGGGATGGGTGGAAGTTGGTGAAATGATGCAGAAAGTGCTCAAGCTGGTTGTTAGAGCATGTGGCAGCACCGACGCAATCATCAATGTATCGCTTGTAGAGGTGAGGGACATAGCCAGTGTAGGAAGCGAAGAAGCGTTCTTCTACTCAGCCGACAAAAATATTGGCATAGCTGGGTCCCATTTTGGTGCCCATGGCAACTCCACTCACCTGTTGGTAAAAAAGGTTATTGAATGAGAATGCTTTCAGTGTGAGAACCAATTCCTCAAGGCATACCAGGGTGTGGGTGGGTGGATCAAGCACTGTGCGTCTGTCCAGCGTGTGCTTGAGGGCTGTGAGGCCATCATTATGGGGAATGACGGTGTAAAGAGATGTGATGTCCATGGTAAAAATGTAGCATTCAGGGCCCTGAAATTGGAAATCATTAAAAAGTTGGAGCACATGGTTGGTGTCCTTGATGTATGAGGGAAGACCTTCAACCAACGGTCTCATGAGGCTGTCGAGAAAGGCCGAAATGTAAGTAGTCAGACAGTTGCATGCAGATACGATGGGGCATCCAGGGGTGTCCGGTTTGGGGATTTTGGGGAGGAGGTAAAATTGAGATACCTGCAGATGTTCAATGATGAGCTGGGGGGGAAGCAGTAAGCTCCTTACTGCTGATAAGAAGGGAGATGGTGGATAACATGTCAGTTAGTTGTCTAGAGGCTTCAAAGATATATAGGTCCTTACGCCACACCACAACAGCGCCTCCTTTGTCTGCTGGTTCGATGACGATATCATCTCTGTTGCGGAGAGACTGGAGCGCCTGAATTTATATTTATACATTATATTTAAATGATATTTAAATAGGCTTTCCCTTTTTATCTGCCTTAGTCTTTTGGGGGGTTTAGGTTTAAGTGTTTCTTGCTATATGTTTGAAATTAATCCATACATTTTATCCTTATCCTATGCATTTATGTAAGAAAAAAAAACATTGAGCAACAAGAATAATTGTGTCCTCCCTCTATGCTTCAGAGGTTGACTCCAGAAGCTGTGGTCACAGCTTATCTGCCGGAACACATTCCAGCAGTTACTCTGCAGCCTGGGCTATTGAACTGAGCTTCTGATTTTCTTATAGTCCTATCAGCATTTTCACATCTTGATGAATTCATGCCACACATATTAACTTCACAGTTTAGGAGGTTAAATGTTCATATTTACATTTAGTACTCATCAAACATTATAACACTGGGTTAAAATAAAATGCATTTTATGAGTATTTAGTAATTGCTTGGTTTCCCTTATGAGATTTCATTTAATATCTTAAGAAAATTGAGTTGAAATCCTTCCTTTGCTTTTGATACAAAGTTTAATTCAAACATGTTCAATCTGAAACTGGACAGAAAGGTAAGCTGTGTTGGTCTATTTTTCTACTGGACCACAAATGTCAAATCAATGTCCTGGTACACACACAGGGGACACTTTGCCAATAGGAGGTCCTCTTTAGAGAAGTCTAAACTGAAGTCCTGATTAAATGTAAACATTAAAGATCTCATGTTTCCTCAGAGAAGTGTTTCTGTCAATGACATCTAATCCAATGACAATGAGCTAAACTCCATTTCAGGTTCACCCAGCCTAACCTACCTCAGCATTCCCTTCATTCCTTAGTTCTGAGACTGCTCTGCTATGCAGCTGAGCTGCTGCACATGAACATGAGAATAACTACAGCACATGAACTGAGTGCTGCACTTCACAGACTGATAGTGTGAGTTCTGCTGCAACAGGTAAAGTACTATGAAAATATTCTGCAAGTGCTAGCAAAAATGTAAGAAATTATTATTGTAGCATTCTGATTATCCTGGGAGTTATGGACTGGCTGCTGCCCCATGACCACTCCCCCACTGTTGTCTTTTATAAAGGGGGCACCGTTAGCGCTTATCCTCTTGCACCACATGGCAAGCTATGGGAAACTGCCCTCCCTTTTTCTCTCCACCTGCAGCCACTCTCTTTCTCTGGTGAACAGCACCATCCCCTGTAACTAAAAAGGACAATAAACTCTCTGCCTTTGTGATACTGCAAACCTGCCTCCTGCCTATTCTCTGTCGCCGTCCTCTCCACTGAACTGGATTTGGTCTGTTTGGCCTCATTATTTCAATGCTCTGATAGACATCACTACATATTGCAACTCCTCTCTCCTCACTTGTTGCCTATTGTTGTGGAAGGAGATACAAATGAGCATCAGTATGTCTTCCGATTTCTGCTATTACATTACATATTAACTGATTCATTTTGATTATATTGCATTATGTTTTGCACTGTTAAGGTTTTCAATTGAATATGTCCAAAGAAAACATTAATAATAATACAGTAACTGCAGGCTTTAATACTGATTTAGGCAAAAGTGGTCTTGATTAGATTTTGGTTGCACTATGATGCTGCTGACATCCATTAGAAACCTCATAAACATGTATTCATTGGCTAAATATTTTATAATCACTGATTAAAGTGTTGGAACTCTGTAAGCAGCAAGAACAGCTTGAACAGTATGTGGTATCCGCAAAGTGTTTGCAGCCCAATTCCATCCCACATTTCTAGCAGGAAGGTCTTTAATTTACATGGAGATGATGATATAATTTGTGTGTTTAAACTGCATGTGTCACCAGTTTGTATCAGGTTAGAAATCTGGGCATGATTGAGGACGAGGGAAGAGATGATAATCTCTCTCATTCTCCTGATACCACTCATGTATTGCCAGCAACTGAAAGAATCATTTGCATTTGACAGCACATTCCAAATATTTTGGCCAGCGAGTGAACCTGAATGCATGTTCAGATTCCTACCTCCTAAAAGCATACAATCAAATTTGCAGCCAAACTTCATAATACTGTGAGTATTAAGTCAAGCCCACAGAGAGCCTGTGGGGCTAAATGCTGGGTTGAAGAGATCAGTTTATTAATAGAGAATGTTGATTCTCCTGTGGTCTCATTATTCTTGGGACAGAATGTTCAGAAATGCTTGGTAACAGAAATCAGCTTTGTTTTTTCTAAGTATGTTCAGAACAGCAGCTTTGAGGTTAATAGCATTCTAAAAATGAATCATACTTGATGTTGTCCATGTCAGTGTGGTGGTTGGTCACTAAGAGGATAAACAGGAACACATATATTGAGATTTTCAATGCCATATGCTCTGAATATTCTTGAATATTCTCAAACATTGAAACAATGCAAACCTTGTATTACAATGTTGTAATTATAATTTGGAACTTTATATGAAGTAGAGAACAGTATCGGTTCACAATTGTTTTTCATCATCTTTTACAAATAAAATAAATCTAACATAAAATCCCAATTACTGAAACTGTGAAAAAAACGTTGAAAAAAGTTTAATCCAATTACACAAGATAGAATTCTGTGAAGAATTCAGTGAAGGTATAACAAATATTTCTGGGATAAATGCCCATTTAACATGACACAGCACAGAGGTAATTAAGTATCAAGACAGTTTTTTATATATATTGAGCAACATTAATTAAAATGTTTGTAGGAGGTGCTGATTGTCTGAAACCCACACCTCACTAAACTCAAGACTGATGACACAGCAACCATTTCTTATTCAATTTTAAGTTCAGTTATTATCTCTGCATTTTGATAAAGGAATAACGTATGGGTATCAGATGCAACATAAAAAGAAATGAATGCAAACTTATATCAAGATAAATTAAAATGTATTATGAAATCAAATACTGGTTTAGAGCAAATGACAGAGACAGACAGATGTATTGTAACATACTGATTTGAGTGAGAAAACACATAAAGGACCCATCAAAATGATCTACTTTAAACAACAGTAATGCATTATTTAACCAGATAAATCAATAGAGAAAAAACTGCATTTACCATGACCACCTGTAGACCCATTTATACAACAGGGCATGTGGAGTGATCTAGAGTGATCTGAGTGAAGGGAAGTGAGTACAACAGCTGTGCCTCAACCAGTTCAGACCTGTAACTACTTTCGACACTAGTGTCCAGCAATGCACAAATATTATCTAACAAAGCATTTCCTTTGATTCCTTAAGGTTATCATACAGTAGCTAAATAGTGCAAATGACCAAACAAGAGCTTTCAAAATTCCTTGTTTTTCTTTTTAGATTTGCTCTTACAGATTTGATAGGTACATATGTCTTGTACCCAAACATATCATGCATAGTTCCACATAGTGTTTAATGGAAAATATAATAAAGTTACAGATTCCAATGTGTAATGAAGAAGCAAGTAACAAAATACTTTTGTCGTGCTTTCAATTTCGAAAACACAATCTAACTTTGCCCTTTTAGTAACTTTCATATATTCATATAGTACTGTATGTGTTTGGGACTGGAATAAAATTTATTAGCAAAGGATGCCTTTCCATATCTCATAAAACATTGGAAGCATTAACAATGGAAAAGCACAGCACAGCTAATTTACAAGTTTGTAAATCCAGAGGAAATTGATGAAGAACTCTGCAACCCTGCGGTAAAACTGATACAATACTAAAGTATACAGTATATTTACATCAGTGGAACCAGAATAACACACTATGCACAATTCTTGTATTGTAATGTGAAGATATTTTCTGCTACAATGCGTTTTGTCTTTCTTCTATTTGCAGTAATTTCTATTACTTCCTTGCAAATTGAGACAGCTCCCAGCGGCCAATACAGCATGTCACATGAGTGATTTCACAGGAGCAAGGCCAGAAATGTGTTTAGGTCTCAGAAATGTCAAAAAGATTAGAGGCAAGAGGAGACCATTTGGTCGACCTAACTTTAGGTTGTTAGTAACTTACAGACCCAAAAAAGTCTGACAGATATTCTTTGAAAGATCATGGGGATGCAAATTCAGTAATATGGTAAGGTTTCCATTTTTCTGCACTTTTATCTTTACTTTAAATTTCCCTTCTCCATACATGGAACACTGCATGGTACACTAAATAAAAATGGGGGAGGGTTACAAACAGTGCTTATGACTCTGGCCCACCAACTACTTGGCTGTGGGTTCAAGTCCGCTCTATAGATATTAGTCCGCTCTATAGTTTTTGTTCCTTTAAACACACCTTATATTCCCTACCTTGAACCTGTGAAACCCAGCTTTGTTCCTGTATGGCTTCAATCATGAAAATGGATATTAGTGTTGGTCAACCATCTTATGGAGTACTTCAATGTCCACTGTTGCAGCCGGCAACCACACTGCAGTTCAACAGACTGTGCTGAGTGTAAGCAACACTATCTTGGCTTGCTGTGTGATGTATAATGCAGCTCTATGTGATGGATGTCATATTGACCTTACAGAGGAAAGATTACAGGCTTTGAGGGATGCTGATGTTGAACCTGAAGCCCCAATGAGTCTGCAGTTGTTGTAAGTGCCAGACAGGTCAGACACAGCATTACAGCTGTATATGTTTTATAGTAGGTTTTCTTTCTGTCTCTGTATTTTGTATCCCTACAATCTCTACAAATGCAGTGCTACTCTTAATGGGGATAAGACTGAATGGCTGTTATAGAGTGAATATACTGGCATTTTTGTAAATTCAATTTATTCCATCATAAAAAATACTATTTCACTAATGCTGTTGTTTTTCCTTGTGTATAGGTTCTTGTGAACACTTATGATAGACGTCTGGTCTATTTGGCCAGAAAAAGGAGAGCAGGTATAATAACACATTTAAAATACCTTTCCTGTCTCAAGGGATTTTCTTCTCAAAATTCCCAACATTAAAAAACAAATACTGTACATAACAAATTAAGTGTATGAATAAAATTACAACTTCAGGCTCAGACGTTTTCTGTTGGACAAGGTTTTTTAACTTTTCTTTGTTAAAAAAAACAACACCTTGGCTACTTCACATAATTTGTAGGCAGGGCATCCTACAGAGCTTATCAACAATTGCATAGAGTACTTAGTGTGACAGGTTGAAATAGTTTGAGATACTAAACGCATTTTAATTTATTAGGAGTAGATCTGCAATCGACTTGTCCAGTCCATGTGTCACATCCCGCACTCTCCCTCGTAAACGCCGTTACTTTCCCAAACCCAGTTTCACAATCCCATTCCTAACTGAATCCATCACATTCTCACATGCACCAGATCCCACAGATTATCCAACCATGTCTCTCTCCATTCAGTATTTAAAGTTTCCTCACACACCAACCCATGCTGACTATTGAGAAGCCTCTTGTGTGCGTTTAAAAATTCTCGACTGATCTTCAGGTTCCTGATCTTTACGCCTGCCTTTTTTGACCACGCTTTTTGGATATTGTTTTTCGGATTGTCTTTCTCGGATTTCCCTGGTTAACGGACTCATTGCTTCTCCTATCAACCAAGCCTCTGGATTACGTGTTTCAGATATTGTCCCTGTGCAACTCTGCATTCTGCAGGATTCACGGCAATGCTTAAGGATCCTACCATTCTACTATTGGTTCCCTGACGCCATGCTGATAAAGCAGTTGATTAGTTTCGCCTGCCCATATATTATAGGGGGAGCTCACATGGTTTTCTTCATTCGCAGTTAAGCCATTGCTGAGGAACCACTGCGTGAGCATCTGATTTATTAATTATCTCCCCCTTTCAGGTATGAAGTACAGAAAATACTGTTCATACAGCCAGAATGTAACTATAAATGTTTGTAAATATGTTAAGAGTGTTTTAGAGTAAATTTTGAGTATTACTGTCGAGTTATTTGAAACCATTAGACTTATGAGTATACGGCTAGTCCGTTCAGAGTTCTAACGTTAGTCACGAGGTCCATGTACGGATCGCATTTAAGGTTTATCTGCTAAGAAGTCACATATGGAAATATTGTTCGGTGGATTAATAACGTAGTATTGCTCATTACTTGTCTATTTGAATACTGATAAGCGTAAAGCTATGTGAGAAAGAAATGGCTAGTAAAAGAAGCCTGTGACTAATATGGAGGAATATGGGAATTGAAATTAGAGAAAATGTACTGTAAAATTGATAACATGATATATGGATGTAAAAGTAATCTGTGTAACTCAGACTGACTTGGAGAAAGAAAGTAATGCATTTAAGGGAAATATAAGTAACACTTTAGTCCTGAAAATACTTCATGAAACTTACAGCTAGGGGTGTGTGGAGATGCTGAAAATGAGACTGCTGTTAGAATATATATATATTTTCATATTGGCTAGTTCCATCAACACCAAATCTCCTAAACCTGTTAGAAACAGTAAACTAACTAAGGAAAAAGGAAAATAAAAAAAATTCTTAAGCAAGAAGTCAAATTACTTCTCCTTGTCCCTCCCCCTCATATTCCAACTGACTTCAACTGACTCGTCAACAACCTATTTAATTGCTACTAACTCTTTTACAACAGCAATTCAGTTTGTGGGATGTTTATGAGTCACTACATCATTTAACTACAGTATATCTACTGCATGTGTATGATACCCTTCAATTCTTCTTCAGTCTTTTGAGAAAACTATGCATACTGCATTGCAAGGCTGTTTCCACAGCACAGACGAGGAGGTGGTGAGAGATCCCTGCCTGAGGGACAGAGGTGAAGGTCTGTGATGGATACTGAAGGGCAGCTGCCCAGCTGTTTGGATGGTAAGTAGATCTGAAAGAGAAACCATGGCAACTCAGTATGTGCTGCTGGGTTCCTCAAGTCTGGCTGGAAAAGAGATGGATACCTGCAGAAGCATAATCCTATTCAAGACCTGCATACAAAAAAGACTTTCAATGCCATGTGATATGGAAATACACAGAGGACTGAAGAGAGAGAGTTTCTGGGGTATACAGTATATACAGTATGTCTACATGTACAAATTGCATAGTGCTTATAACAAAGCAATAGTTCAGACGGGGAACTCTTTTATAACTGTGATATACAACATGGAACAATTAATTTTCACTTACTGTATATCCTACATCATTATGCTGAAAGGAGTAACAAAAAACCTGGATAGGCCCTCTAAAGCTACAAATATCAATTACTACTACAATTACATTTGAATTTGTCACCTCCACTTCATTCTCCATGTGTTTCCTGGAATGTATCCAATGGTGGATGCAGCAATTTTGGCCCCATGCATGAAGTTTCCTTAGTCTGGTAAATATTGCAACAGGGTGCATAGAGGACCAAGCAGAGGTCTGTTTAAACGAAGCTGCAATGTCTGGTAATCATCTGTTTACTGTGTGGGTTCTCCTGACAGATTCCTCTCTTTTCATTTGTGTATTCCTATTGTGATTCTACAAGAGAAGTTTTAAACAAATTAACTTTTAAATTAACTACACCAGTGAGCAGTTGCTCTTTGTTTTTCCTAATTGCTAATACCTCCTGAAACTTGGCATTTTGTAGGTTTGGAATTAGCTGCAACCTAGTCCTTGGAGGAAAGATTTTGTTAATTTAGTGCATTGTCTGCTAAAAAGCACTATAGCTTAAATATACCTATAAATACATATTGTAGGTAAAGCATTTTTAAAATATACAGATGAGACCTCACACTCAGGGTGATCAACATCTTCATTACTATCTATCAGAGTTCAGAGAGAAATATGAAAAAGTGCACTAATCTGGAAAAAGAATTATTTTCTTATTTGGAAGTGACTGATTGCCCACTTCTGGTGCTTGACAAGATAAACTTTCTTAAGCTATACCTCTACCAGCTGAAGATGACATTCAAAGAAGAACCAAACTTTACTAAAAGGGTTCAGCTTTACTCAAAACCAGTTCAGCAGGTATTGTTATTTATTGTATGTCTACATTTTACGTTATACTGATATTCCTACATCCTGATATCATAAAACAGTAAATTGCACTATTCCACTTTGCACTATTGCAATTTCTTATTCCTCTGTTTAATGCACACACATTTTTTAGCCACTCTAAACTGAGTTGCTTTTATCCCATGGTCAACAATTGTATTTATTATGTGCAATAAGCAGCACAGTGCATATTTTATATTATCAAGGAGATAGACATCTGCCATTGTATTTTCTTATGTAAGATGCAGATTCACTCATTTTGTAAGGTGGACAAATGTTTTCACTTTGTACTTTCAATCTCCTGTCTGTGCTTCTTGGTGCCTGCAAAGTTATAATTTTTCAGGCCCACAACTAAAACAACGACTCAGATTTAGGCAGCTGAGATTACTGCTCTAAGATTTGGTATTCAAAAGAGATGAGCATCTTGGAAACCCATTACATTGTAGGTAACATGCTCCGTGTAAGTGAGACTCATTTTCATTTTCATTTTAAATTTTAATTTGATTTTGATAACAATACGGGCTCCCAGTAATTATTTATCACAGACATAATTTTACATTCTGTCACGTTATCTGTTAATATGGTTTGAAGAATATACTGCAAAAAATATCAAGGGCACTAAAAACATTCTGTCTTACCTCTCCTTTCTTCTCTCGGTGATTGAAATAACCTTATGATTACCATACAGGACAGATATTAACAAAAGTTCTCCTATTAAAACATTTACCAATTTTGTCAGCTTTATGTCTCCATAGGGATCTGTTGCCTTTAAATCTGCCCTTACAAAATATATTGAATGGAAACAGCTTTTTATTATTTTGTTACAATGCATCTTACTAGCTATGGAAACAAAATTGATACATATCGATGGACTAAAAATGAAGGAAATACATCATTCCGCCTTCACATTGGACCTCTTAGCCTTTATACATTGAAGAAATAAATAGAATGGAATGTGAGGACAGTTTTAGTCCTTTATAAAGTAACAAAATGATAGCAACAATCCCATCAGTAAATACAAAATGAAAGTATCAAAGGGGAAAACAAAAAAACTTTTCTTAAATTCTCTTATTTTAGGAAAGCTGGAATTACATTTCCATTGTTGTTTGTATAGGCCTGCTTTCTGGTGCAGCTTGGAGGACATAAATGTCACTCTTTATCGCAGTAATCTTAAACCACATCACCTGTCATCCTCTTCTGATAGCACAGACTCCATTGTGATGGCTTGAGTAGATTTATTACTTGTTTATGGTACAACAAAATCATCCCTTGGAGAAACTGAGATGAAAATGTGAATTCTAAATGCTGGGCTGTCAATGCGGTCTAATTTGAAAATTATGTCTAGCTCTTAAATTTATTTAGTTTCTTTTTCCTGGTTGTCTGTGTGAAGAAGCCAACCCTAGGAAAACTGTGGAAAATGAAGTAAAGAAAACAAAATGTAAGTAAAAGGTCAACATGTGTTGATTTATTAGCACAGGAAGTTAAAGAAAAAGAGAGTTCTATGAGATCTTCTATGAGTTAATAGTCTACAGCCTCTGCTTAAATGTATAGGCATGAATGGAATGGCTGGGCTTTCAGTTAATAAATATGAGAACTGTACTGTACACCACAAAACAAAAGCAGTACCTACAGTTCTTGAGAGACTACTTATTCATATTACCTTTCCTTGTGTTTGTTAACACTAAAAGCAAGAATTGTATTGGTATGTTCTTATGTGAAATAAGACTGTTAAGAAGACATAGCTTTGCCAAGACTCCCAGATGCAATCAAATGCCTATTGGTGCCTTTAGAAGTAGCATGGTTAGTCTGTCAGATCAGTATATCTTGGACATTGCGTTGGAATCAGTTTCAAAGCGCATTTGCTTCACATGTAAAAATCTGTTAATCCCACAAGCTCAGAAACAGTTTACAGTAATCGTGACTAATAATTATAGTAAATCATACTCTTCACTGGCTAAGTATTTCTGTTAGGATTCACTTATATCCTAGTTCTCACCTCCTGCTCATTTCCCATTTCATCACCTTCCTCCACTCTTCAACCCAACAACCTCTTTTCCTCGTCACTCATCTCCTGCTCTTCCTTTATTGTACCCTTTTGTCTCTTTTGCTAGTCATCGTTTACTCAGGATCACCATGAAGCCAAACATCAGGACTTACTATCTTGGCCTGTTAACACCCTCTGGCCCTCTCACAACTCTTCTGTTCAGATTTTCCCTTTAAACTGTACTTTTGTTATTGCAGTTTCTGTTGCTTATATTTCATTGTTGTTCCTGTGATTTGTAATAATGTTTGTTATTTTTTGGTTATAGTGACATCTACAATATTATTGCACCAAATGACTTATTTTGTTAATCTTCCATCTGTTTATACTATTTTTAAGTTTTATTCTTCATTGCTTCAGATCAATACGAAAAATCTTTTTATAGCCTACGGAATTTCACTAGCAAAAACAACATTAAAAATTGCTTTTTCACATTTCTGTCCCAAAAGTATGTACAACAGACCTTGTATTGGTCTTCCTTAAAAGACCTAAAATAAAAATAGCTTGTAGCTTCTGATCAACTGATCAAGGACATTGATGACAGTAATGATTTTTTGCTCTTCTTTCCAAATTAATTCTAATATTAATTTAATTTGTAGATATAAAAGGCAAGAGTCCACATGATGACCTTGTAGCACTCCATAGAATTTGGTGGTATAGCTTTAACTAATTATAAATATTACTATGGGAACTTCAGTTGATGGCATAAGTCACAAGCTGCCCAATTAAAGAGGATTTACTTAAGTCAATTGGAGTTCTCCCCTCAGAAGGGCAGGAGTGTCTCCCTTGGGAGGGGTCCAATCATCCTTTGTTACTGGAAATTTGTGAGGAATGTCAATTGCTCTCTTGGATGTCATAAGTTTTTCCTGATTGGAAATCATTTTCCCAATAATTCTTCTTACTGACAGGTCCTCAGCTCTTTACCAACCCACCCTAGTCTGCATGAGATTTTCATTTTCACGGTGACATCATTGATGACGATGACCTGCACACAATTCAGGAGCTGAAATGTGGATCTCACTTGCTCCTTGGGGTTTCTTAGTTAAATGTACAATGGCACACTGTTTTAGATTATCATCTTTCTTTGTTCTTTTGTTTTAAAATTGTTTTAAAAAAACCTAAAAATAACACTGGATTGAGCCATCTCCTGAGGAAGATAAAGGGACAACCTTGTCCAATGGGTTCAGTCTCTCCTAGTCTCTCCCCTCCTCATTAATCTCCTCCTGTCTTAGTCTGTTTTATACTGCTCTATTCTGACAGTCACATGAAAGCATTATCTGGTATCTTTAATAAACCATATTTGACCAGAGTGTGAAATGTGCTGACTGATCATATCATTTCTTCATTTAATCATTTTCACACTCAAGCATCTCTAATAATTGTCAAGCAGGTTGCAACACAATAAAAAAGGCATAATTCATAAGCACTCCACTCCATGAATCCAAAACTACACTTTCTGTGAAAAATATTTAAATCCCCAGTCAAATCCATAGATCCCATCGGTGACATGGTGAGACTTCCAACATCTCCCTTGATCAGAGCAACTTTGCGTCCCAGTCTGAAAGCAAACTGAAGCAATCAGGGGAACACACAACTCATTCACACTCCACAACATTCTGCTAGATAAATGGGATGAGACTGGGCTACAGATATTTCAGAACCACACATGATACAAATTACATTGTTTGGATTTTCCTTGGCAGTTACAGAGTGAGTTCCTATTGTTATGGTCAGGGAATATAGAAATTGCATTAATTTGGATTTGACTACTCAATCCACTGCATGAGCTCCAATATCCACTTGTACTTACAGTACATAAACATATTGATGCATTGACTTTTCACCTGCATGGAAGCACACAGACAGGAAGAAGGCTCATTTCATGCAGGATCCCCATCCTTTTATAAGACTTGTAATGGTGCCGAATAAATTAATAACTAAATTAATAACTGAATTGATAAATTCAATGCAAAACATAGTATGGGCAATTGAATAAGATGAGGGATTATACATGGCAGAACAAAGAGCCGAGTGACTGGTGCTTGAAATTTGATCTTCTCTAGGCGGCAGTGTCAGATAGCGGAGTGCTGGTGATAACAGTTTAAACAGGGTATGTTCAAAGACAGAGATAGGTTGTGAAATTCAAGTCTTTCCACAGATTTTTGGAATGAATTATGGAAAGCCTTTTTAATAGGCTCTTTTATGACACTCATTATGTACCTTAATTTGCTAATGTTAAGACTAAGTGGAAGGATTTGTCAATTAAAAAACAGTTTTTAAACCAAGAAACTACAGTAATATAAGATTTTAATTAAATTTAAAATAAATCTTTAACCTGGTAATCTTTAATAACTAACTTTTTTAAAAATTCGGAATCATTTTCAGGATTCAGGACTGTATACACATATACCAGCAATTGTCTCTTAACACATTAATGCATCCTGTTAGATGTTTATGAGTGTTGCAGTTTTAAACACAGACATTTTTAGATTGCAGGTATAACCTTCTGCTGCAGGATAATGTCAAATTGTGAACTTAAGTTAGCTCAGATGACACTGATAGCTAAAGAGGGTTCTTTACTGCAGGGGAAATACAGTGCTTTGTTTCTTTATTAAATACTTGTCAAGCCCCAGAGATAACCCGAATCCTGGCTGATGTTCTACTGTATACAAGAATCTTGCACAGAATTATAGATTCTAACCTGAAACTATTTTTAAGGAAGATGTAACTTTTCAAACACAATTATTTATCAGTGGTGCTGGTGTAGATAATGCTTGTCTAAGCTCTTTTTTCCAGATACAGATGAGGGCAAGTTCTATTTCCATATAGTTTTAAATGTGCTCCGTTGATATTCAGAAGTCAACAGCAATGATGCTACCTTAAAAATAAATTCTTGTTTTGTTTTTATTAACTGTTCTTAGCATCTACACAGTTCTTACTATAAGCACAAATGTTGCTGAACAAACCAGACAGTTTCCTCTTTCATTTAAATTTAGGCATTTGACTTAATATTAATGAACACAACTCAGTGGTAGCTGTTGTGCCTTGATGAGTTTGAAATGCAAAGTACCCATTATTGGATTTAAATGAAGTGTGGGTCTGTCAAAACAGCATTTTGGGTGACAGAGTGCTGAATTATTGAGAAAGCATTTCAGGAACCGGTTCATATAGTTATCTCCTGTAGCATTCTGAAGACATCCATAAATAATAAACAGTATTGATTCTTGCACCAAAGGATCGATAGAGGATGCAGTAAAAAGAGTGACCTCAAAATAATTTTGGTAAATCAGGCTGATCTTCATATATCAAACTTGCCAAACAGAATCAGTTTAAAAAACATTTTTATTCTGTACATTTGAACTCTACAGGTACATTACTTTTGCAGTAAGAAAAGAGCATAATAACTTTCTGTGTTACACTTGCATTTACAAATTTTGTCTGGTGAGTAAATTCATAAAAATGGAAAGAGGTTGGAAGAAGGTTTTTGACACAATAGTCATTTACTTGTTTTTAAAAATAAAATCTCAAAAAATACAAATAATGGGAGCTCATATGGAAGGTAAAAGACAGAATGAGGTTATTAAACGGGCCTTGAAAACAAACAAAATGTAATCTAGTTGTACTTATTTCCATAAAAACAGTTTCTACAAATGAATGCAGCCAAGTGTGATTCAAGAATATGTGTCTCCACACAACCTTTAAAATAGATTTTTTGGCATATACCCACAATTGTCATGCGTTGAGACTGATAGCTTTGAAATTGTCATCAAGCAGGATTCACAACATACATTAATAGACACATGTCTAAAACATGCATATGTACCAGGTCCACCCAGAATTAATATGTGACGGAAAGAGTCAGGAGTAATCATCATTTGGAACCATTAGTATGATCTTGCATGCATTTTGTGTGCATGTTTAAAATGGATTAACCTGCCTTGCTACAGTACGTATTCAAAAGTATCATCCCAGACTGTATTCTGGTTGGAACTTCCTCCCTAAGCTTGTTTAGTTCTCTATAGCATGAAAAAGCATCCAATCATTCTCAGGTTAAAGCTATTAAGGCCACTGAGAAAGTGATTGAATTTCCTTCAAATTTCCAGTGGGTAGAAATGATGGTTCCCTTTCAAAGCAGACAAGCATGCCCTTGGGAGCTGTAAATAAAAAGCTAAATTAAAGCCTCCTCAAGTTGGGAACATGAGACTGATATCCCCAAAACCCACCATGTCCTAAACTACCCTCAAACATAACTTAAATTAATATATAACATAAACAAAAATAATTGTCACATCTTATTACACTAATGTTTCTGTAGTTTCAGTTTCATTAAATGAGAGATGGCACACATTAGGTAAAATGTAAAAAATATTCCAAAACCTAATTATATACTGTATAAATCAAATTAAGATCCCATTTCACAGTCACTTCAAACATTATGATATTCATTAAACTATTAAAAGCAGTTAATATAAACATTTTCATATTTCTCTCTGAAATTTTGTTTGATAATGTACCAAAAATACTGCTACCTTATGTTCAATGTTGAAGTTCTTCAAAAAATGCTTTCAGTTCTTATAATAGCCAGAGGTACGAGTCTGCATAATTTCCCAATGCTGCTGATTTCTTAAGGAATTTATAAACACAGGGGTGGTGGCAGTTAAATCACATGAGCACACTCATTAGTTCTTCCTCAGATTTTTTTCCAAACTTACTTGCTTTCAGAATCACCTTTCAGAGACATACTGATTTTGTTGCAAATCGGATATTGTTTTAATTTAAAAGTGCTAGTGCTACTGTGCTAGTGTGGGAGAAATGACCAAAAGCAAAACAATAGCAAATAATGAAGGAACACATCAATACACTAGATAATCTGTAATTCATAGGAAAATGAAGATGATGCAAAGATATCCATGTTATAGTCCTGAATGTTGCACATACATATCCACGTTATAGTCCTGAATGTTGTACAGCCCATCTTCTAACTCCTCTTGCCTTTCTCTCAGTATTACAAAGGCATTTCTCCGTCATTTTGTGAAACATCCAATCAGTTGTGCATCATTGAATTTAATGCTAAATGCAATCCATCCTCTCAAATTTTGTGATGGTTCTGTTTTCCCACAGTGGTGGCAGTACTAATTATTCATGGTTGAAACCACTTGAGATTTAACATCTGCAATTCTCATTTAGTTGCACAGTGTGATGTTTTCAGTGCTACTTGCAAGTGAGAAACAGTTGTTTGTCAAATAAGCACAGAAATGATAATTGTTCCATATTGAATTAGTCTATCAAATGTTTTAAAGCTTGTTTCTTCATTTATAAAACAGGAAACTTGATGTGGGTTAAAATGTTTGTCTATAGGCAGGATTTTTACTAAATATGAAAATGACTCAGACTCCATATCGTTTGAGTTGATGTATTTGCAGTTTTCCAAGCAGTCAGTTTACTGATACCACAGAAAAGCATTCAATGCAAGGCATATTGGTGAGTGGGAGTGATGTTGGCCTTCAACAGATTCATTAGTTTCCAATTTGTAACCAGTTCTCAGGGAAATCTATAAACAATATAACATCAACATTTAGTTTTACTTTAAAAAAATATTTTCCTACTTACAAAATTAACTTGGGGAGAATAGTGGCAGGTGTGAGAAGGCTCCACGGCCGAAACATTATGTTTTCTTTCTTCTCTTTTCTGCATGGAATAAACCCATTACTTGTTCCTTTGCAGCCTACGCATGCTGACGCAGCTATCCACCTGAACTACTACAGTCTACACCTGCTGTGACCCACTATGCCTTCCTCTAAATCTTTTTCTAGATCTCTTCGTCATACCTTCTCTTCTTCCCTGGGCCATTTGCCCCTTTCTCTCACTAAACCAGCATTCCGTCTCTTCACAGCTATCTGTTCCAAGACCAGGCTTTCTAACCACCTTCTATTCCTTTACAGATGTCGTCGACATAATATCATTCCTAAAGGATTTCGCCCTCACACCTGAAGAAGGCTCCACAGCCGAAACATTGTGTTTTCTTTCTTCTCTTTTCAGCATAGAATAAACCCATTACTTGTTTCTAGGAAAAATGGCCCTTGTGAGTTTGTGTCTGCCTGAACTGGAATGGACTGGTGTCCTGTCCAGGGTGAACCTCACCTTGTGCCCATTGCTTGCTGGGACAGGCTCTGGCTTCCCCACAACCCTGAATTGGAAGAAGCAGTTAGAAGATTAATTAATATTTTAACTTTTTTATGCTTTATTTTGTAATAAACATTTCAGACTGTTTTTTTATTTCCACATTTGGGGTCCTCAATGTGGCAACCTTACCACATATTAAAAAAAACTTCTTATTGACTTTGAAAATTCCATTCTTCTAAAAAGCTCAGAAATTGAGCTTTGAAATTCACAAAGCAAAGAGTCATGATGCCTGAATATGACAATACTGACTTTTTATTGTCCATTGCTCAATTTTTTCTCATACAATGTCCTATAAAATTGTTAATATTTGCCTAATCTCAGAGTGGAATCAGTAGGGTTTTTAGACATTGAAATTAAAGGTTTTCTATCCATCTTTCAAGCATTTTCCAAGGCAAACAAGATCAGTTTTTATTGTACTGGAATGTTAAGGGGAAACAGCTGAGAGAAACTTCAACACTTCTCATTTATAATGTTTCAGGGATTGAGTCACACTTAGTGATTTTATTTTAGCATGTAGAGATACAATGCTACATATAGATACAATTCACGCATTCTGCATGTAAACAGACTCCACCTAAAATACAGTGTTTCATTCTACCAAAGGTGGTATCCAGTATCCAAGACATGAAGATGATTAAAAATACCACTGACATGGAGACCACAAGTGCTTCACCTCAAATTGCACTTTGTTCTTACTCAAATTTCAAGCAGGGCTCTTTCCAGTACGGTTCTGACCTTTGTTATTAGAGTGTGACCTGGTTACTCCACATGGTGCTGTGGAGGGTTAGAGAGCCTGAGTGTCACAATCTCCCCTCAACTTTCCCTGTGACCTGCCAGTATTGGATGCACTAAAAGGTCTCCTCTTGTTTGTAAGTTTTCTTATGTTATTAACAGAAGGCACTTTATTCCCCAACGGGTGGTATTTAGGGTAAGTTTGGAACAAGCTGCCCAGCCATGTTGTTGAAGTTGTAGTGTCATATAAAATGACAGAGTCCTGATGTTGGTGAAAGAAGAGTCGTTTATTACGCTTGCAAGCGGGAGAGTAGCTTACCAAAGCCAGTCTCCCCAAACAGTTATAAAGTTAGTATTTTTATACAGTGTTACAAAAAAAGTATTAGCACTTATATCATATGACTTGCTAACTGTCAACTCAGTCCTTTCCGTTCTTATGCTGGTCTAACAGAAAAGACCTCCTTATATGGCACTTTGCCCAAACTCAGCATTCACAAAACAGGATGTTACAAGTTCCGCATAGACGTTATGTGAAATCATGAACGGACAGCAGTTGCTATGCGTTTCCTGCTGACAGGCAAAGAATATGCAGCTTGACCTTTAGGAGATAAATTGTTAAAAGCATTTATTCTAGATTCTTCAAAGCCAATACCCTGGCCTCTTTAAGAAATATCTTGATGAGATCTTTAAGATAAGATCACTTTATTAGCCATATACAATTTCTTGCATTAGGAATTTGTCTTTTCACATACCCCAGCTTGCTCTCCATGAGACACAGACAGGGAGAGAAGCTTGAGGTCAGAGCACAGGGTCAGCCATTGTACAGCACTCCTGAGGCAGTTGGGGTTAAGGGCCTTGCTCAGGGGCCCAACAGAGTCAGATTCCTCTACCAGCCACAGGATTTGAACCAGCAACTTTCTAGCTACAGTACAGGTGCAGATCCTTAGCCATAGTGCCACCACTCCACCCCTTTGGATCTACAGTATGAGTTTCTAAGTACCAAATCCACGTTACTCCTACAGGCACTCTGGGACTTGTACTCTTAAAAATTGAGGTTACTCAGACAAATACATGTACCTGTTTTGGAGGAAGGCACACATAATTCTCATTCGTCTATGCCCCCTCGTCTTAGAAAGAGAGCCACATTAGTGAAATTAGATAACATTTAAAAAAAAAAGGGAAAGCTAGTCACATAAATGTGCAATCTTTCTGTAGAAGTCAGGTGAAAGAAGATACTGTTTCTGATATACAGTATATTTTTCATACAAACTTAATGATTAACATTCAGATGGATTCAACAAAGAAAACAAATTTAAAGAAAAATAAATTTATCAGCACAAAGAAAAGGGATTTAACATAATCTGTGGTTGTTTTGAAAATAATTTTGTAGATATATTGTTTGACCTGCACAAAACACACTGACCTATCTGTATAAGAAATATATTATTATGAGCTGTTTGTATCTGTAGAATAATATGTTTGTGAACTATGAAAATATATTCCTCAATGATGATACAGTATATTTAAGCATTTTTTTATTTACTCAAATGATCAATAGAAAATTTATTTACTGTATTTAATTAATTACAAGTCTTCTCATATTTACTCCTTGTGCTGAATCTGCCCTCTGCCTGGAATGGGTAATGCCAATTAAATATTCTCTGTGTATAACTTAAGCTGAAATCGATACAAGTGGAGCAGATCCTGAACAACTCTAAGGTCACAGAGAACTGCTATTCTTCAAACTGTCAGATTTCAAATTGATTTGTTGCTCAGAGAGTTCTGCTCTCATCGTGAAAATATTTATGAAGTGAGTTAAGAGCATATCACCAAAAATAAATAATAAATTGCATGTTCTCTGAGGTAACTGCACTTCAGTAAGCAACAGAAAACACTTAGTTGATATGGATATTTTTTAAAAGTTGCAGCTTAGGCCATTCTATTGCATATGAACGTTTAATTTCCTATACTATCATAACATCTGAGAAGAACAAAAGCACAGTACTCAATTAAATCATGGTAAAAGGATTGGAAAGCATTGAGAATTATGGCACAACCTGAAGCAAACTGTGGGAGTTTGTGGCAATACAAATTAGCAGTGAAATCATGGTGAATCATGGGCAGGCTGCAAAACAAAACATTCCTTACTTGATTACTTTATCATAAGTGCACCAGTTACTTATTTAGTAGAACATTCTATTGTAAATAGTTATGTGTGGAAGTTGTTCTGTGTGCTGTTACAATCAGTTAGGACTGAAGATTTTAATCAACACAATGTCTGTGAGCCTTAAGGGGATAGGTTACCCCTCTCCTAAATAAAATGCATGTTTGAAATTAATGTTTTTCATAATTGCTGAAATTGTTAATATTACTTGAAAGTCAGAAAAAGGGTTATGGCAACTAAATGACCAGGCAGTTTTTAGCTCCTAGATGGCATACTGCATACACATTTCCTGGTCCTGCAAAGCCACAGTCTTACAAGTTTTTGTAACGAGACTGGGTTGCGATGAAAAGGATCCGATGCAGATGCAGGATTCCTGGGGCGGTGAGTAGGCGGACAGAGCTATCCAGGAGCTGGGTCGTTATCCGAAGGCGAAAGGTAGGTCGAGATCCGTAAAAAGGCACTGGTGGCGAACAATCCAGAACGAGAGACAGGTTCGTGGTCGGAACAAGAGCAACAGGGTCGATACCAAAAATAGTCACGGGTAGCAAACAATCCACGGGGCGAGACGAGAAGCAAAGTCCGAAGGCAAAACGAAGAGGTCAGAAAATCCGATAAAGCAAAGGGAAAGTAACGCTAGGTAGAGCCACAGGTGGAGAACTCAATACCGAGCAGTGTTATGCGGGTAAGGGCGGCTTAAATAATGCAGCCTGCCGCACGGTAAGACGTCTGAAGAGAATTAACACGTGCGGCGGCGTTTGTAATTATCCCCCAGCTGCTGGGACTGATTAGACCTCTTCGGAGTTGGTCTGGGCCGGTTAGTGGTCGTGACAGTTTTGTAGATATCCTCAAATATGCATATACTGTAGTTGTTGCTCTTAGAAATCCAGTATGTATCAAGTATGTTATTCGTTTGGGGCTACTACAGTGTTCATCCAATGTGAATACATTTTATATTTTAGAATCACAACTTATTTTTTTTACTTACCTGATTCTGGAAACACCAGTCATGTGTTGTTCAAATATCGGCTGATGGCATGTCTTGTACTTCTCCAACCTGAGAACCATTGAGTCACTCATCTTTAAACATAGGCACCGGCACCAAAGCCCTGTACTGGAGGATGAGTCAGCAGCACCAAGAGTCTGCAAGTGCCCAGGATTCATGTAGCTTGCCAAAAGTCATGAGTGCTCTGGCAGACTATTTCCACCCTCCCTTCAGAGGCCAGTGCTACTGTATGCCGAATCTTGGGAAATTCCACGGTTGGATAGTGACATGATCCAGACTCAAACCCATGTTCAAGCCTGTGCTTGGACATGTGCCTTTACCGTTTGATCTACTGTACCTTGGAGGCCTCAGAGAGAGCAGTTTTACTTTGGCTGGACATCCCTGAGACATTTTTAGGTATATATAAAATAAGGCAGTTGATGACTATGCACTCTTGAAGACATACAAAAATTTGCAGTATAATTCAAAACCCTATGTGTAGAATCCTGGAAGTACGTGGAGTTAGTGATAGCCCCTTCCATTAGCCCTCGCCGTTGCACCCCACTGATTCATCCCGCAACACCTGGGGTGCAAACCCGGGTCTCCAGCATAAAGCAACAGGGAACCAACCTCATGATCTAAAGGAGATCTCCCTCAGCCAAGGTGGCTGAGGTCCCTGCTATGAAGGAAGGGCGATGATGTCACTGTGTACGAACGTATTCCGCTACATCTGCATATTTTTATGTTGCTTCATGATCACATTCCTGTCAGAAATGTTCCTTGCCTGCACTCACTTTAAAATCTGACCTACCTGTATAGTACCATATTAATGCACGAATATAATTAGGCAAGCTACATTGCATAGTTTAATTGTCTTTTCTAAAAGGATAGTTGGAAATTCCAATTCTAAAAAGGAAATGACACTTGTTATACAATCCTCAGAGGATATAAGCAGACTTACCCTGATCTCGCTTGCAGACATACAGTACATTTACTTTCTCTTAATACCTTTTTAATGCCACTCTATAACAGCCACTTTTCTATTCATAGATCGGCTTCCATTTGCTGGGATACCAAAGGTTATTGATTTGAAGGAGCTAATGAAATTCTTGCCTCTTTGCTTGCAACACAGGCTACTCATTGACTGTTCTTCGAGTTCAGATTAACATTTGGCTGGTTTCATCAAAAGAAAGCAAATTTAAAAAATAAAGGAGAAATTAATCAGCACAAAGAAAGGGATTGAACATAAATTGTGGTTATCTTGAAAAAAATGTTATAGATCTCTGTTCTTTATTGAATTAGATGGAGAAGAGCAGTATGAGTTACAGTACACAAGAGGAAAATGACTGCTGTCTAAGTGTGGAAATCTTTGTATGGGCAGTCAGTAATGAAACGATAGATTTAATGAGGTAGTTGTCTTTGTAAGACTACATTTCTTTCATCCTTCTCTGAAATTGTCTTGACTACAATCAGCTCCCTTACAATTCTGCTTTACGAGATAGTCAGTGTTGGCTTATCCCTTAACCATATGCACTCTGTAAAGATCCAGTATTTTGTGTCTTATCCCTGGGGTATCACTGGGACACCAAGAAAGCCTGAGACAAAAAACAGATGTGTAGTATCCAGTTTAATGAAACTATGGTTAAATTTGATCAGACATATCCAAGTAAGGGCGGCACAGTGGAGGAATGGTTAGCATTGCTGCCTCATGCTGCCGGAGCCCTGGGTCCAGTTCCGGACCTGGGGTGCTGTGTGTTTAGGGTTTTTGTGATTTCCCCATGTGTGCATGGGATTCCTCCCTATAGGTGCTCGGTTTCCTCCCATAGTCCAAAGACAAATGAATAGGTTAATTGGCTACTGGGAAAATTTGCCTTGGTTTGAGTGTGTGCATGTCTGTGTTGTGTCTGTCAACCCTGCGATAGGCTGCTGTGTAGCCTGCATTGTGTTCTTTACTTGCTAGGATAGGCTCTGGCTCCCCCGTGACCCTGACTTGGATTAAGCAGTTAGAAAATTGATGGATGTCAGATAATGAAATTATGAAATTATTTTACAGGAACTACTGAGGATCCAGTTTTTGTCTTTACCCATTCCGCAGTGTTTGATTAGTGAGATGTGATATTTTGCAAATTGCTATAAATATGACAGGGGTGAGGAATGACAGGAGCTGTTTTTATGAACACACAATGTACCACAGTGAGTTGCCAACACCTTCATGCTCTTACACACCAAAAGAGACGAGACAAGAGCACCTGTCTCCCTGTGTTGTGTACTGTACTTACGGCTCATCTTGAATTAAGCCCAAAAATATCTGCCTAGTTTCCCCACCCTCAGGTTTACTATATTTCAATTGTATACAGTGGAATAAGCAGGGACAACATCAGATAATGTTCTCCATGTTGTCTTAATGAAAGTGCATATTCATTACTCCTCAATCAGATAAGTCTGCTTTAAAACATTTCTTTTTCATTTCTTATCATTCAAGGACTTAAATGACAAATCGCCAACTGGTGATTTAGTGCACATACCTGGGCTGTGGTACAGCTGTCCAAATAAATGTCACACAATAATTCTTAATTAAAGTGCAGAAGCACTATATACAGTAGTGTTCAGACAGATTGTGGGGTAAAGATAAATCAAATAAACCAAGTGAATGTGGACAGAATGCTATTTCTTAATCAGTGGAAATGTAGATTTACAAACCTCTGCTACTGTTCAATTTTGGAATCTTCTGAGCTAGGCTATGTAAAGGTCTGTTTGCAGTTTTTGCTTGTTGTAAGAAAAAAGATTTGAACAACTTTTGATTGATTTGGAATACAAACCAAAAAATCCAGCAATCATATAATCTGGAATTTACAAAAATTAGGGAATGAGAGCTAAAAAACTTCTTAAGACTTGGACTTCGAAGATATTTGAAAACATTATTTAGATTTTTTTTAAAAAAGCTCTGAAATTATTTTAGGGTATATTATTATATGCTTTTTCTAGTGCTGTTCATATTGCTTTTGTGCCTATTGGCGTAGTTGCTACTGAGACAAACAAAGACCATCATGATGTTGTACTCTCTAATCCAGTTTAATAAGGTTCTTTGAGACTTTTTCTAAACTAGAATGCACCAGGAAATTCTAAAATACATTAAAATTGCTTCACTAGACTACCAAACTTCCTGAGCATTTAGATGATCTTGGTTTTCAGTGGAAGGTGTAGATGGCATCCCACCTTAGATGTTGCTGGTTGTGTGGGTTCAAGCTCACCTGTAAAGATTATACTATTCAGAGTTTATTTTGCTTCCTTTGACACATGCATTATCAGTAAGACAAATTTTCAGTAAAGTAAATAAAAACTATAATTATGTTTATATCTGAACTATGAGCCCAATGTGGTGCAAGGCCCTCTGCTTAAATTCAGTCATGTTAAAATTATATTCTTACAGCATTCTTTAAAGCCACATATATCTGTAAGATGTAAAAATGACTACCATGATAATATCAAATTGTGTAATGATTATGAAGGAAATGGGAGTGATACAGAACTCATCAAATGTAATCAGCTCACTGTGTTAAATTCCCAATCAGGTAATACCATCATTTTCTTAAATAGAACATTATTGCTTTTCAATTCAACATATTTTAAGGTAATTTATTTAGGATTATGCAAAAAATACATTCTTGTATAAAATAAAAGACCAGGAAAGCATTTAATACAAATGATTGCAGTGCCCACTCTTTTTACTTTACTGTGATATGTTTTCATATGGTATTTGTGATTTTTTTTTCCATTTATGCCTTAATAACTTCCTTTCAGCAAAGGCAAATTTCATATAAACATGTCAGCTTCCGGGGCCCTGAGCAAAATGAGCTTGGAGGTTGTCTATAATGTCAGGAATAAATAATGGCACCTTTTTCCACCCAGAACTGAACTTAAAAGTGAAATCAATTGCACTGCATAAGATAAACATTTTCATACACAGCATTAAGAGAATAGAAATTGAACTGAAGTGAGGCAAATGTAAAGTGTGTTGGAGTTATATAAAGGTTCATAAAACTTTCTTCAGATTAACCATTCACCCATAGTCTAATTCAGGATTCATTAGACATTGAAGGAGTACAGAAAACAAGGGAATTTAAAAAAAGAAATTAAGCAATTAAAGTCACAGATGCTCCCAAAATATTTTTGTGCTTCACAACATCTGTAATTTATAACAAATTATTTGCTCACCCAATATAAGTATTGCTAAAATTGATAGGCTTTCAAGCATGGAGGTCTCTAGGGATATTAAAGGATTTTTTCCCCAAATTTCTAACTGGTTGAACAACCCTGGTCCTAGAGAATCTGGATTGTATATGTATTTGTGTAGAGATTATTCAAATTAAAAATATCAACACCTGTAGCTCTCAAAGACCCCAAATTATCCATTCCTGACTCAACTGAATTACCTAATTTACTGAATTAATCAAAATTGAGGATTAATAAGTGACCTAGGAGATTTGCTGATACTTGTCTCTCCAGGAAAAGGAAGGGCTCCCATTTGTAGCTCATGCAATCCAAACTCGGTAGGTGTAGTGCTGGAGACAATGGCAATTGATAAGTGATTAGAAATGGGGAATTGCATCAGTGAAAATGGCATAATGGACCACATCATCAGTAAACTAGAATCTTATCCTTTGGATTGAAGTGAAATTTGACAGATTTCATCAACTTCTAAGTTTGATTCTCATGAATTACCTTAATAATTTTTATTTCCTCTCTTCAAATGTTGTTGGTTCGCAGCCTGTATCTCAGATTGCTCTGGTACAAGACCATACAAATGGTTGTATTGAAATTGATCAAAGCCTTGCATAAATGTAGTAGATGGAATCATGAGGACAATTATATAAATTTGCAAAAAGGACATAATTTCACAAAAGGCTTGGGGAGGAGACAAAGAGGCTTCGGCCACAAAATGGAGAAAAAACACCATGGTGTTGAATACAACTAGTGAAGCATTGGATTTTGTCTAGGCTTTTTCTTTGCAAACAACAAAATCAAGTATTCTGTACCAGGTCTCTTACAGATAACATTGAGGAGACCAGCAAGATAGAATTTGTCATTGATGTTTGAAATTAAAAATGGGGAAATGCTGGGCTGCTGAGCTACATTTCACAAATGTTATAGTAGTGACACTGTGGATGTCTGTGAACTTTAGCAGGTCCACTTGATAGCTAAAAACAGTCAAACGTCCCAGGCAATGTGTAGAATGTGTAAGAACAAGAGTTGATTGTAATGGTGTTGACTCTTTCTTATATTCATGTACTCTATTTCCTGCAACAGTGCATAAACACAATGGTCAGATTACTATAGCAGCTGAGGTCTGTGATTAAGCAAGCGGGTGTCTTGGCTGTCAATTTAATCTGTTCTTGTTCTTTAATTTGCTGTGTTACATAACCTTATAAATATGATTGAAAGCTATTGGGTAGAGGCCCAATGTGTAAGGGACTTGTTATTGTTCACTGTTCTGATTCCAAGCCATGTTTTCCTGAGTTTATGAAAAACATCAGTCATCTCCTTTGTCACATTGGGAAGTAGTGAGACATAATTGTCATTTGTGATTTTGATATTTAATTGTCTGTATCAGGAAAAAAACCTTTAGTTAAACACTTTTCATCTTGTGCTGTCACATAAACATTTAACTGTCTTATAAATAGCATCCTAAAACTAAGGAAGAATGACCCATAAAAAGCTTGATTAACCACAAAATTAGGCCTGAAAATGAAATCTCTGAATGTCTTGACAATTGCAGAAAGAAATGTAGTGCAGCAATACTTTACTAACATGCCTAGAGTTATTAAGACACAAACTAGAACTCTGAACTTCTTATTAGACTGATCTTCAAAACATCATGTCAAATGTAAATTTTGCACTGTATTACAATAGAAAACTGGGCTCAAAGGCTGTTAAAATAGCTAGAGGCATGGTTCAAACCACATTGAGTGAGACGAAGAGAAAAAAAGAACCAGGAATGCATTACTGAAGTCATTACACGATGTGTTAAAGGGTGACAATTAATTAAAACTGACTGACCTTTGTTTAAGCAACCAGGCAAACGATTTGTGTCAATTTAGTTGTTAATTATAATCTGATTACTGTGACATGAAAGCCCAAAAGCTAGTATTACATATTAAAGTAAAAGGCAAAAGGTCTAATGTGACTCTATGCCCTTGATATGAAATTCAAAGTGTTCCTAGTAAAATAATAGTCAGATTTAAATCAATGCTTAACTACTACCAGAGTATTTTTTTCTTAGACAATTAGTATCTACTTACTCTTAATCCAAACTTTATCCAAAGTATTTTGGGATTGACTTTGTAGCAGGGCTACTCCAGACAGTATGTATCAATGAGGCCACAGCTAATATAGTAACATGCTTCCCAAGGACTGCAGCTTTTATATTAGCTATAGAAAATGAGAAATAAAAATCCAAAACAAAATGAATAAACTAAAATTTAAACAATAAAAATAAGTTCATTTTCCATTAAAGTTAAGTTACAAAACTCTTAAATTCTTACTCTTACTTAACATACTATATATCTCAGCATAGGTAACAAAATACTGTAAAGTCCTTGAATCATTGCTTTTTTAATGACTAGGACTTCTCACAATGTGTTCATAGACCTTCAGAAATATATTTTTTTCTTTAATGATAGTTCTTGTGGCAACACACCGCTGAACACTAAGTACACATTCACATTTTAATCTCCTTTTATGGGGGCTTAAAAGTACAATAAAATGACATTTTAAAACTGTCTAGAGTAGTTCAGGTTTTATTCATCAATGGAGGGAAAATTCCTGGTAATTCCAGTAACAAGGACAAAGAAAGACAAAAAGACATAAGAAGAGTGCAATCAAAATGTGTGTGTATTGGAGTGGAGGAGGGGTAGCACTTTCACACCTCAATTTATTTAAGAGAAACCAGAGAAAAATGCAAGTGTGATTCTTAAAATATCTTATATATTAAGCACGTAAAGAAAAAAAAGACATCTTAACACTCTAGTATCATTTGGTCTCATGAAAAAAAAATCTTCATCTTCTTTACTGTCAAAAAATCCATATTACAGAATGACTCATTCCCCCCTCCTCCATATTCTACACTGGAATAAACCAAAATGCAGTCTGTTAGTTGGGTGTCAATCTGAGTTTGCTAGCTCTCGTGTGTGTTAATGTAGCCTGTGAGGGGCAATGGGATTTACTTGTTCTTGCACTTTTTCCTGGGACATGTTAAAGTGTGCAACTGTGGTGCCAGAGAAGAAGTGGAGGAACAGCATATGCAGAGCTCTGTGATGAAATCAGGAACTAACCAAACAGAGACACAAATATGCTTGACTCAATTAGATGCATGGACAAAAAGCAATCAAAGACACAGATTTAAACACATGCAAATTCCTGAAGAATACATTGATATTATTATTAGTAGTAGTATTATTAAACAATATTCACTGTTTGGTCTTTTTAATTTTTTCATCACAGCTATCTGGTTTGGGCACATATTCCTTACCTTAAGTTTAAAAATTACCACATCATCAAGATTTTTGAAAACTCTTACAAAAAGGAGGTAGGCTTAAGCGTTGTTTCTTTTAAACTCAAACTGAAGATCACAGTCACCTCAGGAGACCATGGCGGAGTGTTGCCAGTATTACAAATGTTACCCTTAGTTCACTACCTATATATATTTTAAAAATATATAATAGTCTAGAATAGTGCATAGATTGTTATGAAGCAACAACTGATATTTGTACAGTATATGTTCTACAATATTTTGATGTTTTGGAAATGAATTTTTCTCAAAGATTTACAGTTCTAAATCTGTATTTCACAGCACACTCTTTCAGCCGTTGTAAAAGTTCTTGTTGAGCTTTTTAGTTAATAGAACTGATCCTTTCACATTTGTTTCATGTGTTTTACTCTTGTACATAGCTTCTTTTTCTAAAACACAGCATCTGTAGAAGGCCTGAGGGTGACAATTGCAGTCACCCTGCAATACAGTAACACTTTGAACATATATTTCTGAACTTCATGCCAAGGAGAATTTGAAATGAAAAAAAACCCTGAAGTAATATTATAGCTTTTTATGCTCCTAATCAATGGTGTTCAGGGGTTATTCAAATTTGAATGATTCCTTTCTTTCAATTGGATTACTTATGAAGTATTTCAACACAAACAATGAATGGGCATTTTTAAAATTTTAGCATTTAAAGTATTTCTATTTTTATTTTTTATAATAAATATCATACTTATGAACTATGTGCTGCAGCTTACGTTAGGTAAGTGCATTTTACATTATTGGATGTGTTCATATGATTTCCAATATTATTCTGTATTTTTTAAGTTGATATGGGTTATCTTATCATTATCTTATCATGTTTATTTAAAGGCTGACAAATTTCTAAATATCTAAAAAATGTAAACCTCGAAGTAATGAGTTCTCTAACTATTTTATTTAACAACACAATAAAAAACAATAACAGAGTCTAAGAAAAAAAGTAATTTCTTTCTCAACAGGTTTCACACATAAATCCTCAGAATTCTCTGTCACAGAATTAGCCATCTGGAGTCTAGACTATCAAACAACACCAACACTCACCTTTGACTTTCAGTGCTTCTTCACATAATTTGTGTTTAAGCAGAAACATGACATAGAGAGAGCACGCTCAAGAAAATAATATAAAAGCATCCTTCCTTTCTTCGAAGATACTCTGGCAATCAGTGGTAATGACAACCTTATGCCAAACCAGCCTCTAGGAATATTCTTTTTAAAAGATGTGAAAGATTACTGTCACTCTTTTTAATGGTCAAGGCACTAAAAACAGGTTCTGGAAACACACTATAAGTTGAGGACTGAAATGCTTGCACTGCATGCTTCATGTAGCCTTAATAGATACAGTGCAATGGTAATGTACCAGGAAAGGTGTCATAAATTGTCATAATCTCAGCTCTTCTAAACACTGGGTAGTGTTTTTCTTCATGTTTCTCCAGGGTGATTGAATGGGGTGAGGTGAAGTGTAATTCAGAAAGACGATAGGCCCCTGGTGTTCTAGGTAGTTATAAGTAATTTCAAAGCTCAAAACATTCATTAAACATAATCCTTCAGACTTATATCCTGCTTCTAGAAACACTGAAATAGTATTTAGCATATGAGGCTAAACACTGGATTCAAAAGGTGGCTCAGACAAAATACAAAAAACTGACCAGGCCATGAGCATGAGATGAAACCACTAAACTAAAAAACCTGTTTCACTGTTGCAAAATGTGAACCCCTTGCAACAGGAATAAAAAATCCATAGAATTTATGCTGATGTAGTGTGCAAGTGTGTACTTTACCACAAGGAGTGTTTAAAACCTTTGTGCTTTTAATAGCATATACTGTACATATATCATGAATAACTAAATGTCATTTTTGCAATTGGCAGTTTTCAGCCATAATACATACAGTAACTGAAGTAATCATTTATATTCTGACATTTAAGGGTGCTTGTGTGGGTTTAGAAAACCAGTTATAATTTTTATTGTAAAAAGCTTTCTGGCTTCTCCCAGCACTCCCAGAACCTGTCCCTTTTTCACCCCTGCCACTCAGTAGTGGAAGTATAAACAGAAATTACACCTATCACTGAAAACATGGAATACTTAGTATTTACACTATACAGTATTACTGCCTTGTATCCACATTGTCTGTCTACACTGTTTTATTTCTTACTGACCTTGTTATCATTATTATTCATTTTTGTTTTTACCTTATTGTACCTGCATGATCATTTATTGTACTTATCCTGTAAGTAATGCAGTTTTCTACATTGTAAGGTTTGGATAAATATGTTTGCTAAGCAAGTAAAATTATAATAATAACCAAATGGTGAGTAACCCCAGCACAGCAGTTTAAGTCATGCAAGCACTTTCAGCCTCTCAAGGCACCATATAGAGTCCCTGAGCAAGCTGTCTCTATCATCAAACCACACCATGGGACTTTGTAGGAAACCTACAATGGGACTCGTTAGAGGTGTTACAAATCCTGAAACGCACTGACCACTTCAAAGAAGGACCCACTGACAGAGTGGAAATTTAGGAAGTGTAGAAGCATAAATGACAAAAAGCAGGGAAAGATGACTTCCTGGTCATACTATTAAAGCTGACTTCTTAGAATCCTTTAAAGGGGAACTGCAGACCCAATTTCTTAGACCAG